>NC_137085.1:34024480-34755016 GCF_951640355.1 Cnephaeus nilssonii
AAAGCAAATTATTATTATCTTTTATGGCCACAGTCACCTTTTTACAAGTTGCAAAAACATGTATATTCAGGTTGCAATACATAACATATACCATGGAAAAAAGAATAACCCATGGAGATGGACAACAGAGTGGTGAAGGCCTGGGGTGGGGGTAGAGGGGTGGGCTAGAAGGGGTCAAGGGGGGAAAAAAGGGGACATATGTAATACTTTCAACAATAAAGATTTTTTTTTAAAAGCAAAGATCCCTCTTACATCTATCACTAGGAGTAAACACTAGTAAAGTATGTTGCATCTTTCTGTTATTTTAAACCCATACACAATTTTTTTAGATTTTTAAAAAAATTAAGATTAGTCCCTATATCCTATCTTATTACTAGTTTTTCTGATTTAACAATAAATTGTGAGAATTTTTCTTATATCAAAATATTCTTCTACAACATAACTTTAATCCTTGCATACAGTTTTATTTTATAACTAGTGGCCTGGTGCACGAAATTTGTACACTTAGGGGGGTTGTCCCTCAGCCTGGCCTGTGCCCTCTTGCAGTCCGGGAGCCCTGGTGGGATGTCTGACTGATGGCTTAGTGGGCCTAAGCCATCAGTCAGACATCCTTAGCATTGCCACGGAGGCGGGAGAGGCTCCCACCACTGCTGCTGTGCTCGCCAGCCATGAGCCCAGCTTCTGGCTGAGTGGTGCTCCCCCTGTGGGAGCACACTGACCACCAGAGGGCAGCTCCTGCGTTAAGTGTCTGCCCCCTGGTGGTCAGCGCGTATCATAGTGACTGGTTATTCCACCATTTGGTCATTTGCATATTAGCCTTTACTATGTAGGATGTGCTGTAGATGAGGCCCCATAGAACCATAAAAAATTCACTGTTAACTCATTCTCGAATTGCCCCCACTTAAAATCAAATTGCCCCCTCTGTGGGGCGTGTGCTGCACTTTGGGAACCACTGGGCTTGACATTTTTTCCTCTCTGAGCTTCATTTCTGACTACATATACATATACCATGGGAATTATAATCTCTTCTCCGCCTACCTCACTGGGTTGTCATGAGGAGGTTCTGAGCTAATAAACCTAGAAATATTTCATCAAGTAAGTGATGTCTAAATGGGAAGGGATTGTTATTTTTAAGCTCAAGGGTACCCTCGCAGGTAGCAGGTGCTGATTAGGGGAGGAGGGCATGATTGTTTCCTGGGACTGTAGCTATGGAAGCTTTATAGAGGGTTCTGCAGGCCTCTGAGGGGCTGGCTCTGGTTAGCAGCCCTGTAGCAGTGGTCGTCCCTGGAGGTGCTGGTGAGGGGCAGGGCGTTAGGGGGTGCTAGGGGGGCAGCGAGGCCAAAGGGGGAGTAACTGTCAAACCTTCCCGCTTGGTGCCATTCTTTAAATTGAACGTGGCTGTTTCACAGCTGTACCTGCTCATAGAGCGGGGTAGGGGCTGGGCCAGGGCGGAGCCAGGTGGGCTAGGAGGGCGGGTTTAGCTGCGCCCCCAGTGAGGTTCAACATGCTTCCGCTGTGGAGACCGTGCTGCTGCTGGGGGTGTGGGGGGGAGTGTCTGACCCTGGGGGGGTGCTCAGGCCTGCCTCCACCTGGGTCTGGAGTTGTAGGGAGAGGCATGCCCAGCCCCAGTGAAGGGGGCCCGGCAGTGGTGGGCCACAGGCTGCAGGCCCCAGGTGCCTTGGGGGCTCTGATGGGTGGTCGCTGGCGTGCTATTGTTGTGGGTGCCCTTGGCAGGGGTGGCGGGGGAAGAGATCAGGAGTCAGAGGTGCAGGCTGCAGCTACTCCCGAGGCTGGGTCTTCTCCCCATCCGGTCAGCCTCCCTGACCCCCTGGAAGTGCGCGGGCTGGGGTAGGGTGTCCATGCAGGGGGATTGGAAGAGCTCCCGGTGGCTGCTTCCTCTTCCTTCTTTGCAGTCCGGGCTCCTGTCAGGCACTCTCCTCAGACCCCTGGGAACTGGGCTCTGGCCGCCCCACCCCTGCTGCACGTGCATCCTCCTGCTGGTCTGTCAATATGCAAATTGGTCGTTACTGGGACACCATAATGGACAATTAGCATATTACCTCTTTATATGTATAGATAATAACCATTAATTATGTGATGAATACTTATTATATGGTAGACTCTGTAGTACATATTATATCTAAATTGTATAATTCGACTCCCCAAGATTGTTTTTTTTTAAATAAGTACATGTTATTCCCATTTTACAAATGAGCAAAGAGTTGTTGGAAATTTAAGTATCTTGCCCAAGATTGAACAAGAGTGGAGTTGGGATTCTGACCCTACTACATGTGGTTCCAAAGCCTTGCTCTTACATTATCATTGACTGTGTTTGTTTTATATGGACATTAATTGAAACAATTTCCTGTTCTTGAACATTTAGGTTATATCCAACTTTTCCACTGATGCTATTAAAAAGTGTGATTAACATTCTGATAGGGAAATCTATATGCACATCTATGATTATTTCATTTTAATAAATTCCTAGAAGTGGAATTATGTAGTTCTGAATATTTCAGGACTGTTGATACTAATTAAAAGTTGCCTTCTAAATATATTTAGTAAATTCCCATAACAACTAACATAGGGCTGGGCAAGTGGTAGGAGCTGATGCAACACATGAGAACTTAACTCTGATGGTGAGGATTTTAGGGGCAAGGATATTGGTGGGTGAACATTTCTGAGCCTTGAAACCCCCCTCTGATCTCATGGCTCTTCGTTCTATTTATATAATGACCCCTTCCCATATACCTTGTTTTGCTGATCAAGCAGTTTGAAGCTGGAAGCCTAATTCAGGGTAGTCGTTTTTAAAAGGAAGTAATTAAACTTGAACAATGATAATGTTTCCAGGTAAATATATCTTGCACCAGCAATGAAATCTTCACACAGAGAGCCTCCTTTGAATTCTTTCACTACTAAATTTTCTGTAAGCCGGGGCAGGTAGTAATTTTCATAAGAATTACTGTACAGCACTGGCAGGTCACTGAAGTGAAAATTATCAAGACTCAACCAAATGAGGGCTTGAGCTCTGGAGTTTGCCTTCTTTTTATATCTCTAGATTAGCGGCCAATGTGAAAAGGAAGGGTAGCCTCTGCTCTGACATTCTGCAAAGCACAGCATCACAAAAACCAGGTTGTAAGGAATGAATGGGACCATGGACGCACGATAAACCTCTTTCCCGGTAATACTCAATCTGGTGGATCCTTTTTGAGATTGAAATCACTTACCATTTTAGTTAAAAGCATCTCGGATCAATATATTTCACATAACTCATTTAAAGGTTTATTTAATAAATATTTAATAAGAATAAGTTACAGATAAATTTAAACCTTATCCTGTTTAACAAATACATTTAACTTATATGAATTAATAATATATGAAAAAGGACATCTTTTTGACAAATTAAGATTTGGGGTTGAGGACTATATCTGCCAGGATGGGATATATATATATATATAATAAACACTCCCAAGTATTGATTTACCTATTGCTCAGGCAACATGCCAAAAACAGGCCAGCAGAAGGTTCTGCTAATCTTAAACTCTTGGAATTAATCATTTTTCCAATTTTACACAGATAATACACACATATTACCCAACACCTCCAGGGAAATCTAGGGAAGTACCTGATTATCAAACATATTGTTATTTCTGCATTGAAAGACAGAGTCACAAAAAATAGATCATCAGAAATGAGGAAAAGAGCTCATGGAATTAAAATTACAATAAAAAGTTTAAATTTTGGAGAAAGAACGGGAATTCTTTCTGAATCAACCTCATTAAAAAAGAAATTTGAACTGAGAAGGTAAATGTCCCCATAGATGAAAGAAAGCCAGCATGTGTTCAAAGGCAGTAATTTCCAGCAGCTTATGTCATTGAAAGGCTCATGACTAGAGAGCTCAGGGACTGTGCTCTACAGTTTTCAGTACCTGCTGCTCTCAGTACCTGCTGCCCACATCACCTAAAAAGCGAGTTTGCTTTTTACAAGAGAAGATACATTGGCCTTTACAAACTACCAGGTTCAACTGAGAAAATTACTGGTCTGGAGCAGACAACCCACCTCACCTATGCCATGTTCTTCTTCTGTCCCAGTGGCCTCTTTGTGGCCCAACAGGTGGAAGATGTGTACTCCTCCACTTCCTCCCTGCAGTGTCTGCTCACCTGGGAAGAACCTGAAGTGAAAATACCTCTCCTGTGCATTGTTCTACAAGAGCCCCTAGATGTCAGAGAAACCGCCCACAGCTGTAATGTGGGGCTGATGGCAATCTGAGGCTGTGTGCTAGGTCTGTGTAGGCACCCTTAGTCAGAGACTTAATGTCCCGTAAAGATGAAAAGGAATCATTTGTTACCTATGTCTATCAATAGCAAATATTTAAAGTTTTGAATCATTTTTTTCTAAATGCATACACATGCAGAGACCATTATAATAAAATGAGGAAGCTATGCCAAAGGGGGTTAAATGGAAGGGCTTTACAAACATTTCTTTTTGAGGCTGTAGATAAAATCAATCCCTCTTTTTTTCTAACATAGTGAGAATTACTAGGCAAAAATGGGAGCAAAAGGGAAACGATCACACCAGTGTTAGGCAAGTACTTTTTTATTTAAATAATAAGGTTTTGAGATAACCTATACATCAAATACGTTGATGCTAAGACTGAAGGTCATTTTGGGAAGCAACTAAATGTGGTTCTCTTGAGAAGAGGGAAAAAACAAGCTTAATAATAATTAATAATAATAATAATAATAATTAATTTTCAGATTCTAGGGTCGTGTGTGTGTGTGTGTGTGTGTGAGAGAGAATCTTTGGTGGTAATCAATCTGCCTTTAGGACTGTTAGTACAGAACTTAAACTTAGTCTCACTGAATTGAAACCAATATAATTGTCATGTGTATTATCAACATACCAAAATCCCTGCTTTAGCTACAATTAATACTCTCCAAAGATTTAATGATACTAGGATGGTAAAGTAAACATATTATTACCATACTTTAATGTACATTTTCATTTGATCACCTATAGGCACTTCAGATGTAAAATACTATATGTAAGGCAATACACACATATTCTACAAGAATAGTTACTGATTGAAGTAACCACATGAAATCTATTCATTGATTGTTCTGAATATGTGGCTAGATATATGTGAAACAATAAACCTGAAACAAATGAGTTTGGCATGTAGAATATATACCTAAAAGCATGAGAAAATAAAAAATTATTTGGTGTAAGTCACAGAAACCAAATCTTGGACACAATTTCAAATTCTTAGCTTATTGTTTAAGCTTTCATTAGATACACAAGATAGAGGAATGATTAAACATATAAGAATAAAAATAGAACCAGAGTCATAGAAGCATCGAACAGACTGTCCAACCTATGAGGGAAGGCAGGGGGTAAAGGGGTAAGAGATCAACCAAAGGACTTGTATGCATGCATATGAGTATAACCAATAGACATAGGCAGTAGGGGGGTGAGGGCGTGTGCTGGGGGGAGGGGGCAGCCGGGAGAGGCCAACGGGGGAAAAAGGAGACTTATATAATACTTTAAACCAGTGGTTCTCAACCTTTCTAATGCTGCGACCTTTTAATACAGTTCCTCATGTTGTGACCCCCAACCATAAAATTATTTTTGTTGCTACTTCATAACTGTAATTTTGCTACTGTTATGAATCGTAATGTAAATATCTGTGTTTTCCAATGGTCTTAGGCTCTACAGCAGCGGTTCTCAACCTGTGGGTCGCGACAGAACTGCTGCTGTAGAGCCTAAGATCATCGGAAAACACAGATATTTACATTACGATTCATAACAGTAGCAAAATTACAGTTATGAAGTAGCAATGAAAATAATTTTATGGTTGGGGGTCACCACAACATGAGGAACTGTATTAAAGGGTTGCGGCATTAGAAAGGTTGAGAACCACTGCAATAAACAATTAAAAAACAAACAAACAAAAAAAACCCAGAAACAATTTTTGGGAGGATTAATTTAGATAACATACTTATATAATAATAGTAAAAAATGGTAGCTATTGTTATCCTTTTCTGTACACATTTCTACATATGGTTTATATATGTAAATAATTTCATTACATTAGTGATATATAAATAAAACAGTTCTTCATGTAAAATGCAACCTTGTCCAAGAGATCTATGCCATAATTTGAGGGACAATGAAGTGACACCCCCAATAAAATCTCTCCATGAGCGTAGAATGCCTGAGAAAAAAAGAAACTTGAATTCAGATTATTTTTTATTGTAGAGACTTTTTCAAGACAAGTTGTGTCCATTTTCTAAAACAGCTATTTGAATTCTGAGAACACTCATTTGCTGTTTTATTGTCTGCTAAGTCCTATTTATTTAGAAATACTAAGTCATTTCCCACCACGTCAATAAAACTTGTTCTATAAATTCGGAAACTGTCAGGGTTGGTTGGAAACCTAAGAGCCCACACACTTGAAGTGAGATCTAAATTTGGCAATGCCATTCAGTGAAGAAGGCTGGGTGAATATCATTGATGTTTTCGTGTTGCAGTTTGATGGAAAGGGACGCTGAGAAGCTCTTGAAAGCCATTGCTCAGACCAGGTTCATTGATTGGGATGATCTTGTTTTGACACTTCAGACCTTGGTCAGTCAGTGGAGATCAGGTAAGTAAATATTTTCTATCACCATCTGACCTCAAAACTGCCTCACAAGATGACACCTGATCTGACTGCTCTAATTTATGCCGCTTCATGTTGGGGTCTAGTCCCTAGAGCAACCTTTTTTTTATGAAGCCTCCCAGGTTGCAAGGATCTTATGATACTCTAGGATTACAATCGCAAATTGTCTCTGCTGCAGCTGCATTTGACAGTTGTTCAGTTTGTGTGTGTGTGTGTGAATCCTTGGTGTTAATAAATTAGCCTTTAGGACCAATTTTGTGTCCTAGACTTGAAAAAATTATTCTTTATTCCTCCCCATTGATTTTGCTTTAGAGGCAACAGAAATATAACCCCCTGTGCCCACCAACCACAGACTTATCAGTTAACTTGGGGACAAAGATGGATAGAAGTTTTATATGAACTAATATTAAAAGAGAACAACTATACTGTTTCTCCTAAAAACATTTTTATGTATTCAAATTAATAATTTATGAATTATTTGTTGAGTGCCTACTGTGAACTGGGTCCTGAGCTAGATGTTTCGATATAGCAATGAAGAAACCAGTTGAGAGTCTGAAGGGAAATTTGGGCATGGGGGCTAAAGATCACTGTAAATGGATAATAAAGAAGAAAATAAGTAAATCAAGAAAATAACATCAGAAATTAATAAATGACTTAAAATGGAATGTGTAGAAGTTTACTTCTGGTTAGGACATTTACTTTACTTAATATAGAAAAAATTTGAGAAATTTAAAAAATCACTTCTCAAAACACATTGTGGAATTATGAAAGTATAGAGGAGTTTATGAACTAAACTCCACCTGGGGCAATGAGCTTTTCTTTAGGTGAAGTTTACACTAAGAAATTAAAAATAGTAATTAATAGTAAAATAAAACAGTCATAATATATTGCAATAAAAGTTATGTGAATGTAGTCTCTCAAAATCTTATTGAACGCTACTCATCTTTTCACTTAAATAAAGCACTTTTTAAAAAATCCTCACCCGAGGATATTTTTCCATTGATTTTTAGAGAGAGGGAAAGACAGAGAGAAATATCAATGTGAGAAAAACACATCCATTGGTTGCCTCTTGCACGAGTTCCAATTAGAGCTCAGGTTGGGGAGGAGCCTGCAACCAAGGTATGTGCCCTTGGCTGGAATCAAACCTGGGACCCTTCGGTCCACAGTCTGACACTCTATCCACTGAGCCAAACTGGCTAGGGCAAGAAAGCATTTTATGGCTTCTTTTTAGCATATATGAATTGCCGCATCATTACTCTTGTGTCTTGAGGACATTATTAAGTAAAATAAGGATTACTTGAACACAAGCCCTATGATACCTTGACAACTGACCTGAGAGCCCAGAAGGCTACGAAGTGACTAACAGGTAGGGATGCTGGGCAAAG
This sequence comes from Cnephaeus nilssonii, assembly GCF_951640355.1. NCBI lineage: Eukaryota > Metazoa > Chordata > Mammalia > Chiroptera > Vespertilionidae > Cnephaeus > Cnephaeus nilssonii. The sequence goes on from NC_137085.1 coordinate 34,032,524, forward strand.
GAATGATTCACATCCCAGAAAGGACTAAGCAGAAGGGTGCGAAAGATTTCATCATATTACTCCGAACGACATGCAATTTAAAACTTATGAACTGTTTATTCTGAAATTTTCTTCTTCTTATTTTTAAATCAAATTTAATTTCCCCTCTTTTACCTCCACCACTACGCCCCCTGCAATCACCACACTGTTGTCCATGTCCCTGAGTTTTCTGCCCCCCCCCCCCCTCTCTCTCGTGAAATTTTCCATTTAATATTTTCAGACTACGGTTGACAACAGGTAAATGAAACTGTGGAAAGTGAAACTAAAATAAGGGAAGATGGCTGTACCTAGTCACTGTATTCTAGAAGTCTGGTTACTAAACCGTAACAAACTGTTTTTATGACAAGTGTTATATTTAATTATAAAGCATTCTGCTCCTAATGATCTGCTGGCATATAAACTACATCTCATTTTGTTTAATATTTTTTTGTATCTTTTTTGAACATGCGGTTGATGATTTTTTGAGGACAGATCAAAGGAAGAAGCATGTAAACTAACCTACCTTGCTTTATATTGACCTATTGACAAGATTAGGAAGTGGTTGACAAACAATTTAGGGGACAAACCAGGTTAGTTTTAGGCTAGTGCTTTGGATTGGTCATACCACATTCTCTGTCCTATTATGGAAAAGGAAGCTGAGTAGTGATCTGGGAAAAACAATGTGAAGTTGTGTCAGTTTTACAAATTCTTCTTAATTGGATATTTTCAGCATATATTTATTATTTGTTTTAATAACAAAAACACACAAAATTGAGTTGCTCCTAGAATTTACGTTCAAATAAAGAGGAGCAAAGTACTCATATATTTCATAAAAATTGTTTTGATGACATACTCTTCTGTATTATTCATGCCAATTTTTTTCCTCCATTAAAACTTATCATTTTGCCTTGATTGAAACGATAAAGGTTTTCTGAGTACTTATTAATTGATTTTAATGTTACATTATTTAAATGTATTGATTAGACATCATTTCATTACCTTTCCTCTTTCCAGTATAGCCTCTGAAGTTCAGCATTTATGACAATTAGGATAAAATTATGAATCTGTTTTTCCTTCATTGTATAACATATAATAAAAAATTTATTTTTATACTCCTTAGTGTGCTTCTAAAATTATGCAAATGAGGTTCTAATATATTTTTATGAAAATTAAATACATCCAGCTTTTTATATGTTTGTAACCCCTGTATTAGCATTTTAAAAATGTGAAAATTAAATGAAGCAAAGCATTGGCTCTTCAAGAAGAGTTTTATATTTACATTGCTCCTGCCTACCCCACTCATAGCTGATCTCTTCCAAAAGCATAAATTACATTTCACAAGAAAAAAGTTACTGCCTAGTAAGTAGTAGAAACCAATCAAAATACCTTTACTGGAAGCAGTACAGCAATAAATTAAAATGCCAAGCTTGTAAGTTGTTTTGTTAAAAGGTTTAAAATCATCCACGTTTTTGGAATTGACAATGTTACTTTAGCACCCACTTTTTAAGATCATTTTGAAACAGGAGTTATTTGTCAGGTGTGATTTATTTAAGACAATAAACTTAGATTATTGAGTTGAACAAATAATTGTTTGGATGCCTGCCAAGCATTTAGAGTGAATGACTGTAATGAGCCTGGATCACTCAGAGGGATAAATAATCAAAAGCCGTGAGATGAAATTAACATCATTCAAAAGATCTATCTCTTCCTTTTCTCCTTTGTAAATTCTAAGCAATGGGGGAGTGAAAAGCATCATGGGAAGAACTGTCCTTCATTCCAGAGCAATAGCAGTAAATATATCTTGAATTTGCATAATACATTCCAGCTCACACGTATGTTGTTTCACATTCCATTAGAACTGCACTTTGAAGTAGTTATAATTGTAACATTGCTGATAAGAAAACTAAGAATCCAGCAGGTTAAATAATTTGCTCAGGTTGCATAGACAGTGAAGGGCAGAGCTAGAATCTGAACCTAAACTCTAGGTTCAGATAAGCCAAAAACGGTTAAAGGAAAAAAAGAGGTGGATTCAGCCACAGTCTGACCCCAGTTCTGCCACTTACTAGCTTTCCTTGGATAAGTTAGTTAACGTTTCTGTCTTCACTCTCTTCACTAATAAATTCTTTTTTTAAAAAAATAAATTTATTGGGGTGACATTGGTTAATAACATTATATAAGTTTCAAGTGTACAATTCTAAAATACATCATATGATGCTGACTACTCTAAAACTCTACCCCTGCAATGGTAGAGTTTGGGCCCAAACCTCATTCCCAGGACCCAATCTCCTTCCTGGGCAAACACACCCAACTCAGGTCCCAGATTTCCATCCAAGGCCTATACCTCCATTCTTGGGCCCAGACCTGGATCATGGGGCCCAGATCTCATTCCCGGGGCCCAAGCAATTTCTGGGGAAAAGATATCCATCTCGGGGTTCGATCTCCATAGGGGGCCCACACCTCCATCCCAGGTCCCAGACATCTATTGCAGGACGCAGACCTCCATCCGGGACTCAGACCTACTACTTGTACCAGTTACTAATGCAAATGTTTTTCAATAGATGAAGTTACCCATATGTTGATATATACGCGATTTGATATGTATGCTATTTTGTCGTATTGACAACAAACTTCAAAACTTCAAATGTCAAATTTTCTGGTGTTGACATCATAGATATTTTTACGCTTAAATATGTCAAATTCATGCCAAAAAAAAGAGCATTTGCAGGAAGTTTTAATTTATTACTTCATTTGGAAGAAAAGTGCTGCTGAAAGTTACAGTATACTTCAGGAAGCTTATGTTGAACATGCTCCATTTCAAGATACTTGTGAACTCTGGTTTAAGTGCTTTAAAAGTGATGATTTCGATGTGAAAGACAAAGAATGTCCAGGTCAATTTGAACCAAGCTTTGATTGTAAAACCACCAGAATGGGCCAGGAGACAAGGCAAAGTAATTTTGCTTCATGATAACGCACCATCACACACTTCAAAACCAGTTAAAGATAAGTTAAAAGATCTTGTCTGGGAAGTATGAACCCACCTGCAGTATTCACCAGACCTTGCTCCTTCAGATTACCACTTGTTCTGATAGATGGCACACGCACTTTATGAGCAGCACTTCAAAACCTACAAAGAAGTGGAAAATGGGCCTCTGAATGGTTTGCCTCAAAACAAGAAAAGTTCTATTGGGACTGTATCCACAAATTACCTGAAAGATGGGGGAAATGTGTAGCCAGCAATGGACATTACTTTGAATAAAGCACTTTTGATGTTTCTCTTGAAATTATCGTGTTTTCTTTGATTACAAAATCCGCATTATAAACCGGTACACCTGGTATTGTTTCTGAATCCATTAAAGATAACTTTGGAGAAGGCACAGAGAAGGTGCATGGCCAATTGTAATATATAAGTGATCACACATATTCTGGCCAATTATGTTTTCCCAGGTGTGATTGACTGACAAACACCTTCCCACATCACTCAGACCTTACTGGGCATGGGTCCAAACTGCTTTTGTCCAGTCCCTTCCCCCATCAATCAGTGGGGAACAGACTTGGAGAGCATTAACTTAGCAAAGCTGTATAAATGGCATGCCTATATTATCTAGTGTTCCTTTTACTCCCTTCCTGTTAAATAATAACCAGATTATTGCAATGGTATCAATACTACTATGATGAGATATATATGTAGACCCCTAGTATGTGTGGTTGCAGATCTCCCTTGTTGGAGGTGACTGGCCCAGGAGAAACTCTTAGTATGGAGGAGCTGGGAGGCCTCATGCTCCAGGAGCTTGAGTGTCAGGAGGCTCACTACTAAGAGGGAGAAGAAGCAGTGCAGCTGAGAATACCCAGATGTTCGGTGTAAATTTACCCATCAATGTAGTCACCTTCAGCATCTGCCGGAGGATGGAATGAGGAAAGAGCGGAAGGAGGAGAGGAGTTTCTCTCTGTGAACTTTCTCCTTGTGAAGGAACCATAAGGTGTAGAGAAGAAACATTTCCCCCCAATAAGCAGATATTAGGGGAGGATTTGGAAATAAAAGATATTAATGAATAGTCTCTACTCTTTCTGCCAAAGGGTCATTTTATTTATTATGAAAACACACTGTACTCTTTGTAAAAAATAAATTAATCCAGTAACTGGAATAAAAATTCCTTACAATTGGGGGTTGATTATTATGATATATATATATATATATATATATATATATATATATATATATACACTTTGTTTTTGAACTATTAGATTATATTATTCGGAAATTGGTTAGTTTAATTGCCCATCTTTTAGGAAAATAATATTGTACCATATGGGTACTTTTATTCTCTTAATAGATCTGGAACTAATAGACTCCCACACTGCAAAAACTGCCCTCACAAGCATTCATATTCAAGAAGGAAGTTAATTTGTTAGTTTGAATCCCGTTGAACACTGCCCAGATGACAAATGTGTTTATGGCTTGGGTAGAGAATTCAATAAAAACAAACAATGGAGATAATCTGTACAATGTGGCATATTTTGAAAATATGCTTCTGGTATGATTTTTTTATTTTCTGAAAATAATAATTCATATAACAAGCAACAGTTGCTTGGAAATGTCAAAACTTGAAATTTTAAAATTATTAATTGAAATACTATTGCCACTGACATTACATATTATAAGCAGTACTGAATTACTAAATGAAATATCACTGACATCATAACAAGTTTAATGTTTACTCAAGGCAACACAGAGATACTTTTTTTTTTTCCTCTTTTTTTCTGAGCTATGGGAGTCTCCATGAAGAACTGGGAGTCTATATACACATCTCATCATAGGCAACCAAAGTGATGCCAAGGCAGGATTTCAAAATTTTGAATCTTTTTCTATTCATGAACTCGGGTTTGGAAGACTATTGGTATTGAGAAAGATAACCACCACTTACACTTGTTTCTGTATTTTGATGCTTTGACATCTTGGAGTCTTGCTGACTCTGTAGTGACTGATCCCCTCAGGGTGAGCTCATTTCTAGAGATAGCAAACAACTCACCTGGGAGTGTCTTTCCTATGCAAACCAACCAGAGCCTATACCCCCAACCACCTTCTTCAATGAGCCTTCACACTCTGGGCCATTATCTACCTGATCTAATCACACCAAGGCTAGGTACCAGCAGCTAGGAACAGCCCCTACACCCAAAACCCACTGAAATTATTCAAAGGAAGCAATCCTAAACCTGCCTTACCTTCCTGTGGGAACCACAGTGAAGGCTCTAGCCCACATGTTTTCTTTGCCCCCTCTGCCTCCTGATCAACCCTGGTGCTTCTTTCCTGCATGGCATGCCATACCTATGTTTCTATGGGTCTGCAATATAAAATACTTCTTCCTTCAAGAAGTCATTTCTGTATTTGTGTGTCATACCATACCCGATTAAAATCCCCATTCCCTCAGAACATATACTTCTTTGTAATTGATGAGGTGCTTTCATATGCAGTTATCTCATTGATCATGATTCTGTGAAATAGATATTATTCTCTTTGACAGATCAAACAACTGAGGCTTAGTGATAGCAGAACTATTTTGCACAAGTTTGATTATGTTATACGGAAGGTACATATGCTTTGGAGGTAGAAAATACATGTTTAACTCTTTTTATTGATTAACTAGAGGCCCGGTGCACGAGATTTGTGCACTCAGGGGGGTCCCTCAGCCCAGCCTGCACCCTCTTGCAGTCCAAAAGCCCTCAGGGGATGTCTGACTGACGGCTTAGTAAGTAAGCAGTCAGACATCCTTAGTATGAACATCCTTAGCACTGTTGCCGAGGCAAGAGAGGCTCCCGCCACCATCGCTGCACTCGCCAGCCATGATCCAAGCTTCTGGCTGAGCAGTGCCGCCCCTATAGGAGCACATTGACCACCAGGGGGCAGCTCCTGCATTGAGTATCTGCCTCCTGGTGGTCAGTGCACATCATAGCGACCGGTCCGCTGTTCAGTCAATTTGCATATTAGCCTTTTATTATATAGGATCTGTAAAGCGAGGCCAAGAGTATCTACTGTGGAGATACATATAAAGATTAGAACTGATACCCTCAGAGTTCTAAGTTTCCTTTCAATTCCTGCTAATATCACCTTTGTCAAGGTCTGTTCCATCTTTCCCGGTTTATTTTTCTTCCTTTTATCCATGTAGCAAATAGAAATTTTACTATATCAATCTCTTGTTTAAGGGCCTATTGATTTGAGACTTCTGCATCTAGGTAAGATGGGTTAGTTTTCTGTAAACCAACAATCTCTTCAAGAATAACTAAAAAAGCCAGGTAAAATTTAAAAAATCTTGAATTCAAAGGCATCTGTAAAGAAATTAGGCTCAAGAGTCTAAGATTCCAGAGAAGGTTTAGCTGTGGGGAGGTGAACTTTAAGCAGTGTTCCCAGAATTTGATGGTTCTGGTAAACAATAGGCTTAGAAGAGATAAGCTTTGTCCAGACAGAGGGCCACACTGGAGCATATCATACTATTTGGCAATCTAAAATGGTCAAATAGACAAAAATCAGAGTCTTGAGGGTTTTCAAATATAGATCAGTTTTGTTCCCAAGATATTTGCCAAATTATGAAGCTGCATTCTGCTGAAGACTACAAATTAAATCTGAAAACACCTAAAACGTAAGTCAAATTTTCTAGCTTCACAGTACCCAGATGTTGGATTTGAAGCCTATCAGTGTTTAGGGACCTGGTGAATAAATTATGTTATCAGCTGGGAGTCCTGGGGCACTAAACCTTAGAAAAAATGGCAAGCCACAGATAGACTGAGCTATACCTATAAGCAACCCAGCCTTAACTCTGCTCAATCCCTAATTGGATTAATAGGATTCACCCTCACTCTGTCTAGCAAAGCAAAGAATGAACCTCAAAAGCATTCATTTTATACTGAACTTTAGTGTTTAATTCAAAGCACTTTTATCTATTCATCAAAACCAGTCTTGAACACCAGTGGCTGTTAAAAACATTTCTAGGTTTTATTATGATACAATAACAATCTTTGTCTTTGAATCAGAGTTGCATCAGCTTCAGTCATGGGGTGACATAGGGCAACATACTGAACTATCCCTGGTTCTAGTTCCTCATATGAAAACCCAGATAAAGAGAACTCCTAAGGGATTTGTGAGAAGTAAATGAGCTCATTGTGTGAACATTCCTTGGAACATGGTTGGTCTCATAGGTATACACATTGATTAAGATTTCTTATTAACATACAATCATCTCCAAATGTTTCCTCTTAATTGCTTTTTATTTCAGTTAAGTACCAATGTTCTTTATTCTCACACGGTGGTTTAATTAGCATGGAAGGTCACTGAGAGGTGTGAAGGCACACAGTTGCCCAGAGGAAGAAGTTGATGCCTGGCTGGCTTCTAATTATAGAGCATCCTAGAGTTGCAGAGGAAAAGGGAGTGCAGAGGGGAGAACAACAATGAACACTAAGAATGAACAAGAGGCAACTCTGTGCACAGGAAGAACAAATGCTCAGCTCCTATTCTTATTTTCAGGTAGAGCTGCATATGGTCATCAGTAGGACATAAAATGCAATGTATTCTAGTTTATAGGTTATTTTACATTTATTCAACACCTAGTATGTACAAACATTGGGGTGGATGCCTGTGGGGAGTGTTGAAGTGTTGAGTCAAATGCTGTGGAGGAAAATATGGAGTCAAATATGTAATGGTTAAATTTCGCAATCATATGTGAAAGGTGAAAGTATGTCATTCCTTATTATTAAATAAACTTTCATTACTAATATTCATATAATATTTGCATTTAACTAAGTTACTGCCAAATTACATTAGAAACTGGCTATTGGGTCACATAATCCATAGTATTAAGCATATTATATATCTCTGGAAGTGTTGTTTTTAGCCAGTAGCAATGTACTATAGTACTCCTGTATATAGATGGGGTACGTCTTATAACTATTTATTAAAATCCCGTAGTAAGTCAAAGGGGGTAGTTAGTGCTACAGAATTATTTTTAATTTTATCAAGTAATTCACTGCATAATTGCTATAAACAAGAGATGACTTCATAACATTAAATAGAATTTGTTATATAACACTTTATTTTACAACTCTTCTCAATGACACCTAAGAGATACATCCAGGTTTCCTTCCATTTATGTTATGTATTTCAAGATGATAATTCCTCTATAAGAAAATTGTGCCTTAGACTAGCATGGATGAGAATAGCATATAGCTCTGTGGAACACTTTTTATGTGGCAGGCAGTTTCCAGAGTTTAATAAGCATTATCCAATTTAATGCTATATCAATCTTAAGAGTAAGTACTTTTATTGTCTCCACTTTGCAGATAGGAAGCTGAGACAAAGAAAAGGTAACTTGCCTGAGTCATATGGTTGAAAATTTAAATCAGTCCATGTGACTCCATTATTTTTTACTAGTAATTCAGCCTTCATGTTAGTATACACACAAAACAAAATATGGTGATTTACTAACAACAACCACTCCTCAGCACACGTGAGAAAACAGCATGACATGTTCATTATGTTCACTTAATAAGGAGGATTTCTTGGTGAGAAAAGTTTAACTGAAATCTCTGTGCTTATCACTTGACCTCTTGGGGCCTCAGTTTCTTCACATGTGAAATGTGGGGATTCAGGCTAAACTCGGTTTGAATATTATCCTTTTTTCTTTCAAAGTGTTTTAAAGATTGTATAATTATGACTCTCATATAAATATAAAATGGATATAAGTCAAAAAAATTTTTTAACTTGCATTGGCCAAGTGGCTCAGTTGGTTGGAGCATCTTCCTGTACACCAAAAGGTGGTCAATTCAATTTCTGGTCAGGGCACATATCCTTGTTATCGGTTTGAACCCTGGTTGGCATGTGCAGGGAGGCAACAGATAGATGTTTCTCTCTCGTATCAATGTTTCTCTCTCTTTCCTTTCCTCTCTCTCTAAAGTCAATAAAACATATCCTTGGGTGAGGATTAAAAAAAATTATTTAGCTTATTAAGTAATGAGAGGACCTACGGGTACAGAGAAATAGAAATACCACACCTTTGAAGTTGAATTTAAAAATGTGGAAATTAATTAACAAATAGAAGCAAAACTTGCCTTTTTGAGGGGAGAGGGAATCAATGATCCCTTCACTGGACAGAATTTGCATGTATGTAGATGAGATGTGAAATATTTAAATATAAATACCTGCATACAGCTAACAGATATGGCATTGGACAGTGCAAGTTTAGTAAAAGTCACTTAGTCCTGCCCAAATGCAGGGGAGTTGGTGTATAAGGGAGTAAATGAAATATTCAGTGAGCATTGCGTTCTCTGCCTTCACTCACAAAGCAAAATGCCACACACACACACACACACACACACACACACACACACACTCACATGGAATTTCACTGTCATTGTAGCAAAATAATTTTTTAATCTTTAAATATAGGGCATTCCTTTTCAAGAACAAGGTATAACTTTCCATTAACTCTGACATTCTTTTCTTTCTAAGCCATTTTTCTTGATTTTTCTTTATATAAATCTTGTATATTTCTTTTAGAGACATAGAGACCAATGTTAGAATTTTAGCTCTGTGGCTCACCTTAAACTAATGTAACCTCTGCTTACCTTAAATCAGTGGTTCTCAACCTTTCTAATGCCGCGACCCTTTAATACAGTTCCTCACGTTGTGGTGACCCCCAACCATAAAATTATTTTCGTTGCTACTTCATAACTGTAATTTTGCTACTGTTAATAAATCGTAATGTAAATATCTGTGTTTTCTGATGGTCTTAGGCGACCCTGCTAGAGCCTAAGACCATCGAAAAACACAGATATTTACATTATGATTCATTAACAGTAGCAAAATTACAGTTATGAAGTAGCAACGAAAATAATTTTATGGTTTGGGGTCACCACAACATGAGGAACTGTATTAAAGGGTCGCGGCATTAGGAAGGTTCAGAACCACTGTCTTAAATAGTTTTGTACCCTCTTTAAGTATCAGTTCCCTCACCTATAAAGTTAGGAGATTAACAGTGCTTAGCTACCCAATACTATCACTGCTGCTAATATTATTTTCATTATTTAGTTGGCAATAAACACTTAATGTGAATAACATAATTTGGTTTAAACAAGAACCAAATGAGCTTAAGGCATTTAAATGGGATAAGAATGAGGTTAGCACAGTGATTGGTCCATGTTAAATACTCAGTACGTTTTAGTTGTCAAATTATTGGTACTGTCAATATTATTATCATCATCATCATCACTGTGGTTGCCTCCTTAATATCCCTTTCACCTTATTCCATTACAAAAGAGCAAGTTTTGTTTGGATTGCCCCCACCCCCAACTTCAAAGATGGATAATTCCACCCCATTGCCACAATGACCTGTGAAGATGAATAGCCACATCTTCCCAGTCAAAGCCAATTAGTACATGGAATGCCCTTAGTCACAGTGACTTGTTGATAGGTTTGTGACTTAAGGTGAACCAATTGGAGAGAAAGCCAGGGCTTTCATTTAGCAGTTGGAGGAGAGATGATCTCTCCTGCAGGACATAAAGAAAAGGGGGGGGGGGAAGAAAAAAGAAAAGAAAAGGGGAGACAACAGGAAGAAGATATTTGTTAACAGGAAGAAGATATTTGTTAACAATGTGCCACCATATTGCACATCTCTTGAAACCTGTTTTACTTCTGGACATTTTGGCTATGTGAGTCAATAAGTTCCTTTATTGTTTAAATTGAAGTTTTTCTTTTTACCTGCTATTAAATAAATTCTAATTGAAATACTGATCATTCTTATAATTCCTTAAATACACTAATGGGTATTTTCATTATATTGGGAAGCTATATACTAGTATAGTGACTCTATAATATATTAGTAATTAGGCATCTTATCAAATTCTTATTGTTTGTATTACTTGTTTGGATGCTGCTTTTGGTGTTTTCTATGCATATAATAATGTAATGTGAAAATAGCAGTGTTTGTGTTCTCTTTTCCCAAATTAAATAATATTTTGTTCTTTCTTAACTAATTGCATTGTCTAAATCCCAGAAGAAAATGTGAAATAATAACTGTGATAGCAAACACCTTTCCCTTATTTTTGCTATTAATGGGACCTTTAATTGATGTATAGCTATCTGAACAAATATTCTTATTTTCCTACATTGTTAGATATTTTTTATAGCAAATAGCAGGTCCAGAAAAAATATAATTCCTTCAAAGATGACTAATCAAGAAATAATAACAAAGAAACATATAAAACATTCTACAGCAAAATACAGCAGGATGGGGTATTAAGGGAGCTGAAAGAAAGGGTAAGTAGGGAAAATAGTTGCATTGCAGTTCTTTAAAATAAATTAGAAGATATAAAGGATTTATAGGGTAGAAATCTCAATCATCAAGATGGGGACAAGCTGAAGCAAATCTGAAAAAGAAGCAGGAAAAAGATAAATATGAGAAATTTTAGAGGAAATTTTAGATTATAACAAACAAAACATAGAAGTCCAACCTATGTATATTTGGTGTGTCTGAAGAAGAAAACAAGAGCCAGTGATGGACCAAAAATAATTTTTAAAATATAAGAAATAAAGGTTTGCTTTAATGATGGGAGAACGAATCTTCAGATAAAAATGCTTACAAGATATGTGAGAAATAATTATGATGTCATTACATAAAAAAATAAAATCAGTGGAATAGAATGTTAAAGTTTTATTCAAAAGAAAAAAAATCTATCATTTTGACGTACTTTGTTCCACTGCTCCTGAATTGGTTAGCATTTGTTAATGGCTTGAGTTAGAATGAAACCGAAAGCCTTTGAGCTTTTCATTTTGCATTTGAGCTTTTCGGTCATTTCTGGTTTGCAGCTGCCAACTGCCTCCACTCCCAGACCCTGCCTCATCAGCTAACAATCCAGTTTGAGACATGAAATAGGGCACAGACTGTCTGCTCTGTACCCCTCGCCCAGCCCTCCTCCGCTCCTCCCTGTCTTAACTGCTAATTGAGATGGGCTGGTGGAAATTCCAACTGGGTTTTTCTCAATCTCCTGTGCAACCTCTACACAGCAATAGGCTTGCCCCCTCCTATCCCAATTGAGGGCATCTCTTCTCTGGGATCTGAAGGCAAGCAGGTAAACGTAAAACACAGAAAGCACTTCCTTCCTCAGATTGTGCCCTGCTCTGCTGCACTGTGCAATGAAGCGGAGAGGTCTGTGATGCTTCTGGAGTTCCCTCATCATTTGGTCCAATTTGTATTGTAATAAGCCAATGTTCTCTGAGGTTGTAGCAGGAAGATGGGGCCATTAGGAGTTTCTGCATGAATAACATTGTTTTTTTTTTGTCCTTTCTCTCTGTCCTACTCTCCCACTTGTCCTGTAGGACATGGGAGGATTTTTTATAAATATGGATTTATATTTACTTTTTTTTCATGTCTTACGCTAATTCTATCACAATTTGAATCTTTTCATTCCCACCCCTCCCCCCCGGGTCCAATAATAAAGACCCTGGACAGAATCCTCATTGTGCTTTGATATCCCTTTTGCTATGTTTCTGTAGTCCTATATAGTGAATAGTGAGTATTATCATGCTCTTGTGTTCCCATTTGATTAGAAGATGATTTACATTTCAAAGCAAGTATGAACAACCCTAGCATAGTGCATCCACCAGGGTCACATCAGAAAAATAGAGTCTGCACCAAGTAGTTTATTAGGTGGACTTTAATATGGGGAACTAGTAACACAATTGTTAGAGCTGATGACAGAGCCAGCAGCAGAGATTAGCAGCTACAAGGAATTGATCTCACTGCCTGAGATGGAAAGACTACCAAGAGAGGAGGCGGTGGTGTTATTAGAGTCCTAGAGACCTGTGGAAGCAGGGATCACAGAGATGACACAGCCACCACTGGATACAGTGCCCAAAGCAGAGAGAGAGAGAGAGAGAGAGAGAGAGAGAGAGAGAGAGAGAGACCCTGGCATTTTCCTTCTTCCCTTGCCTACATCTTCATCTTCTGCCAGTGCCTCCAATTGGCTGAACCCAGCTGAAAATGTGATTTCCAGATATCAGCCCCCTGGACATCAGACCAGAGCAAGGGAAGGCAGAGAATGGATTTGAGGGCAAAGAGGCAAATGTGGTTCACATAATGGACTTTGTGCAAACTCAGGAAGCTCACCATAAATTTGAGAAAAATTAAAATGAAAGACCAAGTCTTGCTTTGATCAAGGGACTTGCGTATTATACCTAGTGACCACAGGAAAATCGAAGATGCCTCTTTCATGACATCTTCTCTTTGAAGCTTGCAAGCCCTTTCAGATGAAATGAAACTTTGGTTCTTCTGATACTAAGTAGCACATACTCCAAGGAGAGAGAACACCTATTTTTTTCCATTCTTTCTGTTCCTAAAAGAACTGGTGCCTGTTATTCAAAGAACACATTTCTAGGCTACAGAGATAACTTGAACGAGGCAGAGTTTCGGTCCTCGTGTAGCACACAGTTTAGTGGTACATACATATCAATAGTTACAGATCTGCAAATAGGCTTGTATACACAGTGTGCTATGAGACCAAAGAGGAAAGAATAACTGATGCAGGGACATTGTAGTTGAGTCTTGAAGAGTGAAAAGGAGTTAATTAGTTCAAGGTGGGAAGAGAAGATACAGGAAGTAGAAAGACTGAGGTATCATCAGAGAATGGTGAGGAATTCAGGGGAGTTAACATGTATATAGAAGAGGAGGAAAATCTGAACTGCATTAAGACTGTGCTGGCCCCTCTGTTACCTACCCCACTCTTCCACACACGTATAGTCAGGGAAGGCATTCGTCTTCAGTTTAGTAAACTTCCCAAATGAGCCTAGACACAACTTCAGAGTTCTCAACACGGGCCACTGGCATCTGTTTCTAAATGACCAGTAAGATTATATTATGAAATACAACTCTATGCTCTCCTCGCACCACTTTGTTATTGAGGACTAGTGTGTTTTATATGGTAAGGGGAATAGGGAAGTGGGAGAAGGTAGAAAAGGAAATTAGGATAAAGTGAAAGGGACACAGAAAGGAAAAGCTGAAAGTACTGATATCTGTGGCCTTGGAACAAACCTGATCAAAACAAGGATGATGTATTTCTTGTAGTGCCTGCAACTGGGCTTCAGGTAAATAAAATCCATCTGCTGTACACTCTTTTTAATGACCCTTTTAAGTTATGTCTGAGTCTGTGAGGGCTGGCCTAGGGGAGATAGTGCCTGCCTGCAAAGTTGGTATGTTATTTTCATACTGGGGAGTATGACTAGGTGGGAATATCTATAATAATAAAAGCACAATATGCTAATTAGACCAGAGGTCCTTCCAGACGACCTTCTGGACGAAGCCTGGGCTGCGAGGGAAGCCTGGGTCCTGGGTGCCTACTGGCAGCCAGAGGGAAGCCCAGGTCCCGGGTGCCAGAGGGAAGCCAGTGCCTGCAGCCTGGGGAAGGAAGGCCGACTCTTGCACGAATTTCGTGCATCAGACGTCTAGTCTGTAATAAAATAGGGTGACTGGAAACTTCTCAGTTTCCTCCTGCTCCTTTATTACACCATTTTCTTCCAGGTTCGTAAATGTAGATAAACCCCAAAGGAGCAAATTGGGGTATATTACTCACAGTGAAGAGAATAAGCTGAATTTTAGGGTGAAATTTCTTTTAATTACAACTGGATTTTTGTCCTGGGATACTGGGCTCAAAAACTCTGGGCTGTGGCCTAGCTTGAGGTTTGCGATGATCTTGGACTTACATACACTCCTGACTCAATAAATCAGCATCTTGGAATGGACAATATTAGACAGATGTAATGAAGAGAGTACCTGAAAGTACACTGCTTTTACAAAGCTTTACTCTATTCTATTTTTATGTTAACTGGAAATGAGCTGAAAAATTCTAATACATATTATGAAGTAAAATGACTTACGGGGATCCCATACATTTCCAGCTGCTTTCTGGCAGCCTCTATGCTAAACAAAGATGCCAAAGGACATTAATGAGTAAAAGAGAGTTGTAAATGTACTTCGATAACCATTTTTTGGAACCATCCCTTTCTTTGTATCATGTTATCATATAGAATGTTGTCCGCAGGTGTCTGGTCCTTCGTAGAGGCTAAAACTGTGTGAACTGTTTTTTTCCCACATGAGGGCATCAGTGCTCTAAGCAGCTTTAGAATTCACCCTCCCAAGTTTGATTTCAAGAGCTTTATTTTGAGAAAATGAAAACACTTTATGAGCCTCATACATCTTAGAGTATATAAAGTTAACATTTGGTTTATCTTCTTGGAAAAGTCATTCATTTGCTTCTTTCATTTATTTAGCAGCGTAATGGTTTCTTCTTATAGGGGGGATGAAAAGATGGCACACCTGTGACATTGCCACTCCCCGTGCCAATTTATGCCTTCACAGTCAACCAGGGTCAATTAGTTTCTGCTATAGTGAAATGACTTGCAGAATTTAGATGAGCAGTAATACTGTAACACATGCTCATTTGCAATGAAAATTAATCCATTTTAAAAAAAACCCTCTATGTGTATGTGTTCCTATTTCATGAATTTATTTTCACAGCCCAGGATACTGCCATCACACATTACCCTTGGTTAATTCTAAATTTCACGCTTTCAGTTGAGAGTGGTTCAAGGTAATAGTATATTTAAAACTAATATAGAAAAACCCCAGGTATATTATTCTCAGTCTAATTCTTGGCATAAGGACTAAGAGTTTGTAAGTGAAAATTCTCAATGACTTGGCTTTTCCCTACCAATTAAGAGTAAATTAATCACTTCAACATCAATATCATCTACAATAAGCCCGACCTGCTTTTCTAGCCTTATGTCTGCCTGTTCCATTCTCAGATGGCAAATGAGTTCCTCCCAGAGTGATAATTCACATCCTGCTTTCAGCACTGAGCAGAGGTATCCTGCCCCTATTGCCTTTTCTCATTTGGCCCATTCTGCCTGAAATATCATCCTTAGCGCACATCTGCATCTGGAGAGTCCTAGTTCCCTTTCAAGGTCCATGATAGATCCCAGATCCTCTGACTCTCATTCTAACTTCACCTGGTCCATCCCCCAGAGTGTGATCTCTCTAACAAGACCAGCAGGTGCACATTGTGTTTGATTCATCATCACTAATAGGCCCCGATTTTTAATTCACATTTATTATCTGATGTCCCCTTAACATCCTTATTTTTTTAAATGTTGTTATTGATTTTAAAGAGAGAGGAAGGGAGGGGGGGAGAGAGAGAAGCATCAATGTGAGAGAGAAACATTGATCTGTTGCCTCCCACAGGTACCCGGACCAGGCTTGAACACACAACCTGGATACATGCCTTGACCAGGAATTGAACCAGTGACCACAGGCACTGGACAATGCTCAACCAACTGAGCCACACCAGCCAGGGCCCCTTAACATCTTATTGCAGAATTGATATTGGACCCATTTTTTGCTTTTCATTCAAAAGGATGGAATAAGGAGTTCCCTTCTGGTATTCTGAGGTCTTTCTTTTGCCTCTTCCATGAGTCTACCCCTCCCTACTCTGCTAATATTTGATGTGGCTTTGTAATCTTTACCATCCTGCCCAGGAGTCCCTGTTGCAGGTTCTGCTTGGAGTGAATGGTGTAGACTCAGCTTGCTCAATTCCTGAGTTCTGAGCCCTGTTCCCTCTAATTTCTTCTTTTGCCATTTCTATTATGTGGTTGGAGTGGAGGTGAAGGGGAGTCACTAATTTTACTTTGCAGGTGAAAAGTCAAGTTCAGAAAGGGTGCACAGCTGGTCTAGTGCCAACAGCAAGCAGAGGAGGAAAGGAACAAAGAGTATGCTTCTAGGCATCAGAAACCACACCTCTGGGCTTTACTGCTACTAGAGAGTTTGAACCTGTGAGTTTTCTTTTTGCTGGTGTAGTGTTCTTTTGTAAACTAGAAACTATGACAATTCTTTTTTTTTTTTACTAGAAGATAAAAAGAATAGCAAACAAGGCCTTCATTTGTCACTGAAGTCCTTCACTAAACACACAGCTTATAACTATAGTAATGACTCTGTCCCTTCATAACTTTGTAGGTCATTATTTGGTTGGCAAATCATTATTATGCATCCATGGAGGGCCATGTCTCTAATGTCCTTGCCTGCAGGGAGCTTACATTACCAACTTCCCTTTTATGAGTTCTAAATGTAACCTCTTCCAGAATGTTTCTTTCTGGGTGAAATATGTTATTCAGAGTTCTGGACAAACAATACTTTGAAGTACTCTATTTGAAAAAACAAACAAAATGCATACACACACAAATCCCACACATATGATATGTGTATATATATGTTTGCACAATATATATGTATATATGCAAATATATAATGTTTGTATTTATATATTATGTATGTGTGTCTACACATATACATGTGTGGGATTTGTATATGTATACTATATATAAATACTATTTTGATAAAAGCATAATGTAAATTAGTTTCAATTTCATGTTGAAAGTAACAAACGTGGATGGTTGAGTGAACCTAATCCTACCACTTAGGGTCTGAGACTGGTAGTTCTGCTCAATACTTGATTGCTAACCTCCTTTTATGTAGTATCAAAGCCTTCCTTAGTTCTATCCCAGCTTCATATATTTTCTGATTCAATGTGACTGAGTTTTCTAAGAACTTTTCTTCCTTGCTTTTGAAGCTTCTTTCAAAGATTCCGAGAAAGGCTCCGGTCTGTTCAGGAATCGTCGTGCATACAGATGAGCTGTCTGTTATATGGCTGACCTTCTTCCTTTCTTGGAGCACCTCAAGAGGAACATGTTTCCCTGATGAAATCATCTCTTTTCTCTTCATCATCCTCACTCTCCTTATGAACTTCATGAGTTTGAGTATTTCCTGAATATCTTAGCTTATTTTCCCCCCTTATACTGCTTGTGGATCTTTAAGAAGTAGAGAAAGGTGAGAAATGAGATACAGTAGCTAAATGTTATGTGTGTGGTCCTCACTGTATCCTGTTTTTTTTCCTTTATTTTCCCAATTGATTTCTTAGCTGAGCTATAATTTAGGTTGGTCAACAAACAATGAACTTCAAGAATTCCAAGTTCAGGATATCACCTCACACCAGGCAGAATGGCTATCCTACCTAATAAAATAGTAATATGCAAATTGACCACACAATTGCTATGCCCAAGCCACGCCCACCAGCCAAAGCCATGCCCACCAGTCAATCAGGGCGAGTATGCAAATTACCCAACAAAGATGGCGATTAATTTGCATAAACTAGGGAGGGAGGAGTGAAGACTGAAGACAACTTAGAAGGAAGAGGGAGGAAAAGCAGAAAGCAAGGTGGCTGCCAGAGGGAAAGCCCAGGCGGGGCGGAGTGGGGCGGAGCGGGGCGGGCGGCAGCAGCGCGCAGGTGTAGGTGTGGCGGCCGCAATGGCAGCGGCAGCGGCAGCGCATGCGGCCGCAGTGGCCGCTTGCAGGATTCTTCCTGCAAATGGGCTACTAGTCATCAATAAATCAACAAACAATAAGTGTTGGTAAGTATGTGGAGAAAAGAGAACCCTTGTGCACTATTGGTGGGATTGCAGATTGGTGCATCCACTATGGAAATAGTGTGGAGGCTTCTCAAAAAATTAAAAATGAATCTGCCTTATGACCAAGCAATTCTACTTCTTGATATGCATCTGAAGAAACCCAAAACACTAATTTTAAAGAATATATGCATCCCTATGTTCACTGCAGCATTATTTAAAATAGACAAGCTATGAAAGCAATCCAAGTATCCATCAATAACTGAGTGGATACAAAAGCTGTGATACATATATACAATGGACTATTACTCAGCCATAAAAAATAATGAAATCTTAACATTTGTGACAGCATGGATGAATCTAGAGGGCACTATGTTACGTGAAATAAGTCAGTCAGAGCAAGATAAATACCATATTATTTCACTTATATGTGGAGTCTAAAGAACAATATCAACAAACAAACAAAATAGAAATAAACTTATAGATACAGAGAACAGACTGATGGTTGCCAGAGGGGAGGGGTGTTGTGAAAAAGGTAAAGGGATTGAGAAGTACAAATAGGTAGTTACCAAATAGTTACAGGGATGTAAAGTACAGAATAGGAAACATAGTGAAAAATATTGTAATAACTCTGAATGGTACCAGTTGGGTTCTAGAAGTATCAGGGGGTTAACATAAATTATTATAATACCTTCTCTTTCTTCTTTGCTCTGTTGTTAAGACATAGCCTTTAGGTTGTAGTTTTCTTTTCTGTATTTTGCTTGTCTGACCTATTTAACCACAGTGAACTGATGCCTCCAAGTTAACTCACTTTTAAGAGATGCATCTCATTTCCTCCTTCATTTCACTGCTCATTCATTTGATAGTTTCATCACCAAATTTCCTGCTATCTTTTTTGGTTTCACAAAGTAATTATTCCTTTTTATATTTTCTCCTGAAGCTAACTTTTTTTCTCTTTTACTCCTGAACTTTTGTGTGTTTTTATTCATCCTATCCATTCTTTGATTTTCTTTACTCTCTGTCCTTGCCTGCTCATTTATACAGGACCACAGTCCAAAAGCCTCTTGCATGAATGTACTACGCCATCTATCTGTCCATCTATTGGTTTATAAAATCTTTGAAGGGAGAAGGAAAAAATCACATTTCCATAATTAACCATAATTACTCTCCAAAAATCTCAAGAAGCTTAATTACTCATAAGGGTCCTCATATCAACAGGCAATAGAGAGATCAAAAGATATACCCATGATGTGTGTGTGTGTGTTTTGTGTGATTTTTTTTAAGAAAACACAGTATTCAGTTCTTGCTAGTGACACTAGTAAATTTTTTTTTCTTAACTTTGGCCAGATGGTTCCCTTCCACTGCATAAGGTTTAGGAAATATTAGTTTATTTCATTTGCAGAGGCAGTTGGGGGTTCATCTTATAGCTGTTTTAGCACCGCTTCTTACCCAATATGATTTGCTGCTGCAAGATTGAAGGCAGACCATATAAGACATTTTCTACAGATAGTGATTACTGTAGGCTTGGCCATGTTCCAAAGACTGGAGAAGAGCCGTTCATCTTATAGTTACAAAAATCACCCAAGTTCAAGAGAACTTAGGGCACAAGGAAAGCAAAGCTGCTATATTATGAGTATATAGCCTGTTTAGTAGCACTGTTTTTGATGAGGGACAATATGGCTAGTCACTGTGGCAAGGACTAGGGATACATCTGTGCATCAGGCAGGGTAGGCTGAGTTATGCAACAATAACAAATAACCTCAAAACATCAGTAACATAAATCAACATGAAGTTATATTTTATATGCATCCATCATGGATCATCACGTTCATTGTAGTCACTCAAGCTGACCATTTTGAGTCATCAGATAGCCACCATTTTGAGTGTTGCCATTTTCTGGATGTTAAAGACCTTGTAGTGTATCAAAACAGCAACTAAATACTCCTTCCTGAAAGTGACTCCCATTACTTCTATTGACAATTCATTGGCCAAATGAGCCCACGCCACACAAAAAGTGTCAGGAAGTGCAATCCCAGGATATGCCCAGAAAAGCAAATAAACGAACATATTGTTGAATAGCATAAATGATTATCACAAGCTGTGAAAAGTATAGACTTAGTTCTGCTCTCAGCAGTGTATAGTTAGCAGTATGTGGAAGGGTGAGGGAAAGGGATGCAAAGTGGTACGAAATAGATTCAGCCCTGTGTACAGAGCCATATAATAAAGCGAATAGAATGTCTAATGCGAGTATGTAAGTGGAGATCTGGCCCAGGGTTGAGGATCACAATCCTAGATAAATCTGAGACTTCAGGTAGAGTAGGAAACAGCCTAGTGGGAAAGTATATGTATCCCTAGTCCTTACCACAACCTTACACTGTAGGAACTAGTAGTCCTTTTATAAGCTGTGAAACCGAGGCCCAGAGAGTCACGTAGAAAGAGCCAAGAGTAGAATCTAAGTCCAGCTCTCTCCAGAGCCCCTGCTTTTAAGCACGCAGCTACATCAGAGGGGGAGCTTTACCTAGTGGGCCTTTTGAAAGGAAAAGGAATAGCAGTTGTGTTGAATTTTCATGAAACCAGGTTAAAAAGTACCTCAAAAAACACCTATGATGCCCATCTAGGTTAATTTTCTATTGCACAAATTATAACACAATTCCAAAATACGAATTGTTACAGGAAACATTACATCTATCTTGGGGGGGGGGGGGCAAATCCAGTGGTGCTAATTAAGTAGACTATTTCTCTAAAATCAATAATTGAGGCTTGGAATGGAACAAAACAATCCTGGAATTCTACTGTTCATAAAGCTAAGCACATGAATACAACAATGGTTTATTTATGCAGTACTGGAACTGTACCCTGCTCGGCACCTTACAACACAGGGAATAGCCTGACTACAAACACACAAGCCTGATCGTTTATTTCTTCAGTTGGCTGGGGGTTCACAGTGTTTAGAAAAGGATAGTGTCACTGAAGAAATTTACACAAAAAGGTTGATTCAAGCCCCCATATGCAGGAGTTTATGAACATAGAAAGCTCTGTACATCAATAAATGTTTCCATCCCCTAAACAGCACTAAAAGAATGCGGCGCTGTGCAAGCAGGCCATAAAATCAAGGCAACACACAATTAAGGGTAAAAAGTGCTATATATCCTCCAACACCTAAGAGGGCAGCCCCATAACAACTTCCTAAACACATCTTCTTGGTATATGGAGTAGCAAACAATGCTTGAAGGAATGCTTTATTGGTAGTGTTGTGGTAAAAGTAGGAGAAAGCAATTTCTCTTCATTTTAAGAAATGTATACAAATCTTTTGTTTTCTAGGCTCGCTGGCAGTATTAAAAGCAACTGTATTGCTTCTATGTTGTTACCTACATTTTCACAGATCAATGTCATCTTTTCATTTCTCTTTGCAAATCTTCAGAGCCAGCCAGCCTAGAAGTGGGGCATCTGCTCAGTGCTTTGAGGCCTGAGGAGGATGCCTGCGTTGCCATCTCAGATATAACTGGCAGCCCCAACTGACGACCCGAAATCCCCCCGAGCCTCAACAGAGGCAGCCACCTATTGATTTCCTAATTTTTCATCACCAGAAGGCATGGATTTCCTTTTTTTGCTAATTATACACTAATTATATAATTATAATTATATATATAATTTGAAATCAGGAAAGGGCAATGGGTAATGCATATTGTGTGTGGGTTAACCTTCCTCAGTTCACCTTCT
Source organism: Cnephaeus nilssonii (assembly GCF_951640355.1). NCBI lineage: Eukaryota > Metazoa > Chordata > Mammalia > Chiroptera > Vespertilionidae > Cnephaeus > Cnephaeus nilssonii. The sequence continues at coordinate 34,054,749 of NC_137085.1, forward strand.
CAGGTCCCTCTTCATGTTGACGAGGACAGAAAATTAAAGAGCACACGTAGGAGGCAGTTTGTACCTCCAAAACCAACCAAGAAAAGACGCCAGTGAGTTTCCGAAAGGAGCACAGCGGCCCTTCTTTCCTCCTTTCAGTGTTGGGATTTGACATTGAAAGTTTATGATTCCAGGGCCTTTGCTCTCGTCTCAGCCCCAAATCTCAGGATGGAACTAAATTGTTCTCTCATGGGAATGATAGCATTAGGAATAAACGTTACTCTGTGGGTCTGGAAATTGATTTTACAGGTGAATACTGTCTTGAACCAGGGGGGACACTTTCAAAAAAATGTGAAAGGAGTATTCTAAAGTGAAGAGGGAAGAAACTCTTATTTCTCCTATGAGTGAGTATATTATATAGGATTCCTATATAATTTCTGGATAAAATGACAGACCTATAAAAATCAAGCCTGTGGCCACTTTTATTTGTGTATGTGTGTGTGTGTGTGTATCTATGTGTGCATGAGAGAATGAGAGGAGATTTTTCTATAGGATACTTTGAGTATTTCCTCATTAAAAGGAAAGGAAATGGTACAGAGTTCATGTTTTCTAATTTTTAGGGTTTCAGGAATATTGTTTGAATATACTTAAGGTTGAGAATCAATTTTATGACTTTCATCTTATTACCTATTCTTATCATATGTTTAGGCTCATTTTGTAATCAAGTCATTATTTTTGCATATGTAAAGTGAAAGTAGAGTAAAAATTTTAATATATTTATGCTCCAAGAATTATCTGTCCTATTTTCCTTTTAATATGGCTTCTGTGGTTTGGGAACAGAGTCTGGCTATGACTTGAAAATCATATCAGGCATTCGAGCTTTGAAATTTTGAACGAAGTTGGAGAACACAGCTCAACAAAATGTCATAAGGTGTGAGTTCAAGGACATGCGAGACTTTTCCATTCATTTCTCTTTCTTACTGCACTACTTCTTTTTGTAGCTATCCAGATTTATCTGCCCTCTCCTTAACACCTTGTTAAGCTGGCCACCTGCCAGGGTTTAGGTCATCTGGGGACACATTAGCCATTAACTCTCTTCTTTGCTGAGATCTGCTGTCCCTGTTCACAGGTGGGACACAGGCGAATTTAACATCGGGGCTGGGTCTGTGCCCATAAGCAAGATTATTTTGCCTCATTAGGGATTATGATTTTGTTCTGTAACTCTTCCATGTTGCCTGAAGGCTATCTTTTTTTAATCTACTGAATTCAGAGGTATTTAGAAATTGATGTTTCTTAGTGTATTGGTTTTCTGTGGCTGCTGAAACAAATCACCACAAATTTAGTGGTTTAAACAACACAGATTTATAATCTTACTGTCTGGAGGTCAGGTTCTGGCGTGGCTCTCCAAATGCTTTCAGGGCCACATTCCTTTCTGTGGACTCAGGGTAGGATCGTGTTTTTGCCCTTTCCAGCTTCTGGAGGCTAATATGTTCCTTGACTTGCAGCTCCTTCCTCCATCTTCAAAGCTGGCAATGGCGAGTTGAGTCTTTCTCACATCATAAGACATCACTGGGACCTCTCTTCTACTTCACTCTTTCACTTTAAAGGACCTTGTGATTACATTTGGACCACGTGAATAATCCAGGATTATCTCCCTATTTTAAGATCAGCTCATTAACAACTTCAATTCCATCTGCAATCCCAAACTCCCTTTTGCTACATAAGGTAGCTCATTTGCAGGTTTTAGCGATTAAGATGTAGACAGTTTTGAGGAACATTTTCTTGCCTACCACACCCAGTTAGATTTTTTTCCGAAAATAAAATTATTTAATTAAAATATAAAAGTTTCAAAAATGATAAACCACTCAATGAATTTTCACAAAGAGGACATACTCAGGTAACTTTTTAACAAGGACTCTAATCAAGAAACAGAACATTCCTCTCTTCCCAGAAGCTTCCTGGAGTTCCCATCCAGATACCATTGAAAGGAGGAAAGAAGGGCCTCTGTGCTCCTTTCTGAAGCTCATTGGAGTCTTTTCTTTAAAATTCAAGTAGAGATTTTGCAACTCAGTCATTAATATGAATTCTTTCTTATCCCAAAGAGATGTCTTACACCATCCATAATGCAGAGTTTTTTTTTGGAAATATAGCTTTGGTATAACAGCATAGAATGACAATGAAGAGGTAGTGGGAAGGCCTATCTTGTTTGGATTTTTTCCCCAACAAATACTCATTGCATCTCTGTGTATTGTACCAGGCACTGGGAAGACATGTTAATAGGCAAATAGAAAACTATTATATGGCTTGGTATAGTATTTAGGGTGCAATTGGCATGCAAAGTATGATAACCTTGCCCAGTCCTGGGAGTCAGTGAAAGTTCCCAGAACTGATGTATTATCTAAGCTGAGATCTGGATGATGGGGAGGAGTCCCTAGGTATGGGGTGCTGGTTGGAAGAGTAATGCTGTAGTTAGAAAATAATGCCCACTGTCTACCAGGGAGACACCTTCTGTGCCACAGATGAGGTGAATCCATGGTTTACTTAGAACTAGAGTAGGTGAAAGAAGTTTAGTGTTTTCTCAGCTGGCTGGATTCCTTTGCATTCCTCTGTTACTGGCAAGTTTATCTGAAAGCTACTTGGAATCTTAAAAAGACAGAAGCTCTTGTCTTCTTTAAAGTTTATTTTTTGGTTCTTCAACCTATTTACTCAGAGAACAAATAGCAGGAATGACAAAGGGTTGAAGAATTGCAAAAAAGAAGTAGAGGCAGCAGAAATGAAAAAAATAAAAAGGTGTGAAAAATGTTGACAATTGTATTTCAATAAATTTGGTTTCCCTTGTATTCACATGTATTTTATTTGTGTATTTTACTTTATGAATTTAATAAACTTATTTTGATAAGGAAGTCACAGTCATCAGAAAACTGCCAAAGAGATCCATAATGTCAAAGTTAAAACAAAACAAAACACCAACCCTAATTTAGAATACAAATTCAAAACCTAATTATGCTAATAGTCAAATGCATTATTTCTGTTTAAAGGAAGCTACTTCTACAAATGGTTATCAGTGTGAGTTTACCTAAATCAATTATTCCTTATTTCTGTCTATAAAAGATCATAAATGGGACTGATGCCAATAAATTACAGTTGGAGGACCTGGCATAGGGGAGCAGCTCAGGGAGGGAATGTGTAAATGTTTAGGTTTACTTCTGGGTAACTGAGTCTTCAAACACTTCCTTATCTCTCTCGGCAATCCTTTGGTAATAACTTTTACATGCACTCAAGTTCTTCAGTCATATTTAATTTTCTTTTCTTCAAGTGAAACTAAACCCTGAATAGGAAATAGATTCCTTGTAAGGTTGCATAGTAACCTCTATCTAGATTCCTCTGAAAACTATAACCTATAAACCTCTAATCAGTGTAAGTCCAGTTTCAGTAGGAAATTACCTGGTCAAGAGAAAGCAGAGGTGGCTTTCAAAAATACAACTGCCAGTTGTATTTTTCTAAGAGGCTTATCTTTTTATCCTTGATTGGAGCCTTCCAGGATCACCAGGGAGTCTCTGACACAGGAAGCTTGAGTTTGTGTATCACATTAGGAAATCGAATTAGCTTTTTCCTGTTACTTTTAATCAAAATATGTGGATTCTGCTTATTTGGACATAATTAGATTTCCTTACTTAGAATACACTTTGCCCTGAATTACTGGGTATTGCTGAAAACCAAACAAAAAATGGAGCTCAATCAGTAGGATTCTACAGGAGTCAAGCTACTTCAGTGCTGCATTTTGGTCTCTAATCTGTGTTAGAGGAGGGAGTCAATTTCCTACTTCGGCTTCGATAAAAGAATTAGTCACCCTATTGTCATCCTGGTAAATAAGAGCTTAATTATTGGAAGGAGTAGTGTTCCTTTAAACTCTTTAGATTTTTGAGAATAATACTTATTTATCTAGACCAGGGATTGGCTAACTATAGCCTATGGACAAAATGTGGCTCACCAGCTGTCTTTGTAGATAAAGTTTTATTGGAACACAGCCCCTCCCACTTGTTTACATAGGGTCTGTGGCAACTTTAGCGTGACAACAGCACATAAAACCCTGCAGAGAGTGGTTGAGACAGATCACATGGCTCACAAAGTCTAAAATATTTACTATCTGGTTCTTTAACAGAAAAACTTATCTCACTCCAGGTCTAGATTACAGAATGCCTTTTGTATCAGTTTGTTTATGAGATAAGAATTTTGAATGGCTTAAAAATTATTAGTATTCAATGGCTTCAATTTTGGTCTGATTGCTCAAGAAATCTAAGGCCACTTGATACTTCCAGTTGCCCCTCTGTAAGTCTTAAGGAGTTGTCTATAGCTGTCTGAGATCACAAGGATAGTTAGCTAGGCATGCCTCTGTCTGTGTAGAGGAAGCACAAATTAAAAAAAACACACAAAACAACAACTAAAAATATGGTACAACCAGAGCCCACAATCAGACTGACACCTATGTGTATCCTGGGAAGGCCAATAATTTGTTGTCTATTCAAATTCATATATTTTTAATATATTTTAGTATGTATTTATCAAAAAGATTGAGTGCCGTGTGGTGGGAGAGAGAAGCAGGAGGACCCCTTTAAGAAGCTTGACAGAGACACTCAACAAATTTTGCTGAGAATTTGTCTGAATAACTGTTGATAAAACCCAGTATCATTATGTGTATTTTTGTCTTTGTGCCATTGTACAAAATAAAAATTTAATGTGACATGGAAAACTCCCCTTGGCATTTCTAATGAATAAAAAAAAAGCAATGTGTAAAACATATTGCGAAAGATAAAGTGAATCTTAACCTGTTTCAGCCTGGGAATTTTAGGGAGGGCCGGCAGGTTAAAAAAGTGTCTTCTAAAAGTCAAAATTGAGGACATAAAGGGGCCATTAATGATGAAGTCAAAACAGATCTGGCTGAGAAAGCAAATTTGCTGGCAGAAAGGGCATGTGAACAATCTGCTCCCTGCTCTGTGGCACCAGTGGTGGAGAGAAGGCTGAGTTACATGGTTCATGATGACAGGATGCATGATCAATGCTATTTTTGTTAGGAGAGCATTATGCTAAGGGTGCTTGGAGAAGAGGTACCTAAGGGAGCTTTAGGGGGGGGGTCATCGGGGGAGTCTTTCCAAAGAACCTATGAAATAAATCTTCAATGGCAAGCAGGAGTAAAGGGGATTCAGGAGGGAGGGAGACAGCCCTAGTGTGTATGCACTTCAGGCATCTAAGGGGTTAATGCCCCAGGGGCAACTGTTAACCAACAGAAGATGGGAATCCATCACTCAATGCTCTTCACACTTGTTCTTTGGGTAGAGAAGTCTGGAAGGCCCTCTGTAGGTTTATCAGGAAGTCCCCACTATAGTGAGTCCCTTGGCACACAGCAGTAACTGTGATAATGCACCCATATACTGGCTTTTCTTCTTTCCCTCTCTCACACTTTCTGCTCACTGACTCCTTTTCCCTTCCAAGCACAACAAAGGCACTGAGACCAGAGGCAGTACTACATATTCCCAGAACTTCCAGGAAATCACTGTGGCTGGTGAGCAGGTGCCTGTGGAGTCAGGCAAGGGCTGGATCAGAAAAGGCTTCTGTGCCTTGCTAAGGGGCTGGAGCTTTGTTCTGAAGGCAGGGGTAGCCATGGAGCAACATGATAACATTCTTATTTAAGCACTTTTGCCCCAATTAAATGCTATATATAACATACCCTACATGTCCACCAGCTCCAAAGTTTGCTAGCAAAAGGTTCCATGTGTCTCATCAATTCTTCCAACATGCCTGGATTGTACCCAAATTAGACCCCTCATTATATATAAAATACCCTGGAAAATGCAATTTAAAATATTTTACGAATTTTACAATAGTAAAGGAAATATATAGGGTGTCCCCCCCCCAAAATGTATACATATACTTTGAATAATTATAAAGTCAGTATTTATTAAAATACATTTCATTTTCAAAGTTGAGATATCAGCTGTTAAAGTGTGTGTACATTTTTGGGGACACCCTGTATATTCATACTCATAAGAGCAAATTTAGAAAGTAAAAAAACCCACAAAGCAATAAAATTAAAATTAGCCATAATCGTATTGCAAGCAGGTGCATTGTTAAAATGTTGATATAGTGTTAATGTTTTAATATATTTGTCTCCAATTGTTAATTTATGTATGTATATTTTATGCTACATACTAGATTGCATATTTAAATTTGTACCTTTTTTTTTCCCACTTAACATTATGCATGAACACTTCCCGAGGACATTAAATAGTCTTGGAAGCATGACTTATGATGAGCACATAACAGTCTATTATATGGATATGCTGTAATTTAATGAGTCTCCAATTGTTGGACATTCAGTTCATTTCCAATTGTATGCTATTATAAATAATGGAGCATTATTTCCTTTGGCCTTAAATCTTTGAATTTATGACTATTTTCTTAGGGAATGCTTTCTGGAAGGCTCAAAGGAGTAATTTTGAATACTTTCCTGGGTAAGGCAAGATGCAAATAAATAGATTAATTAGATAGCTTAAGAACCTAAGAATGTAATCTTGGGAATTTTTAGAATATTGTTGATATATACATATCATTAATAAGTACTAATTAATACAAATTAATTAGTAGAAAAGATTAGCAGTTTATAATTCCCATAAGTATATTTATTGTATACAACTGCTCTGCCACCTTTCTTCCAATATTATGAATATTATTATTCTTTAAATATCTTCATTATTTAAAAAAATGAAAATTTCAGTCTTGCTAAAATTTGCATTACATTTTTAAGTTGCCAGTGAGGCTTAGGAAAATAATTTTTACTTTATCATGGTTTGCCTCTAAGATATCTGCATATCTAACATTTAACTGATAATGGTGACAAAACATCCCATCATGGTTAAGACAAAACAAAAAACATCATGGGTTCTGGGTTGCCCACTCTCTCAACAGTTTTAACCAGGGTAACAGACAATTCAACAAAACAAAGCAAAAGCCCGAGAGTTCATGGACTTGCCACAGTAAAAGCTTATTTTTAACTCAGGTCATGGTTCAATGTGAGTTGGTTGCTAGGGGAGGAGGCATTGTATGCCACAGTGTCTTTCAGTTGACACATTGTGGGCCCCAACCCGAATCCTTTGGGCCTCATGTCTCGGATTGCAGATGCTGACAGGTATGAACAATTCTTGCAGGCAGCATCTCACCTCCAGCATACATCCTGTTCCTTATCCTTGCTCTCTCCCAGGGGATCTTTAAACTCCAGGATCCCTCAGGAGGTGAGGGAGGAGTTCACTCAGCCTTAGCACCTGTGCAGCTTAGAACAACAGGCGGTTTATACCCTGAGGGCAGCTGTTAGCTACTGGGAGGATGGCAGATGAGAGGGGACACAGATGCTCCGAACTTCCAACCTTTGGGCAGACAGTCCTGGGGGATAATTTGTAGGCCTCTCAGGAGATATCAGGAAGCAGACCAGTAACCTGCTTCCTCATCCTGCTTTCTGGGATCACTGTTCTAATAAACCACCTTTGCCTAAGTTCCTTTCTGAGGCTGTGCTTTCAGGGAAACCAAACTAAGATACTCAGGGATATAGGTTCTCTCCATATCACACCTACTCCAGTCTCTAAATATTCCAAAAACAAGTGCAACAATGTGGGGGACGGTGTAGGTAGTGTCCATGGCCAGAGCTGAAAGTGGCAGATACCACTGCTGTCCATATTCTGTTGGCCAGAATTCAATTACGTGGGAGGCTGAGAACTATGATCTACCTGTGTTCCCATGAGGAAAGGGAAACAGCAATCAAGGAACAATAACATTCTCTGCCAAAATACCTGAGTAAGTTTCAAAACTCTTATTTTAATGACTGAGGAAGGGAAGTAGAACTTGTCTCTTTTGTCAGTGATGGGGAGAGACCAAAGGTAATTACTTTGCTTCAGCAGTGTTATAAATGATGTTCCACTTTATTCTGGGAATGTGAAACTTGTTCTACTTCTTTACCCTTGAAATTCTGGCTTCCAGATGCTTTAGAAGGAATTTGCATACACCAAATGACTTACACAACTTGTCTCTTGTGATTGCAATTTTTCTTATAGCCCTTAAGTACTCGCCTAGTTACAGAAGTGGTGGTCTTGATTGCAGGTATAAATTCATTTGTACTGAGTATAAATTCAGTCCATTAATATTTTGAGTATCTATAGGGGACTTTGTGTCAAGTCATTCAGTGAGGAATAAGCAAAATTTATGTGGATGGAGCCCTAACCTTGGTCTTCAACTTACTATCTGTGTGGACATGAGCAAATCAATGAACTCTGAGATTCAATTCCATTCTATGTAAAAATTAGAATAGTAACATTAATCTTGAATTTAAAAATATTTTTAATTTATTGTTTTTTGAGAGAGAGGGGAAGAAGAGGGGGGAATAGAGAAAGAGAGAGAGAGAGAGAGAGAGAGAGAGAGAGAGAGAGAGAGAGGCAGAGAGAAACATCGGTTTGCTGTTCCATTATGTCATGCATTTATTGGTTGATTTTTTGTACGTACCCTGACCAGGGATCAAACTCATAACCTTGTCAGATTGGGACAGTGCTCCAAGCAAATGAGCTACCTGGCCAGGGCTTGTATAAAAGCATCTAGATATGTAGCATGCACTAAAAAGAGTAGTTTTTCCCTTCTGGAGTACCTTAACATTGTCACTAAGTTATGTGAGAGAGAAGAAATCAAAATTATTGTTTATTAGCCAACTCTCTTTTCTGTTGAAGTCTTATTTTAGTAAACTGGGTACTCAAACTGAGGGAAGAACTAAACTGATAAAAGGAACTTTAAGAGATTGTAGAGAAAAAGGGAGAAGGAGTCATAAAGTGGATGGTAAAGGGGAGGATATGGTGGGGAAACAAAGATGTCTAATAAAATTGTTCTTTTTGGTTATAGCCATCTGGTGTGTGATGGGAATTCTCCATCACCACAAAATATTAGTAAAATTAGCATCAAATTGCTAATGCTTTTAGAGTTGGTTTGTTTGTTCTGGGATATCGCACACTACTGAGTGGTCTCAAGGTGGGCTTGAGTGGTCTAAACAATGGGTACTCAATGTAAGCTGCCCATTTGAGACATCCTCTACTTTCTGGAGATTTTCTGCCTGTTGATTTTGGAAAGTCTACATCACATAGGCTCACTTACTAAAATTCAGATGAAAGGTAAAACCCAGAAGTTATTTAAGGATGGGGCATGGAGTGATACCCCATCTGAATGGGATTTGTTACTTCCTCTGGTCCAAAGACCACGGAGTTTGTGAATCCATAAGAAGCTTACTGGAAAAACTAACATTTTCTGGAAGCCAGTACCATATAATGGACTGTTAAGAGTATCAAATTTGGAGGAAGTTAGACCTGGATTTGAACCTCAATTCCAGCACTTCTTCTCTGAGTGACATTGGGCAGACTAGATGACCTCGCTATCCTCAAATTCCCCATCTATATAATGAGGATAGGAATACCTACCTTGTAGGGTTTAGGGTGAGGAGGGTTAAATAAGTGCACTTGTCACAAATTTTGGCATCTGGTAAGTTGCAGCTTATTATTTATAATCAATGATAATAAGTAGAACACTACAGTATCTCAAGTTCTATCATGTTGCATTAATATGAAGTTGGACAATGGATGAACTCTGTCCTTATTCCCCAAGGGTAACTGTAGCTATCTGTTGGCACCTATATTCACTCTACCACACAAGTCTGGAACAAGGCCACTATGCAGATGAATTCTTTTTACGTGGCAAACTGGGGTATAAAAATTATTCTTGGAGGCATCAGTCTGAAAAACATATTCATTAGCTATAAAAATGAGAAACTGATGCATTCATGTCCTTTTTGTGTGTGTACTTTTCAAGGTACTGGGGAGACGTAGGAGAAGGCTAGCATTAAACACACAGTGCTTTCCTAATTGGACTCTAATTCATTATTTGGTCATCAGAGTGATACAGTTCAATGGATTGCAGCACTGAAAAATGCCAGAGTGTTTTACATAATGTTAATGTGTACTTGACTTGGTAATTATCTATCACTTTCAACAGGCTTTGCACTCATTAAAAGTAGGCAGGTAATATTCTTTCTCCTGGAGGGCTTTGAAAAATAAATACACAGTAATGTAGGAACTAGAATTGATTTCTGATTCCTAGCTCCTCAGGTTTCATAGTTGAGAAGACCCAGCAAATGAGGTATGGAAGTGATAATATCTAGTGATCTGTGATCCAATATGAAGTTTTTGTTATTTCAAAAGATGCCTTATTCCTACTCATTTCCTCTAGTTCAAGAGATTTCTTTGAGTCAATGTTTCATGGCCCTTTGTGCTCTAGTTCCTGAATAAAGATGGGAAATTGACATCAGCAAAAGTAGAGGGAGGAAGGGGGAGGACATACTCTTAGATATCTAAATACAATGACAAGGGTACTTAGAAAAGGAATATTTCAGGATTTTAACCTCTACAACTACCGGAGAATAAATTGATATTCTTTCAATCTGGTGGGTTAGTGGTAATTTGTTACAGCAGCCTCAGGAAATGAATACAGTTCATTCTGTGGTTGGGAGGAGCCCAATTTCTCAGTTTTATTACAGTCTCTTAAGAGTAGTTCTTGGCATAAATAAGATACTCCATGAACCATCCAATTCAGGATATTCACCTCTGTCCATGCCCACAAATGGGAATTGAGTACCTAGATTCTTCAATCCTGCCTGTCTCCAAGCCCTTAGAAGTGTGACATTATAGCTCCTCCCATCAAGTAATGAAGTAAATTTCCACCTCTTGATTCTAGAATTAATCCTTTGGCTAATTGAATGGGACAAAAGCGAGAACACACAGGTTTCAAACCTATGCCTCAACCTTTAGCATGCTTCCACTCTCTCAGAACCCTGCCACCAGCCTTCAACAATCTCCTGCAGGATTAGAGGTGCTTGGAGGAGAGCTCAGTCGTCCAAACTAAGCCCTTTCTCAGAGAACTTAAAGACAACAGATACCCAAATATGTGTGCAAGTCCGGCCTACTTAACCTAACCCACACCCAACCCCCACTGACCAAAGCTCACAGACCCAGTTGACATACAGACTCCTTAGTAATAATTAAGCATCTAAGTTTTGGGATGATTTGCTAAGCAGCAGTTATTAGCTAACGCAGTATGCAAGATAACGTTTCCTAAAGGTTACTAAGAAGACTTGAACTTCATTGTGATCAAATGAAAGTCTCCCTGGGAAACTCTAGGGTCAGGTTCAGCTCCAATATTTCCATTTAGGAAGGTTTTATGTAAAAATCTGCAACTGAATGAAATAAGGAAGCCAGAAAACTTGTCTTGGAGCTATGTTTGCATAGCAAGCACACTATGTTTTGGCTTTGGTATACTTATCTGGAGTTGAAATAAGGCATAGTTTTCATGAGGAATTGGCACTATAAACTTCCAAAGATAAGAAAAGGAGTTGGCCAGGGTAACAAGATGTAGGAGGATGAAGAAAAGGCATTCCAGGCAGAGGTTCCAGCTTGAGCAATGGTCCAGAGGCCCCTGTCAGTGCTTGGTATATTTTTAATAAATAAGCAAATGTCCACGTACTTCTAAGTGCTTTGCTTCATTACCACCTTAAAAACAACACCCAAGATGCCTACTATACCAGCTGTTAGCCTCCCCCCACTTCCTCTCCCCTTCCTTTAACCTACAAAAACACTGCCTGCTGATGAGTTGTAAGTCATTTTGCAGAGGAAATTGGGTGTGCAAATCCTGTGATTAGACAAACAGCCCTCATTAAAAGTTGTAATCCACTGGCCTTCCGTGTTGATACCTTAATTCTGAACACTTAACAGCCTGAGCACACTCAATGGCCCTGAACAACTCCACCTTCTTTATCTCTCTCCCAGCCCCCTTCCATTCTTGTTTGAGTCTCCACCAGAAAATGACACAGACTTCCAGATGGGGGAACACAGCCTTCTCTTACTTGCAGTGATAATAATGTTTTCTCAGTTTTATTACAGTCTCTTGAGAGTGAGGCTGATTTGCATATTCCCTAACACTTAATTAACGATGTCACCTTCCCAGTGCCTTGAAAACAGTTTGCATTTTTTCTTCCTCCCCGGGCAGACCTCCAACAGTTACCTCCCACATTTTCTGCTGCAGTCCTTTTTATTACTTTAATGACAAATAATTGGACAGATTCTGAGTAATGAGGGTGAGAGCCAAAGGACTGTTGCAAGGGAGACGGCTGCGTGTTACAAGACACTTTTAGTGGTCTCTAAATCAGACAGACAAGTAGAGTAATGATCATCTTGCCGTAATGAGACACAATTAAGAATCACTGCGGCAAATGACAGAGCAGTTCATTGAACAGTAACCTCCTTCTTCACGTTCTCTCCTCCTTTTTTTTCAAAGGAGATCGAAGCTTAATTATAGCATCGCCATTTGCAATGCTATCATTAAGATTGTGTCAGCGCTTCCAATATAAGTCACATATTTTTAAGGGTTTATTACTTAAACATAAAAACTGGTTTCATTTTGAAATTTAGGGAGTCAGATCTTAATCTAAGAGAATCAGAAAATAGGAGTCTAAATGTTAGAAAATGTCTTACAGGTACTCAGTTGATATCTGATCTCTGAATGCTAGCATGCATTTAATAGATTGGGGTGTTTTTTTTTTTTTTGCAGAGTTCGAAGGAAAGAGCCCTTCATTCAATGTTTCTCAAACTTCAGCATGCATCAGGACCACAGGCAGGACTTGTTATAATAGATTGCCTTGCCCCATGCCAAGTTTTTAATTCAGTAGATTTCTAAAAGTTCCCAGGTGATGTTGTTGCTGGCGGTCCAGGTACCACAGGTTCACAACCACTACATCAGTCTTCAGCATGAATAAGGATAAAAAACAAAACTCCAAGCCTCGCTGGAGTGGCTCAGTTGGTTGGGAGTAATCCCATGCACTGAAAGATTGTCGGTTCAATTCCCCATCAGGGCACATGCCTAGGTTGCAGGTTCAATTTCGGGGGGGAGGAGGGTGGCAGGGGGGCACATAGGGAAGGCAGCTGGTTGATGTTTCTCTTTCACATTGATGTTTTTTTCTCTCTCACACCTTTCCTCTCCCTAAGCATGTCCTCAGATGAAGATTAAAAAACCAACTCCAAACTGTCAAACCACGTATCTTAAAGGTGAGCGACACTGATTTGTGACCAGATCCAAAGCCATGTAGGAAACAAAGTGTTCCCTTCAGAGATCCATCTCCTGACCAACCCCCCTCCACTCTAAATGGCAATTATTCTTTTCCAGTCAATTCTTGAAAAATAAAGGAGACATTAAAACACCGCTGCAATTTGAAATGAAATATTCTTTTGATTTTACTTTGCAAGTCCTTTCTAATGAGCAGAACACCCTTTGGAATGTTTTCTTCTTTTCTGTACAAGTTCCCACATCCTTTCCTCAGTGATACCTGTCTCTCCCATTATCATATGTTTGGAATGGCCAACACATTTCCAATTTATCGATAATAGAATGTAAACCATTTCCCCAAAGTCATGGAAATTTTGTGGCAATAGTAGAGACATATTAATGGCTGCTCATTATCCTGATTTATAATTCATATTTTACAATATTTATAAATGGATGACTCAAATGCCATTATACTTAATTCCAGTCCTTTTGTAACTGGTTCATAGCAATGCAGTTTGCTATGGAATAAGTAAGACCAGTGAAGGAAATTGGAGATTAATTCATCATTTGTGTCCCAAATCCTTTCAGAAAAATGTAGGATTATAAATAAATAATAACAAAGTCATCTCCTTCCTCTAGTCTTGGGGACCACTTTGCAATTGGCCAGGTGCATTATGCTACATATTTTATAAATAATTTAAAATAAATTTGGGATAGTGGAACAATCCAGTAGTGATTCTGTAAACATGTCTATGGAAGAATATTCGTGAAGGAAAGTAACATTTTTTTAAATTGACTTTACTAAACCAACCAATTTTCTAGCATTGTGAAAATGCAACCTAAAGAACAGTAGTGAATTGAAGGGTTTGAATAAAACAAAAGTTTTCTTGATTAATATTATTTATGAGGTACAGATACCTAAAGTTAACCATCTGCAAAATTCTGCTAACAGCCCATAACAGTTATTGCAGTGATTGTACTTGTCAGGATAGGCTGAGTTATGCTGTAGTAACAAACAAAGAAACAAAACAAAACATAAGAAAAAAACCACTCAAAGTTTCATAGAGCTTTATTTCCTCCTCATGTAAAAATCTGTTGTGGGTCTATGTGACTCTCCAGGGAAATATTCCTCCATTTGGCAACTCATTTATCCAGGCAGCTTGGATCTTTTGGTTTCACCATCTGAGCTGAGGCCTCCTCAGTCACCTTGGTAGGGGAAGAGAATGTTGGAGGGCTTTGCATTGGCAGTTAAAGCTTTAGCCCAGTAGAGTCAGACATCACTTCTGCTGACAGACCATTGTACTAGAACTAGTCACATAGCTCCATTCAGGAGGAGGGAGGAGTGGATAAATATAAGAACTAGAAGTTGTAGTGATACTGACAAAATTTCCCGTTTTTTCTTTTTTTAAATATGTATTTTTAAAATTGATTTAGAGAGATAGGAAGGGTGAAGGATAGAGATATAAAAACATCAATGAGAGAGAAACATCAGTTGGCTGCCTCCTTTATGCCCCCTACTGGGGATCAAGCCCAGACATGTGCCCTGACTGAGAATCAACCAGTGATGTTTTGGTTCATGGGTCGATGCTCAACCACTGAGCCACACCAGCCAGACTCCTGTTTTTTGGTTGTTTTTTAAATAGTCTACACAAAACTGCCTTTACTACTGAGAATGAGAATCCATCTTTGCTTTCTAATTTCACAGTATGAGATTTTTATTTGTTGTATCTGGTTAATTGTCTCTGCTCTGCACTTTTATTATTGAAACATAAACTAAGCCCTTAATCATGTTGAACATATGTGATTAATGAAGTACTTTTATATATATTATCTCAGCTGCTAGGGCTCAGCAAAGCTTAGAAACTTCTTCAAGTTTTTTAGTCATATAAGTGCTGAAGATAAGACCAAACCTCAAAACTTCTGACTACAGTCATATTAATTCTATTATAAGTTGGAACTTTTTTTGATTATTCCTACTGTTGTACCCTAATAACAGAAGATTCTGTATCTGGTTTGCTTTAGAGTTTCAGATTTAGTTCAGAGTGTTTATGAGGTTGGGATTGTTTTGACATAAGGTTGCTGCAGAAATTATTAGTCCACAATTACCTCAAAAAGTCTAAAATGCATGTCATTCCACTTTATTTGATTCTCACATGTGCTTTTACAAGTTTTGATTGTTGGCCATTAAATTAATTTTATTAAATATCTTTAATTACAGGATCTTGGCTAATGCAGTTCTGATATATGCTATTTGTACTTCTTTACTAGTATAGTGAGATCTGTCAACTTTTATGGTGTCATTTTATAGTTTCTCTTACCCCAGAACTTTAATGCTTTTTACAGAAACAAAGTTCCTTGGAATTAGGTGCTTGTCTTTTCACCAAGGGAGAAAACGAGGCCCATTGGGAGCCATATTGCAAGTTCTTGACTCCAGTCCAGTCATTCTTCTCATAGCTCTGGTGGTGAACAGCAACATTCTGATTTTATTTTCCCATATCAAAGTGAACTCTGAATATAAATGTAAGGTTTATAAATGCCGATCAACAAAATATAAGAAATGTAACTTCTTTCCCCTTAAGTAATTCAGGCTAAATATCTACATATCTATTTACAAGCCCTTGTTCCATTGGTGGTAGAAACTCAATTTCATTCTTTTAGGGTACTTACTTTCAATAAATTCTCTTGGTGCCCTCACCCCTTGGCATTTACCACTCCCAGCAGTATCTTACTGCCAACTTCTACAACTCTCTACCTGAGGGCTCTCTTAGTCACCCACATGGAAGGGCAAGATGGAAGTACTGAAGAGGATCTCTCAGCCAATTATGGATGGGAATTGGAGAATAAATACTCCAGCTTCTAGCCCCTTGGGTGAAAAACTCTGAGATGTATTCTACAATCTCTCCATAGGTCACTGTTGGGATTGACTCAAAGTTGCCCACTGACGTAATGCATGCATACTGGTTTCCATCTCTTCCCCATTTCATTTCCCCACTCCTCTGTGAGGACTTCCTGTAATCACTATCCAAGTAAGATTCTTACTTTAATACCCCTGCTTCAGGTTCTCTTTTGGAGGGGCCAGTCTAAGACACTCACTCTCCCAATTTCCCCAGCACCTTATCTAAACTCCATTGGCTTTCAGAATATTGGGGCACAGGCAGCGGGGTGGTTGTATCTGGGATTGAGTCCCAGCTGGGTAGAATATGAGTTTTGGAACTAAAGGGTGAAAGTAGATGTGGTCCTCCTCTTTATCACTCCCAGAGACCTTTTTGGGGGGGGGGGATTTGTTCTTTTCATTCCCCCAAGTTCCCAGATAGGGAGATACTTCCATCAGAAGACATAGAATTTCACTCAATTTAAAGGTCAGGCTGCTGCCTAATCACTCTGAGCAACTTGTGCCAGTAGACAGAAAGGAGTTACCACACTGGCAGGGTAATTATCTCTGATCATCATAAGTAGTAGGAATGCTGCTGCATAATGGAGCAGAGGAGAATATATTTGACATTTGGGATTCCTATGCCCAGTTTAACTGTAAATGGTCAAGGAGAGAAACCATGGCCTTGTAAAGGCCTTAGATACCCTAGTGGTGAGGATATTGGTCATCCCATCAGGTAGGCCACCTAAAGAGCAAAAATATAAGCTAAGAATGAGAGAGGTCTAGAATTGATGGTAAAGAATGGGAATAATAATATAAATTATGGTCTGGAGTCTAATTGCAACACCAGGTACTGTAGGTTGACCCACAAATTCCCCTTTTGTAAAATTCCCTAGGAATTGTGACAATAGAATCTTAGAGTAGCTGTGCCTGGATACTGAATAGAGTGAATGGAATGTGAGAAACAAGTGGATTTGGGCAATCCAAGGGGTGGACTGTGTTTTTGTGCCTTACCCAATTGTCTTTATTAGGCTGCTGTGAATGTTGACTGTAAATGCTACAAATCACCTTCTACTTTGTAGAAATTGCTTTTATTTGATGGGTTCTTAGGTATCCTTTTCCATCTAAGGAAGGGCCAATTGCTGAGTGATATGAGAGTACAAGAGATAAGTCTTTGCTTCAAGGAAATAATCTCTTTGGTACAATTTATGCCCCAGAGCTTTTTTGGCTCTGAGACCACATTCTTATTCAGTTCTTACTCCTTCTCTATCCTGCTTCAATCACTCCCTCACAGGACTTTTACTCCAGAGCACACCATCAATTCATCATGTATATTCAAATCCCTGTCACCGAGTATGCTTTGAAGGAATTTGACCTAAGATACTCAATTACACAAGGTAGATTATTTCCTGAGATTTACATAATTTTACAGTAAAAAGCTTTTTCTCATTTTCTGAAAAGACAGGACAAGTCAAAGTTATGATTTACAAGATGTTCTTTCATATAAAATTTTATAATCAGTCATATTCAAGGTCATATTTGAGAAGTCCTGTTTTTTTGGCTAAGTGTAGCTCTCCTATATAAGAACTTTAGCCAAAATAACTTGCTAGAATAATTTGGTAGAATAATTGTTTGAGCCCAACTCAGTTGGTTAGAGAAAGGAATTGAAAATAGTCAAGACTATGAATGCACTCTGCATGTGTTAGAAAATAAAATAATACAAATTGGAATACTCAAATCTTTTGCACAAAAAAATGCTTGTCTTTCTCTCTATCTTTATAGCTCTCTATCTATCTATTCATCTACCTATCTTTACATGTATTTATACCCACAAAAGCTCTTTTTTTTTAATTAGGCCAACATATCTATCTATTGTTAATATGAAAGCAGCAATATACTGTGACCAAAACAATGGGTTAGAGAACTGTAAGTAGGTGCCTTAGTATCATAGTCTATGGGTGGCAGTTAGGGTGATACTGATTGGGTGGGCTGCTTCTCAATTCTTATTTAGCCGCAATAGCTTGATTTTATTTTGGCTGTACTTTTGGGCCAATGCCTAGCCCTGACAGTTTCTTTAGTGTCATTCCTTGTCACTGTTCCTTTCCATGCCATGCTCTATCCATTTTTTAAAAAAACTTAATACAGTTCTTAGAAAGTGCCCTTCAGCTTGCACCTTTGAACTTCACACAAGTCATTTACTCCTCCTGTCTGGTGCCTCCTTCCTCCACTCACATTTTTACATAGCTAACTCTACTCTTCTTCAAATATCCCAACCACTAAGAAGTCAATGATTACTTGTAGGTTCCACTGCATTTTGCTTACTAATTCCTAGTCAATTAGTTCATCAAAATTGCTTTTTAAATTGTCTGTTGATATCAGGAATACACATTCAGTTCTTTATCCACACTGCCAAACACAGAGCCTAACATATAATAAATGTTCAAAAATGGTACTTAATATTATTATTGCTCAAAGTAGAGACAGAGCATATATCTGAATTTTAATTAAGTTGCCTCAGTTTCAAAAGCTCAGGCATAAAACACCTTTACTGCTCAATAATGATATATAACCATACCTATCACATCAAAAATATTTTTTGGTCTTTTATTCTCCCACATTGTCTAATGTTGGTAAATGGTCCACACTACAATGCAAACCAATGTAAATTTACTGCATGGAAAAATTGAAAATTATCTTGCAAATAGGGAAGGACTTTATAAAGTTTATGAAAGTGATGTTGGAGAACTACAAGATTTAATGGGAAGCCATTGAAAAACATGGCTGTCCAAATGAAGAGTGGAGAAAGATAAGCATGCAAAGATGGCTCAACCAGTATCTCAAATAAGAATAATTGGTATAGTAAAGGATTAAGAAAAATCCTTGGGAAAATGGTTGAAATCTTTGAATATTTTTTTAAAAATATATTTTATTGATTTTTTACAGAGGGGAAGGGAGAAGGATAGAGAGTTAGAAACATCGATGAGAGAGAAACATTGATCAGCTGCCTCCTGCACACCCCCTACTGGGGATGTGCCCACAACCAAGGTACATGCCCTTGACCAAAATCGAACCTGGGACCCTTCAGTCCACAGGCTGACACTCTTTCCACTGAGCCAAACCGGTTAGGGCGAAATCTTTGAATATTTTTGCAAAAATTACCCACTTTATAGAATATTGTAAAAGCAAAACATTACATAATAAATGTTCTATCAATATTTTATATCTTTAAAAATTTGCCTCTTAAGAAAAAGAGAACTAATTCTAGGAATTAGTATAAAGATACAATTCTTACTTAAATGTTATTAGTGGTATAAGATAAATACACCTTTTCTATACTTTCCAAGTTTCACTTTCAATGTATTGGCCCAATCAAAACATATTTTACTTTCACCATGAGATTTCATTTCCCATTTTAAGTGGATTCATTTAAAAATATTTTTATTGATTTCAGAGAGGAAGGGAGAAGGATAGAGAGATAGAAACACCAATGATGAAAGAGAATCATTGATTGGCTGCCTCCTGCAAGTCCCCCACTGGGGATCCAGCCCGAAACCCAGGCATGTGCCCTGACCCGGAATCGTATCATGACTTCCCAGTTCATAGGTCAATGCTCAACCACTGAGCCATGCCGGCTGGGCTTAAGTGGATTCACTTTTAACTGCTCTTCTTTTGGGGGGTACTATGTATCTTTATATATTGAGAACCTCTTGTAGTTAATTTCAGGGGAAAAACTAGAACTAAAATATGACATGTGTAGGTAGATGACCAGGAGACTCTAGAGAATGAAAGGGAGTACACTTAATAGTAATATCAGGACAATTGGTACAACCTGGAACTGCTCTGGGAAAACTGAAACACACAGCCATGCTTCTTTTAGGGAGTTATATATGTTGAACTATTTATGGAATAAATATTTACTGATGGTATAAAGAGTCTCCTACAATAGTGACTTCTCTGCCATTGGGAATACTCAATAATACTGTTAGTAATTATAAAAAATGACATCTGTTTCCAATTCCCAGGAGCACTGCTCTTTGATATGTACCTAAAACCATTATATAGTCCTGCTTGGCTATAGAGATCCCTTTCATCTAAAAAAAAAAAGAAAAAAGACTTTATATCTTTGTTTTCTGCCTGCCCTGTGAACCTACTTGATGGATGGTAGGGGTTTTGGTTTTTGATAAACTTATTGCTGGCCTTTTTCAAGTTTTAGCACATTCCTTAGCTGAGTCCTCACTACCTTTGGCTGAGTCTTGGATTGCCTTAGATGTCCATAATCAGCCTTATCAAACAAAATTTACAAAAATGAGACTGGAAAAGGGAACATTAATGTCAGAGATTGAAGGTAAAGTTTTAAGTATGTTATTTGTAGAAGAGGATGTGGAAGAGCTTATAATTGGTTAGTGCTTTAAAAAACAGGGAGATGTTTCTTCTCTTTCAATAAAGAGAAAAATGGGATGAAAACTGTCTACCATTGTCTTCAAGTATTGGCATAAATCAAATTTTCCTAAGAAAAAGTTAATAACATATTCTACTAGGCTTCTGATTCAAAATAGCAACTTGAAAACATGTTTGGATAAGCTGAGAGGCAATCATCTACTATCTGGATATCTGCAAAAGCCGGAACGAAGAAAGATTTTTTTCTTGAGCCCTGTCACTAAACGAGCTTCCCTAACTTCTGCCAATCATATTTTTAGCGTACTAGAGAAGATCTTATCTGCAGCTAAACAAACAAAACAACCCAGAAGACAATAAAGAAAGAAGAAAGAAACTTCGGCAATTTCAAATATAGAACTTCAAATGATTCTGTTTTCATTACCACTTCTCACTTCTCTTCTCCATCTCGCTTGCTGCGGCTTACACCTCTCAGGGGTTTTGCTGCTGACAGTATCTTCCTTGTAATCAGCAGGTTTCCTTGTGTGCACTCTAGGGGCAACATCTCTGCTCTGTTCTAGGTCTCTAGAGAAATTTGTTAATACTATTTCATGTACTGATAGCTTGCTGTCAGCCCATACACTGTGAAGTGAAGTAGACGGGTCATACCCACCTATCTACATGGAACTTCTTTTCCATACTTATATGAATGGAAAAGTAAGAACCACTAGTCACTTAAGAAGTCCTGATGTAGGGAAGAGGACATACAAAAATAAACAAGTACTTATGAAAGAGAAAATTTACAAGCAACAGAATTTTTAAAACTGTGATTGAAGGCTTCCAGTCTAGACAAGATGGCATAGACCTCCTTATCTTCATATCAACACCAAAGACAGTACAAAAAAGGAAAACTATAGATCAATATTTCTCCTGAACTTAGAAGAAAAAGTCTTCAACAAAATACTAACAAATTGAATCTAACAATATATCAAAATCATTAACACCATGACCACATTAAATATATTCCAGATTTGGAAAACTGGTTCAATATTCAAAAAATTGATTAGTAGAATATATCATATCACCAAGCTAAATAAGAAAAAGCATGTGATAATCTCAATTGAGGCAGAGAGAACGTCTGACAAAATTTAATACACACTAATGACAAAAAAAAGGTAGCAACTTAGGAATAGGGAGGGAATTACCTCAGTGTGATCAACAGCATGTATAAAAAATCTACAACTAATTTCATGGTGAGAAATGGAATGCTTTCCTTCTAAAATCAAGAATAAGGAAAATATTTATTTGTTTACCACTCTTATTTAACACAGTACTGGATGTTCTAGCTACTAAAATGAAGCAAGAAAGTGAAGTAAAAGGCATTCAAATTGGAAAGGAAGAAGTAAAATTACCTTATTTTGCAGACGAAGATGACATAAATATATACATGTAAAATTAAAAAGAATCTACAGAAAAACACCTAGAACTAAACAAATTAGTTCAGCAAGGTCATTTTATACAAGATTCATGACACAAACATTAATTCCATTTCTATGTTCTACAATAAACATGTGAAAACCAAAACAAAAAACACAATACCATTTATAATCACTCTAAAGAAAACAAAATAGGTATATACTTAACAAAACACATGTGAGATCTGTATGCTGAAAATTTCAAATGCTGATGAAATAAATCAAGAAATAAATGGAGCCCTGGCCGGTGTGGTTCACTTGGTTGGAGCATTGTCCCATACCAGTTCTATTCCTGATCAGGGCATATACTTACGTTGTGGGTTCAATCCCCAGTTGGAGTGCATATGAGAGGCAACCAATTGATTTTTCTCTCTCACATCAATGTTCCTCTTCCTTCTTGTCTCTAAAATAAAGCTTTTTAAAAGTTTTTAAAAAAAGAAATAAATGAGGAGACATGTAGTCTTGATGAATTGGAAGACTCAACATAGTAAAGATGACAATTCCCCACAAATTTATCTATCAGTTGAATACAACATTTACCAAAATCCCAGGGAGGGTTTCTGTACCCATAGACAAGCTTGTTCTAAATTTTATATGGAAAGGCATATGCTCTAGAACAGCTAAATCAAACTGACAAAGGGAGATAAAGTGGGAGGAGTCACGCACACGCTAAGACTTACTATATAGCTACAGTAATCAAGACAGTGTGGTATTGACAGAGGGATAGACACATCGATCAATGGAACAGAAAACAACACCCAGAAATAGTCTCACACAAATATGTCCAATTGATTTTGGCAGAGGTCCAAAAGCAATTCTGTAAAGGAAAGCTTTTTCAACAAATGGTGCTAGAGCAATTGGACATTCATAGGGGAAAAAAAAGAACCTTGACTCCTTGACAAACCTTTTTACAAAAATTGAACTCAAAATGGGCAATTTAATGTAAAATGTATAAACTCTTTAGAAAATAAAAATATAGGAAAAATTTATCAGTATCTAAGGATAGGAAAAAATTTCTTAGACTTGACACCAAAGACATGAAAAAAACCAGGAGAGGTGAGGAAAAATTGGTAAATTGGACCTCATCATAATTTAAAACATTTGCTCTACAGAAGTTCATATAAAGAAGCTGAAAAGGTAACTTACAGACTGGGAGAAAATGTCCACAAACCACATATCCAATTAGCCTAATATTTAAATATATAAAGAACTCTCAAACTCAGCATGGAAAACACAAACAACCCAATTAGAAAATGTGCAAATGATATGTAGAGAAATTTTACTGAAGAAAATAAACAGATGGCAAATAAGTACATGAAAACATATTTATCATTAGTTATCAAGGGAATATGAATTAAAGATACAATGAGATATCACCACATACCTATCAGAGTGGCTAGAGTCAGATACAGTGACAACACAGAATGCTGGTGAAGACACCAGATCATGCATACATTCCTGGTGTGAACATATAAAGTCTTTCATTTTGTATAGTTATTCCCAGTTCTTATCTTCTATCTGCTAGAGTGGACACTGCCTGATTCAACTCGATTTTTGTTCAAATAAACTCCTAAAATTTGTAAATATGCCCCAGTTTATCTTTAACACAATCATGCAAAGATTTTTGTAATCAATCTAGTCAAAAGAAGAGTTACAATTGAATGCTTAAAATAGATTGGGAAGTGGGAGGGTGGGGTGAGAGAGAGGGAGAGATAGATGAACTTAAAATTCTTATTTTAAAAATTGGGGATTTAATTTACATTTAAAAATGTATGGAACACAAAATCAGGGAAGAATCATTTCATTAGCAGTTTTAAAGGTAATTATTAGAAGCCCTAAATATAGTGCTATAATCATTAAAAACTAAGAAAAGAGGAAGAGATGATGGAGTTGGTATTAGTATCCTTTTCAATAATAGCAGAAAGTCCAATTAAAATTATAACGTCTGTACATCAAAAATTAGCCCTACAACAAATTATTCAGATAGATGATTTACTCACAAAAGACCTAGAGACAGAAATCGTTAAATGTGATTGCCCTTGGAGCGTGGAGTGGGAAGCTGTGAGGTGGCAGACTCAGTGAATTGTATAAGCCAGTCTATTCTATTTGATTTTCTGCTACATGCATACATTACATTGATCAAGGGGGAAAAGTATACAAGATTCACTAGCTGTAACCTCCTGGGAGGCCTTGGCCCAGTATCACTCTGCAGGGGGATGTAAAGTTACACAAAAGGTGCGCACTTAGGAAACATCTGCCACTGCGGCGAAATGTTGAGGAGGGACCAATAAAAGCCACAAATGAGAATCGCAACCCAAACACCACATGTAGGAACATCTGTGTTCATTCTGACAAACTCTGCCGGTCACGGGTGGACCTCATCCATCACTGAAAAACACCTAACGCGATCAGGGGAACAACAGCCTTGCCTCTGAGATATTAATTCCAAATTATCAATACAGGCCCACACACACATGCTGGGGTGATTCCGGTGTGATTGCTTTGACATTGCTGAAGCACTCCATATTTGTAATGGCTCGTTATTCCCTTTATGCGCTTTATCCACTCTCAGGAGAGACGAGCTTAGATGATTTCTGCTCTGACACGTATGCATGCTGAATTAGGTTTCTAGAACCTATTCATGTGTTGTTAGTCATCCTTTTACATACACACCTCTGGCTGCATTTGCAGATTTTACCTGTCATGATTCCCTCCCGCTCTTTCACTTGCTGTGAGGAGCTGTGGGAGAATGCAGCCCCTCAGATCTCAGCAGCTTCTTTGATGGCCCGTTTCCCCAGTGGGATCCTCAGAGCTGACGGGCCTCTGGGAGCAGAGCGGGGTGTGGGCTCCGGGCCAGCTGGGCTCCCAGGTTTCCCCGCAACCTCCAGAAGCACAGTAGGTGGAGCTCAGGTGCCGCATTACACTTGGCCTTTGGAGGGACTTGCTGCTGCTTTTAACCAAACAGCCGATGCCATTGACCCTTTCCACACAGAGAGCTCGCCTCTGGGACGAAGCACACAGATGTGAATAAGGATGAGGAGAGAGCAATTCTTGGGGGAAGGCTCGCGGCCCGCCCTGTCAGAAGGCGACCCGCAAAGGCTCCTTTGGAAGCTGCTCCTGGGAGGATTTGGGGGTCATTCCCCGGAAACTAGCCAAGTGAAAACGGGTTTCTGACAGCATTTACCACACCCTCCTCTCTCTCAGGAGCAGAAGTGTATCTTGTATTTTCACCACTCTGCCAAGTTACAGATCTGCAAGCTTTGTGTCTTTAGGAGAGCCTTTGTTGTAAGTGCAGGCTGGAGTCAGATTGCTCAGGCTTACCTTCGGGCTCAATGTCTAGGCGCCCTGGAACCTTGTACAGGTGAGTTAACCTCTCAGCACCAGTCACCACTGCTGTTAAATGGGGACAGTGATATCAATACCCACCCTAGGGGATCACAGGCAAGTACCTGGGGCAACCTGTGTGCTGGGTGCTAGGAAGTACTCACTAATTGATAGCAATCATTATTATTCCCCCCGACCAAGTTTACATTAGGTGCTCTAGAAGGTGTGACAAGAATGTTGTGAGCCCCAGCCTGGTGGCTCAGCTGGTTGGTGCCTTGCCACATACACCAAAATGTTGCGGTTCAATTCCTGGTCAGGGCATATACCTGGGTTGAGGTTCCATCCCCTGTCAGGTCACGGACTGGAGGCAACTCATCCATGTTTCTCTCTCACATTGATACTTCTCTTTCTCAAATCAATAAAAATATATCCTTGGGTGAGAATGAAAAAAAAAAAGAATGTCTTGAAATCCAAGTTGCAAATAGGGACTTAGAAGAGAGAGAATGGAGAGAAAATATGTTTTTAAAAATGTTTTTATTGATTTTAGAGAAAGAGGAAGGGAAAGGGCTAGAGAGATGGAAACATTGATGAGAGAGAGAAACATCGGTCAGATGCCTCCTGCACAACCCCTACTGGGGATAGAGCCCAGAACCCTGCCATGTGCCCTGACTGGGAATCAAACTGGTGACCTATTGGTTCATAGGTAGACGCTCAACCACACTGGCTAGGTGAGAAAGTATGTCTTACTGTAAAACCCTTCAGTTTGTTTGTGGGTTGTTTTTTTTCTTGACTTTTCTGTATATGACACTTCCCACTTTCCATCATCAGCCATCTCCATTGTCTCAAGGAGAATCAGTGTGGTAGGAATATTAAAAAAAAAAAGTAAAGTAGTTAATGTTCCATCTTGAACTGCCAAAATAAGCTTGTGATGCCATCCTCAGAAACCTATTTGGATAGCCAAATGTTGCATTTGCAAGAATTAATTTTGTGGGGGTGGGGAGAGAGAAAGAGAAAGAGAGAGAGACTTAAAAATCCAAGCATAAGCCCCTAAAGGAGGCAGGGAATCAGGTTGTGCTGGAGCAACAGATCACAAGAGAAGACTGAGGGACTCAAACGAAGACCTCCCAGCAGGACTGGATAAGGTTAGGGTGACCACATAACTCGTTGTCTGAACAGGTCACTGTTGAGAGTAAAAAGGGCACTATCATTCCTTTTCCTGGGACCAAATGAGTAAGCTAGAACATGACCCAGGCAAATCAGGGCATGTGGCCACGTAGTCCAGGGGCACTGGGAGGAGAAAGGGGAAGAGGAATTGCAGGATCAATCAGGAGGGAACCTGGTACCTACATGAGGAAAGCAGGGTCAGCAGAAAGTGCCCAACACCATTTCTTGCCAGCACCAGAGAGCTGTGGGGGACCAGCTAGGACTGGCAGCCCCTCCATCAATTCAAGAGTAAACACACTCTTCACCTGCCTGATGAGCCATGTGGCTCTCTGAGAGAGCCTTCCACCTGTATCCGCCAGCATATTGCCTGTGCATCACCCAGCAGAAGTGAGGTCCCCTCCTCCCACAGACTTCGCTGAGCCACACTCAAACTTCTCTGCATGGCCCAGGATATTCAGAAGCCTCCAGCATCTGAGAGAGATTCATGGGGGAGTCCCCAGCATCCATAGGTGGGTGGGATTAGTGTTAGAACCCACCTCTTGTTTTAGCAGATTCCAGCTGATTTTTTTTTCCAGTGGGAAGCAGCCTCTGGGAGACAATGGTGGAAAGTGGGAAGATACCGGCTTGAAGACTGGGAGGCTTGAAGGTGTACCAGAAAAATCTTAATGCCAGCTTTCCCCAGCCCAAAAGAGGAACATAACTTGCCTTAAGAACAAGTTTATCTTCCAGAACTAAAGTGGAGAAAAGAAAACAGACACTTGAAAATAATAACAGGTGGATTGTCAGTTTGCAGACAAGGACTTTTCTGCGGTTAGTTTTCTTGAGTCATTCATTGTCCCTTGAAATTTCCCAGACATGAACATAAAAAAACACATGTTGGCCTTTTTGCTCTGGTGTCAACATTGTAAGAGTCTTATTTGACCTTAAAGGGTATTTTGTACTGGCTCTAGACTGTTCATATTCACAACCACCCAGTCTCATAACTACCATGTACCTTTTGGAAAACATTTCTTGGAGTGAATTATGTATTTAGATGTAAAATATCAGCAAGCATCCTTTGCCCATAAATTTTGGGTGTTTTCAAACCAGATTATAGTAAGACAATGTATTTTATTCAGCGGATTTGTTTTAATCTAATTATGTAGGTGAATAAAAATTACTGCATGCTGGTGCATCTAATGTAAGTTATCTATTATTCACACCACATTTACTTTTAATATTCATGCAGATTCCCTTTGACATAACCTACTGTGTCACAGTTAATCCAATAAAGATAAAATATAGCTCAGCAAAACACCAGTCGATTCCAGCTTTCTGGTAATTATTAAAGACTATTTCACACTGGCTCCCTCAATCAGTGCATTTC
Organism: Cnephaeus nilssonii; assembly: GCF_951640355.1. NCBI lineage: Eukaryota > Metazoa > Chordata > Mammalia > Chiroptera > Vespertilionidae > Cnephaeus > Cnephaeus nilssonii. The sequence goes on from NC_137085.1 coordinate 34,082,473, forward strand.
CCCTTGGATAGGATGGCGCTCCTCTTTGAAGCTTTCAATCCTCCCAATGGATTCAGAGGAGCACTCAGGCCCTTTTCAGACTCTAGGTCTCAGAGGTAGTTCAAAGAGCACAACAAGGCTTCACAGGTTTATCCTCAAAGGCTGACAATGTCTGTTTGATGCATGGTGACTTAAAAAGTCATCTCTGGCAAAGCATGTGTTTGCTACCACTCTATCGAATCAGCCATTTATCAACGTATCTGTATTCACCCAGTGCACCTGCTAACAGCTCAGAGGAGAACACACACGGTCTCCTGCTGGACCGGCTATTGATTCGATTCCCTCCTCTAGTTTTATATTGTTTTGCTGCCCGGTGGATGAAGCAACAACTTCACTGCATGAAATGAACATGGACCCCTGAACTGATGGCTTTTGGTTGTTGTGTTCAAGAGCCTGGAGGGCAACAGACTCTTCACAGGTTGAGGACAGCTGAGCTGGCTGAGTGGCTTTGCTTTCCTCTCCCAGCAAGCCTTGCTTTTCACTTTTATCTACATTGCAGGCATTTCATTGTATAGACCCTGCTAGGAAATTGCAGGGAGATCACTAGGAACTCCCAACCTCATCATCAAAAGCTGGGAGTGCCCAACATCCACCAGGGCATGCAAATGGAACCCTGCATTGTGATCTGAACACCAATTCCCTCTCAGCCTAACCATCTCACCTTAACCATCTCCATGCTCCAAGGAACGTTTCATTTATTCTTTGCAATCCTAAGCATGAGATTCCAGCTGAGACTTTTTCTATTCCACTTGTCTGTTTTTAATTAAAATAAAATGAGGCTACCTCACTGCATCATGAAAGTTATTATTATCATTTATGAATGTCTTTCTCATCAATTTGATCTCTGGTGTGGTCATATACTTAGATTAACATTATAGGTAATGCTTCTATTATAGAAAACATTATTTTAATTGATTCTTATAGAAAAGGACAAAGACAAGGTCAATATTTTTTCTGTGCAACATTATATATTTTAAGTAGAGCAGTTATTTTAAGATGACTATAATTGCAGAGTAAGCTACAACATGAGGTGGATGTAAAAGAGATTATTATTTGTTCCTGATTCCCTTTCTACTTTACAACAAATCAGTTTCTCCCCCTCTCTCTCTTAGAATTCCCAGTGGATGGTGAAATCCACCAAAAGTCTATCCACAGTAGGATTTTCTTCTTGCTTTGTACACATTCCCTAGATGATCGGATTCAATCATGGCTCCAATTATCTAAATGCAGAAACCCCCCCCCCCCCATATCTATTTCCAGCTTTGATTCATCTGCTGAGCACCAGCCTCTCTTTCTCTCTGGAAAATATTTACATTTAGATATGTTGTCAACAACTTAACTCAACATACTCAGTCCTCAACTCATAACTTCTCCTGAATTTTTTATTAGCAGCATTGCTAGGTACCATCTCCTCATCATTTAAATCAACACTCCAGGTATAATTAGTCTCTAAGTAGCATCCATTAAATCTTTCATATTTACACCATCATTGTCACAAGCCCATCTCAGGACCCTATCATCTCTAGTCTTGACCACTTCAATAAACTCCAGATTCATGACCCATCTTCTCTATAATTGTTAGTATATTTGTTTAAAACACAATTTAACTGTGAAACTCATGTATATTGTTCCCACCTAACAGTTTTATTGAAAAGCAATAAAAAAGCTAATTGCTTGTTTAAATGGTTTTACAACCTCCTTTTTGCCTTCAGGATAAAGTTCAACATTACCTATCATTGCATAGCAAACTGACCATAGCCAATTAATTAATACAGTGAATCCTAGGCTCTTCATAGTGAGTATTGGTAGTTTCACTGGTTAGATGCCATCCTTTCAACCTCCCTACCAGGAGGCACATAGTAGTGTAAGGATAGGGAATTAGACCAGTGGAACGAGTAGTCCAAACATAAACTCACATATCCATGCCCACTGATTGATTTGGCACTGCAGAGCAGTGGAGACAGGATAAGCTTACCAATAAATAGTGCTGGTTCAAGTGGATATCCACATGGAAAAAAGAATGATTCTTCACCACTCCCGCATACTGTACCATAAATCAATTGAGGAAGGTAGCACATTTATTTATGTATTTATTTTTTAAAATAGATTTTGATTGATTTCAGGGATGAAGGGAGAGGGAGAGGGAGATAGAAACATCAATGATGAGGGAATCATTGATTGGCTGCCTCCTGCACACCCCAGACTGGGGATCGAGCCTGCAACCTGGGAATGTGGCCTGACTAGGAATAGAACTGTGACCTCCTGGTTCATAGGTCAATGCTCAATCACTGAGCCATGCCAGCTGGGCAAGGTTGCTCATTTAAATGTAAAACATAAAACAATAAAACTTCTAGAAGAGTGATTTCAAGTGTGAGGAGGATTTGGTGTATTGCTCTGAGATGGAGGAGTCTATGTGCACGGACTAAAGAGAGACCTCCAGAAGCTAAAGGCAACATCCAGTGGACAGCCAGCAAGAACACAGGATTCTTAGTCCTATAACTGCAAGGAACCAACTTCTACAAAGTACCAGAATGAGCTAGGAAGCAATGTCTGTACCAGAGCCTCTGGATAAGATCCCAGGCCAGCCAACACTTTGATTTCAGTCTTGTGAGACCTAGAGGAGAGGAACTACTTGAGCCCACCCATACTTCTAACCTGCAGAACTGGGAGATAAAAAAAAATCTATATTGTTTTAAGTTGCTAAATTTGTAGTAATTTCAATAAAAAACTAATCTACTCAGTAAGTAGAAAATGGAGAGGTGATTAAAAAATAGTCAACACGTGCTTAAAAAAATAAAAGAAAAGCAGAAATGGAGAAATAAATTGTGATTAAGCCTTACAAATAGACTATGATAGAGCAGGGGTCAGTGCACTATGACCCACAGGTCAAATTTGACGTGTGGTTGCCTTTGTAACTAATGTTTAATTGGAGCAGAGCCTGGTCTATTTGTTTATGGATTGTCCGGGGCTGTGTCACGCTAGAGTTGAGAAGTTGTGAAAGAGTCCTTAAGGCAGCCAAAGCTGAAAATGTTTACTATCTGGCCCTTTAGAGAAAAAACTTTGTTGACCCCGGTATAGAAGAATGAAAAACAACAAACTGCATACTCCTGTGGATGAATATCACAAACATATGGTGACTGAAGCCAGAAACAAAAGAGTACTTACTGCACAACTTTGTTTATAAAAAGTTTGCAACAAACTACTCTCTGCTTCCAGGAGTCAGGATGGGGTGCCTTTGGGAAGGCAGGGGCAGTAAGGAGTGATTCAGAGGTGGGTGTGCAGAGGCTTCTGGGGTGCTGGTAATATTCTCTTTCTTGGTGTGGTTGGTGGTTAAATGGTTTTGTGAAAAATCCATGAAGGATGATTTGCTTATATTTTATGTATGCTATTTTTTTCTACCAAAAATAATTAAAACAGTATGACTTTATCCAGACATTTAAAAGATATATATATACTTTTGAGGTCCATAGTAAATTGACCTGAAACTCAAAATATCTTGTATTTTGAATGTCCTCCAGAGACCATTGTAAGAACTACCACTTGTCCCTAATGTCTCGCTCCTTGTCTTGAGCCATCGGCATTGACATCACCTAGGAACTCATTGGAAATGCAGACTCTCAACCCCACCCTAGGCCTGCTGAGTCAGAAACTGTATTTTCATAAGCTCCCAGGTAATTCCCTTACAATTGAAGTTTGAGAAGTACCATTCCTATGGATTTGCTATTTCACTGCTGCTTATCCTTCACAAACCATATATTCCTAACTGGTCATAAATGCAGTTATTGGCAGCCCACACTACCCAAACTTTTCCCGTGGACCTGGACAGGACTGCTCTGGAAGCAAACATGCTTGTCCAGGCTTCTGGGGCTAAGTAAAGCTGTCTGGTTTCTGCAGTACTCTGTCAGGCTTCAGAAGATACTAGGGCCTATATTTCTCTAATTTGCATTTGGATAGGTAAATGGACCCCGGATTTATCTTTTTTTATAATAATAAAGGGAACAAACATGAGAAGTTTATTGGTAATAAATATACCAGTTTTTCTTTCTCTGTCACCTTACATTTCAGACCTCAGGGGGAATATGAACATATCTGAGGATTATTTTTATAATCTCACAGGGTCACTTTTTCATCTTTGGAGAGTTGACTGAAATGAGAAAAGTCATCTCTGGAAGAGTAAGATCTCCATCATGTAGTAAATAAAGCCATATTTTCTTCTCCAGAAAATTGATGAAAGGTCATATATCAAAAAACTAGAAGTAGGAAAAATAATAATGTTCCATGCCATTAGAAGAATGAAGAAATGACCCTTGTCTTATGTAAATGACTCAGAATCATGTAGATATTATAGAATTGTACACCTGAAATCTATATAATTTTATTAACCAATTGCCGGGGTTCTTGTCCCAGCTTTACAAAGGGTTCAGCAATCTGGAGAAAGGGGCTGATGTGTAGATTCAAGAAGGAGTCCAAAGATGAAAGATAATTTTGAAAGGCATTGGGGGTCAGAGGATCTTCAGCTAAAGAAGCTAACAGACTACTTCCTTGTCTAGGACCCTTGCTTTTATTAACACAATTTGTCTTAAGGCAAAGTGGAGATATACACTTCAAAGGGTAAGGTTTACAGAAGCATTGTCAGAGTGGAGGAATAGCCTACAGCTGTTCAGGTGTTTGGCCAATAGGAGGCAATAAAATGCCCTGAGTTGTCTGGCAGCAGACAATCCTATTCAGGTTTGGGGGAAGTGCTGTTTAGCCGGTCCAACAGGTAATTACATTTGACTCAACCCTTGTTGAGCTCCCCAACCTTCACCAACCTTTTGGTGAGACTCTTGTAATTATGACATGCTGGAATTGGTTCCCAGCAACCAATGTCATCCCAGTAAATTCAATAAAAATGTTAAAAGAAAGGTACATGGACTGGCTAAAATATTCAGGAGCGCCTGAAAGGACAGAGTTCGGACTTCTTCAAATATGCAGAGCAGGTTGTAGGAACTACTTAGTGTCAGCTGCTGATGGATGTTTGTTTACAGAGTACCCTGGGCCCCTTTGGCTGAGGTATGTTGCTTTAATACTTGTCTGTGTCTATGACAGTGTTTTGTCTTCAACTTGGTATGAGGGTGAAGGGGAGGAGCTGTCTTTCATCTACCTACAGGATTTCAGCAGCTACCATTTTTCAAAAGCAAGTAACTAAGAGTTGTTCATGATCAACTTGCTAATGCCAGTTTTCAATAATTTTTAAAAATTTTATTTGTATGCATTTTTCACTTCTATCAGTGTTCTTTTACCAGTCTATGATGTCTTTTTGGGAAAAAATAAAAATATTCAGACATTGGAGCCAGGGGCCATGAGTGACATGCACTTTTAGCAATTCCCTAGGTGACAATAGCTATCATTTCCCAATTTGGTTTCCTGATGCATTTCTGCCTACTTAGGCTTATCCCATTAGTCTCCATCTGTGGGGATATGAAGATTAACCTTGCTCAGTGTTATGTTGAAGATTTGAATTGGAGATCAATTTCCTTTAGGGAAGAGACTATCAATCAATGTCAACCTTTTATTTATTCAACACCCACTGTATGCACAGTAATGTTCTAAGTCCTTGGAGAATTATCAAAATTATGTATGTATTGTAGACAATGATCTCCAGAACTCATGATCTACATGGGCACAGATGACAAAAGGGTGTATTTAAATTTGTTATCTGAAAATAACCTTTAGTGACAGCTGTCTGTAGATTTACTGCTGAGGGTTCTGACTAGTGACAAATCCCACGTTCTTTAAAATTCTCTCATTTTTCATTCCTTTCTTTCTCCATCCTTCCATTTCTCCCTCCCTCCACCTTTTCCATCCTTTTTTCACTTTTCCTCTTTTATCCTCCCTTTCATCATCTCTCACTCATTTCCCTTTCTCTCCCCTATATCCCACTACATCTCTTTCCCTCCCTTCCTTCTTTCTTTTGCCGAAACAGTTTATTTTAGTGTTTTCCCCAGGATAGTGAAGTGTTTAATCTACTGCTTTTTTCTTTGTCTTTACATCATAAAGTTTAATTGGTTTCTTTAAAAACAAGTGACAAGTGTTCTATCACCTCCCAGAATGTGACTGTGGGATACTTCCTTTACCAGGTATAAGGCCATGCTAAGGACAATTGGCCTTCTATTTTCACTGAGCCTAGGTAAATTCCCTAAGCCTAGATTCATCTGAATCCTCCTGCTCTCAGAAGCTCCTTTCCCTCATCTTGCTACTTTAGGACCCAGGCATTTTGGGGTTTGACTCTTGGTTCTGCCACATTCTGACTCTAAATTATCTTAACCCCAATTCCTTCAAACACAAAGTAGGAGACATAATGTTTTAAAAAAAATATGTAGAGCATTCTCTCCAACTTTGGATACTGTCATCACCTCTGCTTTCTTTTTTACTTTAATTCTTGGTTTCTGATCCTGTGAACCCTAGACCTGCCACTCTACTGCACTGGTGGGACCTGCCTATATTCATCTACCAGGTAGCAGATACAGGTATGTCTCCAGACCTCAGGATCACTGCCTCCATCAGACAGCTCAACTCTACACACCCAAAACACACACACACACACACACACACACACACACACACACACACACGGCTAGAGTTATCACAGAGGTTCCTAGCTCTTTCCCTAATCTGTACCTGAATACTGGGGTCATGTATGCCAGAATTATTCATTTTAATTTGAAAGATAAATAATTCTTCCTTTATTTTCTCTCAATAGTTATATGCTCTGGAATCATACCTACTTATATGGGAATATTTAAAAATCCTAGTCATCAAAGTGCTTAAGAATTTAAGACATGAAGTCAGAATGAGTGGTTTCAAATCCTGGCTGTGTTACTTAGTAGCTGTGTGAATTTGGAGAAGTGTTTTAACAGTTTTATTACTTAGTTCCAACCCCACCTATTTATCTAAAGATGACAGGTTTCCTGAAGTGGAAGGAACAGAGTCCAGGGAAGCTGAGACATACTTTCAAATCTTGCCTCTACCATTTATGGAATAAACAACTTTTAGAAATATCTTTGAGCTTATGTTTCTCATACATAAAATGGGATAATGATGCACAGTAAAGGATTGTGGTGAAGATTAAATGAGGTAAGCTCTTTTTCGTGGCATCTTGGTGGTGATCAGCTGCTTCAGGATGAAGTTGAACATTCCTTCTCAGCCACTGGCTGCCAGAAACTCATCTGACTGGGTGATGAATGCAAACTTCATTACTTTATGGGAAGGGTATGGACACAGAAGTTGCTGCAGATGTTCTGGGTGAAGAGTGGAAAGATTGTGTGCTTCAGGTCAGTGAAGGGAACCACAAAGTTTCCCCATGAAATGGGCTCTCTTAACCTATCACTGTGTCTGTCTACCACTGGGTAAGGGGCATTCCTGTTATAGACCAAAGAAAACAGGAGAAAGAAAGCACAAATCTGTTCAAGGCAGCACTGTAGATGCCAAGGAAAAAAAAAGAAAGAAAGAAAGAAAGAAAGAAAGAAAGAAAGAAAGAAAGAAAGAAAGAAAGAAAGAAAGAAAGAAAGGAAGGAAGGAAGAAAGAAAGGGACAAGGATATTCCTGACTGACTGATAACCCCTGTGCCTTGTAGTGGGGGGGGCCTAAAGAGCTATCAGAATCTGCAAGTTTTCAATCTCTCTAAAGAGGGTAATGCCCTTGAACAAAGAAGGTAAGAAACCCAGGGTCAAATGCTCAAGTTTCAGTAGTTTTGTTATCCCATGTGTCCTTCAACACAAATGTCAGTGTATTGCTCTGAAGAAACAGTATACTAAGAAAAATAATGACAAGACTACAGATTATTATAACTCTTCAGCCAAGAGAATGAAGCAGGGCAAAGAAAAATGCCAGAAACTGAGCCTAGAGACAGAGGCTGTCTTTCTGAGACCTACCTCTAAGTCTCAGGCCAGTCAAAATATGATTTAGTAAGGGTAACAAATAAATAAGATCAGACATTTAAAAAGATTAAATGAGAAAAAAAAACATAAATAAATTTAATTACAAAAGTCTTGGATATGTTATTTCCAGCTCCAGGAAGGGTACCTTTACATAGTATTCTAATCAGTGTGCAAACGGTTCAATGAAGGAAAGGACTCAATCTCTTTCTTCAACTTGCTTTTCATAGTACTTCTGGCTTTCCTGGTCTCTCTCAGATAATGCTGTCTTCTTTCTCTCTTTTTTTTCTTTACTGGGGAAGCTACCCAGCCCAAATCAATAAACAATAACAAAACCAACTATCTTTAAATCTCTTAACTCTTGCCTTCCTGTCTGTGATTTTATTTCCATGTTCCGACATCTTTTCTCTGAGGTTGAGTGTGAGAGATACCACTCCTAGAGCTGTGTTCACCTTGTGGATGAAGTGTTGGGTAGCAGAGCACATCTGAAAGCCCACTCATCACCGCAGCTGGTCCCAAAGACAGGCTGATTTCAAAGGCTGGGCATCTAGTTGGATATAGTTCTTTTGATAGGACTGCCAATGGATTGGAGAAGCTGTATGGGAAGGAAAGAACACTGAAAATATCTCTATCTGTGCTTCTATGCAGGATGAGCTCCCAACCAGTCCCAGAGCAGGATGCCTTTAGCATCACCTTTAAGAGAACAGCCCTACCTGGAAACCTAGAGTATTGTGACTCAGAAGGCATTTCCTTATGTTGTGAATAAAGAGTGAGAAGACTATACGTTATGTGCAAGGCAAGAGTTGTAATTAGAAACTCCCTTCAAACTTGAACATTGTCAAACAAGAGACTGTTTGAAGAGCAACACTGGAAATGAGTTTGTCTTGGGAGTATATCCTCTCTCAATTTAGGATCTCAGAATGTTGTAGCTGGATGGTCTATACTGGTGGTCTAAACTCAAATACCAGTAGGAGACAAGCACAATGTCTAAATAAGAGAAGTCACCTGGTGGGAACTGTGGCATCAGGAGAGAGCAGAATCTAAAGAATCAGATGCAACTTCCTTTTTGGTGATTGTTGCCTTGATGCTTAGTATTGTCTTATTTCTGAGTTTATTAGAAGAAACTGAATTTTAATGTGAAGTCCTTTTAAATATTTGCAATGAACTAAACAAATAAACAAAACACTGTGTGGGCTCTGTGGCTGCTGTGTTGTAATTTTAAATCTAGTTAAAAGACTTTTATCTTTTTGTGGAAAGAGGCTCAACAATGAGAAATGACTGCTTCACAAAAATTTTTCAGAGACAATTATTTTATACTAGAGGCCTGGTACACAAAATTCATGCATGGAGATGGGGGGGGGGTGGGGGTATCCCTCAGCCCGGTCTGCGTCCTCTCGCAATCCGGGACCGACCCCTCGGGGAATGTCTGGCCTAAACAGGCAGTAGGAGATCCCTCTCACAATCCAGGACTGCTGGCTCCTAACCACTTGCCTGCCTGGCTGCCTGATTGCCCCTAACCGCTCCACTGCTGGCCTGATTGACACCTAACTGCTCCCCTGCTGGCCCAATCACCCCCAACTGCCCTCCCATGCAGGCCTGGTCACCCCAAACTGCCCTCTCCTACAGGCCTGGTTGCCCCCAACTGCTCTCCCCTGCAGGCCTGGTCACCCCCAACTGCCCTCTCCTGTCGGCCATCTTGTGACAATGTGGGGGCGGCCATCTTGTGATGCCATGGGGGTGGCCATCTTGAGACAACATGGGGCTGGCCATCTTGTGACAACATGGGGGCAGCCATCTTGTGACAACGTGGGGGTGGCCATCTTGTGATGAGAGGGCATGAGGGTCAATTTGCATATTACCTCTTTATTATATAGGATGCTGCTGGATTTTTTTTTTATTATTGTTTAAAGTATTACAAATAGTAGTACATATGTATCCTTTTTTCCCCCCATGCTGCTGGAATTTTTATGATTGTTTGTCATGTAGAGATAATTGCTGAGTACACTGAGGATTGTACTCCCATCTAACTCAATGGAAATTTACATCCTGAGCGGTACACCAATCACTACTTCCTCCATATAAAATCTATCTATCTATCATCTATCTATCTATCTATCTATCTATCTATCTATCTATCTATCTATCTACCTATCTTTTATCTATCTATTTAAGGGAACTGAAGTTTTCACCCAGAAGCTGCCTTTTTGGAATATTGACTTTAAGCTGTTTGTTATGAAATAAAACTCAGAAAGAAACTTTACCCCCATCACTTCTTACCCAAGAGATTCAGGTAGAAAAACCTGCTTTAAGAAAAGAATCTTAGGATGTTCTCTTTAGCTTAATTTGAATTAAGTGTGGTAAATAGGAGGGCTTCAGCCAACAGCCTGTCAGCTACATATACCATGTGTCCCATTGTTTCTGAGTTGTCTAGTAAGAATTTTCCTGCCCATGTGTATTCTGCTCTTCCTCTTCCAGTAAATCACCCATTCTCACATCTGAAATCTCAGACTCCATTCCCACTCCACAGTTACCCTTTGTCCAAAACGTCATATATATCAATGTTGCCTCACTGTCTTTGGAATTTTAATGTTTATGTGAATTCCCCATGCAAATGTATTAAAATTTGATTTTTATCTTATTAATCTGTCTGTTAATTTGATTATTAGGCCAGCAGGAAGAATTTAGAAGGTGGAAGGGAAATTATTAACTTTTTAAGCCCCACACTATTGATCTATCGGCCTATTTTCTAGATACATTTAGTTTTCCAGGGCTACTATACCACACTACCACTGACTGTTAAACAACAGAAATTAATATTCTCACAGTTCTGGAGGCTGGAAGTCCAAAATCAAGGTGTTGGCAGGTCTCCTTTCTTGTAAGGCTTCTCTTCTTGGCTTGTACATGCCAAAGGCTTTATGGGTCTGTGAACCATTGTGTTTCTCAATGCCACAGTATCAACCAGGAGTGATGTTACATCAGAGGGTTTATAGAGTAGTACAGTCTGGACTTCTCTGCTCCGTTGGTGCTGGCTCATTTGTAGTCATTGTGGCTGTTGGGACCTGTAGGGCCTTGAAGTAAATTCTAACAGAAGGTCAGAATAAGTGCCCAGATATTTTATTAGGGACCTGAAGAAAATGTTTTGCAAAAAATAGATACAGACCTGTCCCCCACTGCAGTTTGCTAGACCAAGCCTTAGTCCAGCCAGCCTACAAATGGACCAAGCTACATTTATGGGCAGTCACCCCAACTTGTGAAGGCCTAAGGCAACTGGAAATAATTTAGAAATTTTAGTACCTTCTTTGCTGCTGTTGAGTTTTTTTCAGTCACACTGTAAATATTACAAGTGTCATGGTTTGATTGTGAATTCCCCATGCACATGTATTAAAATTTGATTGTTATACAACATCAAAGGATGTGTTGAAGTCCTAAATACCACCTTATTTGGAAATGGGGTGTTTACAGAGGTAATCAAGTAAAAATGAGCTCATTAGGATGGGCCCTGATTCAATGTGACTAGTGTCCTTCTAAAAAAATGGAAATTTGAACACAGAGACCGACATGCACAGAGGGGAGACCATGTGAAGATACACGGGGAGAAGACGACCATGTACTGTAGTGATCTATGTACAAGTCTAGAAATACCAAGGGTTGTTGAAAAACACCAGCAGCTAGAAGACCCCAGGAAGGATTTACCTATAGCCCTCAGAGAGAACATGGCCCTAGGGACTATTTGATTTTGGTTTCTAGGCTCTAGGATGGCGAAACTATAGATCTCCATTGTTTTAAGCCACTTAGTTCTTGGTTCTTTGTTAGAACAGCCCTTGGAAACTTACACAGTAAGTAGAGGTAAAAGTGAATTCAGATGATGTTCTCCAAAATTAACCTAGAGAGAAAAAAAAAAAAAAAACTGGGAGAGGAAATTCTAAAACCAAATAGCGCTTTTGAAAGATTCTTTTTATGAATAAATGTAAGTACACAGATGCTTAAAATAAAAAGCTGAAGACTTCTTTGCTTAAAGATGTCATATTTTCCAGCATGCAATGAATGGAACTTAACTTAGAGCTGTTTATGGAAATGTGCTTTTCCCTTCGAAATCATTAAAACATACATTGTTGCTCTTTATGTTAGTTTTATGATGCATGTCGGAATTCCAAATTAAATATTGTTTAGATGCTCATGCACCAACAAGTTTTGTTTCTCAAGGAGACATACGACTGGGTGGAAGAATATCTTTTATGCCAAAGCAGTGAATCCTTACTCATGGCCAAAATGTACTTTGCAGAAGAATTTTATTATGATATCAAAATATTTTGATAGGCAAAAGACAGACTATGTATGCAGAGAGGTGCCTGTGTTATAGCAACCTTAAAAGCAAGCACATTTGCCAAATGTCAGACACTGCCTTTTCAAACATGCTCATATCTTTTGTTTCATTCTTTGCTTCTGTGCCAGTAGACCTGGTAGTGCTAAATGCAAGGGACCTGGGAACCTTTTCATATTTCCCCTCCTGATAGCCCCAGATGAAAGTGCACATGCTAACTTTGCTGAGCTCTTTCATCAGTTCCTGAAGTTTCTACAAAAGCGTGTGGCTGACCAGGAAACTGGGTCATGCAATTGTTCTGCAATAAAGATGATCTTTTGAAGTGTCTCAGCAGCTGCCTACCTTGAACAGGAGTCCCGTGGATCATGCTCTTCACAAATTGAGCCTCGGGGCTCAGATATTTCTCCTGCTTTAATAACAATAACAATAATAAAAAAAGACTTTGCCTTTTTTTCCCACTTGCCTTCAGGCTTTCTGATTGATGAACCTAGTCACTTAAATAGAGTTTTAGAAATTGCTTTAAAATATACAACTGCTTCCTGAAATATATTTGTAAAGAAAAGCTGTCTCTTGAAATTCTGAAGCTAGTACATAAAAAACACGGCCATGTTGCCATAGGACACCCACCATTGACTTGGGCAGAATCTCTAAGAGGCAGTTTGATTGAGATTTGAACAGGATTTAATCTTTCAGAGTCAGAGATATTTTCCTGGCCTTGGGATTTCCAAACCCCTACCCTCAGCACCCAGCAGAGGCATTTCACCTCTTAATTCCCAAGTTAAGAAAGAAATAAGTTGTGGTTTTCTTTTGATATAAACTGACAATGTTAGCATATTCAGAGTGAAATATGTACAACTCATCGGATCAGATAGCCTTTAACAGGGACATGAATTATGAATCAATGAAAGAAGCTGTCATCAGCTATGTTACCTTGCTATTAATAGCATGAACAGTCAATGTTGGATGTATCTGGGGCACATTTGCCATTAAACCCCTCTTATCTTTCAAGAATGAGATAGAGACAAAAGGCGGAGAGAGGGGAGCAGGGTGGGAGAGTGGGCTGGACAGTTTGAGAGATAATACTATTTATGAGGACACCTTTAACATCCAGTGGAATTCAAATAACTCACTTGTTAGAGTCCCCAGCTAATGCAGCTTCACTCAGATTATTCAACCTGAGCCAAGAGACATCATCACTAGATTAACCTTTGCTGTCTACAAGGGCCAGCAGCCTATGGCCTGTTGCCTCTTTTTGTATGGCCTGGCAGCAAAAATGGTTTCTACATATTTACATAGCTGAAAAATCAAAAGAAGAATATTATTTTGTGACATAAAATTAGCATAAAATTCAAAAGTCAGTGTCCATAAATAAAGTTTTATCAGAGACTAGCCATGACTATTCCTTTATGTAATGTCTATGAATGCTTTAGCATTACAGTGGCAGAGTTGAGTAATTGTGACAGAGGCAATATGGCCTAGAAAACCTAAAATGTTTACTATTTGTACCTCTGCAGCAAAAAGGCTCACTGACTTCCTGTATATTCAAATACATGCATTCATATATTTGCACATGTGTGTACACAAAAATATAAATCTTTATCATCTATCTAAAAATTTTTTTCCATTCAAAAGCAAACCTTTCCTGGCAGCTTGTCTTTCTTCTAATCAAAGTAATGTAAGCCCTGAAGCATAACAGCTGTACATCTCTATCCTCTTATTCCATTTTCATAGTTAAAAACAACACTGGTCAGATACACAAAGAGATGTTTTATTCTATGGTGTTCTTACCTTGATAAAATTCAAAGTTCATGATATGTACTGTGGCAGGAAGGGCAGTATATTCACCCAGAGTCTGGACCATAAAGGTATTTGGTATCCCTACATATCAACCTCAAAGGTGATATAAAATGTTAGTAGTAAATATACTAAAGCTTTAACTGCCCATCTCGGGTGGCAGAATTCATTTCCTATCATCTGTAGTTAAAAAGGGACTTAAATTCAGGCTTTCAGCTGGGAATTATTTAAGCTGTGCTTTAAATGAATGTTCAAGGAAGAGCTTAAAGACCATTACTTCCAGTGGGAGCATTTTGATCCTAGAATTGAAGACCCTTTCATTACTTGTTATAAAGTGACTAATAGGAATTTGACGGTAGCCAACTCAATTCAATTTGGCAAATGTATCTCAAATGGTGTGCTAAGGAATAAAACTGGTCTTTATTCCTGGTTCCTGGCATAGAGTTTCATAAACTCCTGGAATTTTCATGATAGGAGTGTCTTTCGTTATTCATAACAAGTCCCTTTCCACCATATCTCAGTTTATGCTAACAAGGTGACTCGTGGTGGGTCCCTACATGGTTTCAAAGGAGGGGCCAGAAAGACCAAGCACATGATTAGAGGGCTGGAGCGTTGCCCCCACCTTCCAGCCTCCCAACCTCTAGGAGTGCTGACGAAGGGGAGCTGGAGCTTGAATTCAGACCTGTGGCCAGTGATTCAGTTAAGCCAGTCTAGTGAAACTTCAGTAAAAACTCTGAACAATGAGACCAGAGAGCTTCTAGGTTGAACACGTTATGTAGTGTGCTGGGAGAGTGGAACAACCTGAGTCCACAGAAATGGATGCTCTGCAGTCCTCTTCCCCAGAGCATTTATTTTTTGCATTTGGCTGTTCTTAAGCTGTGTCCTTTATATTAAAACTAGAGGCCCAGCGCATGATTCAATCGTGCGGGTAGGGTCCCTAGGCCTAGCCTCCTGCGATCAGGGCCATCTTCTGCCTGTTCGCCAGTCCCCAGGCCCAATGCTGCCTCCGCCGCCGCCACTGAGCTGCCAGGCTGTTGGGATCACCAGCTCATCCCCAGCCGCTGCCGCTGCTGCTGGGGCTTGAGGCGCTGACGAAGGGGAGCACGGCAGGGGATCCGGGTGCCGACAACCGGCTCCCCGCCTCCGATGGCAGCGGAGCTGGGTGTCCAGAGTGTCCGAGGCAGCCCCCCTCAGCGGCCGCCAATCCAGCTGTTGAGAGGGGGGGGGGCGGGAGTCCCGTGCCTCTCAATGGCCTGATATGCCACCCCGAGTCCCGCCCCCCAGCCTCCCACCGCCCAATCGTGGGCGTAGCGGAGTGATGGTTATTTGCATATTGCCTTTTTATTATGAAGGATGTTAATTGTAAGTATAGTGCTTTCAGTGAGTACTGTAAGGCATTCCTGTAAGTTATCAAATCTGAAGGGTGTTGTGAGAACACCTGAATTTGTATCCAGCTGGGCAGAGGTGCAGGTAGGTAGCCTGGGGACACCAGAGACTTGAGGCTAACATCTGAGAGAGGGCAATCTTCTGGATCAGAGCCCTGAACATGTGGGGATTGTGCTAACTCTGGGCAGATAGTGTCACAATTTAATTGAATTGTTGGACATCCAGTTGGTGTCTTGGAATTGTTGCTGAAATGCATATGGTGATTGTGGGCCAGGTCCAATGCTAGGTGCTGGGGATGGAAAAATGGGTAAGGCAGTTCTCATTTTCAGTGCTCACAACTTGAATGTGTAAACTCTTCACATTTTTAAAATGTGATCTTAGCATAAGAGGGTAAACTTCCTCTCTTAAGAAAGGGGTGAAAGGAATAAAATATAAGGAAGAAACACAAGCTCTTGGTTTTGGTGTTCATGGATAAACACTTTGTGACCTGTGAAAGCTGGGGCTTATCCTATAGCCATCCTGTAGTTTTACTTGGACTAATTCTCATGTTATCGAGTTTGTCTTCTTGGAATGTCATTTGGGGTAGTCTTCTCTGTGGGATTTGTAGTGGGTGAAACTATTTGACACTAAGAGAAAAGGAAAGGTTTTTTGTTTTTTTCAAAGTTAGTGGATCCAGAAGCCCTCACTGGGCTAAGTTATTCATTGAACTTCATTGAGTGTCTGAAAATAATTTGTAAAGGGCAGTATCCTTCCTAATGAGAAGCTAAACCTTTGGGCTGGAAAGCAAATTGAGCAGGGTGGGCTATATAACCTTGGGTAAAAAAATGGAAAGCCAAGATGTATGGCCTGGACTCTAACTGCTATCTGGATAAAGACAGCATTATTAATTCAGTTTCCAGGATAACATAGGTAGGGTTGCAGGGAGAAGTAAGGGGAGCCAGGGAGGGAGAAGATGTTGACTAGAGAACAAAATGACCACAGCAACAAAGCTGCCAGGAAAGGCTGCCAAGGGGATTGGGTCAGTACTATTCTAGCTGTTTTAAGCAGTAAGTAATTTAATACCAGGACTTAGGTGCTTATGAAATTGTGGTTGGGCTGGAGAAAGTAGGCTCCAGATGAAGCCTCTCAGAAAGGGCTCTCAACACAATATTATAGAAATAACACACCCAGGTAGTAGCCCTCATAAGAGAGCCACGGACTTAGAACAACAGTGGCCCCAGTGATGGCTCTAGGATCACAGCCCCCCGCTGCAGTCCATGATTGAGGAAGGCCACCTGTGCCTGAGAGAGCTTTCAAGGTGAGGTGGTCATAAATAATATTTCTAGAACTTCCCCCTTCCTAATACCACAGTCACAAACACAGATGCTGATATCTGCTCTTTTTTCCTCATCTCCAGGATAGGATGGTCAGAAACAAAACTTTGGGAAATCTAAACTCACCCAAGTAGAACACAGAGAGGAGAAATGTCACGACAAAAGACCCACACACAGAATGACAGTAAACTGAGGTCAAAGGTAACTGAATTTAAGCAGCAGACTTGAAGGTAAGAAGAGCCAGCCTTCAGCAAACACATTAAATAATTTTATTAAATAATTCACTTCTTGCTGCTCTCTGCACTAAGCACAAATATAAAGATCAATGGCATGCTATATATGTTGGTAATTTCAAAGAGAAGTGCTCACTTCTTCAAAGAGTTTATAAACTGCTCTGTGGCTTGGCACTCTATTAAAACTGACCAGTCCTCTGCCTCCCTTCCTCTGTATCTCAAGGTGACAAGCTAATCTGATTACATGCTAACATATGAGTGACCTTCTGTGCCATCTCTTCTCTTATATGCAGTGCAATAGAAACCTGAATAAATTATGATAATTTATTATTTCCAAGGAATGCCTCTGAAAGGTGGTATCAGGCTCCTGGGCAGACATTTTTGAGCAAATCTTGACTTCACTACTTATATGCAGAGCAGACTTGGAGTTGCAGGTAGGACGTCTGGGGCTTGGGAAAGTGGTGAGGTTTAGCTCTTTTTAAAAAAATATATTTTTATTCATTTCAGAGAGGAAGGGAGAGAGGAGAGAGAGATAGAAACACCAATGATGAGAAAGAATCATTGATAGGCTGCCTCTTTGTACACTCCCTACTGGGGATCAAGCCATCAACCTGGGCATGTACCCTGACTGGGAATCGAACTGTGACCTCCTGGTTCATGGGTCAATACTCAACCACTGGTCTACACCAGCTAGGCAGGTTTAGTTCTTTTTGATCAGTCTGCAAAAGCACAATTTCAGGCACCATGCAGATCTGTAGATGTAATGTTTTCTGGATATTTTATGAATTCCTGGGAACTCAAACTGATAGAAGTGACTCTTACACAGTAGTGATAAGTCACAAATCAGAATTATGATACTGATGGTGGAAATCAGTCAGTAAATCTCTACTTTATGGGAACTTTTTTATAAAAAAACACACAGAAAGAAACCAACAATAGTAAGATGCTATGGAAAGGAGTGGATTAGAGATTGCAAAGTAAGTGGAAAACACTTGAACTCACAGAAGATGAGTATAGGAAGGAATAATAGATCATGGACTTTGTGTTATTAATGCAGATCAAGTTATTACAGTATATGGTCTCATCCCCATGAAATGAAACACCCTCTCTAAAACCTTCATGGGGACTTTGAAACATGTGTATGTGAGGGGAAGGGTGATGAATCATTTCCTGAATTATGGGAATTAAAATTCAGAGAAGGAAAGATTTAGTAGATGACCAAATCTGTAAAGGACATTATATGACTGGGATTTCATGGTGAAATTGTCCATGGTGACACACATTTGAAGGCTCTGTTTTATTTTTTATGGCTTCCTTCTTAGACATATCTGAGTGGACCTAGACATCTTCAATTTTTAACAAGCTCCTCAGTGAAAAGGGTGTAGACACTTTGGGCCACATTCTGAGAAGTAGACTAAGATTTGTGATGACTTTCCTGATGGTCAGCACTGCTTGCTGTCACATGACTGAACAGTGTGAAAGTGTTTCTAAACTCTCCACACTTTTCTCCTTATCAACAGGCAAAGACAGCTATGCCTTTCCCAAGTACCTTCTATTGGGTTGAAATTTGATATAACTTTCCTCCAGCTTAAAAATTAAACCAAATTGTAATTTGACAATTATCTAGAATATGATGGTAATAGAATGGACGTGAACAGCTGATGACTTGGGAATAATAAAATTTTAGAGCTTAATTTAGCAAGGAAGATGTCAATGTCACTTTTCAATTTGACTCCCACATTTGGTTGAGCCCACGGTTTCTATGAGTGCTCACATATTCTTCTTCACCCATTTTAATGAGTTGCATGCTTTCAGTTCTGAGAGGATATCTGAGATGCTCCCAACAAATAAGAAATGGAAGTCCGAAGAATAATTGACTTTTCCATGTAATCCTCTGCATTGCCTAAAGCTATAAGATTCAAGATTTTAATCCCTTGCTTTACAATGTCCTCAATGGCAGACCATCATTTTGGAAAGCTAGAAGTTGAAAAAGCAAAGATTTTGACAGTTTTCACACTGATTACCTTCAGGGTAAGAATAATGATATGAGCTGAATAAAAAGAAATGTAATTGCATGGAATTCTGAAACTCAGTTTTCTATGAGCTCTCAAAATATTGTTCTTATTTCAATGAGAAATCCTTTTGCCTTGAAGTGATAAGAGTAGTTTAATAAAAGCCAGCTTAATGAAATAATGGAAGGAAAACTTATTAATAAGACTCCTGGCCCAGTGCATTTGCAAAGGTGTCTGACAGGGGGCAAAGGTGGTGTTGCTGACAGGGTCATTGCCATTCAAAGCCTTGAGAACAGACTCAAAGGTCAACAATTATATCCATGCAGAATAAAAATGAGCAGGACTACGTGGTACCTCAGAACTAAGTTTGAAGTAGGAGAAACATATATTAAGCTATTAAAATGGCATAGATTATTTTAAAAAGTGTACACAGATCCTGTCTGTCCTGCTTCCTGCTGCTGCAGGTCCTGCATCCATAGCTCTGATGAGCAATTAGAGCTGCTATGATGTAGGTCCTAAAAATTAACTCCCTCCTCCAGACACACTGTGGAAGGTGGAAGAAGGGTAAAAATTTTCATGGGTTTCTTCCAAACTCTTGACCTTGAAAATCATTGTCTCACCTTGGGACTTTCTTCCAGGAACAGATGATTAGATGTCTTTCTCCTAGGCCAGTGGTCGGCAAACGGCGCCACATGCGGCTCTTTGGTGTTCTAACGCCACTTCTTCAAAATAGACTCGCCCAGGCCGAAAACCGACTTCTGCACGTGGGCCACGAAGTTTCAATCGCACTGTACATGCACGCCCGCATGTGGTATTTTGTGGAAGAGCCACACTCAAGGGGCCAAAGAGCCGCATGTGGCTCGTAAGCCGAGGTTTACCGACTACTGTCCTAGGCTTCCTCCTATTACCAGGATCTTTCTGTTATATTTTCCAGGTCTTTCCATGTTTCTCTCTAAAATTTAACCCAGAGATTCCCCCAAACAGCAATGCCATGATCATTATGGGAATAAACACTGGGGAAAGTGGTTTCTGAGGGCAGGCTGCCGCACTGAGAGGAGATGCACACCCTATCTAGGTGAAGAGGAAAGAGAAGACTTGAAACGCAAAAACTGCTCCTCAAATGTCTGAAAGCTTCTCACAGGAAATGGGCATTGGATTTATTCTGATGCCTTTAATGCGTCACACCAACCCATTCAAGTTACACGTAGAGATTTTTTTTGCCTCAGTATCAGGGAAATTTTTCTAAAAGTTAGAACATGTTAAGTCACCATGAGTCTCCTTGGGAAAGAATGTTTAACCATGCAGGATGACTGTTTATTGGTATGTTTTAGCAAAAATTTAAGAATCACAGAATGCAATATTGGAAAAATAGCCATTTCTGTCCTCTTTAACCCCAGGATTATATGATTAATTGATCCTATGATTCTAATAAAGCCCAGACCAATGTTTTCCTGATCACATGGACATTTCTTTGAATTTATAGGTGATTAAAACTTTATCATTCTCTCTCAGCCTCTTGTTGCTTTCACTAGTTTTTTTTTAATGACAAGAATTGCAATCATAATGGTATTTTGACTTTATACTACTCTACAGATAATAATTTGAAAAAGCCTCAAAAGTTTAATAACCATTATCATTATTATTATTACTAGAGGCCCCGTGCACAAAATATGGGCACTCAGCAGGGGTCGAGGGGGGTATCCCTCAACCCTGATTGCTAAAGGGTGCAGGCAAGGTGGAGGGACCCCACTGGTGCACAATCAGGTCCGTGGAGGGATGTAGGAGGTTGGCCAGCTGGGGAGGGATAATGGGAGGGCTCCAGTTCATGCCCAGCCCATCTTGCTTAGTCCCAACTGGCCGGACCCCAGCAGCAAGCTAACCTACCGGTCAGTGCGTCTGCCCCCTGGTGGTCAGTGCACGTCATAGCACCTGGTCGACCGGTCGACTATCTGCCCTCTGGTGGTCAGTGCTCATCATAGCATATCATTAGCATATTACACTTTGATTGGTTGAATGGCTGACCCGATGACCGGACACTTAGCATATTAGGCTTTTATTATATAGGATTAGTATTATTATTATTGGCATTGGGTTATTATGGTGTAGGATTATTATATGTTCACCTGAAAACATCATCATGTTGCTGGCCTAGAATACTAATATGTTGAGGCTATCCCCACATGGAAGATTATATATTAACTTCTGTATCCTCATGATATGTTCTTAAAATAATTAAAAATAGGTATGATAATACCCATTGTTGAAAGTTTTTTATAATATTGGGCTTCTTTACAGAGTGTGAAAAATGAATAAAATTAAATTAGAAATATAACTGATTTCAGTTAAAAATGATAACCTCAATCTTCATTAATCAGTCAACAGATATTAACATACTTTGTAGAACATATTGTATCATATATCATGAGGAGCATAAAGATATATATGACATGAGTGTGGTGTCAAGAAAATTGTAATTTAATTTTAAAACCACGATACTTAGTATTATAAAGCAAAGGATGCTAAGTAGGAAATGAGTGACTGACTACTGAGGCTGAGTTATTAGCAAATGGATAAAGAGAGATTTTTGTTTTTTTTCATCAAAGATATGTAAACATGTAAAATAATACGGAAGTATTTACAAAGAAATAGTCACATAAAGCACCCCAGGATCCACTCCCCAGAGTCAGTTACTTTACATCATTTCTGTTCTTTCTTTCTTTAGATGTTAACAGTATATCCTAAATACACACATGCGATTGCTTTACTAACTTTAGACTTATTATCCTGCTACATAGATAATAATTTAGTTCACTTATAATATCACACCGCAGAAGTTAGTTAAAAAACATGAACAGCTTTTTAATATTGTTTTTTAACTTGCAAGTTCTATGTTAAAGAAATTAGAACTGAAGAATAGTGAAGAACAATTGAAGAATGAAGTAAGTGTACCTCTGATTTTACAGTTCCATCAGGTTAAGAATTCACTTCCTGTTCATCCACTGCACCATGTTAGTTCTCACTTCATAAGGGTTCCGTCTGCCTGGCATCCTCTTCCCTCTCCACGCCTATGACTCCTCACCCACTTCCTCTTCACCCTTCACATACTTAATATTGAAGTACCTCACACTGAATAGTGAGGGAGAGATACTCTATTCATTGATGTCTATCATTTCTATCATTCCGTATGTATGGGCTTGTGGTCTATTTCCCTAAATGTCCTTTCCAGTAAAGCATTACTGATGAACATGAAATGTAATCTCTTCATTCTTGAATTTATTTATTCATTCACTCAATAATCTTCATTCGGTGCCTATCATATGTCAGGAACTAGGCTAGGTATTAGGAATAAAGGCCAGACCAATGGTTTCCTTCATGGAGCTTATTTTCTGAGCGGACAGCTTCTTTGCTTTTATCTGTAGTCCAGCGACTGAGACAGGTATTGGACAGGTAATGATAATTGTGCTGAGGGTTATGTAGCAGTGTAGGGTGATTTGCAAGCATGATAAAGGGGTACTTTCAAGTTACCCTGAAGGTCAGGCTATTTTTAGATGATTATACCTTTATCACTCTCTCCCAGCATCTTACTGCTTTCACTGGTTTTAAGATATGAGAAGAATCCCAATCATTATTTTAATTTTAACTTTATACCATACTATACACAGCCTCCCTCAGAACATTGCATTTAAACTGAGACGTGAAGGGTAAAGAGGAGGTGGGTGAGGAGTCATAGGTGTGGAGAGGGAAGAGGGTGCCAGACAGACAGAACCCTTATGAAGTGAGAACTAGCACGGTGCAGTGGATGAACAGGAATTGAATTCTTAACCTGATGGAACTGTAAAATCAGAGGTACACTTACTTCATTTTTCAAGTGTTCTTCACTATTCTTCAGTTCTAATGTCTTTAATACAGAACTTGCAAGTTAAAAAACCAGCAGATAAAAACAAAAAACATGCCATCTTTCTGTTCAGATATGAAAGGCAGTGATAAATATTAAATACCTGTCAGACATTCCTCTCAGCTCTTCCAAATACAGTGAGGTACACATCATAGCTCCCCTTTTATGGACAGTCACACCTTGCATTCACTTAACACATGTGTTGACAATTTTATTGTAGAATAATCTAAATACCTCATGAAAATCATCTGACTTAGAGGCCAAACAAAGCTGCTCTAAGAATGTGTGCTGGAGCAGAAACAATGATTTGCCATTAAAATTCAGTGGAAGCATTTCATGTCCTTCATGTCCTTCTGCAGGTCTACGTGGCCTCCAAGAACTGAAAGAGCTGAATGAGCATGAACAGAACACTCTTAGACTCTCTTCCTGCCTGTCCCTCCACTCCCCCTCCTGTAGGCCAGGGTTGTAGAATCACAGATGAGAGAGAAGGATTGTGCAATGAGCATGAGTCGCAATGTAGCACTAAGTGTTGTTTCCCCCTTTAAGCATCAGTGAATCCGAGAGCTAAGAAAAGGAGAGTGCAGCTGTGTAACATTCCACTTTTTCTCTCTCCAAAAACTGTCTGTGGTGCTTTCTTCTCCCTCCTTCCTTCTGATTTCATGTTTAATGTATGAAGAGGTAGAAAGAAGAGAAAAGGCTGTCAGCTCAGAATAAAAATAGGCTAGTTTTATCTGCCTATTTCCATTTTCTTGGGAAAATTCTGGATTTTAAAAAATATACTTTTTATTGATTTCAGGGAGGAATGAAGAGGGAGGGAGAGAGAGAAACATCAACTATGAGAGAGACTCATTGATTGGCTGCCTCCTGCATGTTCTACTCAGGGGATTGAGACTGCAACCTGGGCATTTGCCCTGACCAGGAATCAAACTGTAACCTCCTGATTCAAAGGTCAAAGCTCAGCCACCTAGCTATGCCGTCCAGGCTAGCATTTTTTATTAGATCGAAGATCCAAATGGAGAAAGATGCATAGACCAAAGAGCTGAGAGGACTGTGAGGAGTGAAGTTAATGTGAAAAATGGGGTAATGTGGTTATGACACATGGATGTCATATAAAAACAGGGACTTAAGTTATGTTTATGGTTAAAATGTTTAACTCCTAGATACTGCTTCACTAAATTCGTATAAGAACATATGATCATTTAATCTTATTCAATAGTTAATTGTATTTATTCAGGCAAATTTCTTAAATTTTCATCTAATATTAACTTAATGAAATAGAGTGGGAGGCAGTGTATTCATAATGTCTGCGAAGTGCTGATCTCCCCGTTAATGCTATTTCTGGAGTTCAGCTAACGTAAGTTTAAAGCAACACTGTCCAGTAATATGTGAGCAACATATGCAATTTAAAATTTTGTGGCCACATGAAAAATGTAAAAATAAATAGATAGAAATGACAAGTGCTGGCAAGGATGTGGAGAAAAAGGAACCCTCGTGCACTGCTGGTGGGAATGCAGACTGGTGCAGCCACTGGTGAGAACAGTATGGAGTTTCCTCAAAAAGTTAAAAATGGAACTCCCATTTGACCCACTGATCCCACTTTTAGGAATATATTCCATGAAGTCAGAAACACCAATCAGAAAGGATATATGCACCCCTCTGTTCATAGCAGCACAATTCACCATAGCTAAGATTTGGAAACAGCCTAAGTGCCCACCAGCGGATGAGTGGATTAAAAAACTGTGGTACATCTACACAATGGAATATTATGCCGTTATAATAAAGAAGGGACTTTTACCATTTTCAGCAGCATGGATGGAACTGGAAAGCATTATGCTAATCGAAATAAGCCAGTCGGAGAAAGATAAATATCACATGATCTCACTCATATTTGGGATATAATGATCAATATTGGGGATATAATGATCATTTTATGATGAATAAGAATAGATCCAGAGACAAACAGCAGGGCGGGGGGAGAGGGTAGTTAGAGAGCAACCAAAATACTTGTATGCATGCACATTAGCATAACCAATGGACACAGACACTAGGGTAGTGGGGGCTTGCCCGGGGTGGGAATGGCTGGGGAAGAAGAAGGTCAATTGGGGAAAAAGGAGACATATGTAACACTTTAGACAATAAAAAAATTTATTTAAAAAAAATAATAAATAAATAAATAAATAAATAAATAAATAAAATAGAGAAGACATTAAGAAAAAATGTATAAAAGCAGACAACCCAATTCTGAGTATATACATGTATAATTAGATATACCTTTATATAATCTTTTTATTTTATTTTTTACTGCATATATTGGATTACCTCTTCTTATGAATCTCTTTGAAAGTATAATTTTCTATTAAAATAACCCAGTTTTTACTTTTAGCATAATGGATTAAACATGGGTTTTTTTTTAATTAAAAAATAAGTAGATAGAATTAATTTTAAGAACATGTTTTAATTCATTCCATATAGCCAAACTGTTATCATTTCCACATATACTCAAAACTAAAAAATTCTTTAGACATTTTACATTTTTTCTACCACCTTCAAAATATAGTCTTTATTTTACTCTTAAAACACATCTCAAATTGAATGCTAAATTTTCATCAAAATTCTTGATTTGTTTTTATTTTTAAAAAGTATTTATTGTTGAAAATATTACATATATCCCCCATTTCCCCCCATTGACCCTGTCTAGCCCGCCCCTGCCCTCTGCCTTAGGCCTTCACCACCCTATTGTCTGTCTGTGTCCATGTGTTATGCATATATGCATACAAGTTTCTTGGTTGATCTCTTCCTAACCACCCACCTACCCATCCCCACCTTCTCTCTGAGATTTGACAGTCATTTGTTAGACTTCATAAAGTTTATTGTTGAAAAAGTAGATTTATATGAAGAAAGTAAAAAGATCAGCAGTTGGAGATAAGGAGGGGTGAATAGGCAGAGCACAGAGGATGTGTAGGGTGGTGAAACTATTCTCTATGATCCTACCTTATAATAGACAAATATGCAAATTGACCGCACCTTCTCTACGCCCAAGCCACGCCCACCAACCAAGCCACGCCCACCAACCAATCAGGATGACTATGCAAATTACCCCAACAAAGATGGTGGCTAATTTGCATATCAAGACAGCGTAGAAAGAAGCCAAGAGATGCTGAAGGGAGCAAAGCTGTGGAGAAGCAAGCAAGCCGGGGGGAGGAGAAGGGCGGAGCGGAGGCGGGGCCGGGGGCGAAGGAAGGAGAGCGGGACAGGCTGGCGGAGAAGGTGGGCCGGGGGACAAGGGAGGAGCGGAGGCGGGGCCGGGGTACAAGGGAGGAGCGGAGGCGGGGCGTGGTAGAGTGCAGCAGGAAACCCTATTGCAGGATTTTTCCTGCAACAGGAACGCTAGTATTATAATAATGGAGATAATTATCAACACCAAGAGTGAACCTAATCTAAATTATGAACTTTGGGTGATAATTAGGTTTCAATATAGGTTCACCTGCTGGGTTCATCAGAGTAACAAATGTCTCACTCTGGTGTGTCATATTGTTAGTGGGAGTGGGATTGTGTGTGCAGAGGGTGGGCGGGGGCACAGGGAATCTCTACTTTCTGCTTAACTTTGTGGTGACAGTGCTCTAAAATGAATGTTTATTAAAACAACTAAATTACAAACGGACCAGTGGATTTTCTCCTCAAACTTTCATTCTAACTTATCTCTTCTGAGAAATTTAGTATATGTTTTGCATAATGCAGCATATAGTTGAGCATTTGCATAATATCTTATAATCCTACTTAATAAAAAAGTAATATGCAAATTGACCCTAACTCTGCTACACCCACAAGCCACGCCTACCAGCCACGCCCAGCAGCCAATCAGAGTGAGTATGCAAATTAACCCAACCAAGATGGCTACAGCCACAGAGAAAGTAGGAGGGAGGCTTGGGTTTCCAAGGCGATAGAAGAAGCCAAGCTTTCCGCCTGCCCTGGCCGGCCTAAGCCTCCACTCAAGGCTACAAAGTTTCAATTATAGAAGGTAAACAAATCCAAACAGAAATGGCTAACGGCCATTGAGCGAGCAGGAGGCTTGGCTCCACTACAGGATACAAAGTTTCAATTGTAGAAGGTAAATAAATTCCAGATACCAGGGCCTCCGCTTGGGTCACCAGGGGGCGTGGCTGGCCTGCAAACCACCACAGGCCCCTCGCTCAGGCAGCCCCACACCCCAAGGGAACCCCCACCCTGATCCGGGACACCCTTCAGGGCAAACCAGCTGGCCCCCACCCGTGCACCAGGCCTCTATCCTATCTAATAAAAGAGTAATATGCAGATTGACCATCACTCCAACACACAATATAGCTGCCCCCATGTGGACACAAGATGGCCACGACAGGATGGCCAGCAGGGGAGGGCAGTTGGGAGGCACCAGACCTGCAAGGGAGGGCAGTTGAGAGGGACCAAGCCTGCAAGGGAGGGCAGTTGGAGGCGATCAACCCTGCAGGGGAGGGCAGTTAGGGGTGACCAAGCCGACAGAGGAGGGAAGTTGGGGGCAAACAGGCTGGCAGGGGAGCAGTTAGACATCAATCAGGCTGGCATGGGAGTGGTTAGGGGGTGATCAGGCTGGCAGGCAGAAGTGGTTAGGGGCAATCAGGAAGGCAGGCAGGTGAGCAGTTGGGAGCCAGCAGTCTTGGATTGTGAGAGGGATGTCCGACTGACCGTTTAGTCAGACATCCCTCTAAATGGGCAGTCTGACATCCCTTGAGGGGTCTCAGATTGGAGAGGGTGCAGGCTGGGCTGAAGGACACCCCCCCCCGCCCCCATGCACGAATTTCTTGCACCGGGCCTCTAGTTTAAAAATGATGTCTTTCCTTTTAGTCTTGCCAACTACTATGCAATAGAAACGTGCAAAGACTGGAACCTTGTTTCATATTCCTGTGTTCATATATTGTGCTTATTACATTGCAATTTACCTTCTAATCTGATATTAGAATAGAGTATCCCATCACCACATTAAGGTAATAAACTTCACAGGCCCCAGCCATTGAAACCAAGAGAGGAGCAGAAAAAGGTTTTTCCTCTCTTACACTTGCTTTTATAATTATAAAGGCATGTACTTTAAAATAGGTCATTTAAAAAATTTCTTAATAAAAAATTTTGACCTTAGAAGCCTATGGTATTGAGATTCCTGGGTAAAATCCTATGGCTGTAACATAAAATGGTGTTTGTTGCTCCTTTATCTGAGCTCATCACCTCTCAGAGTCTGTGTAGAGTGGAAATAGGAATAAATTTTCCAAAGCATTCCTTAGAGAATTAACATTCTGTAGTTTTACTTGGGGGAGTAGGTGAGAAAAATGTAGATTTTAGCAAAGATAAAGGCTTTGCAAAATAAGTACATTGTTACCTGTTATATACTTGCTTCAGGGGTTAGCAATCTCTCACTATAATGGATGCCTGAGTGGACAGCACGCACACTGTGAAGCCAAGTGCTAAGTAAGGACTGCTTTCTGGATCCTTTTGTTCTGTTACAGTGATTTCAAATACCATGGCATCTCCTATCAGGATTCCTCAGACTTGGGCTGAACAGAACAATGGATATCAGGCCATTCAGTTCATTTCAGAGAGCACTGATTGGAAATACAAGACATTGATTTGTGTGCAGTACAGAATACAGAGTGTATAACACATAGTCCTTGACTTTCAAGAGCATTGCTAGTCTGAAGGTTGAGTCCTCTAATGAAGATAGGACATTACCAGTGTAATTCTATACTAATAGCTTCAAATTCAAAGTTCCAGGGGAAACTCTTATACTTTTCTTCTTTATAATAAGAAATGAAAACTAAAATACTGGTGTTTTAGCACATTATCTACCATTTCTCATGTTCTAAAATTCTGGGCAGAATTGGACTGGAAAAGTCCTCTCAGCATCTATTATGTTTCAAGTTTAAATCCAAAGTCTTTCCCAACACTGACAAGGGAACTAACCAGAAGATCTCTTCCCTAACTTTGTCTCTGCCTTGCTACATTTCTCTCTAGTTACATAGTCCTCTCGCATTTCCCCAAACATACGAAATGGCTCATAGCCTTCGAATTTGCTGTTCTTTCTGCCTGGAATGTTCTCTTCATAGAACTGACTCCTTTTCGTCAGTCAGTTCTGTTCTGATATGACATCTCTTCCTGGGAGCTTTCCTGACCACTTGTCTATAAATAACCCTTGTCATGCTCAGTTTCCCTCTAGCGACTTTCCTTTTTTATTTTCTTCATAGGACTTACCACTTCTTTATTCATTTCTTATATCCACTATGGTATCTCAGATCCATGATAGAAAGGACTTTATTTTATCCAGTCCACAAAGAGTAGTAGTGTTGCTGGTGGAAATAGGAATCATGAGAAAAACATTCGGAGACCCATGCATAGGAGGATGAGGTGTAGTGGTAAGATTTATTGGAGCAAAAATAAAGAATTGCTCCTAGGTGCTGATGTCTCATCCACGACCATTAGCTGACTCATTGTGAAAGCAGCCCTGAGTCTAGTGAGCTGCCCACCAGGAGGGCCAGGATCCAGAACTGCAATGCCATCACCCTGGGCTCTAGTAGTTCAGCACAGTCTCTGCTCCTGGTTGCATTCTGGAGCTGCATGCATGAGAAGGAGTGGGCAAATGCACACATGCTACCCAGAAGGGCCTTTGTTAAGCTTTGATTATATTACCTCAGATTGGGAAAGAGCAGACTTTCAAACAACCAATCTCTTTCCTGGAGCTTCACAGGCTTGTGCTGGGCACTCTCCGAATTCAATCTGGTCTTTCCCCCAGGTTTTTCCAAGCTAAACTTTGCCCCTTTATGTTGCATTTTGGCTCCTAACGCGCATGCCTCAAAGTTTTGCCTCATCATCTGGTTTCTACTGCGCATGCGTTTACCCCTTAATTTCTGCTGCGCATATGCCTAGCAAAGGAATTTCTTCTTTATTGTTTATTCTTCCCCCCATAGTCCAGGTGAGTGGACCTGTTGTCTTTCCTCCTTACATGGGGGGGGGGGGGAAGTGGGGGAAACAGAGGGATGTTAATCCCCGTAGCAGGGATTTGGCTATCCTCTGGCTTAATGAGATTTAAGCCTGAAACGGTAACTTCCAGACTTAAGCCTGATTAAGTATAACGTCCAGACTCCATCAGGCCCAGCCAGTTTAGCTTCTTTCTCCTTTGTTAACTCCTAGCTGCCTATGCTAACTGTAGATATTTCATATTAGGTGCTTAATAAATATCGGTTGAATTAATCTTTTGCTCATTTATTCACTGCTCATATGACCCTGGGTAAATCAGTTAACAACTTTTAATGGTAGTTCTTCATTCATGGCACTTTTACCTAGATTTACTAAGATAATACTAGTGAAAATAATAATAATTAAATATCACCCTAATATAAGTAAGTATTGTTATTTTTCTTATTGAGGTTAGCTGGGCCTCCAAAGAGCTATCGAACTAGCTTCAGAGCAGAACACTCTTGTTTCTGTTGTGCCTACTAAAAAATGAGGTGCTTGCTCTTTATAATTCAGCCAGCAAATGCAAGTGTTGTGGGAGGCATGCTATGAGGGTTTTACACCTCTGTATAACCATATACAGTGAGTCCTTTAAAGAAGAAACAGACTAGGAAGTTGTAAAATGGTGACTCATCCACAAGGATGCCGTGGTCTTTAATGAGCGTATCTGTTGGGAGGATAAAAACCCTATTGGTATTCCCATAGGCCAGTCTCAGTAACTTCCTGTCCACAAAATTACTTTGTATTTACCCACTATATTTTGTGAGCTTGGGCATTATTCAGCTTCTGAAAGGTGCATGTAAGAAAATTGAAAATGAAGGGCAACCAACTACCACTTTTTAGATAATGACAGTAATGATATGGTAAATTGGTATATTCTTCAAGGAAATGTGCAGGGAAACTCATTTCAAACAAGCCACCTTGTATTAAATGGGATTTACTTAAAATAATCATGCAGCTCAGGTGGACATGAAATGGGCAAAATAATAGCTTTATAGAAATACAGAAAACACTCCAAAATGAGGATGGCTAAGCTCTACTTTTGAATCTCAATGTGATTTACAGGACAGAAAATTAAGAAAGTAAAATATTAGCTGACAGTGCATGTTAATCGCAAAGTCACTAAAACCTTTCCATTCACTTAAAATGATGGTGGTACAGAGCCACATGCTGATAAACAGAAAAAAAACAGCTTGCTGTGTACAGTCACTCCTTAGTAAGGTTAACAAACTACATTAACCACTCACTCATCTGTAACTCACAATTAATCATTCCTTGAAAATTACATTGTATAATAAATGAAGACAGACATGATTCATTAAAACTTCTAATTAATTCTATTTAATACTATTTCATAGTTCATTGATAAGTGCTGAGAGAAGGATTACACTGTAGGATATTTGATGCATTGCTGCCAAAGAAGTAAATAGGGGGAACATTATCTGAAATGAAACATGAATACTTGCAAATGAAAATGTCAGATGTTTATCACCGCATCGCCTGGTTCTGTACTCAAAGGTCTCTTGGCATTACCAGTGGAAAACTGCATTTTCAGGGCTGTATCATTGGGTTGTAAAAGCTCTTCTGAGTTCAGTCTTGATGCTCTGCATCTCAGGCTGGGATTAATCTGAGACTACTTTGTTTTCCTAGTAAATGTTCATGCCTGTTTTATGGGTTAATGGCCAGACTATTCTTAAACAGGTATTTCCATTTGGAAAGAGATCCATTTACGTTAGGAGATAAATACTTAACCGGCAATTATGGTTTTGGTTCATTTAATTGTATTGTGTGTGTATTTGTGTGTGCGTGTGTGTGCGTGCGTGTGTGTGTGTGTGTGTGTGTGTGTGGTGTATGTGGTGTGTGTGTGTTAAACTAGACACAAAAAAAGCAAGTATATCTGTGTCAAGACAAGCCCTGTGCATTAACTATAATGTTCTATTTTTCTGTTTTTTTAGTTAAATTTTTTTCAATAACAGTTGACATGCCATGCTGTGCACCTGACACTAATATAATATTGTATGTCAACTGTAATTAAAAACTAAAAATATTATTTAAAAGATGTTTTACTGAAAAGAACTTCATTTTGTCTCTCACAATCAATTGAAAAATAGTTCAGGTTTAGAATTACAGGTTCTAAATCATTTTACTTCCAAAGTTTGAAGGATGGAATCACTGCCTTTAGCATATATTTATTCTGATGGGAAATCTGATGCCAATCAGACTGACATTTCTGGAGGTCTCTACTTCAGGAATTTCTTCCGTCTCTCATCTGCAGACATCTCCATTTTGGCTTCTGTCACTTGTAGGAGTTGCTGTTAGAGAAAAGAGGAGACAAAGGCATGCATTCAGTCTGCATTTTGAAATATTAACTTCTGATTTTCCTAATTAAGTGAGTTTCTTTGGTTTACATCAGTGGTTCTCAACCTGTGGGTCATGACCCACAGGTTGAGAACTGCTGCTGTAGAGCCTAAGACCATCGGAAAACACAGATATTTACATTATGATTCATAACAGTAGCAAAATTACAGTTATGAAGTAGCAACGAAAATAATTTTATGGTTGGGGGTCACCACAACATGAAGAATTGTATTAAAGGGTCGCGGCATTAGAAAGGTTGAGAACCACTGGTTTACATAGTGCATAATAGTGTTAATGTCTACATTAAACAATAGATTTTGTGACATTAGAGGGGAAATGAGGTGGCTTTGGATCAATCAAATCGGATCTCTTTGAAATTAGATTGTCTTGAGAGAAAAACTGAAGCACAAAGGAACTGAGAAAAGAAAGAAGAGTTAACCTTTACACCAGGAATGGCACTGAGAAAAAGGAAGTTGAAGTCAAGCTAAGCCAAGCAGTAATTTTGGGGTGGTCCTGTTTTGATCAATATTTATGTTGGTCCCTGGTTGAGCAATAATTGCTCTGGTCCATGAGGGAAAAATAAATAAAAATAAGGAAAAAGTGGAGTTTGATGGTAAGTTATGTCTTATTTCATAAATTGCTCCATCCAAATAATTTGCTTAATGCAAATGAGTTGTAGCGACAGTGAACTGAGAAATAAAACCCCGCGTTTACAAAAAAGTACCTGTTTCTCAATAATCTGTGAACTCTTCCTCAGCCAGTCCAGACCTAGCGTCTCTGCAGTTTAAAAAATGTTCCACTTTGAAATAAAAAGAGGGCATAGTATTCCCTGATGTAATATTATATCCTGAGTTCTAGAAACATTTCCCTTCTATTTTCCAGTAAAAGCCCATTACATTGATTAATTAAAGAGAGACGTTTTCTTTTGGCAATGGAAACACTGGATGGCCTTATTTAGTGCCTTATTAATAAGAAATACTAGGCATGAGATACACATTAGCAGAACACCAGGGCAAGGCTTTTGGCCTCATGCCTATTTGAATTGCTGGCCTTCTCAGTTCTGTCTGGGTTCCCTTCTGTGACTTAGGGAGACTTCTGAGACCTGGTGGAAGCAGTAGCAAGGAAAAAAACCTTCCTTCATAGTTAGTCCATTAAAAGATCAACAACAAGATCTGAGAGGAAGAAAATGAAACACCCTGAAACTATGTTGAGAGGGTTGGGTGAGAAATGAACCATCAAACAGAAAGTTGCATGGGGAAATGTAAGGGAGAAAGGAAAAAATAAAACCTGAAAAAGATTTTCTAGTATATAAGAAAAACAAAATTAACTCCCACAGCCCCCAAGGTGACCTTTTAACAGGAACTGGGCAAGCCAAAAGAAACACAAATATCTGGACCATAGCCATAGTGACTGTGCTGGAATCTAGTTGGGAATAGTCAAGTGTAGAAGGGCCACAACAGAAAAAGAGACTATGAGCAGAGGCCGGAAACAGCAGTGTGTTGTTGGAGCTGCAGCCTCTGCTGACTCCTGAGTCAACTCTATTGTTTTCAGCAGAAGGAACACAATTTTTATTTTGCTTGTTCTGACCAGGGTCATATACGAAGCGCAGACATGCGTATTCAAAAAGTGCAATTACGAGGCCTCCAAAATAGCATCATTTGTGACTGCTTTCCTCCCAATATATTTGTGGGAAGTGCACAAAATTAACTGCATTAATTTTATGACCACGTTAAAAAGAAACATTCAGTTTACACCTAGTACTATTAAGTGTTACCCCATGCTATCACAGTTTTACTTAATAAAAAATAATTAAAATTGCTTAAATACTCAATGTAGATCATCCACATAAACCATAGTTTTCCTACACAATAAGGAATTTGCTTTGTCACTTAAAATTATCTTTAGAGAGAGCTTATAAATGCTATGTTAAAAAGGAAGTATACTCAGTTGTGTATATGGAAACACCCTAAGTGTCATTGAAAGTTGAATGGATAAAGAAGATGTGGTACATACATACAATGAAATACTACTTGGCCATAAAAAAGATGAAATACAGCCATTTGCAACCACAAAGATGGATCTTGAGGGTATTATGCTAAGTGAAATAAGTCAGACAGAAAAGGACAAAAACCTTATGACTTCACTCATATGTGGAATATAAAACGAAAGGAAGGAAGGAAGGAAGGAAGGAAGGAAGGAAGGAAGGAAGGAAGGAAGGAAGGAAGGAAGGAAGGAGAGAGAGAGGAGGGGAGGGGAGGGGACTCATAGATAAGGACAACAAACTGGTCGCTACCAGAGGGGAGGGACATGGAGGGAGGGTAAAATGGGTAAGAAGGTCAAATGTATGATGAGGATGGAAACTAGACTTTGGGAGGTGACCATGCTATAGTGTCAACAGATGTTGAATTACCAGTACACCTGAAACTTATATAATGTTATAAACCAATATTGCCTCAATAAATAAACCATAGTCTCAAATATATGGAAAACACATAGAAAAATACACCATAATGTTGTTGTAAAAATAGATCATTTTAAATTTAAAAAAACAACAACTTTGCTATGATGAGCTTCTAAAACTTTTATGATTAGAAAAAATATCTTTATTTTATCTATAACCCTAGGACTCTAGCGTAAATAAAACTAGTTTCATTTTACCTATTTCTTTTCATAGGGTAAGTAGTTTTATTCATCAACTTTGCCTCATCACATGTTCTTAGGACTTAGAAAGCTGTTAGCCCATTAGATAAGGGTCATTTAGGCTGGCTTTGAGTTCATAATAGACTGATTAGTTTTTTTCCAGGCCATGGAAGCAGAATTTATCCTGAATTCTGACCTGATACTTCAAACAAGGGGAGAAAGTAAAAATATATAAAGGCCTAGACAAATCTTATCCCGTTTTGTCAGCATGTTCATCCCTAAATTAATGTAGAGTTTTAGAAGCACAAAAACTTAGATGCTATTATTGATGCAGAACCACCCTGAGTGACTAATTGGAAGGTTTGCTTTGATCCTCCATCTGATATATAATAAATTTAAAGGTAATAAGATGACATGACATTTAGTACTGGTGCCATGGAAGTGAAAATTTGCCTTCTGATGGGATCACGAATCCCCTAAAAGGGTTAATTTACTTTATTTATTTATTTATTTATTTATTTATTTATTTATTTATTTTTACATTTTACAAAAGCAGTAAAAAAAAGATTACTTACAAAATTTTGGAGGAAAGCTCCTTTCTTTGAGTATTGTTTTTGGTTTGTAATCAACGAAAAAGTCCCTTCTCTAGATGTTTGTGGGAGCCCGGGCACAACCAAAAGGTAGCCACAGGTACCCTGACTGCACCCAGTTACCACAGATGGAATTGTGTTGCTCAGTTTGAAGTCATAGGAGTGAAAAACACCTTAGAAATAGTAATCTGAAATTCTACTCTTTAATTCCCATATAGGTAAAGACAGAGCATCTTATCCTGCTTCTATTAACCTCCCTAAATTTGGGCACTGAGAGGTGGGCACTGCCATTATGTCACCTCTCTTCCAAATATTAAACCTAGATCTGTTTACTCAAAACTATGGCTTTTTGTTGACACCATGTAAAGTAATTAAGAGCTCCAAACTCTCTTTGTTTTTCTTCCTGAACTACAGTGTTGGTCTCCTACTTGGATCACTATAGAATAGAAGAATGTAAGGTGGGAATGATAATATACACTTTATAGGATTGCGTTAAGATTTGGGGATGAAGTACCTCCAGATTGAGGTATTCTTGTATGTTTAGATCTACAAACAAGCGTTATGCTTCCACTCCTTGTAAGGAAGGGCAAAGCTTTCTTCAAGATTCTTGGGAACTCCGTGGGGTACCACTGTGCTATGTCAGTTCTGTGTCTGGGGTTGAGACACAGAATCTGAAGTCATAGGAGTGAAAAACACCTGCTGAATCCCATTGATTTCTCATGTCCTCCACACTGTCCTCTACACTGACTTCATTATCACTCCATTATCACTTGACAACATTATCAAGTTGTAGAACTTGAGCCATTCAGCTCACAGTTTGGGAAGATGAGGGTGCTTTACATATCTATATGATTTGGTAAATGCTCTGGCTCTATATGTGCCTTATATTACTCTTTCCACTTTTTTCTGAGCTCCTAAAACTTGGATCCTCTGGGAAGACACTTCATCTTAACTTATTATTGTTCTTTCCATTTGAATGGAGGTCTAGTAAACTTCTTGTAGTGATTCATTAATACCTTTAGACTAGTCTTGCCTTTGTGACTCTGGAAGAAACTAAAATCTTAATCTTCTCATGTCTCTTTCTCTACTAGTTTCTGAAAGAGAAAAGCAAGAGTAGACAGATTCATCCACCCACCCATGGTATGAATTAAGCCACTCCTCTAAGAAGGTAGAAGTAGTGAGAGTTGATCTGGGTTTTAAGTAATAGTCGGCTGGCTCCATACACCAATAAAGTCCATGGAAGCCTAGGTGCATCCTGTGGCCTGTAGGAGGTGCTCAGTAAATGGTGTTTATGATGATGATTTCTCTTCATCACACTCCATAATCACCTTTATGTGGTTGGTGTTTAACTTTGCTACCAAATTTCTCTTTTGAAGTTCTCAGTTAAACAAAATCACCTCTAGCTATAGGAAACTTTCTAGTTTATTACAGACTCTGGTCAATAAAAAATAGAATAAATCCTTTTGGATTCCAACCCCCACATTTTATAGGTTAGGAAACCTGAAGACCACAAACTTCCCGCCTGCCCAAGGACACAGTGGTTGGTGGCAGTATGAAGGAAAGACTAGGGCTCTTAGCCCACCCTATTGGGATCTGCTGATTAAGGACTAAGACACAGAAGACATTTGAACCAAGACCCAAGAGTTGTGTGGTTCCTTTTCTGTTAATAAAATTATCATGTGACAAAAGCCTAGCCCATTATCTAATCTACCTGCTATTTTAAAATAGATCAACTTATTATGAATTGATAAAATCTATGAAAATCTTCCATCTTATCAGAATCATTGCTTTTTCATATAAACTAATTATATAAGAAGGCTTTAAAATTTGATGTCTGTAAGATTCCAGTCAATGTTGTTTGTGGAAAGGGAAAAAAGATGATGAGGAAAATATTGAAATTAAAAAAAAATTCAGCTTATTTAGAGGACAAGGTACCTTGTATAAGACAGTGTTATGTGAGGATAGAGCAGTTGGTCTATGACTTCAGATTTTAAGAATGAATCTGTCTAAGGTGCAGGTTATAGCACAGATCTTCACTGTAAGCAGCATTAGTGGGTTGGAAAATCTCTGTGTGGAATTTCTCCTTCCTGGATAGTGAGCTCACGCATACACACACACACACACACACACACACACACACATACACACACACACACATTCATACACACACACTCATAGCAACTTCTGTGCATCAGTGGGTTCCTGGGACTGACTCTCCTTCTTGTTTCTCTGGTTGTTTTCTGCCAAATGGTGTTCCCAAGGCTGGTTGCCTGGGCACACAGCTCAATCAGTTTATCTTCCATTCCCTGACTATTGCAAGTAGAAGCTCATGGGATCCAATTATCACTGTTTTTTCCTCCCTGATAGAGTTGTTAAACCTATGAGCTGTGGGCGGCCTCCACAGGATTCTTGGGGAATATTTGAATTCAAAGACTAGAATTCAGCTTCCTATCCAGGGATGAGGTGAAAGGACATGATGAGAAGAGAAAGGCTTGAACTGCCTATTAAAGTGTCAGAACCCCCAGAATTGGTGAAGTGAGACATTGCACTCCAGATTTTCCCCTAGCGTTTTCCACTTAAACCAATCATTCACCTTGCTCATTTAACTATAGGGTTAATCCCCTTCTAATAAGCTTAGATGGCTTTTATTTTTAACTTTGAGACTATACTGTTACTATCTTTTTCTCTTTGTATATATGAAAAATGAATATAGCACTGAATTGCAGCTTATTAGTTCCAGCATGAAAGAACAGTTGGTGTTTGTCCAATTAAAACATCTGTTGTAATTTCTGAAACTCCCTCCTCTACCTAAGGATGACTTGGAGCTTGCTAATTGGGCATTTTTATATTGGTAGGTCACGCTTGTTCTAAGATTTAGACTTGCAGATGTAAGGAATTGAACATACCTAAAGCAAGGATCACGCTATAGTATGACTTCCTCTATGTATAAAGTAGGACCTGAGCTCTTGATTCACTTTATTATTTTCAGTTAAGTTGCCCTCAATTTGAGTTGGCTAGCTGGTAATATGAGCTTTGTGCAGGGTCCTGGAACTCAAATTAACTCCTAGGGTTTGCAAGTGGGAATTTAATTATACTTAGTAAAACAATGACAAAACAGTCCAATCAAGGACTTCTTGAGGCTTTTGCTGATGATTTTAATGTTTTTTCAGTAAGAAAGGCCCAGCCAGTTAGCCACCTAATTAAGCAAAATGACTTGTCTGATAAATTCAATCCTCTTAATGACGACCAGATGCCCACCAAAGCCACTTGAGATTTTATGAGTAATGATTATTAAAAACTGTTATTAACTATTTCACACTAGGATTTTCTGTTCCCTGAAATAACTAGGATTACATTTTAAAATAAAATGAGACATAGGAAAATAAATTTTAAAAATACAGGCTTACATGATAAAGGAGATAAAAACCCAAAAAGCTGGTGAGCACTGTGTGGGGTGTGGTTGTTTAGATGCAAAACAAAGTAATGTTTCAAACTATTCATATTTAACACTTGTCTCCATACAGCGAGGTTTTATAGAGCTCCTCTAATGGGCTTGCCACTTAATTGGTACCTCAATTTCCCAGTGGATACAATGAGGCAATAATTACTACATTATTTGTTGACGTTTTGCAGAAGGGGAAATTCTTTGAGTTCTGTAGCACATTAAGATTTTATGGCAATTACGCAGGAGTAGAAAGAGATTTCTCAATGTATCACTATTTCCTGTGGTAAGAACACCTTATGTGATTAAATGGATAGCTTTGCATTGTACTTAGCCTAAATGCCCATCCAGGAACCTGGTGTAAGCTCTTTGCTGAAGAAACTTAGAGTGGTATAAGCATCCGTACTCAAGTGTACTGGCCATGTACTATCTATTCTTACTTGGGGTGGGGAAGAAAACTATGAACCACCATGACTTGTCATAGCAAGTTCTATCTTCAAAGGCTCCCTGCGGTGGGGGAACATACATACTAGTAGTGCCCACCATGCGTGACCATTCTCTGCTTCTGTCTCTGTCTCTGTCTCTGAAATAGGGCTGCATGTCTTTACCCAGAGGTTTGATTTTCTTATTTTCCAGATTTCCTGAGTGCTCTAGTTCCCTAATATGCTTCCATTAAGCCAGGAGGCAAATAGAAAAATCATGCTGAGTTTTTTGAGAAAAGCTATGTTACCTTTGGCCAACCTGGATGAAGCAGGGTTCTCAGTAAAACACAGTTTGTGTAAGTACAGTAGTCACTATCTTTCTATGCACTCATCTATTACATTGATATATACAGGAGCATCCTTTCTGCCAGCTCCGTGCACCTAGTCTTTGCTTCTAATGACTGACACCTGTGACTTGGAGCGGTGGGCACTGGAGCCAACCCCAGAGTGCAGAGAGATCAAAAGGCTTGGGATTTGTTAACTCCCCTCCCCCGTAGGCAATAGCGATGTAGTAGTGGAAAAGGGGACACAAAAGCCCAGTTCCCTTGATTTGAGGCCAAACTATGATGTCATGTGTGTCTGTGAGGTTCTATGGGATTTCTCCTGAAATCACACCTTTGCTTTGCTTCTTCCCTATCCTTACCCTGCTTCCTGTGGTTTGTAGAGATGCACTTCCATAATAAATCTGTTGCACAGGAATCCTTGTTTACAGTCGACTTCTGGGAGAACCTTACCAAAGGGGCCAGGCAGGAGGGATTAGAGAAGTAGGGATGATGAGGAGGAATGCCCTCTGTTCAATTCGACTGAATGAGCATGGTGGTGAAAGATTATCAGAGCTCAGAGTTCTTGTTCTTTCCAAATAATATATTCAGAGTGCCTTTCATACTTCCATTCATTGTTTAGAGATTCAAGAGCTGCATGCTGTAGACAAAGGGATTTGCTTAAGGACATACAATTCTATGAGAAGGCTACAACTACAACAAGGTTCTCCTGAGTGTTTTGGCCAAAGGTTTCCACCCATCTTGGAGTCAGACAAAACAGAGTTTAAATCTCAACTCAGCTACTCACTTTACAGGTGCACAGGTAAATATTTAAAAATAAGTTTTGAGGGAAGGGAGATACACTGATTTGTAGCATTTGCTAATTTCCACCGTGTAAACGCTTTCATGGTGGCCAATTTCAAACTACCACGTGATGTCACTGAATAAAAGTTGGGAGAGATGTGTGAAGTTAGCTCTCGCAGGTTGGTGCAAGACAGCTCCAGCACATCCCTGTTGGCAACCTTTTCCTAAACCTTCTTTCTATGCACTCATCTATTACATTGATATATACTCAATCCTGTTTTCTGAGGATTAGTGTTATTATGTATAATTGCCTAAAACTGCTATTATATCACAATACCAAAGGAAAGCTAAAAGTAGGAAATGATATAAAATAGGATAAATATGCAGGTTATCATTGATATCTGCATTTGTTAGATTGTAATGAACAAATTATAGCCAATGCTACTTGCTAAAATATTTGATGAAAAATTCTGTAGAAGAGGGAAAAGAAGATATAAATGATACTTAATAACAACAATAGCAATGCCTTATATGGTTTTCTACTCAGTCAGTTGAGAGACTTGAGTGTATTACCTTACACAGGCCATTTGTTTCAGAGGTCACACCTAGTTTAGGTCTATGTGTCTCTGGAATACACAACTTAATTGTCAATGCCACTTTGTAAACTGTTTACTAAACGTTTACATATAAAGTGTATAATAGTAGACATATAAAGCAATATTCTTGTTCCTGACAGCAAATGGTAGCAAATATCAGGTTGTCACTACTAATGGGATTTCCATTGGAGCCAATTCAGTTTGTATTATAGCAACTGGTAATAATTACCTCAAAATATCAAGAAAGATAGGAGATTCTTTTGAATCACTGTCATGAGATGGAAATACCAAGAGGCACCAAACAAATGTAGGGCACTGTTGCAAAACTTGTTGTGTTAATAGAAACTATTATTTGAACATCCTATCGGTGATTAGAAAATTGTTAACATTCATAAAGTGCATGAGAGTGCCCCTTGGAGATTTGCTTGCATTCTGTAAGCGTCTTTTCCAGGGAAGAGAATAAGACACTAGGGTCTTTAACTGCTGGGCACACGTGATATGAAATCTATTCACCTTCCTTTCCTCAAGAGTTGAATTAGAGGAGCTTATCACCGGCTGTCTTTGCCCAGGTATCTCTTTCTTTAGCGCTGTATAATTTGGCTTTAGCCATGCTGAACTGAATACTTTACATACATCATCTAACTTAATCTTCACAAAAATCTTACGAGTCAGGTAGTCCTCTGTACTCCCATTTTATAAATGAAAAGACTAAGGTACAAAAATAGTTAAATAGATCAATCAGAGCCACACAGTAGTGGGAAAGGTTTTGAACTGTTTTAATTACTATTCTTTTCTCTGGTTTTATGAGTTCAAATTGTTTAAATTCCAAATATAAGTGAGAACATGCAGTTTTATTTCAGTGTCTGGCTATTTCATTTAGTGTAATGTCCTCCAGGTTCATCCATGTTGTTGCAAATGGCATTATCTACTCCTTTATTAAGATTGAATTGAAAAAAAAACTGAATGATATTTCAATGTGTGTAAGTGTGTGTGTGTGTGTGTGTGTGTGTGTGTGTGTGTGTGTGTTATTCATCCATCAGTGAATACAAAGGGAACCCTTACATGGTGTTGGTGGGAATGTAAGTTGGTGTAGCCACTATAAAACACAGTATACTAGTATAGGTTCCTCAAAAAATTAAAAATAGAACTACCATATGATAAGTCAGTCTAATTTCTGGGTAGATACCCCAAGTAAATAAAATCAATATCCCAAGGAGATATCTGTGCTCCCAGGTTCATTGCAGCATCATTCACAATGGCCAAGATACATGGAAAAGTGGCCTTTGATTGGCTTCTTCAAAATGCTTCTCAAATGAAAAAAGCAGTTTTTACCAACCTTTTGTAAGAATTGGAGGAAAGTTATTACATGAGAAAAGAAATGAAAAATAGAGCCAGGCGCAGGGCCTCAGCCTACATTTCCAAGTAGTGAGATCCAGATACTCACAGAGAGATGGCTACTGTCAGTTTCCTTGGGTTAGATGCTAAAAACCAAA
Organism: Cnephaeus nilssonii; assembly: GCF_951640355.1. NCBI lineage: Eukaryota > Metazoa > Chordata > Mammalia > Chiroptera > Vespertilionidae > Cnephaeus > Cnephaeus nilssonii. The sequence continues at coordinate 34,125,058 of NC_137085.1, forward strand.
AACAAAACCCCACATTTTTGCTTGCTGTCTCTCTTTCCCTCCTGTCCTCTCCCTTTGGGGCTACAATGCTCTCCTGCTATTTCCCACAGTGGGCAATGGGTCATCCTGGCTGCCGCAGGCATCCTCCAGGGAGCGGAGCAGCAGGCCTGGCTCTCTGTCATGCCCCATCTCTCCCAGCCCCTCAGGGGCCTGTGGAGGAAAGGCCCCGCTGGCAGGAGCTCAGGCTGCTGTCTTCCTCTCAGCAGCACATCTCACTGGCCAGAGGCTGTTGTCTGTGCAGAGAGGGAGGGGGGCCACCAACTTCAGTTCGTAATTGACTGTTCTCTGCCCAGCAATGTTTCGAAAGCAAGAAACATTTTTTTCCTTAGTAGCTCCACTGTTTGGTGGAGGCATGTCCCTTGTCTCTTCAGGTCAGGAAACTCCAAGTTGAACTCTGTAATCTGCTATAGGCACAACCTGAATTGTGTAACTAGCATGCATTGAGCATGGAGCACCTCCAGGCACTGTGCTAGGTGTGTTGGTTCAACGTGTAGAAAATCCAGCCCTGACCCTCAAGTTGAAGCTCTTAGACTAGAGTAGAAACACACCTATTTTCAGAGAGCATGATAACTTGCATGCAGAGTATATGTGAAGGGATTGAGAAGCACAGGTTGGTAGTTACCAAATAGTCATGGCGATGTACAGCATAGGAAATATAGTCAATAATATTGTAATAACTATGTATGGTGCCAGGTTGGTATTGAAAATTTTGGGGGAAACCCTTTGTAAAGTATATGATTGTCTAACCACTATGCCATACACATAAAACTAAAATAAAATAATATTGAATATAAACTGTAATTGAAAAAATAATTTTAAAAAAAGAGAGAATGGAAGTGTGTTTAAGAAAGCCTCATAATGATATTTGCAAAGGATGACAAGTGGTTAGCCTGGCCACGTGTGTGTGAGAGGGAGCCCCTGGGCAGCATGTTCCCTGCAAAGAAAGCTTCCTTCTTCTTTACCCACCTGCCCTGGCTACATGGTTGTACCTTACACACAGTCAGTGTGCAGGACACCTGCAGGAAGTCAAAGAGCAAGTGTGTCCTGGCCTATTCCCAGGGATCCACAATTCTCTCCATGCCTGTCTCCTTCTCTGGTCAGGACTTTGTCCTATTCTCCTCTGTGTTGGTTTCAGTCTCAGGTAGGCCCTTTTATATGGGAGCCACCCAAACTCTAAGCTATTCCAATAATCTCAGCAGTACAAGAGGCAGGGTTTCTCAAAGTCCCAGCAAAAAGGAGTCATATAGCTGCTCTTGAAACAAGCCTTGGGGCAAGGAAACATACTGATTGGTCAGGTCTGGCTCAATCTCACCCCAATACAGAGACTGAGATGGTTTCCTGAAGGAAAATCAGGCTTCTGTTACAAAATGAAGAGGAATAGATGGTGGGCAAGCAAAAATAAAAACTTTATACCACTTGTATTCAGCTCTTGGCCTCTATCCGTTAACTTAGGCCAATGCTTTTTAGGAGAATCTAGACCAGTGGTTGGCAAACTCATTAGTCAACAGAGCCAAATATCAACAGTACAACGATTGAAATTTCTTTTGAGAGTCAAATTTTTTAAACTTAAACTTCTTCTAATGCCACTTCTTCAAAATAGACTCGCCCAGGCCGTGGTATTTTGTGGAAGAGCCACACTCAAGGGGCCAAAGAGCTGTGGCTCATGAGCCGCAGTTTGCCGACCACTGATCTAGACGGTGGAAAAAAGCAGGAGCTGGAAAGAAGATAAAAAGGAGGAAAGAAGGGAATGATTATATTGATGAAGCCTTGTGAGATGTCAAGCAATCTTATAGCACTTGAGATGTCTCAGACTTGTTCAAATTTCCTTTTTAATTTTACCCACAAGCTAAGTTTCATTTATTTGGAAGACCTACTATATGCTGGGCACAGTTGTAGATGCTGCAGAAGAGGCAAGCACCATGGTCTCATGGAGTTTACATTCTAATGGAGAGGTAGATAGATGGATGACTGGATGGATGGATGGATGGATGAATAGATGATAGGTAAGTAGGTAGATAGGTAGATAGATAGATGATAGATAGATAGATAGATAGATAGATAGATAGATAGATAGTAGGTAGAGAATGAGAAAAGAGAAAGACAAAAAAAGTACATGCAATTGACCTTAGGTATGTTATATCTTTAGGAAGAAACAACACTGGCCAGTATTTCCCAAGTGTTTTAAAAATCAGATTTCTAGGCTCTATACAGAATTATGATTCCTATCTTCCCCAGGATAGGCCGGGTAATCTGTACTTTGCTTCTTATCATCATGAATGTGTGGGGACCCTTGCCTAGAAGGCTGGCAGGTGCAAAGCAAGGTGGAGCCCAGTGTGCCGGATGTCCTATGACCATTATTCATTCTCAGCACTCCACTTTTAACCTACTTCTGGCAAGAAATACAAAACTATTGCTAAAGATCATCCTTTCTTTGTTTTCTAGAATGTGAGGATACAAGAGGATGAGAGATGGATACTGGATTTAGTAGAAGGTGCAGAGAATAAATCCCAAATGCCGGCAGATCATGTGAAAGTAGACAGCTTTTTCTCTGGCAAACAGAGGCAGGGCTGTAAAAATCGCAGGTTAGAATCTTCAGAATGTGTGCTTCTAATTCAATTAAGTCCCTCTGCTTTCCATCCAGCCTGCTTCCCAGGTGCTCCACCAGCATATGCTGCTGCACTAACAATGCCTTGTGGACGCATAGCCCTCCCCGCATTGGGAGAGGACAGCTGTTTCATAGTCACTGTGCACAGCAGGCAGAACAAGCTCTGGGCATGGCTTGGGAGGCCCTAGGTAGACTGCAGGGTACAGTCCTGACAAGACAGAAACCAGAACGGAAATTCTACTAAGACGATTCCTGTACTGCACATCCATAATCTGTCAGGAAATGTCTTGGGTGTATAAATAGCTAAGACCTTAGGGGTTTCTAACTAGCTTGTGAGAATTAATAGCACCAAAACTTGCTGCTGCAGGTGGGGTCTCACTTTGGAACATGCTTCCTGATCTCTGGGTAGTTCATGAGATTCAAGGCAGCCAAGATAACACTGCTAATGATGAAGCCATGACCAATGGGGTAGACATTAGCATTGTCCACAGAAGGATGTTTGATTCTAACTGGGCATGTGGTAAGATTGCACTACTCTACTCCCTGGAAATTGGGTGGGACCATTTGATTTACTTTGGCCAATAAAGTGTCATGAAGTGAAATTTTTAAACACACTCTAAAAGCTGGTATATGATTGGCTACTTTCTCTTACCCTCTATACAGTGGAAGATAAATGGTGGCAGAGGGTGGCTGCTGTCTAAGCCTGACACCAGAGCCAGAATGCTATGGAACAGTGCCCTCATCTGACCATTGGTGGACATGTAATGTGAGTGATGTGTGGTTTTAAGCCACTGAGAATTTGGGGTTACTTGTTACAGCAGCACAACCTAGTCTATGGTAATCATTATTTTTCCCATCCAGATGTTGCAATCACAGGTTGCTCTTTCAGACATATAGGAAGAAATCTCTTATTAACCAATGAGATATTAGCAAACACAATGCAAGCAGAAACTTGAATAGTGTTTGTGCATTGGGGCTTGCCTTCTCTTGTTCATTTTGAAACCCTGTATCGGCCACCTTGTGAAGAAGCCTGGACTAGCCTGTTCAATGTTTAGAGACATGTGGCCCAGTTGCCTTTATTGCCCAGGATGCCAACCTGCCAACCACTACACACACATGTGAATGAGGTCATCTAAGATCACCCAGCTGACCTGTCAGCCCACCACAGATTCATGAGAAAACCCAGCAGAAAACATGCAAGGCAGCTCAGACCAGAACAGTGCAGTTGATCTACAGATACACGAGCCAAATAGATGGCTGTTGCTTAAAAACAAAACAAAACAAATCATTAGGATTGTAAATCCCACACCATATTTGGCTAAAGGCAAGATAAATTTTTGTTGTTGTTGTTCTTTGTCTATAAAAAATGTGGCTTTTTATTCAAGTTAAACAAATAGGTTTCTAACTATGCTAGTGTGATACTTTTATTAGTTTCTCCAACACAATTTTTGTTTTTTCTTGCTGGTTTCTTGAGTCTGTTCAGTATTATTTCTTGCCTAGATTGCTACACATGTCCTAGTTGGCTTCTCTGCTTCCAACTTTCCTACTTTCACCCCGTTTCTAGGGTGTTTTATATTAACTTCAACCTCAGACTTCAACAGTTTACATTCCTGCTTCAAACTCCACTGCAGCTTCCCATTGCCTATAAGATAATACACTTATACTAAGAATGAGATACATTTTTCATTTTTGCTTATGAGTCATCTAATTTTCTTTATTAGCAATCACACACACACAATGACAGGCATAAGAAGCTAAATCAACCCTAGCCATTTTGGCTCAGTGGATAGTGTTGGCCTGCGGGATAGAGTGAAGGGTCCCAGGTTCGATTTGGGTCAAGGGCACATAACTGGGTTGCAGGCTCCTGCCTGGCCCTGGTCAGGGGTGTGCGGGAGGCAACCGATTGATGTGTCTCTCTCACATCCATGTTTCTATCTCTCCACACTCTCTAAAAATCAATGGGAAAAATATCCTCAAGAGAGGATTAGAAGAAGGAGGAGGAGGAGGAGGAGGAGAAGGTGGAGGAGAAGAACAGAAGAAACTGAATCATTATTAGCAAAGTATTTGAGTAAAGACCATAACTTTCTCCCAAGTTCCCAAGAGTTGTTTCAGAACCATATGAATCTCAATTCAGGCCCTGGCTCTGCACCTCTATTAAGTTTGGGGCAATTTAAAATTCCAGGAATTTTAATGTCTCATGTGTTCTCACAATGAGCCACCATGCATTGAGCCTTAAAAGCCTCTTCTTGTGGCCGAAGGAGCCTTACTAGCGCACCCATTTAGTCTTACTTACTGTTTGAGGTACTGAAAGCCAGAGGATTTTTGGAACTAGTAACCTCATAATGGACATACACTGGGTGCAAACTGATTAACTCAATCCTATTAAAAAACGGATTTTGCATTATGCTCTAATCTGTGTATACAAATCACAAAGTTATCTATATTTTTAAAATTCCCTGATTTTATTTAAAACAAAGTTTATTATTTTTTCACTAATTAAGTAATAGGTTAAGTATATTTATTATGAAAAATAGAAATTATATTGTAGTAGAAAAGAGGAAAACATAAATCTTACATAGTCTTATCACCAAAAGAAAGTTCTTAATATTACTTTGGATTTGGGGTATTTCCTTCCAGTCTTTTCTTTCTTTCTATGCAAAGAAATCCCACTCTATGCTACTCCTCACCTTCCAGACTAGGGACAAGCTACACATACAGGTCATGTCCTGAGAAGCTAATAATCCTAATGGGCCTCAATTAGATGAAATTCACAGTCTACATGCCCAGCCTCTAATTCCTTTTACCAGCAAAGGTTCAGTCAAGGAAGCAATGCCCCCATGAATATTGTGGGAGTAGAGGATTTGTTATGGAAATTAGATCTTATACAAATATAGCCCTGTGCTGGGGAAGTGAAGATCTGGAAGTGAAAGTTGAAAGATCCGAGAAAGAATTATCAATTCATCTTTTTGGCAAGCTCCTGAAGTCATAACTTGAAGAGAAATATAAGAAGCCTGCATATCCTACCACCAAATTAGGACAACAAAAGGGAAGCTTACGGAGAGGTCCATAGAAAACTGTCTCTGTGTAGCTACTGCCTCTGTGGGTGCACAGCCAGCAATGGGAGGCGGGCCTGGAGCAGCCTTGATGAGTGGAAGTTCATGTTGCTGATTCCATGCATAACCTCCATCCTGCTGACATAGCCACTGTGCTTACTAATTAGCCCCATGGGCAAGGACAGGGGTAGCTCAGAGAAGAGGCTGACCAACAGCCACAGAATAGGTCATCTGGCCCCCCTGATTATTAAGCTTCTCTTTCATATTTTGCCTATTTTGAGAGATCTACCCATAGATGTCTCCCTTGAGCTCATTGCCATCAACTTGTAACTGGTCTTCCTCCAAGTCCCTGACCATCCAACCAAACCATTAGTCACTAACCTTGAATTGATATAGTTCCCTAGCATGCTCTCTCTCCTTCCAGGCAAAAATGAATAAGCAGGTGCACTGCCGAAAAGTTCTGCCTGCTGGCAGGATATCCTCTCACCACGGTGCTTCGGGCCACCCCTAAGTGAGGCTGTGGTATGATAGTCATCTACTTTAAGATACTGCCAGCTTATCACACCGAACAATCTATCTAAAAAGCAAGCCTGGATTTTTTTTTTTTCTTTCTTGGTCAGCTAGTCATAGGGAACTGCCACTGAATCCTTAGGGGTAGGTTGAGAGGAAGGAAGGAATGTAGCAAAGGTAGGGACCATGAAAATCTGAGCCATGTGCTCATGGAGAGTCTCAAGTGTAGCATTTCCACTGGAGGATGGAGCTCTGCTGTGCCGCCCAATTTTAAGGCTCAGTGTATCAGACTCACACTGCTCCTGAAGTCCCTGGTCAGAAGCACTGCTTTGTGGAATGACACACTGCTAACAAGACATTCTGTAAGTCTCTGGATTGCACCCTATCATCAAGCATTCAGTCTCTATCAGGGCCGAGCAGCAAGCCAGCAGCTTTCTCAAAAGAATTGCTCACTGCAGAGGATGGCCCAGCTTTGCTCTTAAACCTTAAAAGTCCTAGGAGGGAGCCAAAGCACCATAAACCTTCCCCAACTGCCAGGGAAGCTCCCTCTCTTCAAACTACACGAAAGAACATACTTTCCCAAGCCTTCTGCTGTTGGCGATACTGCTCTGTGGAACTTCATTGCTGTCATTGTGACACCTATGTCTAGCGGGAGCTGTTTCCCATTCTTGTGCTGTCACATAATGGAGCAACCACCTGGGAAAATTGTGCAGCAGAGTGAAGCTGAAAGATCACACTTTGCTGGGATAGACATGGGAGGAGAAAATGCAAAAAGAGTTTTTCTTAAAATAGAGTCCTCTGGCATCCCCAAGGCCTCTGGCTGTGAAGAGCAGCTTTGACGCCTGTGATTTGGTCCTCAAAAAGCAGGAGTGGGAGGGATGGTGTCTCTAAATCCTGGCTTTAGACTGGAAGCCCTGCCACACAAGAAAACATAATCAGAAGCCAAGGTAAGAATGAACTTCTAAAGATTATCCAACACTCAATAAAGTGGAAAGAACATTAGGGAGAAGAAAGCCATGTTTGTCCCAGCTCTGTGCTAATCAGATGATAGAGCACTGGAGAATCTGGCCTGACTTGTATTTATTTTGTCTGTAAATGCAAGTGAGGGATGCTGATTTCTTGAACATCCTTTTGGATATAACAACAGTCAGGGAAGCTGGACTCAAAGCTCCAGGTTCTGAGGTGTTACCCTCCCCAACACCTGTCTCAGGAAGGTGTGGCAATGACGTGCAGCTTCTTTGCTCGATTGAAATTTCAGCCTCCACTGAACCCAGTCAAAAGGATTGGGGGACATCTGCATTTGGAGGAGATGAGACAGAGTCCTCTCTTACTAATGAAGTGATTTAATCTCTGTCAAAACCCTGGGTTTAGATCAGATGTCAACTCTTCTGGAAAACCTCCCTCTGTGCCCCAGTGGAATGTGCTGTGCCTTTCTGAGTGCCCCCAACAGTCTGTTGCTTGTACTTCCGCTGAGTCCTTCTTTCAGTCTGCCTGGATCGCAGTTAATAGTTGGGATGCCAGCATTCTCCTTTCACTGGGTCAGTTCTCTTCTGGGACATCAAAACCCAGGATGTAGCAATCAGCAGTGAAGTGTGTTGTAATTTATGACTAATGGTAGTTAAAATAACAATAGGCAAATGATTCAGGGTGACATCTCTGATATGTTTCAAACTTTTTAATGCTGCTTTGACTCACTAGCATTCAAGTACAATTTCATGGGTATAGGAGACATGGAAAGAGAAAACAAATTGTACCAGGAATTGTTTACAACCCTCTCCAACTTTGCTCTTGAGGATGTCTTGCATATATTAGTGCCATCCATTTAGTTAGTCAAGATAAAATTATTGAGAACTGTCGTATTAGAATGAGAAAGTTCTCTTGTTTACTAGGCCCTGAATAACCATGACATGGTTATTCATATCATTGTCCAGCACAATGATATGTACTTAATAATAATATGTGGAATAAAGTAAAGGAACTGAAGAAAATAGAATGGTAAATAAAACATATCTTAGTGAAGTGTGTGAGAGGGGAAAAAATAAAGTCGTAATTTCCTGACAGAAAATGAGCCAGTTATGTGACTTATTTAGCAGTCACAAAACCTTATAAATAATAAGCAATACACATGTATTACCTATGAATGTGTGGTCAGCTTGGTTTTGGCTAGGTGTCTCTGCTGATCTTGGCTAGGCTCACTCCTGGGTCTGGAGGGTCAACTGGCAGTCATCTATTCTGTCTGGCCTTTATTAGGACAACTAGGGTATCCTAGAGCCATTCCATGTTTCTCATCTTTTAGCAGTCTAGCCCAGGCACATTCCACAGTGATAGTAAGCGTGCAAGAGAGGTTAAGGAGCAACATATAAGGAATCATAGGCATAGGCTTAAAACTTGTCAGCCATCACTCTACACATCCTATTGGCCAGTGATGTCATAAGACCAGCTCACATTCCAGAAATGGAGCAAGATACTCTGCCTTTTAAATTAGGGCAGCAAATTTATAGGAGAAAGGTTAGATGCAGGGACTGTGAAGGCTTGGAGCCATCACTGTGATTGACCTCAGAGTATGAGAAGATTTTGCTCACACAGGAAGATTGGAGCCAAGGACTCAGGACTCTGTTTAATAAACTTTAATCACTTCCAAATCTCTGTTGGCACAACTTCTGGGATTGGAATGGTCCTCAATTGTGATGTCTACAGGGATACAAATACTCTGTACAGATTACATCAGTAGATGCAAAAGACAACCATCCTTTTACGTTAGACTTCCTATCTGCAAGGACTTAAATAAACATTGTGATGAGAATGGGGTCATGCTTCCTGGAGCTTGCCCCTTTGTAATGGGCCACTGCACATGGGCACTTCTGCCTCTGGCAAAAGGGAAGTCAGAGAAATAAATCAGGACATAGGAGATAGTCAATCCAGCAGCTCTTGGATAGCAAATATGTGTAGCCATGGAAAAGCTCCTGATTGCTCTCCATTTATTTCGGCAGCTCCCAGTTTCCCCTCTTGCTTGCTGTAAAGTTTAAAACAACATCAATTTTTAAGGACCTGAAAGTGCTTTTCTATTTAAAATCAAACAAGACAAGCATCATTTTCATTCAGGGACTGCGCTTCGCTTCTTGAAGTGTGCTGAATATATAGACACCCACTGAAAAATAATAATAATAAAAAAGCTAAGTGATGGAAATGAGTAATTGCTTGGCAGCGAGTCGGCAGAGAGAACACTGACACTGCACAGCACATATTTCATGAATAATGAGTGGAGTCTCAGAGCTGTGCAATCACTGCCTATTGGGTCAGAAATTTCACATTAGTGGATTCATCAGAGCAGATCAGTGTCATAAAGACACTCTTTCCTGAGGTAAACACACCTTTTCCTTCATTGAACTGTCATCTCTTAGTTGTATAGTTGATACAGCTAAGATCTTCCAATAGAGAGGAGGGACATAAGTACATTAAGAATAGTTTGTGTCTTTAGATGAAGCATTAAAGAAATAGAATTAAAATGAACACCTAGTTCTATGAAATTTCTCTTCAAAGTAATTAGAACTCAAGAGAATTTAAAAGTTGTGAGAGAGACTTTAGATATTTTGTTGTATGAATACCTTGTGTGGTTAGTCACTAGTGCTTTTCACCAAATATTCCTACTGTTCTCCTTTCTGGTTTGTTGTAGGATTTTATTTCCTGTCCTCTTGGAATTAGGTGTAGTCATATGACTTGAATTGGCCAATGAAATGTGAACAGATGTGCTGTGGTCTCTTCTGGATGAAGCTTTAAGATTCAGTGTGCATGCCCTAACCAGTTTGGCTCGGTGGATAGAGTGTCGGCCTGTGGACTGAAGAGTCCCACGTTCAATTCCGGTCAAGGGCATGTACCTTGGTTGTAGGCACATCCCCAGTAGTGGGTGTGCATGAGGCAGCTGATCAATGTTTCTCTCTCATTGATGTTTCTAACTCTCTATCCCTCTCCCTTCCTCTCTGTAAAATATCAATAAAATAAAATAAAATTTTAAAAAGGAATCAGTGTGCAATCTGCTATACTGTTTCTTTTCTTGCACCAATGTACTGGCGCCCCAGTACACATGGCTGCTTCACCAGTTCAAGTCCTGGAAAGAGAATAGCATAAAGCAGTGCCTCCAGATAACCCCTGATAAATATGTAACATGATTGGAAAGTAAACGTTTTGATCCAGTATAATGTGGGTTGCTTGTTACTGCAGCATACCTTAGCTTATCTTAACAGATATATTAAGTACTTTTTTTTTTCTCTCAAAACATCTTAGATCCTAGATGTGCATTGTGGTGAAGAACATTGTATGCCACAGTCAGAATTACTTTTGAAAGATGGTTTTAAGTGACTATGAGTTCATATAAAATAGAAACCATAATAGTTTTGTTAGGAATAAGATCTTTAGTATAGTGTCAACATAGAGTAATCTTTGTACCATCACTAACAAGCACTGTTAGGTAAATCAAAGGCAATTGTACTAACCTAGGAGACAAATGTGGCCCTCAGAAATAAGAGCTACTCTTTAATTTGAAGCATATACATTTAATAACTCTACCTTTTCTTCTTGTATCCTTAATGGGACCACAGAATATCAGAATAAGGAGCACCTTAGTTAAAATCCCATCCAAACCCTAGAGAAACAGTGGTCCAGAGTGGTGAGGAATTTATGCAGACACATATATCTGTTCAGCAGAAGAAGCAGGGTTAGGGCAGGGCCACCATGTAATTTATTATCCCAAAAGGACACTTATGAAAGTGTAGGGAGAACACTGTTAGTAACTATGCCAGAAGAACAGGTGGAAACTAGGACTTTCCCGGGCAAACCAGAACATATGGTCACCTTAATTAGGATTTACTTTCCCTGACACTGTTCCTGGTGTCATTTTCTTTCCTAGCGGACATCTTAATCCTTGGTGTAAGAAGCTCTTCAGCATTCTCTCTAAAGGCATAGGGAAGGAAGAAAGAAACAATAAAGCACTCTCTTCCCTTTTGACATTCTTTATAAATCATCTTCACTTTTATTCTTTTCTCTCCCTGCTTTCTTTGGCTTAGTGTCTTTGTTCGCCACTTACAAGTTTAGCTACTTACTTCAGTAACTGCTTTGATTAGAGCAGCAATGGCTATTGAGCATGCATTTGAAAAAGTTACCAGTGATGGCTACTGAGCTTGCATTTGAAAAAAGTTTTCATTGCATGGCAGAGCCCTGAGCCAAACAAACAAACAACACACACACACACACACACACACACACACACACAACACACACAAAGAAAAACATATCAGATACTTTCAGATAACAAGAAACGTAGAGGAAAGCATAGCCAAAACTGGAACAGAAATGATCAGTGGAACTTCTCTGGAAACAATACACAAGCTTGTCCATATTCAGACAAGTGTCTAAAGGAGACTGGCCCTCCCCTTGTCTGTGTCCAGAAGAGAAACCTTATTTTGGGAGTAAAGCCAGAGGTCCAGAAAACATATTTTGGTCTTCCGTTCAAATTTCAAAACAAGGGTAAAAATAGGCCATGTAGAAGAAAGAGTCCATGTAAATAGTTTAGATCTCAGGATGCTTCTCTATTCCTGAACAAGGGGGCTGCTGTGTCCTTTTTTGAAATTTGAACTGCCCATCCTATAGTAAAGCCTCAAGAGAATATGTTGGCAAAACATGGCCCTTTAGACCTTTACATATCAAAACTGTAGGAAGAAATGCAAATATATTGGATAACAAAAAGAGGATAGCAGAGGGAGGAGATGTATCCTGGGCAGCTTCACTGTGGCTTAACAGTCTTCCCAAGGCATCTGAGTATCATTGAATGTGCTTGCTTTGTGGTTTCCATCAGCTAAATTAGAATGCAAGATTAACATGTGAAGACTGAACTCAAGAAGATTTGGAACTCCCATTGCATTGTGATTTTTCTCATTATTTGGAGTCTGAAGTTGTAGTCCTAAGTACCGCACAAGGTCCTGTGGCCTGTTCCCTTCCTTCCTGAGCAGTCTCAGGCTTTGCTATCTGGACAAACCATGCTCTAGCCACACCACCCTTCTTCATACTGATCGCACATGCCAAGTTTGGTCAGACTTCCAGGGATTTTGCTTTGGTTCTCTCTCTTTTGATCCTCTCATGACTGGCTATTATTTATCATATAAAACTCAGAGACTTACCCAGAATTCAAGTTATGAATATATGTCCAGAAGACTTCCTGGAATTGAACAGGTCCTCAATAAATATTTTTGAAGAAAAAAAAAAGAATGAATGAATGAGTGAGGGAATGAATGAATTACCTATTAGTTCTGGAATTAAATGACCAAAGCTTATTCTTTAAAACTGTTTGAGACGTATTAGAAGTCTTCCTTCTCTAGCATGTTATATTCTTCATTTCTAAAGGTTCCATACAAAGTACACTAGGACCAAAGGTATTTAAAATGCTTATGAAAGAGAACTAGAGGCCTGGTGCATGAAATTCATGCACGGGGGTGAGTGATGTGTCAGTCAGCCCAGCCTGCACCTTCTCCAATCTGGGACCCCTCAAGGGATGTCTGACTGCCCATTTAGGCCCACTAGGATCGGGCCTAAACGGGCAGTCGAACATCCCTCTCACAATCCAGGACTGCTGGCTCCCAACTGCTTGCCTGCCTGCCTGATTGCCCTTAACCGCTTTTGCCTGCCAGCTTGATAACCCTCTAACCACTCCCCTGCCAGCCTGATTGACGCTTAACTGCTCCTCTGCTAGCCTGATTGCCCCTAACTGCCCTCCCCTTCTGGTATGTTTGCCCATAACTGTCCTCCCTTGCAGGCCTGGTCACACCCAATAGCCCTCCCCTGCTGGCCTGGTCACCCGTATCTGCCCTACCCTGCAGGCCTGGGTCCCCCCCAACTGCCCTCCCTTGCAGGCCTGGTCCCTCCCAATGACCCTCCCCTGCTAGCCATCTTGTGTCCACATGGGGGCTGCTATCTTTGCCCACATGGGGGCAGCCATCTTGTGTGTTGGAGTGATGGTCAATTAGCATATTACTCTTTTATTAGATAGGATGATCCAGATGGATGGGAATTTGGATGACCCAGACTTTCTGTTGCATCCTATTAAGGGTCATCCCATACTGTACTTGCTCTGTCTCCAACCTATCTCTGCCTCCTCCCCAGCTCTACCCTAGTCTCATTCTGTCTCTTCTCAGTCCTCAAATTACCAAATGCATCCCAACTTTCATTATGTTTCTTGAAACCAAATGCTTTTGAAAAGGTACTTCATCTCTAAGCCACCTAACAAGATTCTTTAAAGTGTTGCCTCATTAGAACTGACTGACTCTCAGAAAGATGTAGTCTTTCTAGCTTTCTGGCCAGAGGCTTTTCTATGCTTATGCTTTAGGATAAGCACATCACCCTTTCCTTCTGTCTCTCAACCAAAGTGAAAAAGCTCTAGTTCAGTAAAGTTCAAATTGGGTTGTACACATGGAATGATGAGGCACTTAATGATGTATACATTTCATCAAAAGTGTTTTAGCATGCTGAGCTCTATGTCAAGTTCAAGTTTAGGAAGAGATATTGTATGACTCTGAGTTCCAAGGAATGGCAGTCCTTGTCTTGCATGCCTACTTCAGGGGCTTAGAGGGGAGATCATTGATGGAGCTACTCTATTATCATGCTTTATTTAGGTCATTAATTCCATGCTAGGAAAGGTCTGTGACATCAGATAGTCCAAAGTTTTCATTTTATGGGTGACAGAACCAGAAATTTGAAGAAGTGGCTGAGTAAAGAATCTGCAATGATTTGAGTGATGACCCAAATTTTCTTGACTCCATTATGCTATTAAATTTTTCTCTCTTCTCTCTCTCTTCCCTCTCTCTCTCACTCTTTCTCTTTCTTTATCCCACCCCCAACTAATCTAGTCCATAAGCTGCTGAAATGCATAGATGTGCCCTTTCTTTTGCTTTGTTTAGAATTCATTCCACACACACAGTAAGAGTCACCATAGATGGAGAAGTGCTGACAATCAGATTAGTCAGGTGACATGCTGGATCTCTTCTGTTTGCCTCTGTTTGGTTCAACTTACACATTTCTCCACCTTGATTTATGCCCCAGGCAGCTGACCTTCAAGAACCCATCAACAGGTTTTTTGCTTGGCATCCAGTTGGCTTTAGTGAAAGGGGGTCCCTGTCAGAAGCTTGGAAGCAGGAGAAGAGTGCAGTGGGGATATTTGCCCTGTGCTCCCAAACTGCCAGGTCACCACAGTAGGCTGGGACCCTTTATGGAAGGCTTCTGCCAGGCAGAAAATCCTCTTTTGTCCTTAAGGTCTAGAGCGGTTCTCAACCTTTCTAATGCCGCGACCCTTTAATACAGTTCCTCATGTTGTGGTGACCCCAACCATAAAATTATTTTCGTTGCTACTTCATAACTGTAATTTTGCTACTGTTAATGAATTGTAATGTAAATATCTGTATTTTCCAATGGTCTTAGGCTCTACAGCAGGGGGGTCACCTAAGACCATCGGAAAACACAGATATTTACATTATGATTCATAACAGTAGCAAAATTACAGTTATGAAGTAGCAACGAAAATAATTGTATGGTTGGGGGTCACCACAACATGAGGAACTGTATTAAAGGGTCGCGGCATTAGAAAGGTTGAGAACCACTGGCCTAGAGGGACTGAGGGATTCTGGCTGTTATTAGTCCTGGAGCACATTGCTATCCCTTGTTGGCTTGCCAAACCCTGCCAGCACCTGTGGAAATGGTCCTTTATTTAACTCTCCTTGAATGACCAAATTTGGCTGGGCAATCTGTTTCCTGCTCTGCCCTTGATAAAAAAAAAACAAAAAAAACAAAACAAAACAAAAAAAAAAACAGGTGGGAGATGGAGGCAGCCATATGTCTCCAGTATGAAGTGTTCATCTGCTTGGTGCCAGGCCTCTGCTAGGATGTCTCCATGCATGCTTGTTTTAAAACTCACAATAACTGTCTGAATCAGATTTTATTAAGCCCATTTTACAGGTTAGAGAACTGAGTCCTAGAGATTTCATATTGCATGGTCAGGATCACAAAGTTGGTAGAGACCATAGAGACTATCCTGAATTCCTCATAGAAGCCTGTCCACCCCAAAGCTGTTACAGTGATGACATTTGTGGTGCAAATATTTCCTGGTAGACAGGAAGAAAGTAGAAGTAGGGGCAAGATTAAAATATTCAAGGAGTGAGGGGCACATGGGAAAGACTGACCTATCTGTTCCTCTGAAATCCACCTGCAAGGTGAGGAAACAAAAGCTGGGCCTCCTTCACCAACAACCGTGCTAGATGAGTAAGTGCTGGGGACCTGCCATGGGCACCAAACTTTTCACAGCACTCAGGAGTCTGTTCCTGCTGGTTCTTTGGCCCTTAACCTTGCTGGTCACCTTCTGAAGAGGCAACTCTTTCTTTCATACCTTTCTATCTCCCCCCGCCACCCCTACCCCCACCTTGATGCCTGCTTAGTCTGGAACAGAAGTATAACTCTGACACCCAAGTTTAATCCTGGCAGTGAGCCACTTCATGCCCCTCTCCATCCCCGGGAGTGTAGAGCTCAGTGCTGCCTGAAATTCCCAGCTCTGATGGAAGGCTCTGAATTATTCATCAACCTGATAATGGCAGGTGATGAGATCTTTTCCCGATATGTCCCTGTCAGTAGGTGTTTATTAATCTGTTTCACCAGCCGTCCTGCTCTGACTGTGGGGCCAGAAGAACCCCACGTGCCGCCTGACATATATCGGCAGAGACAGCACTTTAAAGACTCCCTTTTGCCTGGGAGGTCATCTGAAGGTTATTAGGAACAAATTATTTCTTCATTTCCGCTGACTGAGTAGATAGCCTTAATGATCTGTCACCTAGCAATAGCCTGCCTGTTCAAACATAAAGAATGGCAGGCTGATGGGCTTATAACTAGAATCAGTTCATTTTAGCTATTTTCTTGTCAAGCATGTTTCCAAGATACATATAGTATTTACATATTCATGAGCCTCTGCCGACACTGATGCCGTGAGGGGGCCTGTCTGATAATGTGATACAAGTTTGTACTGTGTCCTCGGGCACTTAAAGTCTATTAAGTGAATAAAGTCTAGCCAGGGCCTCTCTTCTTGGAGGTGTTCTCTATTTTAAACACAGGAGATGCTACCCCAATTTCATGGACTTATCTTCCTCTCCTTCTCCTCTTCCCTGCCCCCCGCCCCCCTCCCCCAACATCCATCAGAATCTGCCTCAGCCTACCTCTTACTGAGAGGAAACTCTGGTTTAAAAAAAGAGATGAGGCCAAGGGGAGTTTTCCCTCCTCTCAGCAGGGCAAACCCATCGGTGAGATGTTTGCTTTAAGTTGCTTTAGGCTTTGGGTAGGTAACTCAAATGACCTTCCATAAAGCCAAGTGAAGCTGCAGCTGGCTTTGCAAATTTTGGACTTTGACAGCACTTTCAAGTCTCCTTGGGCTACTTGTAGCTAATTACTATTTCATGCCTTTGACTTCATGATGGCCTCTGGTCTTGTCTCAATCTCTCTAGTGGAGGAAGGTGCCCCAGGCATAAATCTTGCTATGAATCTAAATCACTGGGGAGGACCTGAAATTTGTCATTTGGAGAGAGATTCTTATTATTACATTTCCAATCTCCCATTTCATACCCCACCTAAAATAATTCTCCTACCTCTATTGTAATTCTTGAAAGAAAAAAATGCAATTACTGTAGTATGTGTGTTGCTATGCCTAGACATCTCTTTGCTGAATAAATTCTTTCTATCTATCTATCTATCTATCTATCTATCTATCTATCTATCTATCCATCTATCTGCCTAGTAGTCTATGTGTTGTGCCATGAAATCTGAGAGGCCTAGGAATATAAGCTGCCCCTTAATTCTCAGATGTCTGAGTCCAGTTTGGGTTTGTCTCATTACACTGAGTATCCAAGTTCCATCTTCATGAATAGTTAGGTGCCAAAGAAAGCAAATTGCTTTTTAAAGTATTGCTGAGGTGTCCCTGAGCCTAGGAACCTTAATTACTTACAGAGAATGACAAGTACTAGAAGAAATAACATCTCATGAGGGAGTTGTTTGGGGATCCTTCAGGAAGCCACTAACTTTCTTTAAGAGTCAGTTTTTCTGCAGGTGAAATGGGGATAATAACTTGAGTTCTGTTTCTTGCTCACAAAGTCATTGGAAGGATTAAGGAGATAAAATGTTGGCTAGTGTTCTGGGAATTCCTTGAGAAACGAGCACTAAAATAGACTCAAAGCATAATTGTTTGGCAGATAAATAATGATTCCATCAAGCTCACTATGCCATTCATTTGGAACTGTGTCAGAGCACTCTGATTTATCTTTTACAGAAGCTTCAGGGATGTTTCAATAGGGGCATGGGCTCCAGTTGCAGAGAAACCATAATGTCAAATGAAACTCATATTTAGGGGTTCATGGGGGTACTTTACCACTGAATTTTGTTTTAGATGTAGTTATTGAGTTATTCTTTTGCCCTCCTAATTCCTTAGTCTCTTTTAATGGGAACATTTGGTGAAATTCACTACCTGAGCTCCCATCTTCCTCTTGAGGTATATTTCAAGTTTGATGTTATGTTACGTTTTCACATTTTGCTGGTAGAATTCCCATTTGTGACTCCAGGTTCCACAGGTTTAAAGGAAAAGGGGAACTAAGTTTTTCCCAAGGGATAATAAGGATGTTTAATAAAAGGGTCACAGCCAGAGGCCTCTCACATTGTGAATGACTGGAGATTTCATAGAGTCTTGAATCTCAGCTGAAATGATTGTGCTCAACATTGTGTAGCAAAAATTCATTTTTAAAACTTAATATTCCAAAAAGAAGAGAAAATTAAGGAAGATACCACAAAATCCTTTTCTTTCTAAGAAAGCAATTCTCAATGGTTGAAAGGCAGGATAGGAGAAAAAGTTTAGGCTAAAGGAGAACCAACTAACATCTATATGAAAAATAAACAATTATAAGATACTAGAGGCCTGATGCACGAAATTTGTCTGGAAGGACATCCGGAAGGTTGTTCAGCTTCCCGTTCTAATTAGCATATTATGCCTTTATTATTATAGATGATGTGCACATTTCCTCCAAGTATCCATTTTTGAAGACTAGATATACTGGTAATTGAAAAGTCCAATGGTGAAGCTAGATTATAATATTATAGCAAATAATCCAGGGTTTGCTAAAACTTGCTTAACTATTAGTGTGGTTCCCAGAGAGCATTTTAGTATCTGGTATTAACTGGGATGTTTCCATTTTTACACATAAAACTATTTTAGAATGACATTTAAAACTTGCATTGTTTATTTATCACCTTCTATTTTGTGCTTCAATTCCCTTTTTGTATTTAGATATAATTCACATAGTATGAAATTCACCATCAAAAATGTATAACTGAGTAGTATTTGTTTTTATATTCACGAGGTAGTGCAATCTTCATAACTATCTAATTTCAGAACATTTTTATTATGCTCCCCATAAAAACCCCCATATCTGTTAGCAGTCATTTCCCATTACCTGTCCCCATCTCCTGAAACCCACTAATCTACTGTCTGTCTCTGTGGATTAGCCAACTCTGTACATTTTACATAAATCCTCACATTGGTGGCCTGTAAATAAAAAGCCTTTATATTCAGAGATTTTTTTTAATATTATAGATTGGTAAATATTTCTTCTTAGGTAAATATCTCTACATGGATATCAATTATATCTTGCAGAGCACAAAAATCCATGTTATATTGCTTTGTTTTTCATCTTTTGAATCAATTCTACTTAATAGCTAATGTCTATTACTCTTTTCTTGAATTACAGAGACATGAACCCTTTTACTTACCCTGACTGATGAGAAAAATGTCACTCCCAACCACTGGCTTCAGCACAACCACCCTGCTGCAATCTACCTGCAAGAGGGGCTGGGACCTGTAGAGCAGCACAGGGGTATTTGATATTACATTTGGTGCTCAAGCTTTAGGAGGGATTGACCAATCAAATTGTAACTTTGAAACAGGATTCAGTCATATGTAAAGTCATCGAACATCTACGTGGAAATTTACTAAAGAACTTCTGGTTGGAATTGAATTACTATTGTGAGTCAAACAATCAGTTGCTGATTCAAACCTATTATCAGTCAATTGACTAATAAAATATAATATTTAGAAAAAGTAAAGGCATGTTTGTAAATTCTTTATTTGTAGGTGGTATGCAAGCCATTGATAAAATCTCCCAGCATGATAAAATCAGAGGAATCACCGAAACCGGTTTGGCTCAGTGGATAGAGCGTCGGCCTGCGGACTGAAAGGTCCCAGGTTCGATTCCGGTCAAGGGCATATACCTTGGTTGCGGGCACATCCCCAGTAGGGGGTGTGCAGGAGGCAGCTGATCTATGTTTCTCTCTCATCGATGTTTCTAACTCTCTATCCCTCTCCCTTCCTCTCTGTAAAAAATCAATAAAATATATATTTTTTAAAAAGTCAGAGGAATCACTTATTGTGGTCTCTAGAATACCAAGAAATCATTCCAACCTCTCTGCACCCTCCTCCAACACAAATTCTTGGAAACTCACAAAAGAGAAAGGTATTTGAAACAGTCCAAACGCTCTGTGCATAAAACAGCTGTGAAATGATAACTTATATAATTAGAAGTGCAGTTTTAAAGTTTCATCCCAACTAATACGTTATCCCTGAAACTGGATGTTAAGCATTTCGATGTATTGTTTTGACCTTGGAGAACACCGGACAAGAATTTCTGGCCCCTAACTTTATTGGCACACTGCCTCAGCTACCTTATTAATGGAAACCTCAGTTACCTTATTAATGGAAAAAGTGTGGACTCATTTATAAAAACAATAACTATCTCTATTGGTTTTTAGAAAGATTAAACTTTGGATAACAAAAGACGAAACCAGAGTTTCCTAACACCGTGTATAGTAACAATTCTCCCCTTCATATGTGATTCAGGAGAAATTCCGCTAAGTGATATGGGTTGACATCTACCAGCCATTTCTGTTACACTGCAGCAGATTAAAGGGTAAAGGAGTTAGGGAGGGTTGACTACTTGGGAAATGGAAATGATTAATTATCTACAGTGCTCAGGATGAGAAACATTCGCGCTTTTTATTTTTATTTTTCGTCAAATTGCCCCTTGGAGACACTACAAGCATCAGTCAGCTTCTGAGGACAGTAAGCTCCCCCTCCTTGTTTTCCTTCAGAAGAACTGATAAGTGGGCTATGCTTGTACTAGTGAAAACAGCAGCAGTGAATTCTCAAGAAAAGCCTTTGATGTTATTAACTTTTGAGTTTTATGAAGGACTTTGAGGTCATATTGGCAAATGCTAAATGAAAGAGGCAAGTGAGGCAATTATCAGGTACTGCAAGTTATAAACTTGGTGTTTTTATCATGATCAACTAAAGGTTTTCAAGAAAAGAAGCTAGTTTCCTCAAATAACTAGATAATGGCTGAAATCCTCCACTTATCTTGAGAATATACATTTGACCTTAATTATAAATTCACACCATTTGACAGATCGGTTGATTTAAGTCCACATTGCAATGAGATGGTTGTCTTTTGGAAGATTCCTTTAATGAACGTAGATTCTGAAATTTTCCTTTTTCCATTGTAACCTGTTATTTTGAGTGTTTTGGTGATCAGAATAATAGTTTTAATAACCTTATATTTGACTCAAAATGTATTTGATTTCTCCCTTTTGTTGGTATGCCCTTCATAAAAATAGGATCTATAATAATAAAAATGTAATATGCTAATTAGACCAGATGTCCTTCCGGAGGACCTTTCAGACGAAGTCGGGGCTATGAGGGAAGCCTGGGTCCTGGGTGCCAGAGGGAAGCTGGTGCCAGCAGCCGAGGGAAGGAAGGCCTACCCTTGCACAAATTTCATGCATTGAGCCTCTAGTAATAACATAAACTTTTGCATGTCTATAAAGGTATAATAATAAACCATCCCAATCCCCCTCCAACACATGATGTCCCTTATTCTGGTTTAGAAAACTTCTGATTTTAACCACTTTATTCAGAGTTAACCTAAGACTCTTTGCCAGCTATAGTAAGATGGCTAGAAATCATGCTTTGTAATTTGACTGTGCTCGCTTGCACATGCTCGCTCTCTCTCTCTCTCTCACTCTCTCTCTCTCTCTCTGGCATCTTTAACCAAATTTTGTCCCCCTGTAATACATTCGCTATACAAAATGGTCTTTCTGAATCACCAATCTGACTGGTCTCTCATGCTATGACCCTTCAATGGATCCCCATACATTGCTGATAGAAATGTAATTTGAAGGGAAATTTGGCAAATACTAAAGAAACTACATATATGTTTACTTTTTGAACCAGCAATCAATTCCTATGAATTTGCCTTGAAGATAGCTCTTCAACAACACAAAATACATATGTGCAAGATTATTCATTGCAGTGTTGCTTATAATTGCAAATCAGTGGGACCACCTTAAATACCTAACATTGAAGATTATTTGAATAAGCTATGCTTTATCTATAAAATTGAGTAATATTAAGCAATAAAAAAATAACAAAGAAGGTAAGAAGTTCTCTCTGAACTCAAATAGAATAATTTTTTGGATATATTGGTAAGTGACAAAATTAAAGAGATATATAGTATGCTTCCTTTTTGTCTCAGAAACAAATAAACATCTATTTACTTATTTTTGCAAAAAGAAGTAGATGGAAGCAGAAACTAATGTGATTGTTAGAAGAGGATGGTAGGCATGAGGTTAAAGGATATGGGGTGACATTTCCTGTATATAACTTTTGGTAGAGTATTAAGTTTTGAAATCATTTTAATGTTTTACATACTCAAGACAAAACAAACAATCAAAAACCTTGATCAATAAGGATGAGGAAAAAGAAAACATAAAGTGGAATACAAACAAAAAAACAAACATTTAACTATAGTTCCTATGCATAGCATAACTACATCAAAGGAGGGAAAAAATCCATTTTTAAGCACACTGCTTTGACCCTAACTCCTCAGCCCACAAACAAAAAGAAATGTAAAAGTGTATTTAATTGATTTGGTAGTTTCATTTTTTGACAGTGGCATAGGCTAGCAATTCTGAAATTAACGTTCTGTGTATTGTACATTTGGGCTCAGTGCTGAGAATAAAGTAGCTGTTCAATAAGCATATACTGCTTAATAATTATTTTCTTCTAAATATTGATTATACAATTATTCTGACTCTGTTTACAGCTCACTGACAGGTCTGGGATGATGGAAATATTGGAGATCACATGTATGATTTAGCCAGATTGGTAAAATAACTGCATGAATTCATTATACACTAAAAAGATTCCACTCCTCCCTTTCTCTTCAACATATCATGGCTAAAATAAATTTAAATTTATAATTTAATTACAGTTTATCTATGGGTTGGCTAACCTCTAGTACTCTCCTGAATTTGTGGAGATGTTTAGAACAGATTTTAAATATGGGAAGAACCCAAACTAATCTTTAAGTTTTAATCAAATTCAAATCCCAACAGAATTGTTTTGACAAAGTTGAAAAACCAATGCCTAAATTCATGTGTAAGTGTGCAAGCCCTCAAATAGCTAAGGCCTTTTATTATTAACAAAAAAAAACAACTTTTAAAAAAGCAATACTATTAAGATAATACAAAAACACACAGGACACCGTGTCATTTACTGTTGATTTAGATCAATAAGAAAGAAGAAAGAGCCCCCAAATACCCATGGATATTTAAAAATCCTTAGGTGATGGTAGCAGCATTTCAAAATAGGGAGAAGGTAGGTCCTGTCCATAACTGGAATTAGGACATGTTGCTTTCTTTATGAAAGGGGAAAAATCAGATTTCTTTGTCACCTCACATATGAAAATTGATTCCTGGTGGAATAAAGACCTAAATTGGAAAATTAAATTATTGGGAACTAAACTTCACAACCAAAAGATAGAAAATAATTTCTTATGCAATATATGTAAGCCATTAATCTTGAATGCAAAACTGATAGAAATGATTATAAAAATTTAAAACATATGCAGGGCAAAAGGAACCAGAGTTAATGCTAAAGGATTACAGCAAGACATTTGTAATGTAGATAATGGGAAAACAGATAAGTATCCAGAAAACATAGAAAAAGTTTACTAATAAATTAGAAAGGGACAAACATGAAATGACAATTCATAGATACAAAAGCACATAGGAAATACACACATGACAATATACTCAACTTCACTAGAAATCAAGAAATGACATAACTATGAGATTTGCCTTTCACACAAGCTTGGCAAAAATATAGCTTTCCAATGTCAAGGTTTGGAGAGAATGTGGTAACTCTGAAGTTCTCATATTCTGATGGAGAGCATGTTCACTCCTACAACCACCTTGTGGGACATACTGGCAGTTTCTAGCAAAAGTAAAAATTACATAACATGCCCCAATAATTTCCCTTCTAGATGAATACCCAAAAGAGATTATTTCATCTATGAACAATGCTATATGTATAAAGTTGCACATAGCAGCAGTAGAAGAATGAGTAAATAAAATAGGATGTAATTATATGGTATATTACTATATGAAAAAGTTTATATGTATCAACATCAGTAGTTCTCAAAAATGATGCATAAAAATCTGCAGAAAGATATGTACAGTATGCATATTTTTAAAAAGAAAAATATTTATATTTATTATTTACTTTTATATGTAAACTAGAGACCCGGCGCACAAATTTGTACATGGGTGGGGTCTGGCCAACCCGCCCCAATGGGGGCCAATCGGATTGGACTGGTGGGGGGCGGGGCTGCAGGAGGTTGGCCAGCCAGCCCTGCCCCAGGTCCGGCCAGGGCTGGCCAGGGGGAGGGGCCACCCCCTGATCAAACAGGTTGGCCAGCTGCAGTGCACATCATAGCCATAGGTTTTTCTGGTCATTCCAATCATTCCAGTCATTCTGGCATTCCGATCACTTGGCTTTTATATATATAGAAATACAAAAACTGAAAAGAATACAGCAAACAAAGCATAAACATGAAAGGTCAGACATCAAATTTAAGATGGCTATAACCTTTGTGGAGAGAGAAAGTTCAACAGGATTGAGGAGGTAATACTAATGAACTTCATTTTTCCTATAATGGTTTATTACTTTTATTAAAAAATTCAAGAAAATATACTACAGTATCAATGTATATAAAATGTGGGCAGTGATGAAAGGAATAATTTTTATACTATACATTTAACTTTTAAAATTTATCTGAAATATTAAAGTAACTACATATACAAATATGTAAGTAAAACAAAAATATGAGGTTTGAAAAATATTATTTTACGTTTTAAGATTTACCAATTTGTCTTCATTATAGTATTTCCTTGAGCAATGTCCCAAGGATCAAACCTTACCTCCTTACACATGTTGAGTTTTATAATAAAAGTTCATATAATTATGGATAAGCTACAGGGGGAAAGATAATCAAAAGCAGTGGGTAGTAGTCCTCTCTTGACTACTGTTAAAGTGATGTCATTACATTTTAAAATACTATAGAAATCAGGATTATAAACATCCCTACTTAGAAAAACAGTTTACTATGTTACTTGGAAGTATTTCATATTCTTTTAAATTTTTTCTTTATAAAATTAAAACATCAGTGTTCAGGATCACTCCTTATGTTTATTTACAGTATACTTTTAAAAAATGCTATTTCTGTTTTGCTCTTTCCGTTTGAAACAAATTGACTCTTCATCTTAAGTCAGTCTCAAGGTTTTCCCCCACATTTACTTTTAGCCTTGAAGAATCTCTCCACCCAGTTTGGTAAGTTCCCTCTTTCTCTATCAAAGAACACCTCAGGTTTTTTTTGTTTTGTTTTTGTTTTGTTTTCAGAAGCTTCTGCTTCCTCTTAGGAGATTGGTGGTAATTATATTTAACAAGCAGTTTGTTCTGCCCACCAAATGACAAATAACAGTAACTGCACTAATAGTTAATTGACAATTTGTTGATTTGTGTTTTCATGCTATATCTTTAGTTTATAGAAGGCAAGTTGCCTTCTGTTTAATTCTTTTTGTACCATGCCTAAGTCAGCAGTCAGTTTTATTGACATCTGAGTTTTGGTATTTGTAGAAGGTACTTAATTTACAACACCAGGCAGGTACATGACCTGTCCCAGGGTCCTGCTAATGATGTTACAGGTAAAATTTTCATCGCTTAATCTTGGGTAGGTCAGAGAAGACATAATGGTAAGGGCAGCTAAAAATTTCTACATAGGAGCTTCAACTAGACAATCAGTTTAAAGATGAAAATAGGATAGTGGTGTTTTCTAGGGCTTGCATAGGTTGAGCAAATGTCAGATCTTTGTGTCAAGGGAAGGCTGAGGTACATTGTCAAAGAGGTAGCAACCATCTCACCTAAAGCAACCTCATGTCACTTTTACCATCTGCCTAATTACACAGAGGGAAAAAATCTTCATAACGTAAACCTGATTAAATGACAGGAATGAAAAGGAGAGCTGGAATGGTGCTCAAAAAAACTATTGGTCTTTGACAATATCTCAGGGTCCATGCCTTCACCCAGAAAAACAGAAAGACCCCTTTCCCTGTCTTTCTCTCCATCATTCTTCTTTGAGAAAAGTGCTGGAACTTTGCTTTTAATTGATATTATGTCACCGATTATATCAATCACAACCCAGGAAGAAACAGAATTTACCTAGGTAACTCAAATGAAGAGACTCTAATGAGGTTCTAGTTACAGAGGGATGGACAGGCTTAAGGGGGAAAAAAAGGATGGCGAGACACCCAGAGACTAGCATCAGAGGACATTGTTACTACCTCTTTACATTCAAAGGTTTAAAGGGGAAATAGAGTTAATAAAGGCCAGGTAAATATGAAACAGCAAAAGAAGGCTCAGGCTAGGACTTCACTTATAGAGGAAAGCATTTGTCATGCATGACAGAGCAGGAAAGAAACCTCTCCCCATACATTCCTCATGTCTCTTCCTCTTGTTCTCTGATCTCAAACTGACAGTCAGAGTGCCTGATAATAAGAGATTACTAAAAATACATCTCTGTCCATAAATTCTATAGCTAATTAAAATGAACCAATTCCTTTCAAACCACTATGAAAACTCACTTAAGAGGAAATAGATAACCTGAGCAGTCCTATATCTTCTACACTAATAAAAGAAAAAGATGCAAATTGACCGTACCTCTGCAACACCCACCAGCCAATCAGGAGTGAGTATGCAAATTGACCCAATCAAAACTGGCAGGTTAATTTGCATACCAGGCATGGAGCAAAGACTGAAAACTGAAGGCTCCGCTGTGGCTGGAGCCAAGCCTGAAGGCTGAAGGCTTGGCTCTGCTGTGGCGCAGGTCCTGGCGCCAGAGGAAAACCCATGCTGGCAGCCAGAGGAAGGAAGGCCTATTGCATGAATCTTTGTGCAACCGGCCTCTAGTATGTTAAATAAACATAATAAATAATTAATAATCTTCCACAAAGAAATACTGTACACCCAGGCAGCTTCACTGGCTATTCCTTTAGGGAAATAGAAAGTAAAACTATAATAAAATCTGTTTCTTAGAAGAGCTAAAATTAAAAATAAAACCCCACAACCCTGACAATACTAAGCACTAAAGACAATGAGGAACAATAATTTCTAAGGCAATATTTGCATAGTCTCAAAGTATACTCCCCCAAAATATTTATTGATTTTTTTGTGTGTGTTGTGATTCTAGCATGGGAGAGAAAACACTCGTTCATTGCTGATGGAAATACAAAATGGTGCAGCCTTTTTGGAAAAGTTTAGCAATTCCTTATGCTTTATATACACACTTACCATATGACCCAACAGTCACACTCCCAAGTGAATTATAGTTTTATGTTCACACAAAAACTTGTATTCATAATTACCAAAAAGTAGAAGCAATCCAGAAGTTCTTCAATGAGTGAATGGATAAACAAACTGGATGCATCCACAGAATGGAATGTTGCTCAGCAATTACAAAAACAAATTGTTAATTTACTCAACAGTATGGATGAATTATAAATGTATTTTGTGAAGTGAAATAAGTGAGATCCAAAATATGCATATTGTTGATATAATTTATATAAAATTCTGTAAAAGGCAAAACTATAGGGGTGGAAAACAGATCAATGGTCAGCAGGAATGAGGAATGGGGAGGGGTAGACTACAAATGAGTTGCCAGGCAATTTTTAGGGCAATGTAATTCTTTTATATGGCACTGTGATGGTGGATACATGACTTTGCCACAAATCATAGTACTCTACAGTAGCTGTAAGGTATAAGCTCATTGAAGGGGATGGCGAAGGAAGAAGCTAAATAACTTTGAAACACTGTAAGGTTAGATTTTCTAAGCCAAAATAAAAATGATCTGTACACAAACACTAAATTCTCGCTTATAAATTTGTTTCTTACAGGAATATGATTTAGTAATTCTTAAACTACTACATCTGTACACTGGATTCAGTAAATAAGTAAATATGTTGTAGATTATAAAAGTCCAGTCACTTTCACTGTTGGAGAAAGTTACAAATAAGCAAGTTGGAAATGCTAACATGAAATATATGTTGCCAGATTAGAGTCTGAGATATTAGTATGAACTCATGTATGCACATACGCACATACACACTCAGAGATAGGTACAGAAATAAATATAGATATTTGTATATGCATGTGTTAGTACACATAATTTATTTTCTAGCTCTGTCCACTGAAAGAGGCTACAAGTAGTTTTACCCCATTCACAATAAGTACACCTACTGCCCAGATATTTGTTTCTAAATGCCCTTCTTTAATACAAGGAACCAGGGAACCCTCATAGAACTGCTGATTCTATGGCTGGAGTAGGAAACATGAGTCTTAACTATCTTGTCCTTAAAAAAAGATGGGGCATGTCAAAAGGACATACTAGTTAACCTGAAAGAGCTGCCAATAGTTGATGCTGAAACAATTTAAGTGAGAAAATAAATTATATTATTCAATTATAACCCAAAGAAAAATAATAAATATCCATGAGCCCATACTGATATAAATAATGTTTAGATAAATCTACCCATACATAAATTACTAAATAGAAGAGAGGAAACAAATCTCCCTTATAGAAGAGTTCTAATTTATAAATATAGAAGGAACTGAGGAAATAGAAAATCACCATTAGAATACCACAGTAATAATTAGTGCAGGCAAGATCCACAGACAATTTTTAAAGTAGCGGGAGAATCTCAAGGCCATGTTTGCATATAATCTCAAAGTATCTTCCACAAGATATTTTTTGTGGTGATTTTAGCATACACCCACAAGCTTTTGGTACTTAAGGCTGCAGGAGTTGAAGCTTAATTCTTCTACCCTTGAGAATGGCTGAACTTGGTGACTCACTTCTAATGAGCAGCACATGGGAGGGAAAAATGGCCATTTACAATGGAGGAGCCAGGCTGATGGGGCCTTATCCAAATGATCAAGGTTCGCATCCACAGTAATAAATCATGTTGATAGTATGTACCCCTGATATGATGAGAAGGGTATCTGTGGTATGCTTCCCTAAGATCCATAACTTCAGTATAATCATGATAAAACAGACAAAACAACTGACCATTACTCTGAAAGTGTTCAGATTAAAGAAGAGAAGGAAGACCTGGAAACTCTCATAGATTGGAGGATAGTCAGAAAACAAGTTGACTAAATATAATGTGGCATCCAGGGTTGAATCATGAAACAAAAAGAATACACTGAGAAAAATAGTCTCTCATTTAGTTGATAGTATTGTACCAATGTTAGTTTCTTTCATTTGATAAATGAACTAGTTCAAATAAGATGTTAACCTTGGGGAAAGTTGGGTGACGGGCATATGGAATCTCTCTATCCTATCTTTGCAAATTTTCTGTAAATCTAAAATTACTTTGAAATAAAAGGGACAAAAAAGTGGATGGCATAAGAAACAGTTTTTGTGTGTTCATTGAGTTATAAAGGTAATGATTAAGGTGACTAAAATAATTATAGAACTATTTTAAGAAGAGGGTGAAGAAAGAGTGGACATATGGTATAAATGAACTAAAAATCCCAACCCATCAATTAGGATCAAAAATTCTCTTCAAAAGTTGATAAATCAATAAATAATTCTATAAGCATACTATTAAAAAAAACTGGATAATCACCAGAAAACCTGTAAATAGTCTTGATTAAAGGAGTAGGGATATATTGGCCAGAAAAGGGGGTCGGAGACTGTGACTGTCATTACCATTTTATCTGTAATGTGGGGTTTTGTAGCAATATGCACATGTTATTTCAATAAAAAGCACAAATACTATCATTCCATAAAGGGAATTCCTCAGTCAGTTCCTTTGGAATATATTTAATACTTTTCCTCTCTTTTAAAGGATCACAATACACGTTCATACATTAACAATTCAGGTAAATTAAAAGAAAAGAAACAACTTTTCTGTAAACTAGCATGCTTCAAACTTTTTTCGACCACAGAAACAGGTATTATCCTAATATTTCATAAGTCATGAAATAGAACGCAGTTTGCGAAATGCTGCACTCTGAATCCTTGAAGAGTAAAAGAGAACTACAACTGAGAAATTGATGTAAGGCCCTGTAACTGGTGGCACAGATGAGCTCCTATCCTTCTCTGGAGTCCTTTAATTACTAAACTCATCACCGTGGTTCATGTCTGTCTCTATTGCCTGTCCCAAATAATCATGATAGTGTGGTACAGTTTTGCCTTCTTAGATTCAGTGTCCTCATTGCTACTTTATCATTTTGCAGGTCTGTACCAACTTCATTCTGACTCTGGAAATATGTAAATGACCACTGAAGCATAATGTTTGTACTACTCCCCACTAAGAAAGTGAGGCAGAGCTCTGGGATTCCTCCCTTGGATGTCACCTCTTCTATGTGGGACAAAGATCACACTGTACCTTGAAACTCAGTAATCAAAAAGATAGGCATCTGTCCTCTGGGTCCTTCAAAGCATCTAGTGCTCCGGGGGAGTGGGAGGCTGTCTGCCTTACCTGGATTTTGGTCCTAAGGGATGACTTTTAGGAGCCAGACAAAATCTATGACTGCAGCTGTTGTAATTTGCATGGTCCTGAATCAAGGCAGGTAGATTATGTATTCTCTTTGTTTTTACTCCGAATTTATGGTAGGGAAGGGTTATTTTTTCCCCTCGTCCAAATACCTTAAATCATTCAAAGGCAGCATTAGACTTTAAGTAGAAAAATGCAAATGTAACTGGGACACTTACAATGACCTAAATGCATGCTGATTACCTTTTCTGTTATTTTCTGCCCTTAAATAAAGAAAATAATATAAATGCCAGCTGTAAGAAAAAATGAAAGTAGGTCAGACCACAGAACCATTAGATCAAAAGCAGTTGGAGCCAAGCACACCTTTCCCAAGTGGGAAGTGAGAAATCAAAATGTAAATGAAAAGCATTTGAAGAGTTGTAACAGTTCCTCTATTAGCCTTGGCAATTATCAGGAGGGCATTAAATTATGCTGGCAACTGCCTCTTATAACTGGAACAAAGTGGAAATGCTGGTAATGTTACTGAAAGAGGTGAGTCACTCCGAAAGAGGACTTCCACAAGGTGGGACTCACATTCTGTAGACAATGAAAAGAATGGACAATGAAGGATGGGGCCCTGATGAGATCATGGGGAGAACAGTCTGGTTTTTTAGTGAGTGAGTGTGTGTGTGTGTGTGTGTGTGTGTGTACGTACATGTGTCGTGTGCATGCACATATAAAGGTTTGCTGATACTTTTCAGTCAATTATAATTGAAAGGCCAATATTAGCACCATCATGTGACAACATGAAATTTCCTATAGCATGAGTGTGGACTCTCATTGAAGACATACTGGTTGTTCTCATTCCTGTTAATGATTGCTATGCTATTCCTTGTCGATACTTTGCTTTTAATGTGCCATTATATGGGGTTAGGTTAACACACTCATCCTTGCCCTACACAGTTTAACAGAGTCAATACAATACTGTTTGCATAGGCATAAAGGAAAGTGAAGCAGCTAAATAAATGTGGAACATGTTAATGAAACGCTGCTCACAAAGTAAACATTTTTAGAACAAGATAAGATTTCTGAAGATACCCTCTAAAGAAGGAATGGGATCAGTTCTACGAATTTAGGCAGGTAATGCAACAGTAAAGGAGGCTATAAAACTGATAGAAGATTTTTGGAAATAAACAGAGTGACTTAGTCCACTACATGTTTTAACTCTTCCAAAAATTTGCACCTGTGTTTGCTCCTAATACAGGCAGTCCATATACTATAGTTTTCTCCAATATAGTCCAATTTACTATGAATCTACAGACAATCTTTTTTTATCTGATAAGTCAAAGATATCAAGTGAAGAAGAAGACCTCAAGACTCTGTAATTTAGAGAAAGATATATAACAAATACCCCATGCCTTGTCTGTAGGAAATAAAATTAAAGTCTTAACTTTACTACTAGTTGGTAGCCTTTAGAATGTACCATGGTCCATACCAATTCAAGAAAAATGCAGGAGACATAACAGAACCCACCACTCTACATATTCTATGGCATTACAGTCGGAAAGTACTTCCAATCTTGCTTGCCCTGCTCCAACAAAAGGGCCTTCAATTGGCAAAGAGAAACTTTTCTTCTCATAGCAACATAGCTCATAAGACAGGGGCTCTAGAAAAGGTCATTTGAGTTTGTGGCAAAGAAATCATTTTTATTTCTAAATGATCACTATGATACTTACTCTATTAAATGTAAAAATAGAAATACATGCTTTCATTTTGATTGGTAACCTTAGACTTTATCGGCTTGAGTTAACATAAAAAATTCATCGACAAATTTATATAGAAAGGTAAAAGGCCCAGAAAAGTCAACATAATATTGAACAACAAAGTTGGATGGCTGACACTACTTTACTTTAAGAATTAATATAAAGCTACAGTAATCAAGACAGTGTGGTATTGGCAAAAGAATAGACAAATAGATCAATGGAATAGAGAGTCCAGAAACAGACCACACAAATAGAGTTAACTAATCCTTGACAAATGAATAAATGCAATCCAATGAAGAAACAATAGTCTTTTCAACAAATGGTGCTGGAACAGTTGGTTATACACAGGCAAAACAAAACTAAAACAAACAAACAAAAAACAAATTAAAAAGAAATAATTTATGCACTGACCTTATAGCTTTCACAAAAATTTCTCAAAACAGATCACAGACCTAAATGGAAAATATAAAATTATAAAAATTCTAGAAGATTATGTAAGTGAAAATCTAGATGACTTTGGCAATGATTTTTAATACAACACCAAGAACGACTCATGAAAGGAAAATTGATAAATTGAATTTCATTAAAATAAAATACTTATGCTCTGCAAAAGCCATCATTAAGAAAATAAAAACAAAGCTGCAATGGAAAAAATATTTATAAAACATACATCTGATAAAAGAGTTGCATCCAAAATCTACAAAGAACTCCTAAAACTCAACAATAAAGAAACAATCCAATAAAAAATAGATGAAAATATGAATAGACACCTAACTGAAGAGGATTTACAAATGGCAAATAAACATATGAATAGATGCTCAACATCATATGTCATCAGAGAAATGCAAGTTAAGTTGACAGTGAGATACTATTACAACCTATTAAAATAGCTAAGATCCAAAACTCTGACAATATCAAATGCTGACAGGGATGTAGATCCACAGGAATTTTCATTTATTGCTGGTGGGAATTCAGAAAGGAATAGTCATGGTAAACACTTAATATATAACACATCAGTCATGCTCCTTGATAGTTGTGGAAATGAGTTAAATACTTGTAAATTGAAAACATGACCATACAGAAACCAGTACACAAATGTTACCAAGACTTGGAAATACTGAAGGTGTCCTTCAATAGATGAATGGGTAAACAAAATGTGGCACATCCATAAAATGGAATATTATTCAGTGATAAAACAAAGAACTGTCAGGCCACACACACAAATGAGATGGATAAACTTTAAATATACATATACTAAATGAAAGAAGCCAGTCTAAAAAGGCTACTGAATGTATGGCTCCAACTATCATATTCTGGAAAAGAAAAAGCTATGCAGATAGTAAAAAAGATTAGTGGTAGCAGGAATTAGGAAGGAGGGAAAGATGAATAGACAGAGCATAAAATGTTTAGGGGAGTAAAACTATTCTGTATGATATTGTGCTAGTGGACCCATGACATTATGCATTAGTCAAAACCCATAGCAGTCTACAACACAGAATGAACCCTACTATAAACTATGAGAGGCCTGGTGCATGAATTTGTGCACGGGTGGGGTCCGGCCCACCCCGATGGGGGCCGATTGGGCTGGGCCAGCCAGGGGGAGGGGCCAAAGATGGTTGGCTGGCCAGCCCCACCCCCTGATCCACCTCCCAGTTGAACTCCAGGTCAAACTCCCCATCGAGGGGACAATTTGCATATGAGCCTTTTATTATATAGAATTGGCTTTAGTTAGTAATAACAAAATTGGTTCACCCACTGTAACAAATCAATGCAGAAGGTTAATAATAGGAAAAACCGTAGTGGGGGAAGAGGCAGAAGGTGTATAGGAACTCTTTGTACTCCCTGCTCAATTTTTCTATAAACTTAAAACTGCTCTAATAATAAAGTCTATTAATATAAGTAAGTAAGTAGAACAATGGTTTAAAAGTCATCACTTTTCTAAAGGAGAAATCTGGCATATGACCTTCTTGGTGAATGTTAATGATCTCCCATCTCAGCAAGCTGGTTTCCTCCCTTCCCTATTCTCCTCCCACCCCACGACCTGCTGGGCTACTATTAACACTGAGACCCAGGTAAGTGATATCCCAAGTCAGGCTCTAAGACTGGAAGATGCTAACCATCCTATGGTTATAAATGAAAAGAAAAACGTTAGCCAAAGACATACTTTGTCAACAAGTGCATGTTTACCAAACATATGACTAGAGATTGAGAGATGGGGTGTGTGAGGACACCTTCCACTCAACTGCTCTCTTGGGCTTGGGAAGATGCCTCCTTATCCTTTCTGCAGTATGGAGGGAAGAGAGAGTCCTTCATAGCTTCCTCTGCCCTAGTTTCTAATATGGCACCGTCATGGAAGAATTTAGTGGGGGCTCTCAGAACTTAAACCCTGGCTTTGTAGTGGCCAACATTATTATATTCTGTCCTGAGCAAAAACAAAACAAAAAAAGACCACATCAAAATACACTGAGTGGCCAGATTATTATGATCTCTGAACGCATAATAATCTGGCCACTCAGTATATATATTAGAGGCCTGGTGCATGAATTCGTGCATGGGTGGGGTCCGGCCAGCCTGGCCAAGGGGAGGGGACATGGGCGGTTGGCTGGCCTGCCTGCTGGTCAAACTCCTGGTTGAGGGGACAATTTGCATATTAGCCTTTTATTATATAGGACATACATTGAGTGGCCAGATTATTATGCATTCAGAGATCATAATAATCTGGCCACTCAGTGTATTTGCTATTTATAACCCATGATATGGATAAGAAACTTTGGGCAGTTGAGGCAGAGGGTTCTACTGACCATTCCATTCACATTGTCAACTGTTCCTCGAAGCAATCTTATGTGTGGTGTATCCATAAACTAGAAGGATATATGCTTCTTAACCTCCCCCCCAGACTTCATTAAGTCAATTCATTCTTCCCTTCCCTGCACCTTGCTATGGAGAAAGCTGGAGGGCTTGAACAGTGGAAACTTAATGATATATGGTGCAAATCTTGTGCCATTACTTTAAGGCAAATATATTAAGTCAATTTTACTTCATTCTAACCTGCATTACAAGCCAAATAAATTTAATACAACACCTCAAATAACTTAAAATACAGTTGACCTTTAAATAACGTGGATGTTAGAGGCACCAACCGTGCCCCCCCGCCCCTATCAGCAGGGGATTCATTCCAGGACACCTCTCCCCCAAATCCACAAATGCTCAAATGCCCCATATAAAGTGGCATAGATCAATGTATTTAGTTGCCCCTCCACATT
The DNA here is from genome assembly GCF_951640355.1 of Cnephaeus nilssonii. Classification (NCBI taxonomy): domain Eukaryota; kingdom Metazoa; phylum Chordata; class Mammalia; order Chiroptera; family Vespertilionidae; genus Cnephaeus; species Cnephaeus nilssonii. Next base: position 34,160,276 of record NC_137085.1, read on the forward strand.
CATGGACTGTCAACCACAGATCAAAAACAGTACAGGCATAAGTTGACCTGCACAGTTCAAACCCTGTCGTTCAAGGATAAATTGTATAGAAATTCAGAGCAGTGCATTTATGGATTAGCTTTTAGGTTGTGTGTGTGTGTGTGTGTGTGTGTGTGTGTGTGTGTGTGTGTGTGTTTTAAGGAAATGTTTACAGCTTTTAGTAGTGCACATCCTCTGAAATGAATAGAAAATAAAAACTGGGCTGCAGATTTTCTAGTGATGTACAGTGTAGGTGCTGACACACAAACCCTAATTAATATTCGTGGGCCTCTAAGAGCTTGGGTTCCAGCCATTATCTTCGAAACACTCATGTAGAGAATGATTGCCCTTGTGCTCTGCCCCTCGGATTTGTCATTCCACTTGAATTTAAACTAGGTAAAGAGTTTAGGGATTCCCCTTGTGGCTTGCCACTAAGAATTATATCTATGCTTTTATCTTGCCAGGTACATGTTATATCCCAACTTCTCAAGATGACAAGCTCAGGTATGTGGACATTAGGTCAACTTCTTGGGGAACCTAGAACTCTAAGGCTCAAGATCAATAAATGAGTCTGGCCCTTGGAACCGCGAGTGTCTGTTTGCATTGGTAAGTTTCAAATATGAAAATGTGTGTTTACATGCCATGTCTGTTTCTTGCTGTGCTAAACTTACAATAGGCCCTGTCACTACTGCTGCTTACCTTACATCCTTTTTCTTCATGAGGTGGCTCACCTTGTACAGGTTTCTCTGGCAATTTTCAAAGCCAAAATCACTCCCTGAAGTGTTCTCATAATCTCCAATTTGGCAAAAATACGAAGTTTGACTTGCCTCGAATTTCAGAATGCTAGAAAATGGAAACCCTTCCTCAAGTATTGAGCTCAGTTATGTGGTTCCCATATCCACCCAAGAAATCAAAATGCTCCCTAGTTAGAGATTTACTGGAATTAATTTGATGTATTATTTAAAAGGCTGTGAGGAGGGAAAATATTTCATGTGAGTTGTTTGTTAAAGAAGACAGGGGGGAAAAAAACATTCTGAAGTACTCATTGCAATAATGATGCTTTGAAAGCAACTTTCAGAATATCAAATAAGAAAGCATTATTTTTATTCCTGTCAGTATAAAACAAACTTGAAATGATTCTTGGCTAAACTTTCCAAGGGCTTCCCAATAAGCAGAGCAGAGATAAATCATTATATAGTAACATGATAAAAATTTCTATTTCCAGGGGAAATCAAAATTTTTTTGTCTTCCATTATATCCCTATCAAGTCCTCTAAAAGAACAAAGAGTGATGATGGCTTACCATCTTGTGTGACTTTCAAGTTTATTGGTAAGCACCTTCTCTCTGTACTTGCCATTGTTTTACACAACATGGAGTTCCCTTACCCAATGGGAAGATTGAATTAGGTGTCATAATGAATAAATATTTTTGAACGTTTCCCATTACAATCAGAAATTTAGAAAAATGTGGCTGTCTTTTCCCTACTTTTATAAATAACTAGAGGCCCAGTGCACGAAATTCGTGCAGGGGGGTGTCCCTCAGCCCAGCCTGCACCCTCTCCAATCCAGGACCCCTCAGGGGACATCTAACTGCTGATTTAAATGGGCAGTCAGACATCCCTCTCACAATTCAGGACCGCTGGCTCCTAACCACTCGCCTGCCTGCCTGCCTGATCGCCCCTAACCACTTTACCTGCCTGCCTGATCACCCCTAACTGCCTCTGCTTGCTGGCCTGATAGCCCCCTAACTGATCCCCTGCTGTCATGGTCACCCCCTAACTTGTTCCCCTGCTGGCCTGGTCACCCCCTACCTGCCCCCCTGCTGGCCTGGTCCCCCCCTAACTACCCTCCTGCTGGCCTGGTTGCCCCCTAACTTCCCCCCTGCTGGCCTGGTCACCCCTAACTGTCTGGAAGGAAGTCGGACATCCAGAAGTTGTCAGTTCAACCCGGTCTAATTAGCATATTACCCTTTTATTAGTATAGATGTTATTTATTCTAGAGTCCTTTTCAATTTATAAATGCTCTTATGAAGACCTCCAGCAGGGGATTTCTTAAATAGCATTGAGGTCATCTGCCTTGTCTGCCTAAGTTGGCTGCTTTATGGTGATCATAATTTGTTTATGAAAAATTAAATCTGATTCCAAATTTTACAGTCTATGAATGTTTTCCTTATGTTTGCAAAATTGCATGAAACTTTTCTTTACAGTTGCCTTTGAGGTTTAATTCTGAACATGTAGAAAAGGTAACAGAATACTAGGGGAAAATGTTATTCATAGACCTCCCAGGGAGAAAAAAACAGATGGAGGAAGGAAAAGGAAATAAAATAGAAATCCTACTGGTCCAGGACTCAGAGCCCCATTCCAGGATTTTTGTTTCAGAAAACAAAGATAATCTGTGAACCTAAGGGCACATACGTCAAGCCACTTAGACTAACACCTTTTCTGATTGTCTTTGTCTGATTAAACAAGCCTCAAAGACATAATGAATAATTTATAGTAAATCAATGTCCACATAGAATAAAAGCACATTTTAAAAGGATTGTTTTATGTTTAATTCCTAAGTGAATGCTAAGCTTGTCCGTTATTGGGAGCTATTTTATTACCATTGTCTTAGTTTAAAATTTTTTCAATTTAAAAAATAATTAAGACTGAAAAGTAAATATGGACTAGCTCTTTCACAGGCTGCAAAGTAAGCTTCATGTATTATCCCCCTGAAATTTCACGGTATTGTTGATTACCAGCATCATAAACGTTAACAAGACTAGCTCTACAGAAGAGTAAATGGAGATTTGTGATCTTATGTTTTCCTTCCAATGGGCACACCTGCTTTAAGCAGTGCTAAGTTCTCACTCAATATTTGATAATCCAACTCTGGGCCTTTTCCATTATAAAAGTTCTCATTTCTCAGACTGTGGGACAGACCCATGCATGTGCTGAGGAAGCTGTACAAGGGTAACATGGGAGCCACAGAGACCATCCATCCTGTGTTATTTTAATGATAATGTATTCCTACATCACAATGGACACTAGGTGGGAGGTTTATTGGGGGTATGGAGGTTCTATAGTCTCAAAACCTGAAAACAGAAGGAACATTCTCTATCTTGCTTGTATCCTCTTAAAATGGTGTGGCTGAGTCCTCTCTATTATTCCCTTAATTCACTCCTGGATACAGATACTCGGGAAGGAAGTAGGCTCTAAAATTCAAGGGTATCATAAAAATCTGTTATACTGCTTCCTCTTCCTATACCCCAACAATTTCAAATGGCTATTTATAAAGGTAGGGTTGCTTCTTTTCTTTCCTCCTACATCTTATAAGAAAGGAAGATTAGAAAGTACCTACTCAGGTATATAGGACCTCCTTTGGGTGTGGGAAAGTATTTGGTTGGTGAGTTTTAGGCATGAACTTCTGAATATATAATTTCTATTTCTTCTTGCTTCCAACGTTTAATGCTCTTGTTGTAGAGTTAAAAGCACTACTTCTACTTGGCCTTTTATTTTTAAAAGTTCATATAAATATTAGCCTTGCCATTTTGGGGGTACCTGCCTTGTACAAAGAACTTGTGACATATGTGATATGACACAAGGTTAGTTAGGTCACTTCAACCACTTGGAGAAGAGACACCCCTTCCTTCCCCTTCCCCACTGCCTGCTGCTGTCTCTACTGCTTCTCCGGTATGCTTTAGACTGGCTAGAGCAAGGAGATGTGGTCTGACAAGCAATAGTATTGTGCAGAATATATCTAGTCTTCTTGCATGATTTTGGTTCAATCAGAATTTATTTGGGTTTTACCAAGTGCTACTAATGATATCCACCTTATGGAATTTTAAAGGAAAAGTGGCACAGTGTGTGTAAGAACCACATAGTGCCTGAAACACAATAAACATTTGAAAAATGGTAGCTTCTATAGTTTTTTAGGTTATTGTAGCAATAATTTTGAAGGAAGTTGAAACAAAGAAGTTGTGGGAAAGTAGGTCCAGTGCAAATACTGCCATTGAGAGTCTGGACTTGGGAAAGTATAAGGCATTTCTCCCTGAGCACACTGACAGCTACTGAGGACTTTGTGATCAAAGGTAACTTGGGATCTTACTTTTAGGTGTCACTGGTGGTTTCTAACGAACTACTTGATCTAATACATAGGGACTTAACTCAGTGGCTGCTTCCTGAATCTTTAACAAGTTCTTTGAAGTACAACATTTCAGAGACATTGAGGATTGTCTGAAGTGCTTGGCAACATGCATTAGCTCTTCAGATGCCTAATGTTTGCATATTTCACATCTTTCAAATCAAGATACCTGGGAGAGTCCATGGAAAAGATTACAGCAATGATGAACCTAAAGAAAGGACTTCGACTCAATCTTTAAATTAAACTCTTGCTTTTGAATACCTTTCAGGCAGAATGAAAGATGGGAACATTGGGAAGTTACTCTGTTCTTGGACTGGGAAAAGAACACATCACAACTATAATACTTATTTTATAGTAGAGGCAGAGATAACTAAAAGTTCCATAAAAGGAAGAGATATTAATTCTGAGAGCCAACATTTGGAAAACAGACATAGAATAGGTGGCATTGGAGCCTAGGTCCTGAAGACTGATAAATGGAAGAAGGAAAAGAGTCCTTGAGACAGAAAGAAGAGCACATAAATAAAGGTACACCATTGGGCAATAGAGGAAAATAAAGCCTTATGATATTTGAGGGGTATGACCAAAGGGTGATGCCTGGTACCGTTTCCCCAATTACAGGGGGGAAATACAGGCTTCTTGATAGTGACTAGATATGTCTGCAAGTGGAAAATGTCAATTTCTCTCTGCTCTGTAGGGAATCAAGTTATGATCTGCCCACCCAGCCTCTGCTAACTGTGCAACACTAGGAACTCAGTTGGTCCAGAGACTGCACAACAGAGAAAAGAAGCTGTGGAGTTGGCTGTCCTAAAAATCAAGGATCTCCTCCCTTCATTATTTGTTCTCTCTTCACCATCACATAGCAACTTACAGTATTTGAGTGTGGGTCAAAGGAAGGGGTTTGAGTTGCTTTATGGAAAAGAAAATTTTGAAATGCATAGATTCAAATGCATTTGTTAGCAATGTGGTCACTGTGTGTTAACTCTTTTCCTGAAGATTTGCTTTGTGCTGACTAGACTTGGAAGTGCCATTTTTGTAATGCTGCTATCAAACCCTCCTCTAAAAAATTTAAAGAATCTTTTCAATGTTTACATTGCTTTGCAGGGACAATTTGTCCATTAGGCACAGTATACACATTGCCAAAGATCCATTTAGGGAGCCACAAAAAAATATTTTAATTTATTTTAAAGTCAGGAGAAAAATTACCCAGCCGGGATGGTTCAGTGGTTGAGCATAGTTCTATGAACCAGAAGGTCAAAGTTTGATTCCAGGTCAGGGCACATGCCTGGGTTTTGGGCTCAATCCCCAGTTGGGGGCAGGCAGGAGGTAGCCAATTAATGATTCTCTCTCATCATTGATGTTTCTATCTCTCTCTCCCTCTCCCTTCCTTTCTGAAATCAATAAAAATATATTAAATTAGGAGAAAAATAAACTAGAGTTGAGTAAAAAGTTTAATTTTCTTCCAATAAAAATGTAAAGAAAATTAAAGTTTTAGGGTCCTGTTAATTCTGCCTAAAGTAGGCAAAATTTAAAGTATTTAAAGTCATATCAAAAGTAATGTTTAATATGGATATTATAAAAGAAGAAGGGTCCCACAAAGGCAAAAGTGCCCAGAGCCACGAAAGTCACAACTCAGCCCATTCTGCTCTGTTCATCCCAACAAAAGTTCTCTTTCTCTAACAATACTTTCCATCTCACTAAAATACTGTAATGGAAAAGTTACAGAACTTAAATAACTCAGATTTGAATATGTTTTTGCCACTTACTCTCTTCGTGACCCTGGGCAAGTTGTTAGCTTACCAAACTTCTGTTTGTATAGCCAAAAAGGTCCTTAAACCCAATCAATTTGGGAAATGCTAAGTACAATATCTCTCCAATAAATATTAGCCCATTAAATGCTTTCAGAGGTCACAAATTAATTTGAAAATTTAAAATTATTTAACTCCATATATTATAATTAATTTGACCACAGAACTATTTTTTCCACATAATGTCTAGTAATGTCCCATAAAATAAATTTTCCTCTTAACACACTTTGGAAATACTTCAGAAATATTGCATCATTTTATAAGCAGTTATTATGTGTTGGGGACTACTCTAAAAGATTTACACACTTTACATTATTTACAACATGTCAAGTTTGAGTAAATACAATGAGGTAAATATTGTCTTCTTTTTATAGATGAAGGAATTGAGTGAGGTCACATAGCTCTTAGCAATGGAGCTGTGATTCTGACGTCATTTATGTCTCTCCATAATTTACCCGGCACGGAGCAGCAGCCCTTCAGTTGCTTTCCTAGGAACTGATGTCACACTCTCTTCTCAACAACTTTGATTCAACCTTCAGAGCCCTACCTCTTATCTACATATATGATTTGAGTGGACTTCTGCCCTCTGGTTCATAAAGTCCTCGTCCCTTAATTCCCATGTGGCTCTGACTGAAAATTCATTCTCTAGTTTTCAAATGAGACGGTGGTACTAGGAAAAACCATGGATTGAACATTTCACCTCTGGCTGCCACAGCCTTGTCTCTGCCTTCTCATAAATAATTATTGCCGTCCCTAGAGGACTAAAGAGAGTTGCTGTGGGGTTAGAGGGTAAAAGGCAGGGAAGAAGAGTAAATAAATAAGGTAGATGTCAAGATGTCAGGGGACAGCCATTGATGGGTTGGATATATACTATCTTCAATTCTCTCTCCAAATTGGAGGAGAAAAGAATTTGACAGATTCAGAAAGGCAAATTGTTAACCAGTACTCCTTGGCATCTCAAAATATTTGAGGGACTCCCAACAAGTCTTTTCCAAGGGGTGAGCTATAACAGGGTTTGTTGACAACCTTGTAATATAACTCTCATTTTAAAAATCATCTTAAAATTATTTTATAAATTGCTATGTCTATAATATCTGTTTATATCTGTCTATTAATGAAAATGTTTTGGCACCATTTTCTTAGTGAATCTTACAAATAATAAATGTAATTTCTCTAATTAGGAAATAATTAAATCCACTGAATGGTGTCCAGTTCTGCTGAAGCCAAATGATTCATTAATTCATTCATTATAAAATGCATTGTGGCCCTGACCAGTGTGGCTCAGTTGGTTGGGTGTCATCCTGTGCATTGAAAGGTTGCCAGTTAGATTCCTGGTCAGGACACAGGCCTGAGTTTCAGGCTCCATCCATGATAGGGGGCGTGCAGGAGCCAGACGATTGATGTCTTGCTCTCACGTAGATGTTTCTCTCTTCCTCCCCTTCCTATCTTTCAAAAAATCAATTTCAAAATCTTTTAAAATTGGGTATTTTCTAAGTTATAGCTTTAGAAGCTTAGTCAGCCATTAAAAGTTTCAGCTCCTCTAATATATAACTTGGAAGGTGTTAAGGTCATATCATATCATAGCTAGACTTTTAGCTGAATTAATACCACATGACCAAGTCAGGAAGGCTTTCTGTCAGAGACTGGTGATTCTTTAGCTAGCAAGCAAAGCAGTGTGTACGTTAAAGAAATGGGGGGGGGGGGGGCAGAAATAAACCCAGCTCTTAAGGAAACAAACCAACCAACAAGCCATATTAAATAGGACTGAAACAAGCCATATTAAATTGGACTTGCTGCCTGATTTAGAGCAACGTGGGCTGAAAGTTCTGAAATATTTTTCTCCCCCTGTAGGCCCTACAATGTACAGAAGGAAGTCTTGATTCCTTTTCACACTGCTAATGAACTTGTTTGAGCAAACACTCATCTATTTATTCTCTGACAAGCTTCCTTCCCTTGTGTTTGGGTTGGGAATGCACAAGCAAAGAAGCCTGTAGTCTCATCTCAGGGGTAGTGTAAAGAGGAAGGTCAAAGTCAGAAGAGTAAATGAAATAACCACAAACCTGGACCAGGAGAGAGACAATCCCTTTTAACAGGTCATTATTTTGAAAGGAAGTATGCATTGCATTTGACAGTATTTTTTTCAACAGAGAGACCTAGGTGGGCGGACGAACAAACAATATTAGGTTTATGCAAATGCAAGGATAGGAGAAAGAGTACACAATTGGATTTTCAAGGTGCTGAAATAAAAGTCATTTCTCCAACAAAATCAATCATCTTAGAGTCATATAGCTGAACAGAAGTGTGTTTTTTTTTAACCAGGTTTACTAAATTAACATTAACATACAATTATCCTATATAATAAAAACCTAATATGCAAATTGACTATCACTCCAACACACAAGATGGCTGCCCCCATGTGGTCAAAGATGGCCACCCCCATGTGGACACAAGATGGCCACCACAAGATACCCAGCAGGGGAGGACAGTTATGGGTGATCAGGCCAGCAGGGGAGGGCAGTTGGGGCAATCAGGCCTGCAGGGGAGGGCAGTTGGGGGTGACCAGGCCTTCAAGGGAGGGCAGTTGGGGGTGACCAGGCCTGCAGGGGAGAATAGTTAGGAGTGACCAGGCCGGCAGGGGAGGGCAGTTAGGGGTTACCGGGCCAATAGGGGAGGGTGGTTGGGGGCGACCAGGCCTGCAGGGGAGAACAGTTAAGAGTGACCAGGCAGGCAGGGAAGGGCAGTTAGCGGTGACCAGGCCTGCAGGGGAGGGCAGTTAGGGGTGTCCAGGCCTGCAGGGGAGGGCAGTTGGGAGGGACCTGGCCTACAGGGGAGGGCAGTTGGGGGGGACCTGGCCTGCAGGGGAGGGCAGTTAGGGGCAATCCGGCTGGCAGGGGAGCAGTTAGGCGTCGATCAGGCTGGCAGGGGAGTAGTTAGGGGGTGATCAGGCTGGCAGGCAGAAGTGGTTAGGGGAAATCAGGCAGGCAGGCAGGCAGGCAAGTGGTTGGGATCCAGCAGTCCTGGATTGTGAGAGGGATGTCCAGATCGGGCCTAAACTGGCAGTCGGACATCCCTTGAGGGGCCCCAGATTGGAGAGGGTGCAGGCTGGACTGAAGGACACCCCCTCCCCCCCGTGCATGAATTTCGTACACTGGGCCTCTAGTTTGCATATATTTAGAGGTATACTTTGAGAAGTTTTGGCAAAACCATCACCACAATCAAGATAGGGAAAATAGTCATCACTTCCCAAATATCTGCATGCCCCCTTGTAATCTTTTCCCTTCTTTACTTCTTGCCTCCCCTCAATCCCATGCCCAGGCAGTCTCTGATTTGATTTCTTCCACTATAAATTAGTTTTCATCTTCTAGATTTCATATAATGGAATTTTATAGTGTATACTTTTTCTGGCTTCTAATTATTTAATTATTACTTTGAGATTAATCCATATTGTAGTTCAATAGTTCATTCTTTATTGATGAGTAGCATTTGTATGGCTATACCATATTGATTTCACTTGGGTGAACACTTGGGTTTGTATTGGTTATCTTTTGCTGTGTATCAAATGACCCTAAAACTTAGAAGCTGAAGACAACAAAACAATTGTTAGTTCAGTTTCTGTGGGCCAAGAATCTGAGTGCAGCTTAGTTGGTTGCCCCTGACTCAGGGTCCCTCAATAGACTAAAATTATGGTTTCATCTGGGGCTATGGTAATCATAAGACTCAACTGGAGGGAATTCCACTTCCAAGCGCTCCCACATGGCAGGCCATGTTGGCAGGCCTCAGTGAGATAGGCTCAGTAGCTCAACACATTTAAGTTTACTTTTGCCTCTCATCACAGGCAGATTAGGTAGCTCTTACATATATGTAACTATATGATTTGGAATACGTGGCCTCCAGAATCATCATAGAAGAAGAGCATGTTGCATGGTCATGCAGGATATTTTCTGAGGGTCAGGCCTAGAAGTGCCTCACACCAACACCATATCCACCTATATCTCACAATTGGATCCCAGACCCCTCAGATCACATCCACTTACATCATGTTGTCAGAACCCAGTTCCATAGCCACCACCTAACTGTGAGGGGAACTAAGCAAATAAGTATTGATGACCACTAACTGGGACATACACTCTCTCTAACATAAACTTCAGAATCCCATTTGGGCCAAGCCTTTGGATTTCTTCTTCAGTTCATATTCCAATCCCAGCATAAAATAGATCCTCAACAAAATATTTGTATTACGTTTCTATTTAAATCATTTAAAAACCTCTATGAAGCAATTTTTATTATTCACATTTGTGCATGAAAAACCTAAGGCTCAGAAAAGTTACATAAGAGACTTAAACCCACACATTGGTTACTCACGGAATTAAATTATAATTTTGTACTTTCATGTTCAATAAACTTTATGTGATACACTGGTTTCTCTTAGTGGCATTGGCTGACTTGTGTTAAGTGGATTCTAACATTACTTTATTCTGAGGGTATAGCCAGGGGGCACCAAGGGTGACAAAGCCCATACTGCCTACCACAGACCCTCTCCTCATCTGCTGAGAGTCGCCTAGCCCTCCCTTCAGCTTTTGTCACAGGGGACTGAGAGTGAGCCTGGAATCTGCCCCCACCTTCCTTGGTCTTTTGTCCTTCCAGGTTGCTGGGCGACACCCAGCTGCAGGCATAGCTCTGCTGCCTCTGTGCTCCCCTAGTTACATCTGTGGGTTCTCACATGCCATTTCTTAAAGATGCACCTTCTAGCCCCTGGGCAAGCAGCTTCCCCAGTAGCTGAACCAGTGAATTCCCTTCAAAGTCACAGCCTTTCTTCTCCCAGAAGATCAAACTGCTTCTTCATTCTTTGGACTGTCACTGGTCTTATTTCTTTTTGTGCCTGTACCAGTGCCCCCTTCCATGAAGAGGTGGGTGTCAGGCCTCATTAATTACTCCCCCATAAGGTTTCCAATATGGAGCCACTTCTTTAAGCTCTATTCCTTTGGAGACAGAACCCATTCTTTTTTTCAGAATTCATATCCTCCTCTATCCCACTTACAATGGACACACACACACACACACAGCCCTTATCCATTCTTGGAGCTAAATCTTATGTTTCACTTTAAAATTATCATTATAGGAATATTTATTTTTATGCTGGGTCACACCTGTATCAAATGAACAGATTTCTGAAGATCTGGAACCACATTGCTGATATCCACCCTCAGGCTCTCCTTTGCTCTTTCACCTCTTCTCAACTCCTCCACCCATCATGTCCTCTTTCTTCTGGTCCATTAAGCGATATTTTATTGCCCTAAGTCTATTAATGACAGTCATAGTTATTTAATATTTCTAATGCTTTCTACTTTATATGATTTTGCAGTCATCATTCTCTTGATTCTCAAAAACTGGGTCAGTGAATTTCCCATTTTAACAAGTAATACACAAAGAAGGATGGTGGCTCAATGCAGGATTACTCAGAGAGTTGGGCACATCTATGAGATGGGAAATTCAGACAGCCTCCGTTTTGCTTACTGGAGGTTGACTGAATATACTGCAGAAATTGTCTCCCTACCTTCATTGGGCTATTTATAATCACTCAACAAGATGGTATCATCGTAACAGCAGCAATAGCACACAGGAACACAGCACTGAGATAATTACAAGCCAATGGAAACCTGAAGGATGGGTGGTGAATGTCATAATACTTCATCACCGGGAGCCAACTTCCTTGCAGTCCTCTGAGAAAAGGGTTAATGCAAAAGCCTTGCCAGTCAAGGACAACTTAGGGTGGCAGCCAGAGAAATAAATACCTACCTGCAATCCCTCCTCGTCCAAGTGAGCACTACTTTATCAAAAGCTAGATGTATGGTTCATGTTTCATTACCTGTGTCAGGAAGAGTGTAAATTTGGAGGCCATATATTACAATTTCTCCTGTCTTGAACTGTTAACAGCATACCTCTGGCTTGAGTTGCAGTCTTAAAAATCTATGAGCTCTTTTCTACTTCGCTGGAGCATCAAAGTGTGCTGGCCCAAGAGCTAGAGCAAATGCAATTATGGAAAGAAAAACAAACAAACAAACAAACAAGCTTTGTTATACCATTCTCAGAGAGCCTCATAAGTTTATATTGGAGAAAGAATTTTGCATATACTGACCTGCTCACCTAAGTCGATCTGTGTTTTGAGTCTCTTTCTTATAGTTGATGAATTATCCTACAGTTGAAATTGCCTTTGATTTTTACTTTATTCATTACACATTGTATAATTCAGATATTTTTAAATTTGCTGACAGATTGACCATCAAACAAAATGCCCCACTCTTTAAGGATAAGGCTGCATTATAGGACCAGGGATTCTAAAGCATTTGTGTGTTTAGAACATCAGTCAATTTGAGAAGTACTGGTAACCATTTTTAAGACTAATTACAACTTTCATCTTAATACAGTGCCTTTCATTTTTTTTTTTTCAAAAGCTATCTGTTATGGGCTGAATTGTGTCTTCCCAAAATTCATATATTGAAGCCGTAACCACAAGTACCTCAGGATGTGGCTATTTGGAGATAGGGCCTTTGAGGAAATGATTAAGTTAAAATGGGGCTGTTGCCCTAACCGGTTTGGCTCGGTGGATAGAGTGTCGGCCTGTGGACTCAAGGGTCCCAGGTTCGATTCTGGTCAAGGGCATGTACCTTGGTTGTGGGCACATACCTAGTAGGGAGTGTGCAGGAGGCAGATGATTGATGTTTCTCTCTCATCAATGTTTCTAACTCTCTATCCCTCTCCCTTCCTCTCTGTAAAAAAATCAATAAAATATATTTAAAAAAAATAAAAAATAAATAAATAAAATGGGGCTGTTATAGTGGATCCTAACCCAATCTGATTGGTGTATGTATACACAAAAAGACATCAGGTGTGTTTGTGTGCATGGATAAAAGACCACATGAAGACACAGTAAGAAGGCAGCCATCTGCAAGCTAAGGCAAGAGGCCTCGAAAGAAACCAAACCTTTCAACACCTTGATCTTGGACTTCTAGCCTCCAGAAACAGAAGAAAATAAATCTCTCCTACTTAAGCCACCCAGTTTGTGTATTTTGCCAGGGAATCCATAGAAAAGTAACACAGTATCCAAAAAAACAAGGTCTGATTAAAACTTAATTAGATTTAAAACCTAAAATTTTGTTAGGGGGTGATTTACACAACTAGAAATCATTTAAAATGGACTTTACCAATAGAGTGTTGATTATTCGTAATGGACTGACATTGCTATGTATACTTTTTGTTCATTCATTTAGCAAACTTTAATTCAGAACTTATTGTGAATCTTGCATGGTGCAAGGCACCAAGAGTGATGCAAATATACAAATATGCAATAAAATATGTGACACATTTAAATGACTATAATATATAGAAACATGAGTGAAGTATACGTTCAGAGTGGTGAGAAAGAACTGCTGGCAAAGTCAATTGGGATGTGGAATTTGCAATAGCAGAAGCGAAGTTGAAAAGGAGGAAAGATGGTAGGCATATGTAGAGCAAATAGCAAGAAGAGCATTTTGGCAGGAGTGTAAGGTTCAGAGTATCAGTTACCAAAGATAACATCGGAGGTGTGGTTCATTGGGAATAGATGAGGGAATGTCATGAATTCTAGATTCAGATGTGAAATAACCTACATGATTACATCCATTGGTTTTGCAAAAAACAATAAGATTTATGAGCATGAAACAAAGTAAGGTACCTAAGAGCTCTGCTTTCAGATTGAGGCAAACGTGCTTCTATTCTTAGTCCTACCTTGATCTAGCTTTATGGACGTGGTTAGTGTTGCTTAACCTCTTTAGGTCTCAATTTCCTCTTTTGTAAAAAGTGTAGGTAATAATACTAGCCCACTTCATAGGGTAGTTGTTAGAAATATCTATATTTAGCTTTTACTTGAGGCCCGGCCCACACTAAGCACTCAATAAATTTAAATTTTATGATGATGAGAAGGATGATTTAAATTTTCCTTTCAGGAAGATTAATCTTGAAGTGACATTATTAAGGAGTACAAGGGCTTTTTTATTTAGTAAAATCTTTAAATCATTCTAGATATGTTACTTTTTCTTAAGATAAGATTTTTTTTCTTTTAAAATAGGGGAAAAAAAGGAAACCTAATGTCTTGGTTCACCAAATAAATAGACTAGAAACATGTAAAAATTAAAAATACTGTCTAGTCAATGCTAAACATCCAAAAGAAACAAAAATGGGGGGGGGGGGGCGGGCCATGGGTAAGAAACCCAGGGTGGGCATAATCTCACCATCAAACAAGGAGTTAATCTAAACAATTTCAAAATTTTATTTTGTTTATATTCTTTTAATTTTGGACATTCAGTTCATTGGGTACAGAGCCAGGGAGTTGAATGAGGAGAATTTGAAATTGGATTAACCTTTATGTAATCTCATAAAAGCCATTGTTCTCAGATTGAAACAAAATTCCAGGTTGGGGTGCACGTCATCCTTCAAAAGAACATTTGATTACTTCCTGAGCTTGGCTCTCATGCTCTTTTTTCTGCCTCTATATTTGGTGGATGCTGGTTATGGGGCCATGCATTTCCTACATCGCAAGTCCAGTGGCAAAGTAAAACCGGAGAAGTGTCTACGCCCAGGCTTCCTGCGTTTTCTCTTCTGGGAGAAATTTTGCAGTAAGGATATCCTCTCAGGACCGAAGCTCTTCTTTATTAAAGCAGAGATGAATTGATGGATTCAGCAGCAGTAGACCAAAGTGGAGCTCTGCCACGGGATGCTGAAGACCTTGTCAGAGATGTGCAGCCCGTAGACAGCTGTGAGGCAACCCTTGACCTGAGAGCTCCACCACGGTAATTAGTGTTGTAAATGAGTCAACCTCACTGTGGCATATGCTCAAATCTAAAATAGCACCCCAGTCACTACCCTGGTGTTATGATGATCATCATGCCGTTAGGGTATGATAAATGCATTCTTAAAGGGTTAACAAAGCAATAACAAAGAAGCTAGCAACTGCTCCCCCGCCACACACACACACACACACACAGATGATTTCCCAGACCCATTTAAAATAGAGATGGATTCAAGTGAGTCTTCTATACCACAGACTGATCTTTGGCTGTATAATATTACTTTTCAACAATATAAGATGCATAAGTGCCTTTTCATCGTATGAAGAAAGCATGCCCACTGGCAAATGAATCATATTATAAAAATTGATTGTATCCCAAAAGGGAAAATTGTTATTGAAGATCCAATGGCCTGGGATGATACACCATTGATCATTGTAAGAAATACTTCCAGAAACTGTTTTTAATCTTTCCGCCAGAGCATTAGCAATTATTCTTTAGCCCATGGTGAGTAATGACTTGAGTTTCCCAGCTTCTCAATCGATAAAACATTTACCCTACCGCTACAAATGTGCTCTTCGCTTAGACAAGCAGAATTTTTCTTCCAATTACTCTTTTTTTAGTGTGACCTCATAAAATATTTTAAAACATATTTCATGATGGCTTTTAAAAAAATAAATAAAAGGAATACTCCTCTTCCACGTGCTTATTTTTTCCCTTTTCTTTCTTTTGAGAAGTAAGTTATAAAGATTTTGTAATTATTTGGACAGCTCAGCCTGCTTTTTTTTTTATCATCTCGTTCAAACTTAAGATATGGTTGGAGTCCAGACAACTGCTACCTTTTGGGGTTGGCCAACAATAAAACACGCCCCCCCACACACCCCTTCCCACTTTGCCTGAACAAAAGTGATTGTCTGAATTCCTTTGCAAGTCAACAACAAAATAATCTCTCCAGGAGGGTGAGCCCCTCCTCCACTTCCTTTGCAGGGCTCATAAAACTATAGGCTAATGGAGAGCAAGCATAACATGCACTGCTATCAGGGTAACAAATAGCTGTGCAGAAAATTAGAGATAAAGACAAATGTCCAAAAATGTCCTTTGATGACTGAAAAGTTAATGTTCCATCAAGTTCTCCTTTCCAAAGAATTCATGCTGTATTTGCACTTGAAATTACAGCTTCAACTCAAGCAAAAGTGCCCACTTCTATTTCTTATCACAGTTGCTTTCTGTCTAGAACAAGATCTACTTGAACATATTTACTCAACTAAGATTCTCATACAAAGGAATTTGCAACTCCTGAAAGAAGGCTGAGTCTTGCTGGGTTTTGGATGAAGGTTTGGTTTGTAATCATAGACTTCTTTTTTTTCATTAGGTTGGGAAAATTTGAATCCAGCACCAATCCTGCATTCTCAATTCCTTCTTTGACTGAAGGTGATTTTCAATAGTGTGTGTCTGCTGAGTAAACAGGGTAGAAAAGAGTGGGTTTTCATCTATTGTCATATGTTTAAGATGCTGCTGGTAGATAAGAATTCATAGCCTCGGTGGTGTAAGGGTACAGCTGTAGAAGAATCAAGGTGCTTTTGACTCTGGAAAAGGAATTACTAGGATGTATACCTTGTTGGTATGAACTTATGGAAAATGAGGCGGTAGAGAAAACTGCAGACTTTTAAGCTATTTCTCTCATTGGATTTTGCTCAGAAAGCAGAATTCCTATTTTATAAGTCAGGCACAGTTGCTGGGGTAGACAATTATAAAATTATGCATTCCCTAAAATGTCTACATCAGGTCTGTGGTAAATGGTCACATCAAGCTAATGATGACAACTCTTGGTTAAAGAGTCAGCAACAATTGTATTTGAGAAATGCCCGGTATAAATATATATATTTCATAAGTTTCCCAACATGTATTTGATCAAAACTGGCATTACTGGGTTTGATTATTTTATGGTGACTCTACTTGCTTCTGTATCCCATTCATGCATTTATTCAGAAAAGATAATTATGAGTACAGACAAAGCGCTACGCTTATTGTCTCATAAAAAAAGAGAGCATGCAAAACACATAAATGACTTATAACATGGTAATCATATCATTTACACTAGAACAGACAGAACAAACAATACTCATAGGAAAAACTCATAGTGAGTATGGTGTCTGAACTGAGTCTTGAAGGACAAGTATGAGTTTATTCAATGTATGGGTATGGAGGCAAAGGCTAAGGGGCAATAAATACAAAAGCACACTTTTTTTGAGAGATGAAAGAGCTGCATCTGGTTAGTCCACTGTCATTTCTCAGTAGCCTACTAAATACAGCATCTATTGTTGTGTGCCTGGGACTCATATTCACAAAAACAGCAAATTTCAAATTTGATTTAATTGCTAAATAATGCTACATTGAACAATATAAATAAACCATTTCATAAGACTGATGGATATTTTTCTTATTGTACCTGGAGCCCCAGAAATAGAGGTGACCTTGTGCTTTCTTTGACCTATGTTTTCAGATGTCTTTCCAAATAACATGATTTTATTTATCCTCTAACTGCCTCAACAACCCCCCACCCCCCCATCACTCAATGATGTGTCTTCCTTCAAGGTTTGTACCTAAAAAAATTGTTAAATGTCAGGGCAAAAACAAAGTACATTGACAACTTTGGGGATTTTTTTTTTTGGGGGGGAAAGTGTTCCTCAAGTCTAACCCTTGACTCAAAGGAGCGTGGTGAAGATCCGATGGGTTGGTGGTGCCCTTGAAGCATCATGCACTCCATAAAGCACCGTATGGACATAAGGGATTGTTGTATTGTAATAAATATTTTGAAGAAAATGAATGCCCAGGTTGGTGATACTCTTTCCCCCAAAGGCTTGCTTGCTATTGCATGGGCACAATCTTCATTTGTTACACTAAGTCAGCACCCTGCGCTGTGACTTTTCTTGCATCCCTCTAGGAATGCCATATTTTAAGACTACCATTACACAGTGTCATGTAGCTGCAGACCCCTGGCTGCCTCCCTTTCTCTACCTGGAAGCTTAATCAAACACAATCAAACATAAGCACTTCCTCATTTTGTAGCAGGCATCCTGGGGGCATACTATTTGGGATTAGTGACTGACCCTGCTGTTCATTCTGACAGCACACACTCCAAATTGCATTCTCCTTTTAATAAGCAAAGCTGGAAGGAGAAAAGGCAAGAGTCATTAACTAAAAGTTAGCTGAGGATTGAAACACAGCACCCTTTGCTTCTCTAAGAAGCTTATCTGAAAGAAAACCTTTTGTCCCCAGCAACCATGTAACAGTATCTCTAAGGATTTCATGATAATTTGTCGTGACCTTTCACAAAATGAATTCGTATACAACGGTTTAGTCACGTATATTTTCTTGGTCACTTACCGGTTATTTTATTTCTGGCATTGTGGAAGAGAATGAGCTCAAGAGAGTGAGAAAGGCTTATGCAATAAGCTTTTTTATGGAGTTCCATGACATACTCAAAATATGAAGGATTAAGCATAACAGCCTAGCAGGCGGTAGTCAGTGATCCATATTTAAAACCGTCTTTCTTGGGCTTCAGATGCAACTGAAAAGTATTTCTGGGAGAGCTCCCTTCTCTTCTCTTTATTCCAGTCCTTGCTTTCTTGCCCCAAATGCCACAGGTCAACATTTCCCCTCTTTCTTGCAGTCTTGGGTTTGGGGTTGTTTGATCTTATTGCGGAAATGACACCATGTATAGGTACAAGGTTGAGGGACTGGATTTTTTTAATATATATTTTATTGATTTTTTTTACAGAGAGGAAGGGAGAGGAATAGAGAGTTAGAAACATCGATGAGAGAGACACATCAATCAGCTGCCTCCTGCACACCTCCTACTGGGGATGTGCCCGCAACCAAGGTACATGCCCTTGACTGGAATCGAACCTGGGACCTTTCAGTCCGCAGGCCGACGCTCTATCCACTAAGCCAAACCAGTTAGGGCTGGATTTTATTTTTAAGCTTCTTGATACTCAAGTAGTCTCCCTCCATAGGTAGATATGTTTTATACCTTTTTTTTTTGCATGTTGCTTTTAATTCATTAGTGATTAATTTTATCACAAGACATTAATGTGGGCCAATGTTTTATTTGCAGTGTGAGCTAAAGAAACTATTTTCAAAGAATTCAAGGTAATCACGATCAAGATCCCCATATGATTCATATGAACATTGAAGCTTAAGAAGTATAACTTTGGAAGATTTAGCATTCTAGAGATAAAACAAAATGATCAGACCCAATATTATTATTAACGTCCTGTTTCCGGTTACAGGATACCACTAAGGAAGGAGAAACAGATATAAGACTCTAAAGAAAAGATATGAGCATTTGTTAAGCATCTACTATGTGTGAGCCACTTTCAGATATGTCATTCTGTTTAATCCTCGTAATAACTCTTCTCGTCATTTTTCCCAGTTGTCCTAGATGTTTCCCACAGTCTCTGATGGGTGAGAGCAGAGACCCAAAGCTCAGTTGCTTAGGCTCTAACACCCAAGCTTTTCCTACAATCCCCTACTGAAGTGTCTGTTCTCCAGACCCTGTTTAATTTTCTCAACAAAAGCAACTTGGGGTTTTAAAAGTTCCTAAAACGTGAGGTCTAGCAAAAAAAAAAAAAAAAAAAAAAAAGACATCACTGGAACTTGTGGTGCATACTGTGCACTTCATCCTGTATTATAAAAAAATTTTTAAGACAGTTTACATCTTTTGACCACTCCCATCATGAACTGAAAGTCTCCTGACAATCTGTTGGACAGACGTGATCATTTAATTAGCATCAGCAAAGTAGGAAGTCCTGTGGCCTATGATTTTGAGGTTAACTGTAATAGTTGTTATTTGTGATTTATAAGACATTCCCGTAGCTGAACTTCTGGGCACAGTTACTAAATGGATATGCAGTTAATTAATTCTCAGCCACTTCAGTCTCAGCTCTACCTCTCCAGCCAGCCTCTTCACATCCATCAAAGGACTGTCTGATGGAACAGATGGCTTTAGCACCCAGCCCTGAAGGACAGCTTTGAGGGGAAAAAAGGGAGGGGAGTGATTTCCAAACTATGCACTTTCCACAGAAACACTAGGAACTATACTACCCTCAGATCTAAATTCCATAAATTTAGGGACTACTGGTCCTTCTAAGCTGAAGGCACCATATGCACAAAAGATGGTATCCAATGTAGGCGGGATATAGAAACTAAGTTATGCTCAAGGAGAAAATAGGAAGCCAGGTTTGAGTTGTATGAGGCCTCTGGAGACTGGATTCTCACATAAAATGAAAGAATTTCTCAGCACTCAGTGCCCTCTAGAATGACTTTCCTTTCTGAGTGATGGTGCAGGTTGGAAAATCTGAACTGGCCTGCGATTCAGTTTCCACTTCCAGCAAATGGGACTCTATAACAGCAACTTAGAGAAGACTCGTTCCTGTGCCAGGGGACAGGCTTCTGTCTACCTATCCTCATTTATGTCTCCTGTGGTCATCCATCCTTCAGTAACTGGAGGACTTTCAGACGCAAGTCACCTCAAGCTCCTTGCTCTGGACTCTCTCCTATCTGGATTCAGTGGATGCCTCCCACCTTGCAGAAGCAAGCCAGCACTTCTATATATGGCACACTGTTATTTTTTGTTAAAGAGCAAGCTCACTGAGGACCAGGATGTTGGAACTCAAATTCTGGTCTGTAGATGGCAGTCTAGCCCTGCTAAATTTGACTACTCCCCAGTCCTGGGTGAATTCTGAAGCCATGGAGAGGACATAATCAGATTCAGATATTAATTTTTGGTTGGTGGTAATTAAATGGTTGGGTTTGAATACCAGGTTGAAAAACAACAAAACAAAACAAAACACCAGAATATGTGTCTACGAATGTGCTTAAACATGCTGTTTGGCAGTTCTAATTTGTGCAAAATTCACAAGTGATAAATGTGGGCAGTTTTATCATGAAATGAGCAGCCTAATTACAGTGTTGTATACCTGAAAGTCAAGAACATGGCCATCACTAAATTACTAAGACCTCTTTACAAATTACCTATTTACACTAAAATCATTTAGTCAATAAAATCTGGGTAGGATATATAATTTGATAAGGAACACTCAGTTTCTTGAAAAATTTCGGCAGGAAGGAATGGCTGTTGGCATTAGCCGTGAATTAAACATTTGATTGATTCCTATTTCAAATAGTTGTACTGACTTTGCGTAGACAAAGGTGATAAGTTCAGTTTGAGTTTGGGCTAGGGCTTAGCTGAGCATTATAGAATTTTGATCTGGAAGAGTCCTTAGTGGTGATTTATGTACAACTTTCTTCCTGTACAGACAGTAGAGCTGAGACCTAGATGCCACCAAGGCCCAAAGATTTGGTGGCTGAGCCAGCTTCCAAGTGACTCCTGGTGGGCCTTTGAACTTGGAACAGTTATGGATTTGCGTGGACAGCTTACTTCTAGTCATATGTTATGTGTCAAAACAGCTTTCTGTTGAGTTCAAATAGAAATAGTGTATTCAAAAGGTATTTGTATTTATTCCATTAATTTAAAATATGCTTTTGGGCCCAGGCAGCGGTGGCTCAGTGGTTGAGCATCAACCTGTGAACCAGGAGGCCATGATTCAATTCCCAGTCAGGGCCTATGCCTGTGTCACAGGCTCAGTCCCCAGTGCAGGGCACATAGGAGGCAGACAATCAATGATTCTCTCTCATAATTAATGTTTCTATCTCTTTCTCCCTTTCCCTTTCTCTCTGAAATCAATAAAAATATATTTTAAAATAAATAAATGCATACATAAATAAAATATGCTTTTGAGATTTTAAAAATACAGATGCTCCTAAGTGTTTTGTATTTCTAGAAGCTCTGACAGCAACCCATGCAGTGCCTTAGAAAAGGCAGTGGAATAAGAAGAAAGTACCAGGTAAGTTTACTGTGGCTTCTGGACCAGCTCTCCTTATCCCAATATTCTCACCTGAAAAATCATACTGATAGGGGCATCCCTGTTTACTTTATAGTATTGTTGTAAGGATCAAATTCTATCTGATGTAAGGGGAGTAAATCCACTTTGCAGAGAGCTAATATACAAAGAGTATAATTATTGGTATCCAAAAGAAGGCCAAAGTAAAGCACATTAAAAAAAAACCACACAAAACTGTATTTTCCCTTTGAAAAACTTGAAAACAAAAGAAGCCAGACACAAAAGGTCACATACAGTATTATTTCATATATAAGAAATAACCAAAATCCCGGGTCCGGGTGAGGCCGGGTCCCGGGTCCGGGTGAAGCTGGATCCCAGGTCTGGGTGAGGCCACGCGCCCCTGGGTCTGGGTGAGGCTGGATCCCGGGACTGGGTGAGGCCGCGTGCACCTGGGTCCGGGTGAGGCCGCGCGCCCCGGGGCCCGGGTGATGCTGGGTCCCAGGTCCGGGTGAGGCCGCGTGCCCCTGAGTCCAGGTGAAGCCGCGCCCCTGGGTCTGGGCGAGACCAAACCAGAGGGAGTCGGACCTGCATTACCACCATTTGTCCACCATCCAGAGCTGAAAAGTCAGTGACGACATGTACTCATAAGGAACTGGTGGACATTGAAATTGGGTCTCAAAAGAACTGTTGGTCCAGAAAGAAACTTACTACAGACTGATTCATTTGACTGTCAGCATAACTATTATTGCTCGTCTCACATTCGGTTCTTATAAGTATATTTCTAGTAACACAGGATCTCACTCATCTAGGGGAAATGATGAACAACATAGACTGATGAACAAGAACAGACCCAGAAACAAGGAGGCATCGATCGGACTGTCGGGCCTCATAGAGAGGGTAGGGGAGGGTGGGGGTAGCGGGGAGAGATCAACCAAAGGACTTGTGTGCATGCATACAAGCCTAACCAATGGTTAAGGACAACAGGGGGGTGGGGGCATCCGTGGGGAGGGGTGGGGGATGGGAATGGGGGGATGAGGACAAATATGTGACACCTTAATCAATAAAGAAATTAAAAATAAATAAATAAATAAATAAATAAATAAATAAATAAAAATATTCATTGAACAACAACAACAAAAAAGAAATAACCAGAATAGATTAACAGATTGAGACAAAAAGCAGATTGGTGATTGCCAGGGGCTAAGGGAGGGACAATGGGAGTGACTGCTTTAATGGCCATGGGGTTTCCTTTTCGGGTGATGAAAGTATTTGAGAGATAAATAAGAACTGTGATTGCTCAACATTGCCAAATGTACTAAACGATTCTGAAATTTTCACTTTAAAATGATTAATTTGATGTTATGTGGGTAAGCAAATCAAAGGACTTGAGTGTTGGTGGTGGGAATTAGGAAGGAGGTTGTGCCAGTCATGTTTGTCCAGATGGTCTTATGAATGAAATCTTAGATACTTACTAATATATAAACTCCTTTACAAAAGAATATCTGTAAAGTGTACTTTCAGTTACTGTTAGCATTCGGCTATCTCCATGAAACTAAGCCCAGAAAATGCTGTCTATATCATTGGGTAGGTTCCAAGGATAACACAGACAGTGAACTCCACAGATGCTTAGACAAGTGCCCTAGGCCTCTGGAGTCCTCCATCCTACTACCCAGTTGCTATTAGAGGTGCTTAAGACAAGAGATGTGGGGAGGAAAGCATGGTTTCATTAGTTTTCCTCAGTCTACTCGACAATTTACCACTGCTAGAAATCACACTTTTGCTTGAAACGGTTTCAGATGCTGATTTTTCCCCCATAGTTGGAAAATCTTGACTTTTGTGTGTTTAAATCCTCAGTGGGCCTCTTCTCTGAGCTTCAAAGAGAATTGCTATTTCATGGTATCAATTTTCTCGCTATAGGACATTGCTTTCTGATCTTTGCAAGGGCCCAGCTTCTATTCCAAACCTATGGGGTATTTTCAAAAGCTTTCAATTAATATCAAGAGGATTTTTTGCCTTTGTTTACAGTACAAATATTAAGAAGTGATTAGTCAAGTTATCAACATGTTTCTATTTGTATGCGCATAATGGAGTGTTACATATATGATTTGAAGAGCAAATTTCAAAAAAATGACTTATCTAATATTTTCCATAAATCATCTGTTAGACCAGGGAAAATTCAGCTAAAGAAAAAAAAATGCAGAATCTAGGTTACATTGGATATCAGAGGATCACAGAATCTGAGCACTGAAACAGACCTTTCTATGTATCCTTCAACCAACTAAGTGACATTTGATAATCACTCACCAAGTCCCTATCAGATTGTTGTCTACTCTAAGCTTGATGGGGACCATTTGGATAAGTCTTATTTGTCTTCTGCATGATGGATTTTAAGTCATAAGAAACAACTAAATGTATTTCCTGTTCCTTTAAGCTAAACATATGCAACTGAGTCTTATGTGCAAAGCTTGAAATTTCATGGTTGTCTTATTATCTTCTGTATAGACTTGTGTTTACTCATGTCCCTGTGAGAATTTGGTACCCAGAACCAAATACAATATATCAAGTGTATACAGAGGAGAGACTGAAAACATGACCATCTTTCTAGACCATAGGCTTTTATGAATGAACCAAGTTAACTTTATGGATGTGTTCAAATTAGCTCTTTTCATTTTGTCAAATGATTGGTTGCCACTATGTATCCATCATTATAATATTTATTAGTGACAAAAGCTAGGTGATTGAAATTGCAAGTCTTGAAAAATGTACAAAGCAAACAAATAAGCCAACAAACCTAGAAGCATGGTGTTCTATTAAGTGAACATTTTTTTAGAACCAGTAAGAGTGCTGCTGTTTTAGTTCTATAAGAAGCTGACTTTGCCATTTAAGAGACATTAGGCTTTCACCTAATGTGGTTCCCAAACTGTAAACAGATCTCTTGTAAAAAACTGGGAACCTGGTAATCAGACAACGTAGTCTCCACGTGGATGAAAATATCATCTGGCAAGAAGCAGAGTTCGGGGAAATAACTTGCAGACAGTGATAACCTTGATGCTTTTAAGATAGACGATCTTACTCAGTGCAGTCGGAGGTCAGTGGCTTACAGGGCTCCAAAGACTGGGCCAGACCCAGTCTCCTTGTCTCCAGAAGACTGTCCTGTTTTGATGTCTGTTCCTGGAACCCTGAGGCAGATTCAAGTCTGGCTCTGTCAGTGACTTTCCATGTGGGTATCAATATGCCAGGTGCCAGTTGCCCTCCACTGATGGAAAACGTCTGCCACCTTTGTTGGGAGTTGATTTCCTCCAAGGGAATGGATTCTGAAATAATGTGATCTGGGAAAACTTCATAGAGGCTATCATGTCAGGGTTTTCACTGTATGACTAATTTAACCTGTTTATATTCTATACCCTCTTCACTTCCAAAAATTCTTAGCCCTCTAATGCCTTCAAAAGTCTGATTCAACATTGGGGCGGGGGATCATAAAAGTTCTGCAAACAAAAATACCCTTGATTCATTTTTCATTGCATTGTATTCTGAAAGCAGAGGGGTGACACAAGTTAGAAAACATTAGGGGCAGGTTTGTCCACTGGGATGCCTGGCCCTCCAAGAGCCCCAGGGAACCCAAACTGGTTCAAATGAAGTTTGAACTTTAAAAAATAAACATATAATTAAAGATCAGTCCAACGTCCACTTTTTTCCCATCCTTTCCTCCCCCAACCCCTTCTTTTCTTTCACCATCCATCACAGCCAAATCATGCTTTGAGAAAACAAATACTGGCAGACATCATCTTATCTACTGAAGAAATAACAGCAGATCTTGAAAACTTAGTGAATTTCTGGAGGCTGTTCCTTATCTGTCCAGGAGACCTCTTGGCGTCTGAAAAGAGCCAAGGGTTGTTAGGTGTAGATTGACCTGTTGGGAAGACTGGTTTTAGATCAAATGAGAATATTGAACATATATGCAGAATAATGAGCCACCCATGCTCTTCACGTTGGCCCAGCAGCCACCACACTCCTCTGTAGGCCTCATCTTGAACTAGGCCCCCGTGGCAGTCGCAGACCTGTGCATCTGTTTAACATCAACAGAAAACAAACAGGAGTGCTGTCATCTCTTCCAGTTTCAAATAGATAAAGACAGTTCATCCAGAAATGGCAAGCTCCTAAGTGCTGTCTTGTGGGAGAAATCCTGAAGGAGTTTCTTTCTCCAGCAGCAGCTGGGATGGGACTTTGAAGTAGGAACGGCACCCCACCCCATGCACTCATCCATGTCCGTTTACTTTGGACATGCTAGAGTAAATCCGCCCGGAGACATGCGCTGCTCATGTTTCATGGTGGAGCACACACAGCTTCCGTTTGTTTGGGGTTATTTCTCCTGACTGCTGACCCTTGGATTTGCACTGCCCTTCAAAAAAAAGGGGGGGGGCTCTGTGGGGAAATTTGTTTTTGTTTACCAGTGTTTGGACACTAGGGCTTGTACTGAATAAACTTGAACCTGGGCAGTGGAGTATGAAGCTCTAGAACCTGGGACGGGACACCTACACAGACCTCTTGAGTTGGTGGGCCTTTGGGGAACAGTCCTGGGAAAGCACAGCTATTTCCCCGGCTTCCCCGGCTTCTTGTGGGAATGCCTGGAATGCCGGATGGATATCTTTATGGCAACATTGGATTGTAAAGTCAGAAGAGGTTATGGCAGCTAAGCCTGTTCTCTCCCAATCTCCACTCCAGAGCAATCGCCTTGCCTGCTGAGAATGCAAAGTTAAGATACCCAGTCCTCTGTGCTTCCTCAGTGAACACAGTGACCTTCATCTCCTGGGAGACTCAGATGAGTCTGTCACTTGTCTTCCAGGATAAGCCTATCTACCTGCCTGCAAAGGAAGGCCATCTGCTGGGTGGTGGGGGTTGCCTAGCACATAGCAGCTCCTGTTTCTCTCTCCCAATCCTTTGTGCTCCGGATCACTTTAAGTTCAAACCTCATTAAAAAACAAGAAACCAAGGGAAATAACATTGATAATGATAATAGCTGTTAATATATGAATAGGCACTCTTACACCTATGGCTTGTGTGGAAGGGGAATGATAACACTAAATAAAACAGCAGGGCAGAGAGAAAACCTAAAGAAGCTATTGTTTCACAGTGAATTTTAGAGCCAGGAAGTTGCTAATGTAAGTACTGCATAGAACCTAATTCCATCCTCTAGGTGTGTACACAAAAGTCTGAGGTTTGAAAAGCACATGAGGATCTACCTATAAGTTTCTTATTCTGTTCGAGTGAGCCCTCATTATGTGGATGGTATGTTAATACTATGCCCACACATTAGATACAGAAAGCTGGGGTGCAGAAAGAAAATAAGCCTGGATTGAGCCACCTCAGTATGATGGTATGTTAATACCCTGCCCTCAAATCAGAAATAGCAAGATGAAAATAAGCCTGAAATAAGCCACATCAGTATGGAGACCCTTTAATTTCTCTCTGTCTGTATTTATGTATTTATGTCTAAAAACACAGTGAGAAATACCATCCATTTTTATGGTGCTTCAGAGATTGCTATAGCCAAAGCTCTACCTGAAGCTAAATAAGCAAACATCATAATTTCCTCTTTTTTCCCCCCAGCTCAAATGCAGTAGTCATTTCCGAGGGCACTGCGAAAGAGGGCAGGTATATTTGCATTATGCTTGTGGATCCATTGCCAAGCACACCATCTTGCGGTTAATACAAGAGCTAGCTTTGCCTGGCAGGACAGACATCAAAGCCCCTTCCTGGAAAAGCAGCCCCAAATCTGGAAGAGGCCTTTTATAATTTCCAACCATTTCATTATGGCATTAAGGCGCATTAATTGTTTCATAGCCATGTGGATATAGAGTTATATTCATTGACTTAAGTTGACAACTTCCTTTTTGCTAAAGCTAGTTAGGAAAAAGCACTTCAAATGGGTTTCTAATGAGCTCATAAACACTGTTTCTTCTGATTGCTAAGTAGCTTCCTTTCCTTTCTTTTCTTTTTAATGCTCAGCTTCCTGTTCCTCTTCACTATGGTTGTGAACAGCTGAACTTGGGCTTTGGGGTGCTGTTTTTTCAGTCTTCTCAGAAACACGATGACTTGATCAGTGATTATGGACAGAAGGATGAATGGTCACTGAGTTAGAGGGAGCTAGAAATGACTTGGATTCCAACTAAAATTGAAGCATTTCTTTTTGAACCAAGGAAACTTTCTTAGTCAACATGTGGCTAGTGCCATGTCCCAAAAGAAGTGGTGAAAACAAAATTACCTGTAAACTTCATTTTTCATGTAACCAATACCTATTGTAAACCAAAAAGATACTCAGAAACTGCAACTGCAATAAGAAAGGCATGGCCCTGTGTGGCTCAGTTGGCCGGGCGTCATTCCAGGCACTGAGAGGTCTCCATTCAGTTCGTGGTCAGGGCACATGCCTGGGGTTTCCGGTTCTATCCCTAGTGGAAGGCCTGCAGGAGGCAGCCCATCATTGCTTCTATCTCATCAGTCTCTCTCTCTCTCTCTCTCTCTCTCTCTCTCTCTCTCTTTTTCTCTCTCTGTCAACTCAATAAAAACATTAAACATATTTTAAAAAATAAGGCATGCATCTGAAAGCCCATAAGTCTGGCATTTTAAACTTCTAAATGCTAATTAGAGTTGACTGTATTGATAATCTGACCAATTGGGCAGAAAACTTCTGTTGAAGACTCTTATGATGATGTAGGGTGAGCGGACTATTTGATCAAAATGGTAGAGGAGTGTGGTTGGGTAATAACATGGCCTCTGTGTAATGCTGTATCTAAACTATCACCAAATGCTAAGAGAAATAAAGGCCACAAGTAGCCAAGTACTGCATATGCCCTTAAAACGCTTTGTCTCCATGCCTGACTGGTGTGGCTCAGTGGTTGAGCACCAACCTATTAACCAGGAGGTCATGGTTCAATTCCCAATCAGGATGGTATATTAATACTATGGGTGGGCTGTGGGCTCGATCCCCAGTGAGGGGCATGCAGGAGGCAGCTGATCAATGATTCTCTATCATCTTTGATGTTTCCATCTCTCTCTCTTTCCCTCCCTTCCTCTCTGAAATCAATAAAAATATTTTTTAAAAATGCTTTGTCTCCAATGAATTCAGGCAGAGAAGATACCCTCCATTGACAGAAAGGTAAGAGTTCAAAAGCATGGCCACTTTAATCTTCTTTTTTTTTTATCTTTTTTGCAAATTTACAACTAAAAATGCAATTAGAGTAAAGAGGATGACATCAATTTTATTAAAGATGTTTCTCGTGTATCTTTGTAAGAGGTTATTTCTCTAAAAAATACACACCTTCTGCCAACTTTCTATGATATTTGCACGGAATCTACTGAGGATTAAATGTTTTCCAGGAACTTAGCATTTCCTGTCAGAGTTTTAGACAATCCCTGCTAACAGCTGTGGACAGAAACCCAGCTACTGCTGTCATGAATGACCTCCCATGTTTGGAACCTAAAGAACAAACAAACATTTACTCCAAGGAACACAGTCCTGGACAGAGCATGAACTTTGCCATGTCTTGCCTTCTCATAACAATTTACTGAAAATTAATTTGGTCGTCACCCAACCACTAGCTCTTCTAGAAAATTTATTTGTAATCTAACCAGCACCTTCCAGCACTTAAAACACCCACGTGCGCACATGCACATAAAATACTCTTGAATGCTAATAAAAGAGGGGAAAGACAAGTTTAAATTTAAAATATATTTTATTTTCCCCCCCTGAATGTTTGTTTTACCTTTCAGGTCACTGGTTTCCATAAATTCCCTGTGTCTTAACAGTATAGAGGGTATTTTTAAACATTGCTCTTATGCTGGAGTGTACATTAAATATTTGTTCAGCTGATTAAAACAGTTCTACATTTATTTAATGTTTGAACAGTAAACAGTTTATTGAAAACTGAAATGTCTTTTTATCCATACGCGTACCCTCACACAGACACACCTTTCAGAAGAGGGGCTTCTGTTCTGAGGTTTCCCAACTTAATACTGTTGAATATAAACAACCCTGGGATAAACCCCATTTTCAGACACAGTTATCTCTCAGGGAGGCTTGGGCTGTGGCGGAGACCAGTTCAGCAGGGTGGGCAGCAATATTGAGTGGGCAGGGGTTATGTGACTTAAAACCAGAAGACTTCCATGCTGACAGAAACATTTATCTTAGGGGAGAGTAAGTACATGGTCTCAGGTAGTAAAGACAGCTCAGACACACCTCAGTAGAGCACTCCCTGTCCTTTACCCTGGTTTGTTAAAACAGAAGATATTTTGACCTCAGATAAATGGGGCAAGGTTGCGATTACTTGGAAGAATGACAAACAGATGGAAGATAAACCTTGAATCAGTGCCTTTGCTTTGTCTTCTATGGAGCCTGAGTGAACCAGAAAGGAAGTAGTCCCACTGTTTATGTTAGCTTCTGCAATCTCCACCACAGAGGTTGTATATATTACCCTATGAATGCTCACCATATCTTGGGTTAAGAAGGTATGTGTATACATTCAGTACATTCTGTTATGGAACATGGTGTCGTGCGGTGTGCTGGTTAAATAAGACAGCTAGTTGTTTTCACCGTATATAAACTGCCAACTTTAAGGGTTAGAATGGAAGATTTTCACATTACTTATCTGAAAGCTGTCGGGGGGTGGAGTTGCGGGGGGGGGGGGGGGTTGCAGGCTGGGTGAAAAAAGTGAAGGGATTAAAGAAAAGAACACACCCATAGACACAGTATGATAATTACCAGAAGGAAAAGGGGGAGGTAGAATAGGGTATAAGGGGGATGGAAGGAGACTTGACTTTGGTGGTGAAAACACAGTAAAATATACAGATGATGTGTTATAGAATTATACACCTGAAACCTATATAATTTTATTAACCAATATCACCCCAATAAATTCAATAGAAACTAAAATAAAATTTTATCACTAAAATAATTACTTAATGTTATCAACTATATGGAGCATAATTTAATCTCTGGTTACTCATTGATATTTCAATATCATGTAATATTTTATATTCTGAATTCTGAATAATATTACTATAACATAGGTTTGTAAATTTACAATTAAATGAGACTCCTTTTAGAAGCGGACAAATGCATACCAGGATAACCACTGATTTATTATGTGATAGCACATGAAAAACTGTAATTGAGCTAGAATCCCATTAATGGAGAAATGGCAAAATGAGGCAAAAATAAAGTGAAATATTATGCTGTGCTTAGAAGGAATAAGGTGGACCAGTGTGTACAACACAAAGGCATGTCTAAGACACAATTTTAATGAAAAATTAAGCAATTTGTAAAAGACTGTGTCTGGTAAATGCCACTTTTGCTAAAAAGAAGACACTCACCCATATGCTTACATGCTCACAGAGGCCCGGGGAATTTCTGAAAAGAGAAACAATGATTAGATGGAGAGAGTGAGCATGTGACAGGATGGGACTTTAACTTTTTGCTGTATGCTATTGGAGCTGTTGGACTTGTAATTTATCACTCATAAAACACAACTCATAAAATGATTTTAAAATATACACTTACACTTACATTTTTATAAATTAATAATAGTTCAAACATAAAATACATAATTACATTTAAATTTTTATAAATTAAAAAATAGTTCAGAAATCATCAATAAGCATTTACTTTGTATACTGAAGTAACCATTTCTCTTTAAAGACAAGTTAAGTTTCATGGTCATTTGTACATGAATCCAAAGTGACATTATACAGGTGACTAATATGTACAAACAGATTGTTAAGCAAACAGTCTGGAGAAACTCTAAATATAGGTTCTTGTTTCTTTGGAGTTCTCTTAAGACTTTTATACAAAGATATTTACAGTGTGGCTTCCTTCTTTTTACTGTAAATGAACAGAAGTAACTTTTTACCAAGCAGCTTTGACTCAGTGGGGATAATAACCTGTATAACTTTTCCAACCACTGCTTGACCATGTTCTGGTCAAATGTCACTGAACTTCTTTTAACTACACTTTGGGAATATCAGTGACTTTCCAGGCTCTTTCACCTAAGTCCAGCTTACAATTCTCAAATTTCACTTTTGTCTTATTCCCCTCCCTAACTCCAGTGCCACCTCTACCACTAAACATACCCTAATTTGAAATCGAACTTGCCATTCCGTTATCTAAGCCTGATTCCTATGGAATGAAGTGTAGGAAGGACACAAGGGGAGAAAAAGTAGTAAACATCTCTTGACTTAACCATCTTTGGCTGGGTCCTTTCTCTGTGGATTGTTATTGTTTCTCTGGCCAATCCCAGCTGGCTGTGGAGGGCCTCCCTGTGAGTTTTAATAGGGCCCTTTGGGGCTTCCCACTGCAGTTCCCTGATGGAGTGGAAGATCCAGCTCCACCTCCATCACCATGTCTTCTTCCACCTTCCACCACCACCACCAAGTTCCTATTGTTGACAGTACACCCACAGCTGCTTGCTTCTGGTATTTCACTGCCTGGCTGGTGGACTTCTTGCCCCAGTCCAGATACCTTACTCAGTGCCCAATAGTGAGAAATCAGGCTGCTCCCCAACATCCTCTTCTCTTCATCCTGCTACCCCTCAATTCACTTTTCACTAGCTCATAGGGGGAAAAAAGCAAAGCAGCAAGCTCAACCTGAAACATGTCGAAAAGTAGAATGACATATAGGGTCTCATTCTTGCAGACACCCCCATGCTTCTCTTGGAGGGCCCTTCATTTGGCTTTAAGGAAATACGAAAAATTTAATACAATCTTATTGTATGGCACAAGGCTGTTGCCATCACTTAGATTCTCAGAACTTTCTCTCTCTGTCGCTTTCCCCAGCCTTCTGTTTACACTGTGTGTAGAAGAGCTGAGGTGAAGGGTAGGGCTGTGGCACCCAATATGTTTCAGCTGATTCTAAGTAAGCCCTGGCTGGTAAATGGTCCCAGTTATGGGATTGTTAGCACTCTTCTTTGTCTTCACCTTTGGACCCAAGATGTCAAGTCCAAGGTAATTGAAAAGTGCCATTCAACATGTTTTACATTCATCTATTAGACTCTTCTTCAGGATCAAAATAGTGGTCACAAGTTAAATGTTCAAACACAACTGGCATCACCATCTCATGATGATAAGAAGAGGTATAACTTTGGTACATAGTATTGTTCATATCCATGAAAGTGTGTAGATTAAAACTTTATAGAAAGAGGAGCTTCATTTTCAATGGAGCACTACTGTTGGGCCAGCTACTGGGCATGTTGCAGGGGTTAGAGATGGGTGAGGAGGGATCAAGTGAAGTAAGTCCTATTGTATTTGGAGAGCTTGAATCAAGTCACCCATTCTCCACACAGTGTGCTATTCTGCAAAGCAAAGTAATCAATGCTGAGGGAATGCAGAGTCAGGGGCTGAATCCATCGGTGTGGATCAGTAGGACTCATCTCACTCACGGAGAGAGTGAGTCTTAACCTTTACAGAGGCGACTCAGGTATCATTACAAAATGGCAAGGAGGGTAAGGGGGACCTCGGGAGGCAGAGACGAGCCTCCCCCACTCCCATTCTTATTACTCAGGACAGCTCTGCTTCTATCAGTTTTACATAATCAATTTTCACCTACGATTACATTTTCTGAAAGGATTTACAGGTTTAAAAATGTGAAAATGACTGGGTTCTGAAATAGGCATGAGATGCATGGCAAAGGACATATGTACAGATGGATTAGTTGGATGTTGAGCAGAACTACCATGTTTGGGAATAATGAGATGATAGGATGAGAGGGTGTGTGTGTGTGTGTGTGTGTGTGTGTGTGTTGGAGGAGATAAATGGGTGTGTGTGGGGTGGGGGGGATGGAGTCAACTGAGAAAAACTTAAATGAATGACTCAAAAGGTTTTATTTGAAAACTTATGTCACTGAAGGGTTTTGAACAAAAGATGTCAAAAGTAATGTTTAAGCCCAGCCGGCATGGCTCAGTGGTTGAGTGTCAACCTCTGAACCAGGAGGTCATAGGTTCGATTGCAGGTCTGGGTACATGCCCGTATTGTGGGCTTGATCCCCAGTAGGGGGTGTGCAGGAGGCAGCCAATCAATGATTCTCTCTCATCACTGGTGTTTCTATCTCTCTTTCCCTCTCCCTTCCACTCTGAAATCAATAAAAATATATATTTTTAAAAAGTAATATTTAAGAAAGATTATTCTAGCTGTGCATGACATATGTGTATCTGAATGTATTTGTATGTGTATGTATGTGTGCATGCACATAGGTCAAGGTGGTAACTCAGTCTACAATCTCCCCAGTCAAACAGATATTAATGGTAAAATAAGGAAATGAGCCCTAGCTGTTTTGGCTCCTTGGATTTAGCATCAGCCTGGGGACTGAAGGGACCCAGGTTCGATTCCAGTTAAAAGCACATGCCCAGGTTGCAGGCTTGATCCCCAATAGGGGAGTGCAGGAGGCAGCTGATCAATGATTCTCTCTCATCATTGATGTTTCTCTTTCTCTCACTCTCCATTCCTCTCTGAAATCAATAAAAATATATTTCTTTAAAAATTCAGGAAGTGAAATTGGTAACTCACCTTTCTCTTGAGTTAGAGCTCCTTACCTAGTTGACTCCCCAAACCTGCCTGACTCCTGGGTAATGTCCTTTAGAACAGGATCTCTCACATTTCCAGAACTCAAGTGTGTCTGAGATAAGGGCTCATTCCCCTCTTCAGAGTGGCAGCCCCCTCCCCCAACTCCACCCCTTAGAAAGAGGGCTACCTTATACAAACAGGAAGTCTTTTCAGGCTATAACCAAAATGAAACCCTTAAAGTAATCTCAAAGCTGCCAAATGTTCAGCAACACCTTGACAGTATTTAGGAGAAACTTCACTGAATCCCTCAAGTAATGAGTTGAAAACCACAGGATGCTGCCAGCTTTGCCACTGCCATGGGGATCTTTCTGACACTTTTTAGCAGATGGCACTGTATACACTTCTTTTATGTACAATGCTTCTCTAAATTAAAGATGATTTTTCAAAAACAACTCTCTTAGAGAGTGAAACAAAGAACTCACACATACTAAGCTGTAGACGGCCTCATATTTACATAAACCATGAGGAAATTAAAAGTCATGGTACAATGGTGTGTTTCTTACAAGTCCTATGGATGTTAACTATTAAGCAAAACTAAGTTTCCACATAACCCTGAGGTGAGAATTCTGAGGCCTGGAAATCTAGTAAGGTACACCACTTTCTATCCTAAAAACTAT
The DNA here is from genome assembly GCF_951640355.1 of Cnephaeus nilssonii. Classification (NCBI taxonomy): domain Eukaryota; kingdom Metazoa; phylum Chordata; class Mammalia; order Chiroptera; family Vespertilionidae; genus Cnephaeus; species Cnephaeus nilssonii. The sequence goes on from NC_137085.1 coordinate 34,195,170, forward strand.
GAAATGGACATCCCCTAATTTGATCTGTAAGTAAAATAGCTCCAGTATGTGCTTATTATTATTTTTTGTAAATTGCATGCATTTTTGTTCATGCACAGAATGTGAAATAATGAGAAATCTTTGCCTAAGGATTTTGCTTTAACAATTATTGCAAAGACTCAAAATATTGCCAACAACCAATTCTTATAATGACTAATCCTGTCAACAGCTAGTCGTTTCATACAAACTATTGACATTTCTGAAAGAGTTCTACTGAGTCAACCAGATTGACTGGCAGTTTGCCTTTCACAGACTCAGTACTGCCTTTTCTATTGAAATTCTGTCTTGTTTTTATATTTATGGGTTGAGGGCTCACAGTTCAATAAAGAAATGCATGTCATTGTCCTCTGGAATGTGTTCAGTCCCATCACCTGATCACTGGGGTTCTTTGGTCTCCTCACTGGCATTTTGAAACATGGTGCCTATTTCTCATCTGCCTCACTAGGGTAGTCTGAGGAGATCATGGCTTTCAAAGGCCAAACACAAACTGTTAGCTCTAAATCTCTACCATATAGCTATTTAACACATGTAATCAGCACAAAGCACTGTGGGTAGAGAGCTACATATAGAATTTAGGAAGAAGTGGTAGGTGCTTTGATAAAATACCAATAGCCAGCATTTATTACATATTCTGTATAGACTAGACACTTGACTAAATGCCAAATATTTATATAGTCTCATTTGATTAGATCAACAACACTATGAAGTTGATTTTTTTTTCTTGTTTTATAGAGGAGGAAACCAGGGTTTAGAGAGATTAGAAAATTTCCAGGTGTCACACAGCTGTAGTAGTCAGAAGTAGAACTAAGACTTAAGTCCCATCTTAGAAGCTAACTCATAACCAACATAGTTTTTTCCCAGTGTCTCTTTACAGGTGTACCTGCTACCACTATTCAGTGGAGGCAGCAAGTACTTCAGGCTTGAGAGACACTGGGAGACTAAACAGCGGCATTGGGTCTAGGTTCTTCAAGATTGGTACAATGGGAGAAGAAGGGAAGAGAAATCTACAAAAAAATAAAGAGTGAGAGCAAAGGCATAGGGTCAGGAATTTTTATGTTCTTGCACTGGAAATCAGGATATAGGTATATGTGAAGGAATGCCTCCTCTATCTTCTAATTCATCCGATTGCAGCATCCTAAACTGTTAGCCAATCATCCATCATGCAAAACCTCTCAGTTGCTCAGTCATACTGGTAACTACGTGTATGTGTGTGTGTGTGTGTGTGTGTGTGTGTGTGTGTATGTGTGTGTGTGTGCTCTCTCTAGATGGTAAGTCATTTGCCTGGAGAAGAACTGAAGTAGGAGAGTTCACTTTAACTGACATGTAGTCCAGAATATCCCCCCATCAGCATATATGCAATGTGGCCATAATTTCCCAGGGAATGACCTCAAGTCCATTGAAGGAAGAAGCAAAATTTAAATATTAGTTTCCCTTTCGAATCATCGACACATCAAATGTATGTTTTTTACCTTAGTCTGCTGTGGCATAAAGTGTGTGTGTGACTCAATATCTTGTTTTCCTTGGCATTGCTTGCCATTCTAACTCGGGTATTTCATATTTGGTTGTCAATGTAAAAATATTGGTTTCAAATGGATATGTGGCTAAGTGGATGGACAATTGGTAGCCTTTTCATCTAAGACATCTCCAAAATACAGAGTGAACTTGCCTTGAAGAGAAATCCAGTTAGACATTAAAGGAGCATTCACTGGTTAAAGCTTATCACATCTGACCCTCTGGCTTTTCTCTGCTTCCTGTACCTTCAGAGTTTTCTCCAATTTTCTTACAGGTCAGAATCAGAGATGATATGATTCAATTTACCATAAAGGTAAGGAGCCAAATTATGAGAATTAAATGGGCCCAAAGAAAACAGTCTTCTACTCTGGAAATATCACAGGGCATAGGCAGAATTTTGAAAGGAATTACAATTTTTAAATGTACTTAGAATTTTTTAAAAAGTGGGCAATGGGGCTCTGGCCTGTGTGGCTCAATTGGTTGAGCATTTTGCCATGCACCAAAGGATGTTGTTTCAGTTCCCAGTCATGGTACATGTCCAAGGCTCTGGCTCTATCCCCAGTAGGAGGTGTGCTGGAGGCAGCAGGTTGATGTTTCTCTCTCTCCCTCCCTCCCCTTTCCTCTCTAAAATTAATAAAAACATTTTTAAGTGGGTGAGTATGGCTTCCTTAGCCTACCTAGTTTTATTCCGAATGCCTCTACCCAGCCAGCACCTCTGAGAAATCATGAGTTTGGGAGCTTTCTCCTTGATCCAGAGGACTCCCATAACATGGTTGCACTCTGTTTTTCATTTTTGTGCATGTAAATGTGGAGTCATTTTGTCCCTGAGGTTGGCACACTAAGCCATCTTTAATTTAACCTAATCAAAGAAAGTTATTTTCCATTGTATGTTTTAAAAAAGCATAACAAAAAATGTGAATGTGTAGCAGAGTGCCTGGTAGGATCTTTGACCACCCTCAGATGCAAAGGTGAAGCTACTCTAAATGCCGGGAATACCTCGCAGCTAAAGGTGAAGGTGAAGCTGCACCTGATATCTGGGTGTCTAAATGATGCAACATGCCCTGTGTTGTGATGCTAAAGTAACTGGAATTGTGAGGCTTTTCTGAGAGTCAAGGTTATCAAAAGGAAAACCAATTGGTTCAATAGATTCATAGGTGTCTTCCTGGTGGTGAATCCTAAATAGAATCATTTGCAGTATTCATAGAAGCATGGGGGCATGTTCTGAGAAATCAATGGAAGCTGAGAGCATCAGCTAAAGAATGGACCGACAATGCAGTGAATACCTTGCTTCTCATCCAGCACAACTTCACCCTTGGCATTATGTGAAGAGAGCCTCTGTTTGTCATAGGATAATTGTTTTTTCATTCCTCCTCAGCAATGTTTAACACACAGGATGTATTACAAGAGAGCAAGGTGGTGTCTATGTGAGGGGGTGAATGGCCAGATAGTTGAATTAGGGGCAATTAGCAGGAGGCAGGTGAACTTGAATGTGTCCTGTGGCATGTGGTAAAAAGTTTAAAAACATGTGTTTGACTAGAAAGGTTTAGGAAATACTTTCAAAACACCCCACTAAAATGTAACTTCTGCAAGAGTTGAATCATGGGGATGAGCAGTTGGATCCAAGCTTAGGATTCTAAATGCGGAAAACCTCCACCTCTCAGCCTTTTACCTGGGCAAAGTTCTTCCCTGGAAGCCATGCAGAACTTGGGTTTCAGTCCATATCAGGGATATTTTTGACGGAGCATCCTTTTACAGAAAAAGAGACAGAAAGAGCTACCCCATGTGTCCAAAGGAAAGACATATGTAGCCTCATGTTCAACATCAAATGCAAAGTCATTTCATTAGTGTAATTTAATCTTTTCATAAGCCTCAATGATAAATTCCATTAATGCATTGGAAATGCCAGCTATTAAGAATAGCCTGTGACTGTGAGAGATACTGAAAAAGGTAGGTTGGATTATGATCCTCTCCTGTCTTCTCTAGCTCAGAAAAAAAAAAAAAAGAAAAAAAAAAGAGTGGATAGCAGTAAATGTCTTCATTCCACTCAGATCAGCTTGAGCCTTAGGGCAAGCCAGAGTTTGCAGCCATTTACTACAATAATAGCAAGACAATTTAGCAGTAATGGATAAGTAGGGAACAAATTAAGCCGTTTGCTGAGATACAGAAATGAAGCCAGAAAATATTTGGCCTCATGTTAGGCTTCAAATTCATAGTCAATTCATTAGTGTAATTTAGCCCTTGCATAAGCCTTTTGAGTGATAAATTCTACTAATACATTTGAAATGCCAGCTGTAAGAATAACTCATTGAATGTTGAGTAAAATTAAAAGATGGGCAAGAATAAATCCTTCATTTTCATCTCATATGGGAAGATTTATGAAGGCCTTTGAGAAGAAGCATCTGTCTGCTAGTTGTAAATTGAGAGTATTAAGGGAAAACATTGGAATATTTTGGTTACATTAGCGAGAGGAATGTATTAACTCAAATGCTTTGGAGATCTTTCCTTTGGGGGCTGAAGATTACTCTTGATGAAGAACATGTGAACTTTTAGAATTCATCTCTTGCTTGGGAACAAAGACCACAGCACAAACAATATTAAATGGCTGGTGTTTTGGGGAGAGGTTTCTATGAAACACAATTATGCGAGGGATGTTGCTAACTTTTTTCATATGAATATGGTTTTCTCTGCGGTTGTGACTATTCTCTTTAAGGCTGTAAATCAGTGGACTTAGAACAAGGATGGGAATATAATCAAATAGTATTTGACTTTCTTAGAAAAAGAGAAGAAAAAAAATTAGTCTATTTTGCCAGTTAGTTTAGTTTCTCTTGCTGGTGCCTTAAAATTAGATACCTTCTTAATAAAATAAATTGTTCATTTTTAAAAAGGGACAAGAAGGAAATAAATTTTCTTAAGCAGCTATCACATACAAGGTGATTTATATAAATCAGCTCACTTTCTCTCCAACAACTTTTTGAAAAACGTATTCTCAATTTATAGAAGAGGAAACTGCAGATTCAAAGGAATAAAGTAAGTTCCCCAAGGACAGCAGCTAATCAGTTGTAAAACTGGGATGGAAACCAGGCGTGCCCCAGTCCATGGAGCCAGACTCAGGCAGAGGTTTGTCGGCAGGGGTGAGCCTGGGATATTCAAAACTGACTCATGGGAACATGCTCTGGCAGCCTGCTGTGTCTGCAGTGATCAACCCACTCTGGTCCTCTGGTCCTTTCCTCCTTGTCAAGGCACTAATTTTAGCCAGAGCTGTGTTTTTAACTCTTCCTGCTCTGAATGGTCATTTCTGGCTAGAGACCTTTAAATGGACCTCAAATCTGCCTTCAACTCTGCTTTAGATTTGCAGGAAAGATGGGAATGCTGCCCACTCTCATCCTTAGGCCCACACAAAGTAGACCCTGACTTATATGTTCATGTATTAGAAGGCACCGTTCTAGTCTTGTCCATAAATCAGGCCACTAAAACTATAAAATACCCAGTTAAGTTCTAATTTGAGATAAACAACAAATAATCTTTTAGTATATCTTGTATAATTATACTAAAATATTGTCCATTAAATAATATTCAAATTTATTAAATTATTTTTAAAAATTCAAATGTATATAGGTGTCCTATATCTTTTCTGGTTACCCTGGTCTATGTAATAAGAATTAATCTCACCCAAAGAAGTCTTTGGCCTTTGACATGATATCCTAAGAGGTGGTTTCTAGGAAGAATGTCTTTGTTTATCTGGGGGCCTTGGGCCACATTGGACAGTCTAACCATGTGATTTATGAAGAGGGATTTGGACCACATTGTATGTCTTCTATCTCCAAATAGAATGGAGACTAAAGGTATCAGCTTAGCCTCAACTCAGGACAACTGGAAGTTCTGCATTTAAAGCCTTCCGGGGCCGTGCCCATGCATCTCTTCCCTTGGTTGATTTTAATATGTGTCCTTTCTCTATAATAAGTCAAAATAATGACTATAATAGCTTTCAGTGAGTTCTATGAGTCCTTCTAAATGATCAAAACTGAGGGTGGTCTTGGGAACCCGAGAACTTTCATTTGGTATTAGAAGTTAAGGCAGGCTTCTGGGCTGTTCTCTCTATAAATTCTCAGGGTCTGGGAGGGATGCCTACTAACCCTTCTTCTAGAGTCAAGAATCTAAACTATGCTCCAAGTACTTACTGAGCATGCTTCCAGAGCCTGTGTGAGCCTCCTCCCCAGGCCTCGCCAAGAGTGGACCAAGGCACCAATGCAGCACACTTAATCTAGAGGGTCAAATGGCTGTAGTTTTATGTGCATTCCTATGTGTCCAGACACATATATGTGAAGATTCTTCCTTCACAGGACTGAACTGGAGTGAGAAAATATAAGGAAGGACTGTAGACTCCCATTTATACTTTTACCCTTGTCCCAGTAAGTGTGGACTTAGAACAGGGATGGGGAATATAATCAAACTAGAGGCCCAGTGCACGATTGAATCATGCACGTGTAGGGTCCCCTACACACTTTCGCTTTCGATCACAGGGGAGCTGGGTGCCTGTCCGCTGGTGCACCAGGCCTTTCAGAAGCCTCCAGCGTGGCAGAGGCTTCTGAAAGGCCTGGTGCACCAGCGGACAGGCACCCAGCTCCCATGCTTTTGCTTTTGATCGCTGGTGCACCAGGCCTTTCAGAAGCCTCCAGCGCGGCGGAGGCTTCCGAAAGGCCTGGTGCCTGAGCGGACAGGCACCCAGCTCCCCGGCTTTTGATGGTCAGCGGTGGGACGTGAGCTCGCTGCCCTAGAGGCCCCTTCTGTGTCGCAGCACAGCCATGGCGCAGATGCTGAGCTCGAGCTGCCGCTGGTGACAGAGCTCAGAGTCCCGCGGGCCCAATCGGCCACCCCGGCCACCCCGAGTCCCACCCCCCCGCGCCTCCTGACCAGTCGTGGGCATAGCGAAGATACGGTCAATTTGCATACTTGTCTATTATTAGGTAGGATAGTATTTGACTGAGGGGGCCTCTTTCTGTCCCACCTCTCCCTATCATGCAATATAAGGCTTGTCTCCACCTTCAGCTTCTTTTCTCCTCATTGGCATCTCAATATCTAGAGATTTCCCCAAACTGTATGGCTCAGGTAAGGCCATGAATCTCAGAATATATTCTTTCTTGAGCAAGTAACAATTCCAGTATTAACTCTAGCCCTTGACTTGGGGATATCAAATTAACTATATGGAATGTCCTCGATACTAAAAAACATCCATCATGAAATCTATCTCTGAATTATTAGCACCTTTTGGTGGCAGAGGAAGAAATATCTTACTAAAGCTAACACATTTATTAATTATAAGCTGCATTGTATTTTTAGAAAACAAAAAATATTCCAAGTTGAGGAAATATGGCATGTATACTATTATCATATCTCTATGTCACTTGAGTTTCAAAGCTTTTTGCACCTTCTATCTCATTTGTTCCTCATGATGATTCTTGCAGTGGTGGCCGAAGCACCAGGACATGCCCATCTCCTTATAACCCATTGGCACCAGGGATCCCACTCTTCTTTCTCTTCCCTTCACCCCAGTTATTAAGATCCATCTGTGAACTGAAAAGTCCCACTACCCACATTGTCTGGAGCTGAACTTCTCCCCATCTTTATTTCTGTGTTTGGCAGGTAGGGTGCCATTGGTGGGGTCTACCAGGTAACTGGGATGGATCTGGGTCTGAGGTAGAGAGAAAGGAAGAAGGAATGAGCTGTTACCATGGGGACAGAGCTGTAATGCCAACCATGCCTTCTTTTAGATGACTTCCTGGGTGAAGAGCAGCAGGCTTGAAAGGGAGGACCAAGAATCCCTGCTGTCCCTGGAGGAATAAGGATAGGCCTTGAACTGGGACACATGGGTGCCATGCAGTTTTGGACAAGCCACTTCACTCTGAGTCTCAGTGGTTCTACTCATACGCAGAGTAGAATGAAGGACTCCTATAGTGACATTGCTGGGCTAGTAAATGAGACAATGCCTTGCCCAGCATGTAGCACACGAGTTCATCAATTTTACCTGCTATAATAAGTTTGGGGCCCGGATGGTTTCTCACATAGTCGACATTCAATCAGACAGTGGCAGCTCCAAGTAGGATTATTGCCAGCTCTTCCTCAGAGGTGGCTCTAAGGCACAGTCCTTCTTGGTGTCACTCAAAGGACAGAGAAATGTGAAGAGGAGTGAGTCAGAGGCAATGCATTTCAGCATGAGCGAAGAGATGAAGCTGCATATCTTTCTGGCTGTGCTTGGCACAAGTAGATTCTAAAAACCTGGGGAACGTGCAAGGCCAGCTCCATTTATAAACCCACGATTAGCAAAGGCTGTGCTCATGTTTCCCTGCTTTCCCTTGTGTTAGGAATAGAAGCTCTTAGGAAGCCATGGAAGATGGCACAGAGAACTAAGGGAAGGAGAAGCAGGCCCTGCTGTGGTCTGAGGGGAAGGTTATGATTTGAAACCATAAATAGTGGTGACAAGAGAGGCCAGCAGGACAACTCCCTGGAAGTGGAAAAGGACAGGGGTGACCTGGAAGCGGCTCTTGCCTGAGGAAGGTCTCATGAGAAGGACTTGGGCTAGCGACTGCTAAGAGTCTCAAGTATCATTAAACAAAAATCAGAACAGGAGTGATGGGGAGGCCAGGATGATTGAGGGGAAGCTGGAGAGTCTTACTGCCATCAGCATTCCCTCCTTCCCTGGGAAGAGAAATGACAGGAACATCCCAAGTGGAATTTGTGAATCATTTCCCCCAGGCCACCAGTGTAAGCCATCCTGGCTAGATTCTGTGCACTTTCCATGAAGGAAACCTGAGGATTTAACCACTATTTTAATACTGTTTCTGGGGGAGAAATGTTTTCTGACTCCTTCATTTTCTCATTTCCCCACTGATCAAGACACGAATTTCTGAATTGGCAGTAATGGAAAAGTCACGGAGATGTAAAGTACAGTTTAGGGAATATAGTCAATAATTCTATATAATAAAGAGGTAATATGCAAATTGACCATCACTCCAACACACAAGATGGCCGCCCCATGTGGACACAAGATGGCCGGCAGGAGAAGGCAGTTGGGAGGGACCAGGCCTGCAAGGGAGGGCAGTTAGGGGGGACCAGGCCTGCAGAGGAGGGCAGTTAGGGGGGACCAGGCCTGTAGGGGAGGGCAGTTGGGGGCAACCAGGCCTGCAGGGGAGGGCAGTTGGGGGCAATCAGGCCTGCAGGGGAGCAGTTAGGCATCAATCAGGCGGGTAGGGGAACGGTTAGGGAGTGATCAGGCTGGCAGGGGAACGGTTAGGGGGTGATCAGGCTGGCAGGCAGAAGTGGTTAGGGGCAATCAGGCAGGCAGGCAGGTGAGCGGTTGGGAGCCAGCAGTACTGGATTGTGAGAGGGATCCCAGATTGGAGCGGGTGCAGGCTGGGCTGAGGGACACCCCCTCCCCCAGCACGGATTTCATGCAGCGGACCTCTAGTATTCTAATAACTATGTATGGTGTCAGATGAGTACGAGATTTATTGGGATGATCACTTAGTAGGTTATAGAATGTCTAACACTGGGATGTGCACCTGAAACTAATATAATATTTGAATTTAAAAAAGAAAAAAACGAAGGGAATGAATTTCTGGAATGCATACTCTGCCCAGAAAGGCGATGGTTAATGCTGCCCACCTGAGTAGGAAAAGACGACTGGACTGGCGTCTGCTGTTTTCTTTCAGGCACAAAACCAATTGAGTCCTTGGAACCAGATCAAAGAGGCTCCACGTGAGTGCTGCACAGAGCAGGCCGTGACCCTGGAACACACAGTGTCCTGGGAATATTCCCAGGGCTTTCAGTTGGACAAACTGAAGCATATCTGCTCCAACAGTCTCACCTTCATGTCTCCCTATTCATGTCCCCCCATTTGTTCTGAAAGTCCCTCTCTTCCCCGAACCCAGGGAAACAGAGGGGATATCCATCACCCATTACCAGGGAAAACCCTACCTCTTCTATAAAGCGGTAGGGGTTTTTCTCAACTCTGAGCTCCCACAGCAACTTGGAGTCCATACTAGAGGGTCTAATTTATTTTATTCATCTATGAACATATGCTAATGTTTCAGCAGTCAAGTATTATTTTTCAAATGGTATTGCCAGGTTTGTTAAGGAGGACTGTCTCATGCTTCTGCACCTCACAGAGCACTTTTCAATCCTTGGACTCAGAAATATCCTTGCAGATGCACGGTTAGCTCACATGTTTACAGTTAGCAATGACTGTCACCTGGCTAATCTTCCACCACAACCACTGCCATCATCTCTGTGCACAACCCTACTGTCGCCACCCTGAATCACCACTGCACCTAGAAATGTTTACAACAGTTCAGAGTCTACTAAGTGCTTCACATGCAGTACCTTACTTTATATTTACAGCCTGTGTGAGGGATATTGTTTATTATCCCATTGTACAGATGATAGAATGGAGGACAAAAGGGATCAGGTGACTTTCCCATATGACAAAACCGCAAATCAAAATCTTTTTAGGTGCTGCATAAATACATATCTCCATGTATTTGTGAGCATGAGACTGCTTTCAAACAAACACTTAAAAGTGCTGTTCTGGCCGAAACCGGTTTGGCTCAGTGGATAGAGCGTTGGCCTGCGGACTGAAAGGTCCCAGGTTCGATTTCGGTCAAGGGCATGTACCTTGGTTGCAGGCACATCCCCAGTGGGGGTTGTGCAAGAGGCAGCTGATCGATGTTTCTCTATCATCGATGTTTCTAACTCTCTATCCCTCTCTCTTCCTCTCTGTGAAAAATGAATAAAATATATTAAAAACAAAACAAAACTTTACTTTAAAAAAAAAGTGCTGTTCTGATTATATAATAAACCTCTACAAATTTTAGTGGCATAAAATGCAACCATTTTCTCTTGTTCCCAATTCTATGGTCAGGAATTTGGACAGAGCACAATAGAAATGGCCTGTCTCTGGGCCATGATGCCTGGGCCTCCCCTGCATGGATTCCATGCCTGAGACCGTATGTCCTGGGCCTCAGTCCTTTTCCACACAGCATCTCCTCGCCCTGGAATGTCAAAGGCAGCTCTTTCATTAGCATGTGTCTGCCATTGAGGCAAGGATGGCTAGCACAGCTGGGACTAATCTTTCCCCCTCACTCCCTATGCGGTCTTTCCATGTTGGGCCTTCACCTGGGGCTCTGTCAGAGTGTGGAGCTCTTAGGGAAGCCGCATTCCTTATGGGGCTGCTTTCCCCTGAAGCCGGTGGTCTAAGCCGCCAAGACAGAGCTGTATGACAGCTCATGACCTAGACTCAGAAGTCATGCAGAATCACTTCTATCACCTTCTCTTGATTACACGTGGCCTGACGAGCAGAGTGTGGGAATGGACTAACCAAAGGTCTGAATAGGGGTAATATGGTTCATCAGAGACATTTTTGAAAATTAGCTGCACATTTATTTTATTTAAAATCTTATCCAAAATCATCTAGGTCTAGGCCAGTGGTCGGCAAACTGCGGCTCGCAAGCCACATGCAGCTCTTCAGTCCCCTGAGTGTGGCTCTTCCACAAAATACCATGGCCTGGGTGAGTCTATTTTGAAGAAGTGGCATTAGAAGAAGTTTAAGTTTAAAAAATTTGGCTCTCAAAAGAAATTTCAATCGCTGTACTGTTGATATTTGGCTCTGTTGACTAATGAGTTTGCCGACCACTAATGAGGCAGTCCCCATGTCTTTGTTTAAAAATGTGTTCTGAAAAAGAATGAAGAATGTAAAAAAAACAACAAAAAAACAGACCTCTTAGGCAACTAAGTCAGAAAGGCTGTTGTTTAGACCTGCAACTGCCCTTTTTATCACTAGGTGGTAGGTCTGAATCAATAAGGCAAACACACACACATACACACACACACAAATGAAAACAAAAGATAAAACTATTTAGATTGGTCCTGAGGACCATGGAAATTGCAGAAGAGACCGAGTAATGTAGCAAAAGGCAGCACTGGCTTCTTTCCAAGTGACAAAAATTTTTTTTCTTTTTAGAATAAGTTATTTCTATATTAAATTATAAAAGCTACACACAGTAAAATAAAAACAATTTGAGTTTCTTTTCTTCAAAGTTTGTGTTTGATATTTTAAAGTATACTATGGTATTTAGGGCAGTTTGTTATTTCAAAGTAAATTGAATTTTGAGGAGAGGATTGGAATCCTAGTAGAACTCATGACATTCAGTTTGCTACAACCAGTATTTATTGAGCATCTACTAGATGTTAGGCACAGTACCAGGTATCAGATATACCAGAGTGCGCGTCAGACCTGGTCTCTGCCCTCACAGGGCTTATAATCTAGTGAAGAGAACAAAACAAGCAGTTAAAATATAAAGTCACGTATTTTATGACTGGACAGGTTCAGAGAGTGTCAAAATACAAAGAAGGGAACTGTAGCTCAGTTGGTATCAGAAAATATAATACACATCAGTGAAAGAATTTTTTTAAAAGTGTGGTAAATATACATGACATAAAATGTAGCATTTTAACCACTTTTAAGTGTGCAATTAAGTGACACTAAGTACATTCACAATGTTGTGCAACTATCACCACTATCCATTTCCAAAAATATTTTCATCATCCCTGGTAATTTCTATTCTACCTCCTGTCTCTATGAATTTTTCTATTCTAGGTCCCTCATAAAAGTGAGATCATTCAACATTTTCCCTTTATGTCAGGCTTATTTCACTTAGCAGAATATTTTGAAGGCTCATCTATGTTGTAGCATGCATCAAAATTTCCTTTCTTTTTATGACTGAACTAGAGGCCCAGTGCCCCAAAATTCGTGCACTGGAGGGGGTCCCTCAGCCTGGCCTGCCCCCTCTCACAGTCTGGAAGCCCTCAGGGGATGTCCTACTGACGGCTTAGGCCCACTCCCCGTGGTGAGCGGGCCTAAGCCGCAGTCTGGCCTCCCTCTGTGGGAGACAACCAGGCTGATCAGGGGAAGGCACCACCCCCATCACCCCGCTGCTACTGCCACTGCCGGCCTCGGTGGCTCTGAGGCCTGAGCCCCGGGCCTTGCAGCCACCATGGGCTCAGGCAGCCGTGAGCCCCCGGCCTTGCAGCTGCTGTGGCTTTGTCTAGATGGATATCCAGAAGACATCCGCCCTAATTAGCATATTACTCTTTTATTAGTATAGATAATATTCCTGTGTGTGTGTGTGTGTGTGTGTGTGTGTGTATGCGCACGTGCGCGCAGGCCTGGTGTTTTATTTATCCATTCATCTGTTAATGGATATGGACATTTAGGTTTCCACATTTTTGCTATTGTAAATAATACTGCTATGAGCAGAGGTATGGGTGTCTGTTGGAGTCCTTTGAGTTTATACCTGGAAATGGAATTGTGTGATCATATAACTCCATGTTAAACTTTTGGAGAACTTGCCATACTGTTTTTCACAGTGGCTGCATCATTTACCTTTCTACCAGCAATGCACAAGGGTTACACTTTTTCTCTTCCTGGCCAACTCCTGTTTTTTCATTTTTAAAAAATATATAATTTTCATTGATTTCAGAGAGGAATGGAGATGGAGAGATAGAAACACCAATGATGAGAGAGAATAATTGATTGGCTGCCTCCTGCACGCCCCCTACTGTGGATCAAGTCTGCAACCCGGGCATGTGCTCTTGACTGGAATTGAACCCGGGACCCTTCAGTCCACAGGCCAACGCTCTATCCACTGAACCAAACTGGCTAGGGCATTTTTTTTTTCTTTTCATTTTTTGGTAACTGCCATCCTAAAGTGTGTGAAGTGTTATCTCATTGTACTTTTGATTTGCATTTCCTTAATGGCTTGCTATCTTGAATCTGCTTTCATGTGCTTTTGGTCATTTGCATATCTTCAGTGGAAAAATGTCTCTTTAAGTCCTCCGCACATTTTTGAAAGGTGTTGTTTGCTTTTGTAGTTCTTTGTATATTTTTATGTTAATCCCTTATTGTTTGAGAAGTTTGCAGCTCTATTTTAAGAAGTTACTTTTGAAACCGATCTTGCCCATTGTATCTAGGCCAGGTGAATTACCTTCCTTCCAAAGGTAAATTCCAAACTTTTAGAATTTTGAAACTGGCTGAAAAATGGCTTCCACTATTTTAAGAAAAATTAATGTGTTTGAATGACACTTTTTGTTTGGATTTGCTAATATTTCTGCTTTAAAAAGCAAACATGAGCTGCTATATCTGTGTAGCATAACATTCTCACCAGCACTCTTTGTATTTAACTTGCTATTAATTACTTAGGTATAGTCCTTTGCCCCATTCTAGTAACCCTGGAGACTGCCTTATACATCCTACTGACTTAAAATCGGTGAATGTTGACCTTTCATTCTATTATCGTTTGACTCTTATTTATTATATTTCTGTAAATGAATGAAGATGACTTTAATCCGCCCCTACCAAACTCTTTCTGAATGGAGCCAAAATCTTGTTAACCTTTCTAAAATCAATTATAAAGTCAAACGTTCCCATAATTTGCTCCCCTTGAAAATGTCTTCCAGAGATCTTTAGCAGAATTTTATATATGTAGACTTCCAAAAAGGAAAAAAGAAAACCTGACGAATTTGATCAAGAAATTTTTCTTCACTTTGCATTTAGTAAGGTATCTTTCAAGCTGTTTTTCAAAGACAAGAAGAAATGATAAGGAAAGTCACACGTCCTGGACGCATCCCTCTTAACTTCTTAGGGGGCCAAGTTCCCTCTAAGAGAAGACAAAGATCTGAAGCTACCTGCATTCAAAGGAGCACCAAACCAGACCAGGTGACACAAAAAGCAGAGCGAGGGATATATTTCTAAAGATTTGCTGTGAGGTCAGCAAAAGAATACAAAGCCTTTAGTTCAAGAGCATGGTCTCTACTTTTGCATGGTGTGGGATTGTATGGAAACTGATTACTATTCAGAATTCTCTAATACTTCTTGCTATTTTTAAAAATGCTGCAAGGCCTGACTCTTGGGGAAGCAGAGGAAGAAAAATGCATAGTTGCCCTCAATGTATCTCCCCTCACCAGGGCCCCCAGGGTGCTGGTTAATAAATGGCTCCTCACTTGCATACCAGCTGCATTTGCTCAGGGCTCTTCCAAGGAGTACTCCTACCTCACATTAGTCAGCAGGTTCCTAAGAGAAAAGCCTTCCCTTGCCTCACTGAAGGATTATTCAGCCTTATAAAACACATCAGATTCCCCGTTCTCAGTAGGACATTTAATTAACCCCCACTGATTCAGCAAGCAAAGCAGCCAATAAGAATTTTTTTGGCTTTTCACTGAGGCCCTAGGATATCCACCCACTTCTTGGTATTTTGAAAAATGTTGTGCCAGTTTCACTGTAAATCATCAGAGTAGAGGGAGTACAGAAATAAATTTCTCCCGGTCACCCAGCAGCACTGTTTGACCATCTATGCGGTGAAAATTGAGCAGCTCCCTATTGGAGAGACTGGAGAGAAGTAGGGAAGGGGGAGCCTTTGTGGCTGAGAGCGTGCACAGAGGACTGTGTGTGCACTTCACTCAGACTGTTCCAGAGAGGAGGCCAGGGGAGCCCTCCTGTTAACCTGAGGTTCCAGCACCTCCCAGCACGCTCCCGAGAAGGTGCCTTTCCTTGTAAAATGCTCTATTGGAATATGGAATGTTGGGATATATTGGTATATAGGTAGATGCTGATTTTAAACTTCATTTTACCTTGCTTTGGGGCAATTACTCAGACGGATGCCTCCTTTCTATTGTTGAGAAAAATACATATGCCTCTAAAGCTTTTAGCAATAATATACAAGATTTAAGCACCTGGTTGAAGTAGGTTTTTCTCTCCCCAACTATCTCCTATGTTTGTTTTTCTTCCAAATTCATATACAGTAGAAATTTATCAGCTACCTATCTGTGCTAGGAGATTTTCTAAATTATCTCAGTTAATATATGCAATTACTCTGTGAACTGGCTATTAACAGCCCTTTGATAGCACCTAGTGCAGTTACTACTATATAATAGGTTCTCAATAAATTGTTGGTAAATGAAGAGAAGCTAAATGGATACAAATGAGTGAGATTACAAATGGGTTCAGATAGTGTTAAGTGACTTGATCATAATCACAGGACTAGTAAACTGTAGAGCTGGTATATAGGATTAAAAAGTGGGGTGGGGGTATTGCAGATTTGATTTAAGTCCGTTTGCCCATTCAAAAATTTTAAATTATTTTGGTATATATCAATGGCTTCAAACCATTATAAATAGCTAGGACCAATGTCTTCTCACAGTTTGTATTAATTAACCAGAGGCCCAGTGCATGAAAATTCATGCACTGGAAGTGGAGCCCCTCAGCCCAGCCTGCCCCCTCTCACAGTCCAGGAGCCCTCAGGGGCGGAGGTGACCTGGCGATCAGGGGAAGGCAACACGTCATCATCACACCTCTGATTCTGCCACTGCTGGCAGCACAAGCCTCAGTTGGCCATGGTTACCTGAGCCTCAGGCGGGCCTGGGTGGCTGGGCAGCCATTATCCAAGGCTTGTCTGTGCCTTGGGCCGGCCCTGGGCAGCTGGGGGCTGAGGTGACTGGGAGACTCTAGAGGCAGGCGTGTGGAGCAGCTGCACCTGCCGCCCCAGCGGGGCCGAGGGGACTGGGCACCGCCATCTTGTGGTTGTGGGCGCCGCCATCTTTGAGGGCATGGCAGTCAATTAGCATATTCCCTCCTTATTGACTGTGGGCGCTGCCATCTTTGCGACAGCGTGAGGGTCAATTAGCACATTCCCTCTTTATTAGATAGGATTAATTAATTAACTTATTTAATCTTCACCTGAGGAGATGCTTAGAGGGAGGAAGGAAGAGTCAGAGAGAGAGAGAGAGAGAAACATTGATGTGAGAGAAACATTGATCTGTTGCCCTCTGTATGTACCCTGACCGGGACTGAACCTACAGCCCAGGTATGTGCCCTGACCAGCAATTGAACTGGTAACCTTATCATGCACAGGACAACACTCAATCATCCTTTGGTCTAAATGGGAGATTTTGACATCGCTTAGGGAACTTTAGTCAAATGACTAGCAAGAAATTCTTGTTTGTAGACATGTTTTAGGCTTCCTAGGGATTTTCTAGCTTTCCTTATGTGGAGAATAGATAGCCATAGAACCATAGCTTGCTCAAACCTAAGACCTTAGGTTATAGTGCAAGTGATGAATCACAGGGCAATTGAAAATAGTTTCTTCCACATACAAGCTAATAGTAGCCATTATTACTAATTGGGTGCTATGGCCAAATGCTACTAAATGTACCCTCTGTAAATAGTACAAGTGAAGTGGGATTTTTGGACTGGAATAGGCGGTGTTCCCTTGGGCAGAATGGTTCCCAGGCTCTTTGTCCGTGGGAGTCGAAGAATGAATCCACAGATGGAAGATGGTATAGCAAAGGTGGAAATTTATTGAAGAACAAGTACAGGCTCCCATGTAGGGAGGGGGAAAAATGTCCCACTGAGTTCCTTTTCCCTACAGCTTATAGGGCTGCATGTCCTTATGCCTTGCTATCTCCCCTGATTGGTTACTACTTCCTTGGACTGGTTACTATAGTAACTTCTGAGCTCAAAGGTGGAACCTCACATGGGACATGTGAGATTTTTCTCCCCTCCTTCATTATTGTTTTTCTATTCTTTGGACTTTCTTCTCCTTCTGGATGAGGGGCTTCCTTCCCTTTATTTTGTAAATATAGACTTCTGCTGTTTCCAGCTCCCTCATTCTATAGACATGCACCTTCTGCTGCTCTGCAGCCCTGTGCTTCTTCCATGGTCCCCTTAATTTCTAAAATTTCCTAAACCTGTCTTTTTCACCCCTAAAAATTTCTGTTTCACAAGGGAAGCTTTCCTGGAGTTATTTAGGCAATTGCAATCCCCCATGACATTCATTATACAAAACCAATGCATTCATTAGGTATATAAGCAATGCAGTCCCCTAGTAACAGAGGCAGCCCTGTGAGCTGCAGGCAAAAGCACAATGCTGGTAGGAAAAACTGTCTCTTCCCTTCATATTAGTCTTGATGAGTTTCCATGAAGGAGACAGGGTTTCCTGACTCTATCTTAATTTTATTTTATAATTACTCATATTGGGACAATTAATGGCTAATTGTGCCACCAACTTGCTTTTTTATTCATTTGTATTTGTGCTAGAAACAAATACAAATATATTAGAATGAAAGGCCCGGTGCATAAAATTTGTGCACTCTGGGGGGGGGGGGGGGTTCCCCTCAGCCTGGCCTGCACCCTTTCGCAGTCCAGGAGCCCTTGGGGGAATGTCTGACTGATGGCTTAGGCCTGCTCCCCACAGGCAGTGGGCCTAAGCCAGCAGTCAGACATCCTTAGAGCTGCCGCGGAGACAAAAGAGTCTCCCACCCACCACCACTGCACTCATCAGCCATTAGCTTGGCTTCTGGCTGAGTGGTGCTCCCCCAGGGTTAAGTGACCACCAGGGACCAGCTCCTGCATTGAGCATCTTCCCCCTGGTGGTAAGTGCACATCATAGAAACTGGTTGTTCCGCCATTTAGTCAATTTGTGTATTAGCCTTTTATTATATAGAACTAGGGGCCCAGTGCACGAATTCATGCACCTCAAAAGAAACTGTGGACCACGAGGCTGCGGTGGGCACAGGGGCAGGTTTCAGCCCATCCTCCGTGTCCCCGCCAAGCCCGTCCAACCATGACCCCTGATCCCGTGTCTGCCAGCAGCCCTGCTCCCACCACCACCACTCCCATGCACTATTGGTGCCGGGCCCCTTCGCACCAGCTGATGGCACGGAGCAATTGGGGCTGGCACCGTCAGCGGGTACAAGCAGTGGCTATTGTCCCAGTGGCTCCTCAGGAGCAGGGGAAGGTGGAGAAGCCCTCAGGGCTATTCAGGGCTGGCAGCCACCACTCAAATCCGCTGATGGCGTCGAGCGATCAGGACTGGCACCGGGCGCCATCAGCGGGTGCAAGCCATGGCTCTGGCCTTGGCAGCAGTCCAAGCGGGACCAGTGCCAGCAGCAGGTGTAAGCGCCAGGCAGGATCATGTGGTGTGTGGAAGCAAAGAATTTTCAGTAACCACCAGAGGCTCGCCCCGATGACAGCGACTGGCACCCCACCTTGGTCTGGTGCCCTCGCTCACCTGCTCCACCATCCCTCTGCGGCCAATGCCCACCATGTTCCGCGCATACCTTCTGGTGGTCAGCCCACATCATAGCCATCAGTTGTTTGTTTGTTCCACTGTTCGGAACAGTGGAACAAACATATTAGCCTTTTATTATATAGGATAATATTTGATGCTATCACCAGAGATGGGAGATGGCGTGATAGTATGAAAGGACAGAGTAAGATAAACTGGATCTTTTCTGATTATAGCCAAGCTACTGTCTGTAAGACAAGAGGGCAAGACACTTGACCTTGACTTCTATAAGCCTTTGCTTTCTTTTCTATAAATGAGGGGAGGCCCAGCTGGTGTGGCTTAGTGGTTGAGTGTTGATCTATGAACCAGAAGGTCAGGTCACAGTTCAATTCCTAGTCAGGGCACATGTCTGGGCTGTGGGCTCGATTCCCAGGGTGTGTGTGTTTGGGGGGCAGGGGGATGTGCAGGAGGTAGCCAATCAATGATTCTCTCTCATCATTGATGTTTCTCTCTCTCCCTCCCTCCCTGTCTCTCTCCCTTCCTCTCTGAAATCAATAAAAATATATATTTTAAAAATGATGGGAGAATTTTAGCCAGTGCTATCCAATAGAACGTTCTACAGTGATGGAAATATTTGATGACTGTGCAGTCCAATGTGGCAGGCACCAGCAACATGTGGCTTGTGACTAGCTAGTGTGACTGAGAAACTCTTTCTCTGAATTTTTAACTTCACTTGATTTAAATCATTTTACATTTTAATGGAAATAGCCACGTGGACGGCACTGGAAGCACTCTCTAGGGTCACAGACAACTCCCCAATTCTAGGGTCTTAGAACCAGCCCACATGTGAAGATTGTTAACTCTGGGTTCCTCTGAATGAAAGTCCTTTTAAGCATCAAAATCCATTTTGTGTTTTCAGACAGTGAAGTTGCTATTCAGCTTTCTGATTCAGCTGAAAGATGAGTAAAGGCACATGTAAACAGAAAAGCTCCCAGGGGGATGACCATCATCTCAATAGGGCTCTTGTCAGTTGAGCGTTCCAGCAGACTCCCAGAATACATTACCCTTGTGAACTATTCTTCCGCGATGGCAGCCAAAGGCATGCTAAAATATTGCTGGGAGGCTGCAGCCTTCCTCCCAGGCTGTTCTGGCACAGGCTGTTGTTTCAGGCTTGTGAGGTGCACTTACCTGCAATGAGACTAGGCATGGAAGAGACAGAGACAGGAAGCAGGTAAATAAATATTTAACATGTTGGGTAGAGAAATGCAGCTCAGAGGGTGATAAGGAAGGAGAGGTTGCTATTTTTTATAAGGTCGTCATGGCAGGATTCTCTCTGGTAATAAAATATTTGGGTAGACACCAGATGGAAGTGAGAAAGTGAGCCATTTTATGAACTGAGGGGAAAGTGTTCCAGGCCAAGGGAATAATCAGTGCAAAGGCCCAGAAGCAAGAGGGTGCTTGTTGATTGTGAAGAACTGAGATGAGACAATGTAGCTGGAGAGGTCTGAGCAAGGAGCAAGGTGGAAGAAGATAAAATCAGAGGAGTGTGTGTGTGTGTGTGTGTGTGTGTGTGTGTGTGTGTAGTGTGAAACAAATGTAGGGACTAATAGGCCATTGCAGGGAATTTGGCCTTTACTCTGAATGAGATCAGAAGTACTGGAAGGTCTTAAACATAGACCTGTCAATGACCTAACTTACTTAAGTTTCACTCTGGCTACTGTGTAGATTAGGGTCTCTATTAGGATAACAATGAAAGTGGATGACTCATGACTCGTAGAGGTGACATTGTTCTTAGAGTCTGGTATAGTTTAAAAGTACAGCTATGAGGTATAAGAAAGACAGAGGACTCGAGGACTGAATCTAGGGTTATCACAGAAGCCATTTCATACTGCCCCATTTTTGTACAGTGTGACAGAAGGAAAGACAGGAGTAGAATTGTTGGAATAATTAAATGAGGGAAATCAAGCAGTAAGCCTGGAGTCATAGTCTTATGAATGCATACAGTAAGCATTCAGTACAGCTGTGCCTGCAGCAGCTAACTTTTCCCATGTATATCACAAATTAAACCTATGAAATCAGGGCAATGAGCTCATTCTCTTTCATGTCGGTATCAGTTTATGTTCACAAAGGGCTTAATTTCACTCTCCTCTCTCTGATTCTCTGAAGACTTAGAGAGTGAGGGTAGTGGGAGTGGGAGAGGTCCCCACTGGGACAACAGATAATTCTTAAATGAAAGTATTTGTTCTTTCCCTTCACATTGGTGCAGTTTCAGAGTGGGAGCTCACTGCAGAGTCTATCGTATAGTAAAGCAGCTTTATTAAAAAGAATAATAATTAAAAAAAGGATCCAGGTTAATTCCAGCTATTGACCCTGTGGGCAGCACTTACATGGGCAAAGGGGAGGCTTTCCAATCCTGGTATTGATTTCCCTGTATAAATCCCTCCTTGCAGAGTCCTCTCCTCCTTGCAGCTGGTGTAAAAGTAATCATTCTCTTTATGATCGCTTCTTCAAGTCAGAACCCAAGCCACTTGTAAAAGAAAGAGACAAAAGCTGGGCAGGAGAGGCCTGCAGCGGAAGGCAGAGGAGGTATCTCCTTTTATGAGCAGTGCCCTGGGTCAGCCCCAGAAGCTAAGAGTCCTGAAGACCAGAGAGACAGTGCCAGTGTGAATGCAGTAGCCAGCAGCACTGTGTGACACTGAGGGTGTGCCATGGGGAATGAGCTATTCTGTAATTGAATGGAGGCTGGAACAGAATCAGTCATCTTTCCTCACACACACACACACACACACACACAGTCCAGCTTGTCCCATTCTCCCCACCCCCACTCTGCCACTCTATCCCACACTTCAAGGGGCCTGGTATTCATGTGTATAGACTCCCCAGTTCTTATTTCCTAGTTTATTCCAACACCCTCACCCCATCACACTCAGCATCAGTTTCACCCTTGAGTCTGGGAATGTGCACTCTATTCCAACAGCAACATGCATGCTTGTGGGGACACTTAGGCCCTAATGGTAGGCATATGGTTGTATCTTGGAATTGTGAGGTGCATTTACCTGCAATGAGACTAGGAATGGAAGAGACAGAGACAGATCCTGTATCCCTAGAGCCATGGTCGGCAAACTGCGGCTCGCGAGCCACATGCGGCTCTTTGGCCCCTTGAGTGTGGCTCTTCCACAAAATACCACGGCTTGGGCAAGTCTATTTTGAAGAAGTGATGTTAGAAGAAGATTAAGTTTAAAAAATTTGGCTCTCAAAAGAAATTTCAATCGTACTGTTGATATTTGGCTCTGTTGACTAATGAGTTTGCTGACCACTGCCCTAGAGGATAGTGTACTATGCTGTGTATACAGCAACCACTAGCCCCATGTGGCTATTGAGCTCTTGAATTGTGGCTAGTCCAAAATGATATGTGTTATCTAGCTATAAGGCTAAGCGACCGTTGCAACAGAATGGACAACTGAACATGCTGTGTGGGGCAACCAGGCCAGCAGGGGAGTTAGTGAGGGGCGACCAAACGACTGAGCAGCAGGCTGTGTCGGGCAACCAGGCCAGCAGGGGGGTCAGTGAGGGGTGATCAGGCAGGCAGGCAGGTGAGCGGTTAGGAGCCAGAGGTCCAGGATTGTGAGAGGGATGTCCCAGGGATCAGGCCTAAACTGGCAGTCAGACATCCCCTGAGGGGTTCTGGATTGGAGAGGGTGCAGGCTGAGCTGAGGGACCCCTCCCCCCCGCCCCGTGCACGAATTTCATGCACCAGGCCTCTAGTAAAGTATAAAATACATAATGAAATTTGAAGACTTAGTACAAAAAAAAAAAAAAAAAAGAATGTGAAGTACCTCATTAGTACTAGTAAGTTTTACATTGATTACATTTTTTATCTATTAGCTTTTGGATATATTATGAAACTTCAGTTCATGTGTATTTTTTAACATGCTACTGGAAAATTTAAAGTTACACATGTAGCTTGCATTACATTTCTGCTGCACAGAGCCGGTCTAGACCAGTGGTTCTCAAAGTGAGGTCCCAGAACCAGCAGCAGCAAAGTGCTCTGGGAACTTGTTAGAAATGCAAATTCTTAGGCCCCAGCCCAGACTTATTGGATCCACTTCTGGGTCCAGCGGCCAGTGTTTTATCAAGTCCTGCAGGTGATTTTGATGAGAACTATTAGTCTAGAATAGAGTACAGCCTAAGGGTGGAATTTTCCCAACTTGCCCCTTGACTGGATGCCATGCTTCTGGACCAGACGCCATGTGCCTTACTCCAGGAGGCAGAAGATTGCAGGAACCTCTGAAGTCTCAGAGCCCCAGCCAGATCCAGTTCTGCCCTTAGCCCTTCCTTCAGTGCCTGCCTGCAAGGAGATGTATTTATTCAAAGGGGTTCAGTTTCTCGCTAAATAAAATCACTCGCTTAGGCTGGCAAATATTGACTCAAGCTGTTACGCTTTTATATATTTCAGCAACTCCCAATGTTGGAGGGCTCAGCAAGCAAACAAGAACAGGTACAGGGAGTTTTTGTGGTGTTTGGGGCCCCTGTTTGTTTTGTGCAGCTGACGCCTGCTGCCCATTGTGGAAGTCGGGTTGCTAATGACCTTGTAATGGAGCCCTCTGCAGTTGATAAGGCCAAAGGCTTTAATAGAATACAAGTGCCTTTTACATTTCCACTTGAAGAGTTTATTTTAATTGCGTTTTGAAATCTACTGTACCCTAAAGGCCTCTGTTTCCTCAGCAATGTGCATCCTCACATCAAACCCTGGAAAGAATGGAATGCATAATGGGGTGACTTGTAATGGGCAGCTTTGAATTCAGTTTGAAGGGGGCTGCTGGTATCCATGCTGCATACACTTCAATAGGGCTCAGGCTCCAGAGCTTGGAGGGAGGTAGAAGGGCTAGAAGGAGCTGTGCACTCATCACCCACATCGGTACATGTTGGAAATTCCTTGTAGGTTTTTGTGTTTTCTTTAATTACCCTCTTGGTGCAATACTAATGATGGGGACAGAAATTTTTCTTTGATTTCTGATTCTAGCTGGAGTGTTGGGGTGGAGCTGGGAGAATGATTTGAAAGCCTCCACATGCACAGGGCTAGGGAGTGAGTAGGTGAGGCCTGGGGCGCGGGGGAGGAGGGGGGTCTGGCGGCAGCCTGGGGATCTGGAGAAAGAGCAGAGGGAAGGGCAGGGAAAGCAGGGTTTCCCAATGACTCTCATCCATTTCTTCCTTTCTAAATCCTGCTCCCTTATTCACATCATTTTCTCTCCTCTTACTTCTCTTTTCATTCTTGGTTATTTTCCTTTCCTCTTCCTTTCTCCCTCCTTTTTTCCTTTCTGGAAAAATGTAGAGACAGAATCTCTTAAAAGGAAAAAGGGAGTAATTAGCCACTAAATAAATTGGGTCCACATACCTGCCCTACCTTAGGTACCTGTACTTACAAACACACCTTTGCCTATCCTAGGCGAGTCTGCATAGGTGTGTACACACATACAGCATCTGAAATACGTAACATGATTCTTTAGTTGTCAGCCTATGGCAAATTATGAAAGAACACTTTTGCCTAAGTGACACTGACCCTGAAAACATTTAAAGATTTCGAGGTCTCTTATTTAAAGTGACTGTGTGGAGGTGACTAAGTCAGGTAATGCAGTTAAGGCAAGGTCTTGGTCTTCTTTGGCTGCCATTACAAAACACCAGAGACTGGGGGGCTTAAACAGCAGAAATTTGTTTCTTAACATTCTGGGGAGTCCAAGATCAAGGTGCTGTCCACTATGGTTCCTGATGACAGCTCTCTTCCTGACTTGCAGATGGCCAAGTCCTCCCTGTGTTCTCACATGACCTTTCCTCGGTTTCTGCTTGGAGAGCCTGAGCTTTCTCTTCTTATAAAGACCACTAACCCCATCATGAGGGCTCTATCCTCATGACCTAACCTAACTCCAATTACCTCCCAAAGTCTCTTCTCAAAATACCATCAACTTTGGGAGTTAGGGCTTTAAAATATGAACTGTGGTGGGGTCACGATCTATTCATAACAGGCACTGAGTAAACACTCCGTAGATATTAGTGTAAGTGCTGCTTCTAGAATGAAGACTTAGAAATTGAAGGCATTTTGTGGTTGGAAGATCCATTTTGCTTTTCTTCTGTCATTTAGACCTCAGCAATGTGGTCAAAACAATAAAATCATAATTAACTAGGTATTTTCAGATGTTATTCTTTTAATTAAAAGGCATGTAATTTACACAAGATTTAACCCTTGATAAGTTAATATTGAGAGCTCTTAGGAGCCATTTCTTTCTCTCTCTCTTTCTCTGCGGGTTTTTCTTTCTTAACATTTAAAATGAAACCTGGTGATAAAACAGTCAATTAAGTTGATTGACCAGCTAGTCCATTGCCAAGGGATGACCCATAATTTTGTTACTGAGGGCATGGTCTACTACCAAAACTCCAGTGCCCCTTGATTCACATCTGATGTTAGATAACAGTGATGTCAGGCACAATTTGAGAGGTTCCAGGGGGCCCAGGTCCAAATACATTAAACTCTGAGATGGTGGGTTCATAATTTCAGGTTCATTCAAGTCCCATCTGGGGTGGAAGCACATTTTTCCAGTGGAGCTGAGCTTTTTGATAGTTCTTTAGCTCTAGATGCTTCTTAGGTTACATAGATTTTGATACAGAAAATTTCCCTCATAACTCTGAAAGGAAAAAAGTTTGGTAGGATTGCTGTCTATATGATGTTTAACTGTTAGACTCAGGTTCCTCAAAGTGTGATCCTGGAGCTTGTTAAAAACGCAAGTTCTCAGGCACCATCCAGAATTACTGAATCAGAATCTCTGCATGGGGGTCCACAAATCTGTGGGCTAAAGTCTGAACAACAAGGCTCTAGACCTTATTGTCCTTGTTACCTTCCTAGAATAAGGGCTTCTTTTCCTTCTCAAAATTGAAAGGACTTTATATTGTTTTATACTATTATAAAATCATGAATGTTTATTATAAAAATCTACACTAATAAAAGAGAAACATGCAAATTGACCATCACTCCACTACGCCCACCAGCCAATCAGAGCAAGTATGCAAATTAACCCAACTAAGATGGCGGCCACCATAGAGGTGGAGCGAGCAGGAGGCTTGGGTTGCCCCCGGCAATGGAGGAAGCCAAGTTTCCTGCCCGCCCTGGCCGGCCCTGGCCTCTGCTCAAGTCTACAAAGTTTCAATTATAGAAAATAAATAAATCCCAACAAAGATGGCAGCCGCCACAGAGCTGGAGTGAGCAGGAGGCTTGGGTTCCCCCCGGTGATGGAGGAAGCCAAGCTTCCTGCCTGCCCTGGCCTGCCCTGGCCTCCGCTCAAGGCTACAAAGTTTCAATTATGGAAGATAAATAAATCCAGATACCTGCTTCCAGCCAGCCCTGGCCTATGCTTGAGTCACTGGGGGGCGTGGCCGGCCTGCAAACCACCACAGGCCCCTCGCCCAGGCCACCCCATGCCCCAAGAGAACCCCCACCCTGATCCAGGACACCCTTCAGGGCAAACAGGTCGGCCCCCACCCGTGCACCAGGCCTCTATCCTATCTAATAAAAGAGTAATATGCAAATTGGCTGTCACTCCAACACACAAGATGGCTGCCCCCATGTGGTCAAAGATGGCTGCCCCATGTGGACACAAGATGGCTGCCACAAGATGGCCAGCAGGGGAGGGCAGTTGGGAGGGACCAGGCCTGCAAGGGAGGGCAGTTGGGGGTGATCAGGCTGGCAGAGGAGGGAAGTTGTGGGTGACGGGGCCTGCAGGGAAGGGCAGTTGGGGGGGACCCAGGCCTGCAGGGGAGAACAGTTGGGGGGACCGGGCCTGCAGGGGAGAGCAGTTGGGGGGGGACCAGGCCTGCAGGAGAGGGAAGTTGGAGGGGACCAGGCCTGCAGGGGAGGGAAGTTGGGGGCGACCGGGCCTGCAGGGGAGGGCAGTTGGGGGGGACCCAGGCCTGCAGGGGAGAGCAGTTGCGGGGGACCAGGCCTGCAAGGGAGGGCAGTTGGGGGCAATCAAACCTTCAGGGGAGGGCAGTTAGGGGTGACCAGGCCAGCAGTGGAGGGCAGTTAGGGGCAATCAGGCTGGCAGGGGAGTGGTTAGGGGGTGATCAGGCTGGCAGGCAGAAGCGGTTAGGGGCAATCAGGAAGGCAGGCAGGTGAGCAGTTGGGAGCCAGCAGTCCTGGATTGTGAGAGGGATGTCCGCCTGCCCGTTTAGGTCCGATCCTACTGGCCTATGCTTGAAAAAAGAGTGTAAAAAAAAAATTACCTGACAGCAACAGGGAGGTCTGGGATTGGGCCTAAACAGGCAGTCGGACATCCCTCGAGCGGTCCCAGATTGGAGAGGGTGCAGGCTGGGCTGAGGGACACACACACACACACACACACACACACACACACACACACACCTGTGCACGAATTTCGTGCACCAGGCCTCTAGTGTTCTGATAAAGAAAAGTTTAAAACGTAAGTCAAAAATTACAACATAAGTAATCCCACGACCCAAAGAAAACCACTGATAAGGCTATCATTTTATCCACTGAATATTATCTTGGACAAAGCCATTCTGTGAACACAGTTGCTGCTTTCACAGAACCATACAATATTTACACCATGAGGGAACCTGGAGATCGTGTGGGCCCCACTCCTTCATTTATACCAAGGAAAACTCAATACATACTTATCTCTAGAGCACTGGTCCAGCCAATGTCCAGCCTCAAGGAACCTAATAATTGTCTCTATCAGATGCGAATGAGGCATCAAATTATCTATTTAATAGGCTTCACTATAGGACAGAGCTCTATATAGTTTCAAGTCTCAAAGATGCCCAAGTAGTGAAGTGCCTAATAGCCTAATGGTTTGCCCTTGAGGAAGTAAACAAGCATGTAAAGAAAGATATTATATGAGACCCAATGATAGTATTTCTCCATCTTGGTGAAGTAGCTTCCATGATAACCACCATTCATCACTCGATTACCAGTGCAATATATGTTAATATAAAGATGACTTGCTCATTTATCAACTCATTGCTTTAATAGATATTCTTTGAACATCTAATTTGAGCCAGGCAATACTGCTCTAGGACTAGTGTCTTGGTAACAAGCAAAATGTATATATTTATGTATATCATTTAAATAAACTTGTACCTTCTTAAAACATAATCTTATCTCAAAGTGTTTTTAGGCTGGGTTATTGAGGCTGAGGAAACAGTATTCCTCCTCCTTCAATTTTAACTACAAACACTGCATATCATCAAATGAACTTAATGAAAGTATTCCATCTCTGGAGTTGGTCAATATTTGGAGATTACTTTTTAATGAAATATCTTGTTATCATTGTCCAAATAACTGATGACCTTTCCAATGGAAACCATATGTAAATACAGAGACAGGAAGTTAGTAGTTTGTTTGTTTTTTGTATGAACAAAGGGAGAGAGAGAGAGAGAGAGAGAGAGAGAGAGAGAGAGAGCATGTATCATGGTATAAAGAAAAGAATTGGAGGCTAAGAAATTTCTATCAAATGTCCATTATTCCTGGCTGCTGAGGTTTAGTTTACTAGTTATTTCACCATCATATGCACCACCCCATTTGCTCTTCAGAATGTCACTATACCACCCATGGCAGCTGGTGCTGTCACTCAGGGCACTGGTGTGTTGGATGATGAGTGAGAAGTTAGTTGGTGGACAAACACTTGGTGAACCAATAGCAATAGACAAACTTAAGATAGCAGTATGAAGATCAGTACATGTGGATTCTGGTAAAACACTTTATGGTTCTCATAGCAAGGGCATCTAATGCCAGAAAGTAATTTTCAGGGATGTAGTCAGCTTCCTGGAAATGCAAAGCTTAAAAGTTTAAAAAACCTTTCGAGAATCAGATTCCTTCTAGGTTATCAGGCTCCATGGCCTCATTTTATTGATGAGCAATATGGAGGCTCAGAAAGGTTACTCAAGGACTGGAACCTGGGATTCCTGTAATGCTCTTTTTACTGTACCCATCTTGCCTAGAGAATCTCAGGAAGCACATCTACCTCTATCCTTCTTTAATCAGTACTAAAGTTACCTTACATTACATCTCATCATTAATATGAGCACCCAAATGTTAAACGATGTAGACAGTCATGATGTCAATTGATAGGAGAATCAGGGTAATTATTGAAAACTGATTCACTCCCCACATACTTTGTAAGTCCAATTAAATTGGGACTTGTGAGTGGAGAGGACATTGGGGGTGCAGTATAGGTTGAGGAGTGTAAGGGAATGTGGGGGTGGGAAGCCAAGAGCAAATGAGAACATTTCTGGAAAGTGCGGCTAGAGGAGGGCCATTAATAGAAATTAATGTGACCTTGAAGAAAAATGCAATGTGTGATTTTTTGAAAGAAAACCATAACTCTTGCCTGTCTTCCTTACAATAGGGCCCAAGTTTATGATCTAGCATTTTATCTCAGTTCATAATGTGTGATTAGGACAAGGCCAGGAAAATGGCTTATAAACCTGATACTCCACTAGGAAATGTCTAGACGGCTGATTTTGTTCTTTCCCTCCTCTCTTTTCCAATTGCCCAGACCTTGAATGTGAGAAAGAGACTTAAGCCTTCAAACAATAGGCCAAATAAATGACTTTTACATTCTGGAAGAGGGGTGAGGGGTCGGGGGTGGGGGGGAATGGACCTCAAGGGTTCAATAAACTGACTGTAAGTCAGCCTGGAAGAGTCGCCGTACTTTTTCACTTTCTGGACTCCCCTTGGTCCCCACAGAATCATTCAGCTGGCCTTGGGAAGCAGCGTGGTGACATTCTGGGGGCTTTTATCTTTCATAGTGAATTACTGTATCCAGCAAAAAAAAAAAAATCTCCTCCAGGGCTCAGAGAGATCTCTGCAAGCAAGGAATATGGAACCACTCAAATCAGGAATAGATGGGGACTTTGAAGATAAGGTAAACTGTGTTTTCTTGTTGACAAAATAATCTGAAGCTTTTGTTGTGTGTTTCCATGAAAGACTTCCCAGGCATAAATCAATATGGCAGCACCAACTCTGCGAGAATAAGAAACGATAAGTATAGTTTTCAGCACCCCGTAACCACTCATTACATTTATTTCCCAGTTTTCTTTGTTATTCCTTTCCTGTTCAAATCTGAGCCAGCACATTTTTGGCTTCCCAGCTGAAGTAGGAGGCATTGCCAATCAGCAGGAAATATAATACAGATAAGATTCATATAAACTCTTTTGAACTGGCAAAATAGCTGGATGGGAAATGGATGTTAAATTGTTTACATTTGGCACGAGAAGAAAACGTTCCATTTTTAAATTCAAAGCCCCTGCACCTTTGTAAATGAAAACAAACCGCATGGGTCATGTAGTGTTCCACTCTGTAAAAGCCATCAGGAGGCTGATAAAAGCTTTTGTAAATCACTAACGTTATCTGGGACTTGCTCAAAAGAGTCATTGCCCAGATTAAAATGATGTGACCCTTGCCCGGCGGGGTCTTTGGAAAAAAAACTGTGCAGCAACAACAAGCTCCCAGCATGCTCTACAAACAGTGGCAAGTGGGGTCCAGAAAGCCTTGTGGGAGCTGCCTGTGAATTCTTATTTTTCAACTTAGGTCTTCCCAAAATCTTACGAAGGCGGGACAGCATGAAGGATACAAATGTGTGGTCTGAAGATTTTAGTATTGTGACAAAGCTTTCATCTTGGCAAACAGTGGTGTGCCTAGCTAATTCAAGTGATAAAGAAAAATTAATTTTTTTAAATGGATTTTTGAATTCCATGAAACAGAATGATAAATTTCTGCTTTGTCTGAATGTTTTCATGTTTCAGGCATTTGCTCTTATGTCATCTAAACATAGTCTAGACACTAGATGACATAAAAATGGCTCAGAATGCATTTAATAGTTAAGTCATATTAATTACAAAGCTAAATTGGAGACAGCTGACTGGGTGGCGCACCTGGGATGCCTGTCACTGTGGCCCCCCTCCTGCTAGTAGGATCCACCACTTGGACCAAGGAAAAGGGACAACAGCACTAGGGCTCTTCAGGCTGGCCTCAGGAAGTTACATACTGGCCTGAGCTGTTCATTAATAGTAAAATCATCTGGTCCTTATTATCAGAACAATGCTGGCTTAGGAAAGAAGTGGATAGGAGGAAGCTCAGTGCATTTTGTGCATCCTTTTGGGACCCTTAGAACTCTCTGTGCAGGCTTTCTGCCATTCACCCATTCCAATCAGGAGTGAGATGAAAGCTAATTCTGAAAGCTATCTTCATCCACCTTGATTTCTCATCTAATTTCAAGCAATTCAATAACGTGTACATCAGGAGATTATTTTCCCCAAACTGGTGTCTGTCTAATTTTTAAAATGGTGAAGCTAGTGCAGGCAGGGGAGAGAAATGTGAGCACCCTATATGAAGTACCTTCCTTTGTAGCCATTTTCCTGCCCTGCTGGATCTGAGGACTCATTTCAGAATATGCCTCATTGGCACGATGAGACCCAGTTCCCCAGTCTCTACTTGGCTTTGTAATCATTCCAGAAAGGAGGTTTGAGACCAGACACTTGTCTCTCTCTCTGCCACCTATTGAGCTTCTTCTAGCCAGCATCCCACAGATTTCAAACAAGTGCTGGGCATGGAGCAAAGTCAAGGAATCGGGACACAATGCCCGTCTGGCTTTCTGAGTGATCCTGAAAGGACACTTTGAAGTCAATAGGCTCAACGTGGAAATCAAAAGGAACTCTGCGGAATGCATGGAAAAGTGAGAATCATTTTCTTTAAAGTGAACTTCACTGCGTTCCCCAGTGACTCGAGTGCTGTTGGCAGCCTTCAGGTTTGCTGATACTGCCACAGATTGGCGCTATCTATGGCTGAGATGAAAGAGCCCAGTATTACATTAAAATAATAATAGTGTGAATGTACAAATTAGATAGCATCGATGGGATATCATTTAAAATATCCAGAGAAGTTATCACATATTCATAAACCAGCAGTTTTGTTCAATACTTGAACAACTTTTCTACCTGAATTGAACGCAACCTTCCATTAGCACCAATGATTTGTATTCACTGCATATGAACAAGAGTAATAAACAAACTGAACAGCTATTGAAATTCAAGACAAAGAAATCACCAGGCATGCCGAGGAGAAGCAGATGTTCTGAAAGGCTTATTTTTACAGTGATGAGAAATGAAACCACACCTCCATTAAGGCTTGGAGGGTTTCCTGGAAATAAGGAATCAGGGCTCAGTAAATATCAGCTTGGAAAATGTTGGCGGTTATTGGGGTGAATGGGTGAATTAGTTCCCACCCAGAATTTGCAGAGGGATCTCTCAGGAGGAACAGCAACAAGTAAACACTTGGGGTTTTAATTAAATTATTAACAAACAAGCCTCAGTTGGAAAGCTCATTAATAATAATGCATCTGAGAGCCTCAACGCTGATGTAATCTAGCCCAACCTATTGCCGAGAAGTAGCGGGTCAAGGGAAACACCGGGGATGCTCAGCTACCCATTTCCCTACTCAGTTATATTCTTTTATTGAAACAGAGGCTCTTCAGTGATAGACAGCTAGGACATTTGGTGACGGAATCCACAGATCATCATCACAGCACTGCTATACTAATGACACATGGCACTGAGCTTGATAAAAGTGAGCGGATAACAGGTGCTTTCCTGATGAGATGATGGCTTCTACTCATTGGACTCAATGTGCTGAAGCTGGTGTGGGGCCTTTCCCCAGTACCTAGTTTATAGCTGGTTTCAGAGCACCAGCCCTTGATCATTTCAACCTGATTTGAATCTTGCTTCTGAAGTTTGTTCTTTTCTTCTTCAAAGTTTATTCCTCCAGGATAGTTTTTGTCTTTGTTTGGGCCCCATCAGAAGCAGACCCTGAGGCAATGATACAAATATAGTAGATTTTTTGGAAAGCAATCCCAAATGGATTTCCAGATTAGCAAACACAGCAGTCCTCCCTTATCCTCAGGGACTACCCTCCAAGACCCCAGTGGACGCCTATATATCTATGTTTTTCCTATATGATAAAGTTTAATTTATAAATTAGGCACAGTGATAGATTAACAACAATAACTAAAAATAAAATAGAACAATCATCACAATATACTGTAAAAAAGTCATGTGAATGTTTTCTTTCTCTCTCCCTTCTTCCTTCCCTCTTTCTCTCCTCCAGTAATTTTTATATTTTTTTGTCCCAGCCTATTCCTAAATCTGTGTAAGCATCCCTTACTTGCAGTAAATGGGTTGGTTTCACTCATTTCAGAGAATCCCTTGCTGAAGTCTTTGTATAGCCTCAATGCTTTTTGGGGCAACATGTTATCATCCATGGGAATACCTTTTCTGTTCATATCTTCCACCCACAAATTTAGTGCCATTTCCATCTTAATAAAGTCCATAGCATGTGCTGTGGCCAGAGGATTTATAGCTTAAGGTCTGACAATAAGACTAGCACGGATTTCTTTTTCCTTCTTCACAATTTCACTAGTAGATTTGTTCTTACCATAGATCTTAGCAAGCTCAGCATACAATACTTTTTCTTTGCTTAAGTAGGGAGCTTTCACCTTTTCACTTAAATGAAGCACTTTACAGCTTCTCTTTGGAATATTCAAATTGCCAGCATCACTACTCTTCCACTTTGAGCCATTATTAAGTAAAATGAGGTTTACTTGAACACAAGCACTGTGATACAATGACAGCTGATCTGATAACCAAGAGGATTAGTAAATGACCAACAGGTGGGTATTGTATACAGTGTAGTGATGCTGGACAAAGGGATGATTTCACATTCCAGGTGGCACAAGATTTTATCACACTGCTCAGCAAGGCACACAATTTAAAACTTACGAGTTGTTTATTTCTGGAATTTTCCATTTAATATTTTCAGACCATGGTTTATTAAGGGTAACTAAAACTGTGAAAAACAAAACTAAGGCCCTAACCAGTTTGGCTCAGTGGATAGAGCGTCAGCCCTCAGACTGAAGGGTCCTGGGTTCGATTCTGGTCAAGGCCATATACCTTGGTTGCGGGCTCGATCCCCAGTAGGGGGTGTGCAGGAGGCAGCTGATCGATGTTTCTCTCTCATCTATGTTTTTAACTCTCTATCCTTCTCCCTTCCTCTCTGTAAAATCAATAAAATATATTAAAAAACAAATGAACAAAACCACCTGAGGATAAAGGGAACTACTGTAAAGATTCAAGAGCTACATTTGAATTTCAAGTAATCAAAAAAAAAAAAGTTTCAGTGTAAGTTATGCCACATGTAGTATTTGGTACATACTTACACTAAAAAAAATAAGTTATTGTTTATATGAAATTCAAATGCAGTTGGGCACCCAGTGCTTTATCTACAACCCCAATCCTAGGAAGCTAAGAGAGTGGGGGCAGGAGTTAGGCAAGAGAAGGAAACCATTACAGGCTGCACTAAGGAGCAAGTGTGGATGGACAACTGTAGCTCCATCCCTCTGAGGACTTTGGTAAACTATATAGAGCATACCTTAGAGTTTTCCTATCTGGGTACAAAGCAACCTAGGGCATGTATCCACTACCTCCTTCCATTATTTGTTAAGGGTTGATCCTGGGGGCACAAATCTCCCCACCCCTTCCATGTGCCCTGCACAATGGTGCGGAGAGCACCTCCCCGCAGTCACAGAAAGCCCTTGGCAGAGAGGTGCAGGTACTAGCAGTAGGAAGCCCTGGGCAAGTACTAGAATCTTCAGTACCAAGGAACATGGGCAGTGCCTGATTTGGTGACTCTGGGCACGTCATGGCATTTCTTCATGTCTAAATATTCAACTCTTTTATTATAAATATTGATTTTAGAAAGAGGGAGAGAGAGAAACATTGATGAGAGAGAAATATCGATTGACTACCTCCTGCATGCCCCCTACTGAGTATCGAGCCTGCAACCTGGGCATGTGCCCTGACTGGGAATCAAACCAGCCACCTCTCGTGCACAGGACAACGCTCAACCACCTGAGCTACACGGTCCAGGGCTAAATCTTCAACTCTTTACCTTTCTTCCTGGAGGCTCTCCACTGAGGACAGTGAGTCACTGATAACTTCTCTAGGGGAAGCTGCTCATTTCCCAGCATGGGGCAGCAGGTGGGGTTGGTATTCACCCAGCTTTCCTTACTGTCATGCCTCCCGCGTCTTTTTAAGACCCTGCTTCTGTGAGAGACATACGATCCGATCCTGTTGTCAGTTCATTAGCGAGCCTAACACAGGGTTCATAGTCTTCTATCACACCTTACATCCTAACATCCTCCCATGCGACTCCCACACCTGCATGGATATCTCCCTTGACACCCCAGGCTCCTCCTCCACAGACCTTTGTCTGGACTTCACTTCGGCCATCTGTTCCCTTAGATACACACCGTGCTGTGTCATCATCAAGAACTGCGTTCCTACCAAGTGTAAATTCACATGCTGACCCCCACCAATTCTTACCTTTCAGCCTTCTTAATGAGTCACTCTTTAGATTTGACGACCCTGCTGAGACTCACAGTACCCTGCACCCCTCCACCAGTCTCACCCAGACTTCAGTTTTTCTTGTCCAGGTGAGACTGCCTGGTTTACGTCTCTGAACTCACTCTTTGCCTGTGATTATTTTAACACTCCAGCCTGACAAAACCCTCACTCAGTCATCCATCTCTCCATTTCCTCTGAATCTACTCTGGGCAGTGGAGTCCTGCTGGTCAGCATCACAGAACTATGGGAAATGATGCCTCTAAAAGGTCGCTATCTCTAGCCTTAACTGGCCCCTCAGTGTTCTTGGCAATCCTATTATATTTTCTAAGGTGCTCTCTCTCTCGCTGGTTCTTTCTAGCAGCTGTTTCAAATTTGCTTTACTTTTCTCAAACCCTCTATCTCCCTCACACAACCTTCCCTGCTGGGATTTCCCCACCTCATATTTCTTTATCACTCTTAGGATGTGTGTACCACTGTTTCCTGCCACACACACACACACACACACACACACACCCATTGGATGAGACTTCTCTCAGATTTTTGCCATGGAAACCATAGATTTTTCCCTTCTGCTCCTCCTCTTCCTCCTCCTCCTTTTCCTTTCTTTCCTTCTCCTCCTCCTCTTCTTCCTCTTCTTCTTCATTTTCATTTTTTGACACAGTGAAAATCGGTCATGTATTTGTGGCATCAGTCTCCCCCTGTCTCCTTCTGGCTGCTTTGGTCATTCTGGGAAGCCTGGTCTGTTCTCTGCCTTCATGCACACTGCAGTGTGAATTAGGTGTCCTGCTCATGTTCCCCCATGGCACCTCCTCGCCTTGCATGAGGACACTGTAACATGGTAGTCACCCACCAGTCCCTAGCCATAAGCGGAAGGGACAAAAGAGATAATAGTTCTGACTAGCTTATAGTTGTAAGTTCATAGTTGTAAGCTCAGTAGGTATTTAAAAAGTATTTGTTGAATAAGTAAATGAAAAAATGAATTGGCTTTGTATACTTTCCCATGCTCCTTAGAGATGACCATCTTTGTTTGTAAGCATTAGATTTCAATAAGACCTGTTAAATATACAGAGATTGTGAGTACCACAGATATGCTTTTTTAAAATGACCCTGAAAGGAATACTAAATTAATCAACTTAGTAAGAAAATGGCCAATTATTGGAAACGGAGCCTCCTTATTTGATGAATTTGAAAGGTTACTTCAATCAGAATGAAGAGATCCTAGGCTCAATTGGTGTTAGACCTCAGGAGGAATTACAGTGTTTCAGCAATGAAATAAGAAATTGAATGAATAAGAAAAGCAGCTATTGATAAGCATCAATATTTCATCAGTCCTTTCTCATTGGATTTTTCCTATCAGTCAGGACAAATGAAAATTGATACTAAGGATGTGGGTGCTTTGTTATTCCTTAGGACACAGGTATTTCAAAATATACAATTCATTTCTTTTTTAAAATATATATATATTTTATTGATTTTTTACAGAGAGGAAGGGAGAGGGATAGAGAGTTAGAAACATCGATCAGCTGCCTCCTGCACACCTCCCACTGGGGATGTGCCTGCAACCAAGGTACATGCCCTTGACTGGGAATTGAACCTGGGACCTTTCAGTCCGAAGGCCAATGCTCTATCCACTGAGCCAAACCCGTTAGGGCTCAATTCATTTCTTGACTATCATCTTTTTCATTCTATGGAAGACATCTCACTAAACAATCCCAATATGTCTACAATTTCTACTTTAAAATTTCAGCAAAAGAATATGGGTTCTTCTACCTTAGGGAGACTATGAATAAAATTTTAGTAATAAGGCATTCAGAGAAATCAGCACATTTTGTAATTTTTTTCTCCCATTGAACAAATGCATACATAATTTCACTGAGCAATTTCCATTCCAAATCATCAGTTACAGCCCAATCCAGAAGTTCATTTGGTTGGGTACCCTATGATTTCATTAGCAGTTATAAATCTTACAGTTGATGGTAACTTATGATACCTGAAACATATTATAACGGCCCCCAAATTGCAAAGAGCAAAAGGATCTGGATAAAAGTAAAACACATCAGTATCTAAGACCAAATAAAGAGTCAAAATACATTTAATTACTACAGGGTAATTTTGATATTTGCCTCAATGGGTCTTCCATATGATCAATATGGCATCATTCTTTCTGTGACCCCATAAATCCCTGCTATTAGCTTCTCACTAATTAATACTAATGGTGAGGAAGTGTGTAAAATTCCAGAGAGATAAAGAACTTCCAAGTATTTGATAAAATTACTTAAAAATACTTTTATTTTTATTTACTTATCCATAAAACTATGGATTTTTCCTTTGTTCCTCCTATACTCACCTTCTCTAGCTTCCCATTTTCTATCTACCCCCTTCTAGTTTAGAATAAATAGGAACAAAATCCCATAGTAAGCTCACTTGAAAGACCCACTCAATGAAACCAGGCTGCACTGGGAAAAATACTCAAATGGGAATAAAGAAAGAGCTGATGATATTTCTTGATTTTCTTCAATTTAACCCCATATTGAGAGGTTAAAAAACTTAGCAAATTATACTTATAATAGAGATTTTTTTAAAAGAGTGCAAACATAGATAAAGAAGGCAGAACAGCATGTATCTAACACTTGGGATAAGAAATTTAGCACTGAATTTAGTTCTGAGCTCCCCAGAAACTAGTGCTACAAGCAAACCCAGTGTGTCATATATTTCTAAATATTTGAATTTAAATTTAAAGATGTTTAGGAATTATGGCTACGTGACAGTAAATTCTGAAAGAAACATGTCAGGAATCATGAAATGTTACAGAAGGGACATTAATGACAGTGGAAAATGCCTACTCAAAACAATTGAATACCATAATATTCTTTCATTTGTTTATTGGAACTTTTTCTTTCCATTTTGAAGATTTTTAAAAACTGGGATCGTGCAGAATGAGAAGGAGAAGAAGCATACAGACTTCATACTTAATTCCCCTTTGCTGGACTTTTCTTTCTGCTGCATGGTGGTCCAAAGCAATATAGACATAGCTCTTAATGGAGGTATTGGGGATGCTATTTATCACTTCAACACACTGCTTTAGTCCATAAAATTCCTAGAGACAGAGCTATCTTTATGAGCCATCACACAGCTTTAGTAGGACATTAGAGGTTGGACTAAGTCCATGTTTGGCTGCTTATATTAAATTGTCATTCCAAACTTGGGTGCGTTTCAACAGGGCTGGCATGGAACACACTCATTCTTGCTATCACCAAGCCAATGGACCCAGAGCTGTCTCTGCATTTCCATGTCATACCCACCCCATCGTTCACCCATGGTTAATGGCACTAGAGCTGGCTGGCTCAGTGAAAAAAAAAATGAGTACTTCAAGAGTGTGGTCACTGTATTCTAAATTCAAACGTTTTATAAATCAGTGCATATAAATAAGGAAAATCTTTATTCCAAAGCAATTTCCCCACAGAATACTTTGGATTGGTTTTATGTTTTTTTTTGGCTCTGTAGTTTAGGCTGAAATAAGGGTAGAAGTTTCCAGGATATGATGTGAAAGGCCAGGATAAGGATGCTATGATAGCAACCAGAAAATAAGTGAAACCTCAAGAGAGAAGCTTTTTCAGCCATATCTCCCCTGATTGTTCAAAGGCTGACATGAGCCAGTCTTAACTCAAGTGACTGATGGAACAATAAATTCTGCTTTATTAAGCATATGACTAGTGGTTGCTCATGACCAGTCAGCCACTAAGCTCTGGCCTGCCACCTCTTTGCAACAGGTCTCTTTTTAAATCCATGTCACACCTCCAGATGGGTTTGCAATTCACAAACTTCCATAGCTGTCCATCTAATTATGCTCAAGTCCAGCAGAGGCCAAAGTCTACCATAGCCATCATGCTCTCCTTTGAGTGAAATGAGTCAGCACCTTCAAAGAGGAGGTAACAGAAACAATTTCATGTAAATATCAGTTGTAACTCCTGCTGATAAGCAACAATGCCTCCCCTACTCACTTTCATTTATCAGCTTATGTATGACTCCAAAATCTAGAATTCCATCTGTTATCCTCTTTCAGCTAAATAGTAGAGAATTTTCCTTCAATATTCTGCTCTCAGCTTCACATTAACACAACAAAATGCAAACTCATTATTCCTCCTGGAAACCAGCTCTATCTCCTTTCTTTATTTCTTTTCAGAACAAAATCAGATCTGACTGAATCCCCTTTCCAGCCTGCTCTCTGTAAGCAGGAGTGTGCATGATCCTATTTCTACCTGCAATTCTAGGGTAAGGTAGCCCCTAAATATCACAGAATGAAACATCATAGCAACTTCCTGGTTGGAGCAAAGGTTTTCTTGGTATTCTACAGAACCAGATACATACAGGTAGCCTCTCTGACAATGTCATGTTCTGTTTCCGTACACAATCCCTGCACCCATATAATTAAAAATAAAAACAGTACTGTTTGTAAGGAATCCTACAGTGTTCTGTTTTTTCCTATGATGTTTCCATATATTTTTAAAAATTTAATTTCCACACTTGTTTCTTCCTCTTATTTTTTCACCCTTATTGCTCCTCTAGATCCACAGCTGCTCATCCACACCTAACTATGATCTCTTGCCTGAATCCTTGTCTTCTCTGCTCACCAGGCTCTCCTTGTTTGCTGCTGCTTAGGCTGCTGGTCTGGTTTATGATCTTAGAGTCCATTCTGAATTTCCTGCCCTTGACCATTGGTCTGGGCAGGCTGTACCTTTCCCTTTAGTGACTGAGCTTTCCTGGCCCCTAAATGGGATGCTTTTTTCAAGACACAGATTTACTTATACTTGAAGTGCTCAAGTTCACTTCAGGTCCAGGTTGTTCATCTGGACCCTGGCTCATTCCTGACTATGAGCTCCTCGGTCTTCCCAGAATTCTCTGGTCCTGGACCACTGCTTTTCTTCCCACTGTCTCCTTGATTCTCCTGGATTCAACAGTGGTTCTCATCTCTGACAACCTCCGCTGCCTGTCGTCTGCTGGCATCCTTGCTTTACACCTAGGAGTCACATTTGATATTGTTCCTTCCCTATCCAGAATAATTTGCACAATATTTGGGCTTCTCATATTATTGCTAGAGATCACTGTTCCCATCTGAGGCTCTTGTTTTAATTAATTTTGGCTTAGTCCAGGCCTGTGTTAGTCTCCACTGTTTTCTGTACACTTGGGACACAATTACCAGATTAATCTTTTAGAAAATACCAGTTTAATTGTAAGACTTTACAATTCAAATGCATGTCTTCATTCCTTTTGTTGACAAAATAAATTCCAAACTCCAAACAGGATTTTATAAATAGCCCACACCTGTCTTTTAAACCAATATTTTACCTGTCCTATTTACCTCACTCAGTTGGTCAACATGCCACCCCCAAAATACACCTCATACATCTGTACTACTCAGCTTGCTCATACTGCTCTCCTTTCCAAAATAAAATGCCTTTGAGTAAGCTAGATAACCCAGTAAGAGCTATAGAGTATTCACTGTAAAATGAGCTTATGAGATAAGATGAATGCTGAAATCCTTTCCAGCTTAGAATTCCATGATTCTGAGGTATCATTCGATCATTCTATTTCTCATTCACATCCTCCAAGTCCTCCAAGTTGTCACTAGGGCCATCTGTGTCTGCTTCAAACCCACAGTGAGCACCTGACTCTATTTTCCCCTTTCTCCCACTATCCATTTGGCCCATAAACACATACATCCTTGTATGACTGTCTAACTTGTCATGTGTCTCTTTTCTCTTTAAATCTTGAATCATGGGATCCAGGGATCTCACCATCACCTTGTAGTTGTGACTGTACAATCATTACCATTGATAGATGTTGAGTGAATCAAATCATTAGTGAAAGTTGCTGGAAAATAAATTAGAAACATAGGTATCACAAGGGGCCTCGTTAAATGTACTCACACTGGTCTAATTGCATTTAATTAAGTCCCTTGGGAAATAATTGCCCTTAGGCCGTGTCATCCAAGGTCAATGTGACTCATTTTAATCAGAACATCTCCTAGGGGTTATGAAGCAATTGCATAGCATTTGGACTTATATTCATGATTCGGTTGTGGCATTTATTTTAATTTTGTGTCTGAAACATCTGAATTTTAAAGTGTAGGAAGAAGACTTTGTTAACTAGGGCAAAAGTCATTCATTACGACCTGTTTACACAGTCATCCCAG
The DNA here is from genome assembly GCF_951640355.1 of Cnephaeus nilssonii. NCBI lineage: Eukaryota > Metazoa > Chordata > Mammalia > Chiroptera > Vespertilionidae > Cnephaeus > Cnephaeus nilssonii. The sequence continues at coordinate 34,236,486 of NC_137085.1, forward strand.
ATTTGCTCGAAGCCTCCATTCAGTGGCTTTCTTGTCAGAGGCCTGGGACTCATGTCAGATGACATAAGGACTCTGGGAAAACTAGTTGTGAGAGGTAACTGAAAGTTGAAGTGATGTAGTGTTTTTAATAAGTATGATTTTGCTTTTTTATATGGAAATGTTAAAGTAAAATAAATTATTGTGTGCTAACTTTGAGTAACCTTTTATTATATAGGATAGATGTGGGAGAAGATGTGGCATTAGCCTCTGGACATGCTAATAAATATAATAGATGAATAGTTAGGTTTTACTTTTTTGGAAACATTTTTTTTAATCATTGCAATTATGGGCTATGTCTTGAATCTATAGACAACTGCTCTTTACTCCCAAGTGGAGTTCATGATCAAAGAAAATGGTTGCAGGCCGGTGGAATAACTCTTGTCCATTTTGTCCTTCAAGTCTTGGAGAAATGTTTAGGCTGATTTATAGATTTTTCAAAACTATGTGTCATTTACTCAAAAAATATTTTTTTATGTAGAAGTGAACTTTGTTGTAATTGTCTAGAGTTATTGTAAAGAGGCACTAGGCTACTCATCAATCAACAACATAAAAAAAATTCTAAACAATATTGGAAACCAGGGATATTATTTCTCTTTATTTAGAACTAGAGGCCCAATGCACGACATTCATGTACTTGGGGGGGGGGGGGCGGTCCCTCAGCCCGGCCTGTGCCCTCTTGAATCCAGGAGCCCTCAGGGGATGTCTGACTGACGGCCAGGGAGCGGGCCTAAGCCTGCAGTTGGACATCCTTAGTGCTGCCATGGAGGCTGGAGAGGCTCCCACCACTGCTGCTGCTCTTGCCAGCTGTGAGCCTGGCTTCTGGCTGTGCTCCTGAGGGAGCACACTGACCACCAGAGGGCAGCTCCTGCACTGAGTGTCTGCCCCCTGGCGGTCAGTGCGCATCATAGTGACCGGTAGTTCCACTATTCGGTCAATTTTCATATTAGCCTTTTATTGTATAAGATAGATGTTGGAGAAGGTATTGGGATGGTGATAATAGTTTGGGAAAGATGAATGGTATAAGGAGGAGGGAAAAAACATTGGATCCAGGGCAACCAACATCTGGGGCTTTATCCCAATCGTGTCCTTATTATGCTCTATAACCTTAAACTCATCATTTGATGTCTTTGTACCTTAATTTCTCCAACTATAATATGGTAATAATAACTGTTCTACTTACTTTTATTGAGTTCTTAAAATGATTGAGATAATTTTTAAAATACAAAAAATTACATAGCTATACATGTTGAACCTATTAACAGTACCTTTCTTCCTAGGAGCATTGGGAACTGTCCGTTGAACCATTTGGAAACAGCTTATCTCAACCTCATTTTTATCCACCCAGAATCAAAATCTAGTCTTTTGGCATAAAAGGATAATGATAACTAGGATTCTAAGGGCAGTGTGGAATTACCGGCTGGAGATCCCATTATGCTTACTATCAAATAAATGTTAAGTTTCTAATATATTCACAACAATTTCAGGGCCTGACATTTCTTCTACTCAAAATGTATCTCTTCAATTTAACAAATTCCGACTTTTGGTATGGTATAAAAATCTTTGTCAAATCCCCTTCTTAAGATAAGAATGATTTCTATTGATTACATTGCTCACATTTGTCTCTTATATTTCACATTAATTTTATATTACTATTTTTAACTCCCATGAGAAAGAAAATTAAAGGTGGCAAAAGAAAACACTCTTCATGTATGTGCATCCAGATCAGAAGTCTGTAATTTCTCATCTTTTTCACTTAAATACTCTAAACATTTTTCCAATCAGCAGTTAAAAGGTTGTCTCTGGCCCAGCCAGCATGGTGATTGAGCGTCGACCTGTGAACCAGGAGGTCACAGTTCGATTCCTGGTCAGGGCACATGCCCTGGTTTGGGCTCGATCCCCAGTAAGGGGTGTGCAGGGGGCAGCTGATCAATGATTTTCTCTCATTGATTTTCTATCTCTCTCTTCCTGTCCAAAATCAATAAAAGTATATTAAAAAAAAAAAAGATTGTCTGTGAGCCTGACCAACTTTTTGAATACATTTTCGCAGTTTGTTTATGTTTGTGCTATTTTTCCAATTTCTGAAAAATATAACTTGGAGTTCTTAAAGAGTCATTGCATTTGTTTTTTCAAGTCTGAATATCTTTTACACATTTGTTGATTAGAAACATGTTCCATAGACTAGCTCCTTGCTGCATGCATTTTATTTATTTTTATTTTAAAAAAATTTTTATTTTACTTTTTTATCACCATTTATCCCCTCTTTGACCTCTTCCACTTCCACCACAAACACACCCTTGCCATCCTCACACTGTTGTCCATGTCCATGATTTCTCTCTCTCTCTCTCTCTCTCTCTCTCTCTCTCTCTCTCTCTCTCTTTTTTTTTTTTCTCAATCTCTCCACTCTCCCCAACTCAACACTCCCACCCCCATACGCACACACCAGAGCTATCTGCCTGCTCTCTATCTATGTGTCCATCTCTATTTTGCTGCATGCATTTTAAACTGTGTTTCTCTACCACTAGGGAAGGATAAGGCATATCAATAGTGCTTCTGGCCTGTACATTCATGTTTCCATGACAATTGGTAAGGCATAGTGGGCAGTGGACTATTCCCAGAAACCATTTCTAGGCTCAGACAGTAGCACTAATTTAATCATACCTGGAGTTGATTGCATCTCACATAAATATATTGACTAAATCCAATAAATGTCTCCCAGATTGAAATTTCACTTACCCAGAATCTAAAAATTCTTGTGGCCACTCCAAACCCATCCAACAAAGGGGAAAACCAGAATAGAATGAGACAATAGTCTTAACCAATTACAGTTAAAATATCTTTCCTCTCCAATGTTAAAAAAAATATATATAAGCATGTGAACATATTGCTAAGAATTTTTCTAGGGATGGCGCCCATGCAAGTGAGGGGTCTTGACACTTCAGTGTTATAAGCATGAGCTCAAGTGGGTGGCAGACTATGTCCATTGAGAGATTTCATCTATAAAATAGACAGTCTTTACCCTAAATTCTCAAGCAGTTAAAATATTTTTAGTATAAGTTGACTATATGTGCACCACAGTCTCTATGCCAAATATTTTCAAGTACAGCTTACTATCTCCATGTAATTTCCACCTTTAATACATGATGAACCACGTTTTTTTATTTTAAAGCATTTACTTTTTTGTTTGTTTTTCAGTTACTATTCATTTTCAATATTATTTTGTATTAGTTTCAGGTGTACAACATAGCTGTTAGACAATCATATACTTTACACAGCGTTCCCCTTGATATTTCTAGTACCCACCAGGCACCATACATGTTATTACAATATTACTAACTATATTCCCTATGCCATACTTTACATCGCTATGACTATTTTATAACTGCCAATTTGTATTTCTTAATCCCTTCACCTTTTTCACTCACTCCCCCAACCCCTCTCCCTTATGACAACCACTTGTCCACTCTCTGTCTCTATGAGCCTATTTCAATTTTGTTTATTCATTTATATTATTCTTTAGATTCTACATATAAGTGAGATCATACACTATTTGTCTTTCACCTACTGATGTATTTTACAGAGCATAATACCCTCTAGGTCAATCCATGCGGTTGCAAATGGTAAGATTTGGCTCTTTTTTATGGGCAAGTAATATTCCATTGTATATAAGTACCACATCTTCTTTATCAAATAATCTATTTTTTAAAATATATTTTTATTTGATTTCAGAGAGGAAGGGAGAGGGATAGAGAGACTGAACCATCAGTGATGAGAAAGAATAATTGATGAGCTACATCCTGCATGCCCCACACTGGGGATCGAGCCTGCAACCTGACCGGGAATCAAACTGTGACCTCCTGGTTCATAGGTTGATGCTCAAATTGACTATTAATGGGCACTTGGGTTGCTTCCACATCTTGACTATTGTAAATAACACTGCAATGAACATAGGGGTGTATATATTATTTTGGGTTTCTTTGTATATATACACCTAGAAGAGGGATCACTTGGTCATAAGGCAGTTCCATTTGTAATTTTTTTGAGGTAACTCCATAATATTCTCCACAGTGGCTACACCAGTCTGCATTCCCACCAACAGTGCACAAGGGTTCCCTTTCTTCCACATCCATGCCAACACTTGCCATTTGTGGATTTATTGATGGTAGCCATTCTGACAGGTGTGAGGTGATACCTCATTGTGGTTTTAATTTGCATTTCTCTGATGATTAGTGATGTTGAGCATCTTTTCAGCAGTCACTTTAAAATTTGGATTCTCTAATACATCCTTGGAGTCTCAATCATCAAACGTCTATAACATCAGTCATAGTTGACACAAAGGGTTACAGCTTTATAAAATTATTCCCACAATTTAACTGCTATTACTTACCAAAAACTCATTATTGAGCAACAATGTGAAAATGCTTCCCCTTGGCCAGGTTAATTTAAAATAGTGTTGTGGTTTGGGGGGAAAAAAAAAGTTTCCATGAGGTTTTCCTTATCTCTGTTTCCCATCTGGCTTGCTGTTATAAACATTTAATCCAGTGTTTGCTGCCAATGTTTCCCAGAAAGCCTTATAATTGCTTGGAATTTGTATGAACAGTTCCAGTCTGGTGCACAATTAGGGATGCACTATAAAATTTTCATTGCTCGATTTACTTGAAATTATAACATGGATGGGGACTATAAAAATGACTACTAGAAATTCACAAATAATAATAACAATAGAGAAAATTTTTTATTTGTAGTTATAAGGCCCAAATGAAGATATTTAAATCCAAGCATAGTCCTAGAATATTTAATGAGACACTTTATATATTTAAAAAAATAACTTGAAGCTTGAAAGTTCACAGGGTTCAGGAGGAAAAAAAGAAAAGAAGGACTCACCACTCTGTGCTTTCTCAAATAAAAAGGCTTTAATACAAATACTCATTGACTCTGATAAGAAGCAATCCTTTTTGGTTGTTGTTGTTTTTTGTTTTTTGTCCTCCATACCTAAGGAAACAGAGAGGTAAGTAAATAGTGACAAAAAGCAATTGGTATCAATGACCTGCCAAGATCTGGCAAATTAGTCCAATTGGCTTTTTTCATTTCTGCAATAAGCTAATTGTGCAAAACCTTTCTGAAGGAATTCTTGTCATGCTGTGGACTGTAATTTCCACTGCTGCTACATTTCTTGAGGCTCCAAAATTGCCCCACCATTGGCCATGCCATTAGAGTATACCCATTAAGCTCAGTGAATGGTAGTTGGTCTGTGCCAGTTAGTGTCTGGGAGTGTTTGTATGTGCCAACATCTAATTGAAAAGTATTCAGTCCCATGCTTGCACTTCAAATGTTTCAGCTCCGTGGGCATATAAAATTAAAAGAATAACACTGCTGGGCTCTTGGACTAAAAATGCATTTGAATGGAGAAGCCAGGTGAAATGTAGATAATTCAAATAGTGGTAAATTAGGACTTTTGCAACCTTTTTGCTATGGAAGGCTTGCTGTGAGAGGACCAATACAGAGTGAGAAAATGCATCCATTGGTCAGAGTCTATTAGAGTAATAAAAACAATATTACAGCAACTCAATATCAGATCCAGAAGTAGTGTGATCTATCTATCTATCTATCTATCTATCTATCTATCTATCTATCACCTAGCTACCTATTTACCTGGCCTACCTATCTATCTACCCACAGTTTTAATATATAGGGAAGTATTTAATGGCTCTACATCTACCAGCCCATCTCCAGTGAGAGGACACAGGGGAGAAAAACTGACCTGTCAAGGAAATGGAGAGTTCCAGCGTGAGGTGACTCTAAAACTGTAATGTAACCTGGAGGAATTTAGTAGTCACATTTCGACTCAAGAAGTCATCCAAACTCTGAATTTCCAAAACCTTAAGGATTGATAATGCAGCAAATGTTTTCTGAATTCTGCGCAAAGTTTTTTTTTTTAAAATCTTTATTGTTGAAAGTATTACATATGTCCCCCTTTTTTACCCATTGACCTACTCTAGCCCACCCTCACCCCCCACCCCAGGCCTTTATCGCCCTATTGTCTGTGTCCATGGGTTATGCATATAAACATTCAAGTTCTTTGGTTGATTTCAAATGCTACTATTTACAGATTTTTATACTTCTGACTCATCAAGTGTGATTCCATTGCTTGGTTTTCCATGGATATTTGTGCACCTTCCAGACCCACCACCTGTGCACATCAACATGGAAAGTTCGTACCATCTTCCTGTTGGAGTACTAAGGCACAATCAAGAACAATTCTGCCCTAATTTTAGGAACTATGTCCCGAATGGCATGATTTTCTCTTAGTGAATTTAAATAATTAAGAAAGGCAGGTTCCCACAGTTCTGACTCTGCTATCGAACATACGGTTAATATTAAACAATTCACAGGCAACAGTTTGCAATCTTGTGAGCCTCACAGTCCTCATCAAAAATTTGGGCCTAATAGCTCTAGCTCACCATATCATATAGATTATGCTGACAGTGAAATTAGATAATGCTTTTTTTCCTAGTCCTTTTCTCTCTCCAAATTAGTTGTACAAAGCCATATATAAATAGCAACTTGCATCTTTTGTTTTTGTTTGTTTTAAATTTGACCATGTGCTTTGCTGTCAGATAATTCTGTCAGCAATGTATAACTGTGAGACATTGAATATCATAGAATCTCCTTTTCCTCATAAGCAAAACAAGAATAATAGTAATTATATTGAAGGGTTATTAGAATCATTAAATAAAGTTTTCCCTGTATACCTATATGCTATATATATATATATATATATATATATATATATACACACACATATATACTTTATACAGTTAGGCAGTATGTGCTTAATAAATAGTAACTATTGCTAATTTAGTTATATGAATAATATTATAAACATTCAAGGTAGCAATGTGTTTAAAGAAAATATATGTTCTTTAATAGTTCAGGAAATAAAATATTTCTTATCTTTGGAAAGAAGGTTATGACTTACCATATATTATTCGGAAAACTTGTTGCTATAAGGATACATCAAAAGGTAGAACTCTTAGCCCAGCTGGCATAGCTCAGTGGTTGAGCGTCGACCTATGAACCAAGAGGTCATGGTTCGATTTCCAGTCAGGCACATGGCCAGGTTGCAGGCTTCCCCAATGTGGGGAAATGCAGGAGCCAACCAATGATGATTCTTTCTCATCATTGATGTTTTTATCTCTGTCTCCCTCTCCCTTCCCCTCTGAAATTAATAGAAATATATATATTTTTAAAAGTTAACACTCTTAGAAAATAGTGTCACCTACATTGCAAGCAATTGGATCAGAAATCTGGGGATAATTTTAGTCATCTTTCCATCCTGGAAAACAGATTCAAAAAGCCTCAACTTCTACTCCTGGTGAGGCAAGCGTGGTCCCCATCAGAAACATGAGCCTCCCCTATGAGAGTAACTGCACACTTCCCATTTTCCTTTCCATTTCCTCCCCTCCTTGTGAACCCATCGGACTGCCAGTTAGTAAGAAAGCTCAAGTATAAGAATCCACAAAAAATGGCTCAAATCCCTTCACATAAAGCTCTCGAGATTTACTTGGAGATGAAGATAACCACAGAATGAGGACAACATTTTCAAGTTTCTCAAGCCAAAGCTGTCCACAGAAAGGACTGATTGTGAAGGTATTCTAAACGTCCCCTCTCAAGTTTCCTCTTTGAAGGAAAAGAAACTATATCTAGGCTGTGGCTTCAGAAAGCCCAAGAGTTTTCTTGCATTGCAAAACCTTCTCCAAGAAGCACGTCTGAGCCGTGGCTGTCTGTATGGCAAGGTGGTGCCTCTGACTTTAAATGCGGAGTGTATCCAGTGTTGGATGAATTTCGTCATTAATTCTGCCCCTTTGAAATGTAGGAGAAGTCTAAAGTAACAGCATCGTATATGTCCCCTAGAGAAAGAACCCTGCCTGTACAATTGCCTCATAGAAGCTTTCTATTGGCACTTGCGCATTTGCTGCCCTGGGGAATAACACAGAGAAATCACTGAAAGGATTTTGGAGTGAGACTGCCTAAGTATCCTGGGAATTACTGCTGGGTCCCCTCCAGTCTGCACTTGATCTCTATTACCAATTTCTGACCTTGAGCAAGCCACTTAACCTTTCTGTAATTCAGCTTTCTCAACTGTAGAAAAGGCCTCGTAATATTTGTAACTTAACTCCCCCAATGGAATGTTGTAGAGACGAATGAAGCAATGTTTCCGAGCTGCTTGGAGGTCTGGGGTGAAAGCGTGCTGAAGCATGGAGCACAAAGCTAAGACCTGATCTGCCTTGTGCATAGCTGAGCATGGATACTGGCCTTGTGATGTGGACCCAGTGCAGACAGCATTGGAACAACAGCGTATTCCAGCCTCTAAAGACTGTGTGTAGGCTGACCAAGCAGTTCCAATGCACTGGGTTACTGCAACTCGCTACTTGAGTCTGCGCTCTTCCTTCCTAGCCTAAGTTGGCTCAGACTACTCTTACCATCCCTGCATCCCTCTGCCAGACATTGTCCCTCACTTTTAAAATACCAAACACCCTTCTCCTTGCATTCTTTGCTTTTGACACCATTTTATTATACAGATGTCCCCTGATATTAAAAACAAAAGATTAAGTGCTGTTAAGTATATGCACCTTTAAATGTCATTTAAAAATGTAAACTCAGAAGCAAGAATGAGGGAAATCAATGGGATTAAATAGTATTAAAGGTCAATGCTATTTAACCCACATTATGTTAGTTTGATCCTCAGAAAAAATGTTGATGACAATCACTAGATCAAGTTAGGAAGTTATTTTAATGCTAATGCCTGTTTATAGGCTTTTAGGATAAAGGTATTAGTATACTTGTTGGCTTCCTGTCTTAGTAACTTCCTGGGATAGTCGTATTTGAAATCTTGTTAATCAACAGTAACCATAGTATCTAGCTCTCTTTCTTTAGCACACACCGTATCCTGCTTTCGCCCCAACATAAGCACACAGACATGCTCATGGAAATAGTTATTATCCAAGGTCAGGTTATTGAAATTGAACATACAGCGGTACATGTCAAGATGTAGATACCAGGCCCTGGCCAGCATGCACAGTGGAGCATCAGCCTATGCACTGAAGGGTCACAGGTCACAGATTCAATCCCCAGCCTTGGCTGGGCACATGCGAGAGGCAGCCAATTGATGTGTCTCTCTCACCTCTCTCTCTCTCTCTCTCTCTCTCTCTCTCTCTCTCTCTCTCTCTCTCTCTCTTCTCTCTCTCTCTCTCCCTCCCTCCCTCCCTCCTTCCATCCATCTCTCCCTCCCTTCCACTCTCTCTAAAAATCAATGGGAAAAAATATCCTCAGGTGAGGATTAACAAAAGAAAAAAAAAATGTAGATGCCAAGAAGTATCATTGCTGGTAGGCCCTCCCTTACTGGCTTTCTCGCTCTCCCTAAAATTCCCAGATAACTCATTTCCTTAGGTAAGAACTTGAAGATTGTCAAGATGCAAATATTTATAAATTTGTCTATATGTGTAAATATTTCAGACGTCAATGGAAGCAAAATGATACAGGCCAGCTTTGATAAAGGGAAGCAGGAGACATGTGCCTGTTGATTGGGATGACACTAAGCTGGGGATGTCAGAGGGTGCATATGTGTAGAAGAGGGGCTCTGGACAATAAATTAATAACAAGACAGCACTGGGTATACAAAAAGGATGATGGAAGCCCAAAGGCACGCTGGGGAGTTCTAACACCATGGTGATAGGGTTCAATATTATGTCACAGGTGCAGGTTAAGGAAGTAAAAATGTTCTGTATGTTAAAGAGATGACTCAGAGGATCTTAATAACTTATTTCAAACTAGAGGCCGAGGGACATCACCGGTGCACAATCCGGGCCGGCCAGGGAGGGACCGCAGGAGGGCACCAGGGCGTGTCCGGCCCATCTCGCTCAGTCCCAATCAGCCTGACCCCAGCAGCAAGCTAACCTACCAGTCGGAGTGTCTGCCCCCTGGTGGTCAGTGCACATCATAGCAAGCAGTTGAGGGACCTTAGCATATCTTTAGCATATTACGCTTTGATTGGTTGAACGGACGACTGGATGACCGGACATTTAGTGTATTAGGCTTTTATTATATAGGATGGCCGGAGGAATTCTTTGGATGGGGTATTAGCATTATTCCATGAGATCACAGGAAGCAGAGCCAGGATCAATAGTTGAGCCTTATGATCATCAATTTCTTCCCACATCAGAATGTTTTAATTTAAAAATTGCCTTTTTATTTAAGCAGATATTTGTTGATTAAATTTGGTTTGTCTTTATAAGCTTATTCTAAGCGCAGTTTTTGCTAAATAAATCAATGCAAGTATCTGTTAGGACTTAAGTTTGTTAACAGCACAGGTTTCAAAGTAGATTCATGTTTGTTCCATGTCAGACTTTCAAAACTTTGGCTATTCAAATACCACCTTCATGATTTTTGTCCTATACCAAAAATGAAAAGAAAAAAAAATTACTTACTGAAAGTAAAAAGTTGCCCTGGCCAGTGTCTCAGTGGTTAGAGCATCAGCCCGCTGAATGAAGGCTCACGGTTTTAATTCTTGGTCAAGGGCAAGTACCTTGGTTGCAGGTTCAATCCCCCGGTCCTGGTCAGGGCATGTGGGAGGCAACCAATCTCTCTCTCTCTCTCTCTCACTCTCTCTCTCTCCTTCTCCTCCTCCTCCTCCTCCTCCTCCTCCTCCTCCTCTTCCTCCTCCTCCTTCTTACATCTCCCCCACTCCTTCCCTTCCACTCTCTCAAAAAAAAGGAAAAAATATCCTCACTCCTTGGGTGAGGATTAAAAAAAATTAACCACACATATAATTGTAATAAAAATAAACCAAATATATGTTTTGTGTGCTAGAATTTTGAACATTAGACTGCTCTCTTTTTGTTAAAATGGGTAACTAGCAGATATTAGAGAATTAATAAAGACCTCATTATCCTGTCTGGGTGCCAACTTAAATGACCTCAGTAATACCAGTGTTTTAAAAATGTCATTTGAGAGCATTTAACTTTGCTTTCTCAATTGGTTCCTGTCATGGTTGTGTGTCGACACCCTAGGCTGCCTCAACTTTATCTTAGAGTGCATGGTTTTTATTCAGCAATTACCCTGACTAATATGCAAGGTTCCCACTACGTTCAGTTTCTAGTTCTATGTGTGTCATCTGCTATAAGGTAACTCAAATCTGGTTCTTTTTCTTCTGATGAAACTTCTAAAATAAATTCAAACTATGAAAAGTATCACTTTATTTAGGAGAAATCACTATATTCTTTCCATTGGCAGCTATTGTCATTGTTATAGCCAAGTGGGTTTGCCCATACAGCCTCGAAGGAAAAGCCTCGAAGGCTTTAGTAGTCTAGGAGTCACTAGGAACAAGTCCTGCTTATCTACTCTAGTTCCTTGTTATTCCAAGTGTGGTCCAGGGGCTGGCAGCATCACCCGGGACCTTGTTAGAAACTGCAGATGCTCAGTCACCACCTCAGTCATACTGAGTCAGAATATGCATTTTAACAAGACACACCCAGGTGATGCTCGCATTTGTTGAAGCTTGAGCAGCACCCGTCAGTATGCTCTATTCATCTTGGTTTCTCATCTACCCCCATCCCCAGAGTCTTCCTCACCCTTGGACTTCTCCACCTCTTAACCCAATGGTTCTCAGCCCTGCATGCACACTAGAATCATCTTGGGAGTTTTATTTATTCTGTATTTGTGATTTCTAGTCCCAGCCCCAAAGGTTTGGGTTTATTTTCTAATTTATTGGGAGTAGTGTCTGAGTATGTGTTTTAATTGCCCCAGGTGATTCTAATGTGCAGCTAATGTTGAAAACCCCTGAAACACTTTCAGTGGATGATTGGTTTGGCTTTGGCCTTCCAGCTTCACAAAATCATTCTAGTGGTAAGGTGTGTCCTATCCAATAAAACACAGTAGGTTCAGTTGAGCCTCCTTGTCCTGTATATCAGTTGTCCTGCATCAAGGGAATGTAGCTGATCAGTTTTCCCTTCTAAACAACCTAAGGAAGAAAACCCACATAATGGATGCAGCATCAGCAGCAACATGACACCTTTTTTTCAATACCATCAAAATCAACCGTATATACCATTACTAGCGTTCCCGTTGCAGGAAAAATCCTGCAATAGGGTTTCCTGCTGCACTCTACCCTGCCCTTCCTGCTCTCCTTCCTTCTCCCCTGGCCCCGCCTCCGCTCCTCCCTTCTCCCCCAGCCCCGCCTCCGCTCCTCTCTTCTCCCCCGGCCCCGCCTCCGCTCCTCCCTTCTCCCCCGGCCCCGCCTGCTCAACTTCCTTCTCCCCCGGCCCCGCCTCCCCTCCTCCCTTCTCCTCCCCCTGGCTTGCTTGCTTCTCCGCAGCTTTGCTCCCTTCTGCAGCTCTTGGCTTCTTTCTACACTGTCTTGATATGCAAATTAGCCGCCATCTTTGTTGGGGCAATTTGCATATTCATCCTGATTGGTTGGCGGGCGTGGCGTGGCTGGTGGGCGTGGTTTGGGCGTAGCGAAGGTGCGGTCAATTTGCATATTTGTCTATTATTAGACAGGATGAGTATATCAGTTTGTATTAACAGATTTAAAATTTATCTAGAGCTACTGGCCCATTTTCTATTTTTAAAATAATTTTAGAGACATAAGCTTTCATAAAAACTGTAACTCAATCCACAAGGAGTAAGTTTTGTCATTGTGGAATTTCAGACATAACCATAATGGGAAAAACACAACTGCTTGGGAACAAATAAAGTTCATTTTGGAAAGATTTGCCTCATGTAAATCTCATGTCAATAACTGCCTACTATCCCATTTACATATTTGTCCCCACCAGATGGAGTGGATCTGCCTATGCTCTCAGTTGACTTTGGTTTTCATTGGAAGTCTCTATAAAATGTGTCCCCAAGGGCAGTTGGGTCACCACCAAGTGTCATACTCACTGCTCCTGCCTCCCTGTACTCCATCCCCCAGAGTCTGTTACTCATGCCTCCAGCTAAATCCCAACATCTAGTTTTGGCCTTGTGGTCCTCATCAGTTCCTGCCTCGTCCTTCTTCTGGATTCCTGAGCCTTTGTTCCACAGACTCATATCCTGGGTCCCTAGAGTAACAAAGATCTCTACTTGCTAGATGCTGCTAAGAAAACACCAAATATCCAAACATCATCCCGTCTTTTTTTCATAATAGCCTTATCCTGATGTTACAGATGAGGAACCTGAGACATAGCGGTTTATGTAACTTGTTCTATTAGTCAGTTTTGGCCTGGTTATGCGGTGGTGACAAATTTGAGTAGCTAACAGCACAGATTCATGATAAATATCAGCTGAGGTCTGTGATTTGGCTCTGGTTTTTCCTACAAGTCGTCTTTATTCTGGAATCCAGGCTGAAGGAACAGACCCCATCTACAAAACACCCTCCTCATGGCAAAGTAAAAAGAAGAATTTTTAAAAATGTAATGGATCTTAAATCCTCCATTTGGACGTGATTTTCATTATGTCTGCTTATATTTTATTATCCAAGTGAGTCACATAGCCAACCTTGATATCAATTTAGGGGGGACTCTTTCTACATGAAGGGCTCTGAAGGGAGGACCCTGTTGAGAGGGGCAGCTAATATTTTAAGCAAATAATATAACCATAGTTGTTCGAAGTCACAGAGGCAGAAAAAGGCAGAGCTGGGGTCTGATTCCTGCTGTGTTTGACTCTCAGCCATTGAGCAATCACTCTTCCATTTTCCTTTCTCTTTTTGCTGTTTTCAAGTATTTCATCTCTAGCTTGTCTGGCTCCACAGTTCTTGCCTGCCCCTCCCTGAGTTTGCTGTTCTCTCTGGATATAATTTCTGGTCTAAGTAAAATAGGTCTTCAATTTAGCTGAACTACAGGTCCCTGCCCTCTAATCAGCTTGGTTCTCCTGCTGCCCAAGATCAGAACACATTTGAGTCTGTTTCCCTAGCTTTTAACTCCACAGACCAAATACAGGCACTCCCATCCTCGATATGGTGGATATAGACATCTTCCTTTCTGCTGTAAGAAAATTCACAAGGACCAAACTTTAGTAGCATCATGGCCTTAAAGCCTGAAGAACTATAATAAACTTGAAAAAGAAACTTTTTAAGATGATTTCCTGTCAGAAAAAAATATCCATTCTCATGGTGGTTAAACATGCTCCATGGGAAGTCTTGTTTTATTGCCGGTGTCAGGGCAGTGAGTTAATGAAATTCTGTCAACGCACTCAGATCTTTTTGAGGTAGTCCCTCCATAACCTATCCACTCATGTCATCTTTCACCACTCATAAAGTGAGGCCATGGAGTTTGCCTCTCTTTTGTCAATGTGAATAGCAGTGGAAACTTACATGCTTTATTTCCAAACAGGAAAAAATATATTTGCCATTACAAGATCCAGTGTCAATCACGTTTCACCCATCATTTAATTAACCAAAAAATGAGGGCTGAATTCCTCTTTTGTGGGTACCAATTTGGGCCTGCTTTTTTATTTTTAATATATTTTATTGATTTTTTACAGAGGGGAAGGGAGAGGGATAGAGAGCCAGAAACACTGATGAGAGAGAAACATCGACCAGCTGCCTCCTGCACACCTCCCACTGGGGATGTGCCCGCAACCAGGGTACATGCCCTTGACTGGAATCGAACCCGGGACCCTTCAGTCCGCAGGCCGATGCTCTATCCACTGAGCCAAACCGGTTAGGGCTGGGCCTGCTTTTTATATCAGTATTTGAGAAAATCATCTTCTAACTTAAAAATTGAGTTCATTTTTTTAAAGGATGCTATTGAAAAAGAAAATAAACAGTAGGCTAAAACTTTCTTTGTCATCATCTCTCTTCAGAATATGACCTCACTTCAGTATTCTTTAAGGAACTGTGTTTATTTTCTCTAGTATACAGATCCAACTGTTCCCTAAGGGGTCATTTCTATAGTTATCAATACACTAAACCTCACATCCTTTAGAGGCAATGAGAGTAAGACAGAATTATGTTCTTAAAGCATCAGTTTCAGAATTTCAAACTCAAAACAAAGCTTCTTTCCTGAGGAGCAGTTATTTCCATACTAACTTGCCTCCCAATGAGCTCTTATTCACATGTTAGGACTGGATATCTTAGAAACTATCTCCTCAACACATTTTTTTTAATTTGATGGTTGTTATATATGAAATCATAATGAAGCATAAAAATATCATATTTAATGTTTTTCAATGGCCTTTTTAAAACTCTTGCCTTTTAAAAAAAATGATATATCAGAGGCCCCAAAACTAAAATAAAACTTTTCTTTAAATGCATGAATCATAATTAGATGTTCTCTGTATGTGACTTCTATGATTTTCATTATGTACATTTATGTAAATAAATTAGAGGAAATGAAGATTAGGAAATGGGGTTATGACCAAAGAATGGTTCTCTTTCTTCAATTTCCTCCAGATTTAAGGATGTGGTAGTCATCCTTACCCAACACATAACAAAGAAGCAGTGCCCATTTAGGCTTGGCATTAGACCTGGCAATTCTGGTACACTCCTGCTGCAGCTTTATAATTTTCTGTCTAAGTGGCAATCATTGCAGTAGTTTTGATTAAATGATTACCCATAGGCCTGCTCTTGAATGAAATGACAAATGTTCTCTTGAAAAATTCAAGTACACATTGTAAACTTGGAAACTTTCTAGGACATGAGTATGCTCCAAATAGCATTATGTATTAGCAACAGCAATGATCTATGACTCAAACATAATAATCCACTTCCTATAGAGAGGGGAAACTAGCTTCACTGACTAAAAATTATGGAGAAAAAAAGTAAAAACAAAATTTTTTAAATATATGGAAAGAGTGAAGTTCAAAACTTTCTTGTGGAAAGTATGGTGGGTGTGTAGGCTAATATGGTTTACCTGTGCCAGAAAGGAACACCTGGGAAGGTGATTTAAAAGGCCGGGGAACTTTATCTTGTTCCTTTTCAGCCCCTCCTACCCATTATATGTATTTGCTGCATAAACAAGAACTTGTTTTCTTTGAAAGAGGAAAAACGGCTTAGAAATTCAGATAAGGAAAAATTCACAAATTTTATTTTTAATTATTATGATCTAATTGCTTCACCAACTGCATAATACTCTGTGTTTTAACTATATTGTCCTCATTTCAGTTTTTCATCTTTATAAGAGAAGACACCAGCAGAGCTGAAAGATTCAAAGCATAAAGAAGTTACAGCCTATTTCCAAGAATATCCACAATGTAAAAAAATTTAAAAATTAACTCTTGCAATTACTAGGTTTTAAAGTCATAATAAATGTTGTGCTGGGAAAATAAAATAATCAAATACCTAAGTATTAGGTTGTTCTAGTGACTTTTGATCTTAGCAAATCCTAAAATGGTACAGATTGTAGGTTATGAGATCAAAGGCACATAGTGAAGGGACATTAAATTGTACCACTGATATTGCAACAAATTATTTGCCTGTTAAATTTGGGGGCTTTTATAAATACAAAGATAAAATATATGGGTTGTTACTTTATTTGTGTACCATGGGATAAACATTTACTTTTGGTTAGATGTAAAAATATATCTTTCTTCATTTAACCATAATCACACTGGAAATTTACATGATGATTTTCTACTAAAAAAATCTAACCAATTAACTAACTAACCAACTAAGTAAGTAAACAAACACACAAACCCAACAGGTTTTATGAAAAAAGCACTTGGGGACCAGGTTTTTATTCTGGCTTTACCATTAACTAGCTGTGTGATTAGTTTGTTGATTTCATGTAAACTAACCTGTGTGTTTTAGTTTTCTTTCCCATTATAATGGAAGGGGGGGGGGGGCTTAAAATTAGGACTTCCCATTGTTCATCCTAGCTCTAATTTGAATTTTGTCACTCTAAGCCTTCTGTAGGAATATTGCATTGTTAGTGTTTGAACAGAGGCCTAAAATCTCCATGAAAATAGAAAGTGTTAGATTGGTTAAGTAAAAATAAATGTAAAATTTTAAGTAAATTTGCCCTTAATAGCAGCAAGGAAGGCAAGATCAACAGCATCCTATATAATAAAAGGCTAATATGCAAATAGACCAAATGGTGAAATGACCGGTTGCTATGACGAGCACTGACCACCAGGGGGCAGACGCTCAATGCAGGAGCACTGCTCAGCCAGAAGCTGGGCTCAAGGTTGGCGAATGTAGCTGCAGTGGTGGGAGCCCTACCTCCACAGCAGAGCTAAGGATGTCAGACTGACAGCTTAGGCCCGCTCCCCGCCATCAGTCGGACATCCCCCAAGGGCTCCCGGACTGTGAGAGGGCACAGGCCAGACTGAGGAGACTCCCTCCCCCCCCCCCCCCCCGAGTGCCTGAATTCTGTGCACTGGGCCTCTTAGTAGAAGATAAGAGTAGGATTAGCAAGGATCTGACCAAGAGTGGAGTTAAAAGAGGAAACCATTTCCCAATGATTCTTAAAGGAATATCAGAAGAAAGACTCCTTGTAGTCAATGGCCTTTCTTTCCTAACATTGGTGATGACTATTGCCTCTTGAGAGTGGACAGTCTGGATGTGTGTGACATCCAGCAGAGGACAATGAGAGATAGAATTTTATAACTCTGCTACTTCCTACTGACATAACCCTTGCAGTCTACAAAGCATGTTCCCCATATCAGCCTCCTGTTTCTTCCCAATAACCATATGGCATGGAAAGAATACAGTGGTTAAGCATATAGGCTTTAGAGTCAGACAGTCCTGGCTTCCACCCTTGTTGAATGAGTTTACTTTGGACAGTTCATTGTTTTAACAAATATGTGTGGAATCTGTTATGCTGGGAATTGAGAATATAGGAGACAAGCAATAAAATAAATGATTATTTTAGATTGTGGTAGCACTCTGAGAAAAATAAAACAGGGTACTGAAATAGACAGCAGTGGGTCTGAAGCTAAAAGGGATTGAGTTTTAGGAAAAAGTACTCCAAGGAAGTGGCATTTGAGCAAAGACTTGAATTGAAGGAGGCAGCTATGTAAAGATCTGGAGGAAGGGTGCTCCCAACAGAAGAAACAGCAGATGCAAAGTCCCTGTGGTGGGTAGAGCTCACCTGTTCTAAGGAAAGCAATTTAATCAGTGTCCCTGATTGTTCTTAAAGAGGGAAAAAGCCGTGCATGATGACATACATCAACATTAAAGAGGTAATTAGATGCCCGATTGCATGTGAGGCTGACAAGACATAAGAGGATATTGAGATTTATTTTCTAAATGCAGTTAACCCTTTGCACTCGCTTGCTTTTTTCTCGATTCCTGCTACCGATGCTAACCGTGTCGAGTCACACTCGACATCCGAGTGCAAAAGGTTAAGCTACTGGAGGGCTGTTAGTTTGTTTGCTTGCTTGTTTGTTTGTTTTTGCAAAGGGTATACCATTATTTGAAGATCAACCTTAATACTCTAACAAAGAGGATTGAAGAGCATTGAGAGTGAAAACAGGGATTCTAGTTATGAAATTATTTAGTTGTCTACCCTCAGATTCTTATTTGTAAAATGGGACTAATACAGGTGCCTTACAGAGTAATTTTAAGAATTAAGTGAGAAAACTCCAACAGTGAGCATTCAATAAATAGGGATTGCCATTGTCCTCCATTTGCACACTAAAAAACTGTCTCTTTTAGAGGTTAAATGACTTGGTCATGGTCAGACTACCAATATCCATGGCTGGCCTGAGCTTAAATGCAAGTTTTAGAATTCCCAAACCAGTGTAAGTCTATATCCACATGATCAGAAAAAAGACAACTTGAACTTATATTTTAATTCAATAAATATTTCTAAGTCCTAGCCATGTGCCAGGCACTGTGCTAGGACTTGAGAAAAGCAATGCCCCTTCCAAGAAGCTTAAAGCTTAGTAGGAGTGACAGAGAAGAACATAGACAATTTTGAACTAAAATGACATTTACAACATCAAATATGTGTCATTCACAGAGCGGGTGTATAATATATCTGAGCTGGGTTTTGAGGTACAGTGAATTATCACCAGACAGATGGAAAGCAGCAAGAACAGCATCTGAGGGTCACAGAATGAGACGCAGCTTATCATGCATGGTATACTGAGTGATTTCAAATTATTGGGTAAACAATATGTGGGAAAGAAAGAGGAATTGAGGTTGGTCAAAAATGGGCCAGGGATGCAATGACAATAGGATTGTAAGTGGAAACCACCACTTCCATACATTTGAAGTGAGCAGTATATATGGACTCCCAGGAAGGATGGGGCAATGATGACATTAATAGCAATACATGACACTTAAATGTATTGCTTGCCCTATACTGCCTCCTATGAGCCTTATAGCACTGTGAGTATTCAGAGCACAGAGTGCACATATGTAGAGATGGGAGCTCAGCTGGGTTAAGTGCCTTGCCAAAGGTTACTCAGATGGCAAATTGAAGAATTAGGAGGAGAACCTAGATTGCTTACCTTTAGTTCAAGTTTCATCTATCAACTACATTACTTGTCTATGTGGTCAGTGTAATAGTGAAGGCTGTTGAGAAAGAACCAGAGGCAAAGCATAGCAGAAGAGTTGGATGATAAGGACATGGAGAGCATGAGGGAAGATTTAAAGAGAAGGTGGGCAGAGAAATTAACATCTACCTGGACTTAAATATAGGTTAACTTTTGGGGAATCCAGAGAAAATGACATAGTGTCTGGAGGAAAGCAGGGACTCAAAGACTTTTGAAAGTAAGAAAAGAAGGGAGAGGAAGGGTGGCAGATAAATAAGAAAAGAGAAAGAGGGAGCAGGAGAGGGAAAGAAGAGGAAGCCAGAAGGAGAAGGAAAGATAAGATGGCAAACAGGCTGTGGGGAAATTGTGGCTAGAGTATGCAGATGACTATGCCAGGGGAACATGTCCCTTGAATGAAAGAACGTGGTTTGGAGCTAGAAAAGATTGGAGGAAGTTTTCCCTCCCCATTGTTTCAATATCTCTGTCCTTTCGCAACATGATCATATTTTCTGAACCTCAAAAATAGACACATAACCTGATACAGGAATTTTCTGCCACTCCCAAGTCAAAAAGATAGTCTAAAAAATGTAGTTATTTGGCATTTTTAAGATTTTTGTATGATGGATGACTGCAGTAAGAGAGAATATTTGAAACTGGGATATCTCAGAAATTCCAGAATATGTAATAATAAAAGTGAATCCTTTTTGAGTGCCACGCATTGTTCTAAGGGCTTAAGTCATTTAATCTTCTCAACAAGGGTATGAAGTAGATTCTCTTATTATCTCCACTTCACAGATACTGCACAGTGGGGTTGAGTAAGTTCTCAAGGTCACACAAATAGCTAAGGGCAGAACTGGCTCTGAGCTTTGTTGCTCCCAGCTACTATGTGAAATTCCCAAAGGGTTTGATTACATTTCTTTTTGTTCTCTTTGAAGGTGATGATGTTATCTCAAAGGGTTTTGGAACAGAAAGGTTATGAGTTTTACAGGTTCTATTAATGTTCATCAACAAATTTAATTCACCATTTAAAATATTCGTCTATAGGTAAATAAAACATTATGAACCACTGAATAATTTAGGCAAAATGCTTTGAGAACCTCATAGGAAGCTGACATGAATTGTTTTCTCTCTTTCAAAATGAAAAATATCTTGCCAAATAAAGGTGAAAAGTCCCAAGCCAAACACTAAAGTAGGTAGTAATTCTTTCTCTGTTGCTTTGTGAAATATTGGCAGCCAGACATATTTCTCAACCTTAGAAGACATAAATCTTTCAGAGGGAAACCGAATTTCTTTGGTTTGGCTGCCAAACTATGACTTCAGCCTTGAATCTCATCTCAGAAAACTGTAAACACCCTTTTCCTCCCCTGTGTTTAATTTTAAGCATATCTTCCCTTCCTGAAGACCATCTTTCTTCCTTTGGGGTGACTGCCTCTTATCCTTCATGTCAACCTGTTGAGAGAGAGAGGCTGTGGGCCTATTGCAAGCCCGCCGCATTCTCACCTCCTGCTCACACCCCTCTGTCCTTCTTTCCTCTACTTTGATCTTCTTTTTACTAACAGTTCTTGGCTTTCAAGCCGAATTCCACTGAAAGTTGATGATTTTCCTTAGAGGTTTTTTTTCCGTGGACCTGCTGCTGTGTCCCTTATCACGATGACCCCTGGCTTATACTTTGTTCCTACGGGGCAAAAGGATTCAGAGGTTTATTTAAAATTTGTTTTAGCTCATTTTTCTAGTAACCCAAGACTAATGGAGTAGGTCAACCCATGAGCAATTAAGTCTACATAAATATGCAAACGTATCTCAATCTACGTGTGCATCAGTGTGAAAGGAATGGATGTGCCTGGGAGTGGGGAGGGGATGGTGTTCATTCTCCAGAAATTCAGATCTTCTGGGTGTTCACATGAGGGAGATGGCAGGGTGTAGAGGGATGAGCACTGGACTGGGAGACAATAGAGTATGTCAGGTAATTGTCCAAGTTCTTACATAAGACAAACCAACAGTGGGAGACTGGAAAGTCACTACTCTGGGTATCAGTTTTTTCATACTTAAAGCCCTCTGGACTAAATAGATTGTAATTCTGTATAAGCCTTGGAATCACTTGGAAATTTTCAGAAGAAAAGTAGATATTAGGGCTTCCACACAGCGATGCTTAATTAGAATCCTCAGGAGGGCAGCCCTCGAATCTATGATTTGATGTAGCCACTCCAGCCTAGATTTGAGGGCCAGCATTAGGTGACCCTTTGATGCATTAAAGCTTTACTTCCAAATTCTATCAGCACTTCCCAGGAAAGGTAACACCCACTGCTATCTACTAGAAGATGCTTCAGAGGGAAAAGTGCATCCCATTAACCAAAGCAAGTCATGTGACTCGAAGTCAAGTGGTGAGAAAATACACTCTGCTTTCATGGTGGGGCTTGCTATACTTTTGCTATGGGAAAATCCTTTGCCATGTAGCTGTTGCCTCTCCCTTACCTGAGCCCTAGAAGAAACAGGTAGAGCCCACCTTTGCCACCTGACCCACAGAGCCACACATTTGGGCCCAGCTTAGATCAGCTGATCTTCAGCCTGTCTACAGATGCCTGAAGAAATAAAGGAATATGATTTCAAGCCACAGAGTTTTGGAGTGATTTGCTACACTGCAATAGCTGACTAATTCAGTATGTCATTCAAGATGTCTTGCCTTACTCTAGTCAATGGGTGGCATGTGACCCAATCTAGACCAATCTGATCTCCTCCCCAGGATCACAAACTACTGAAGAAGTGTTAGAATGGCCTCAGCCCCAGCAATCAGCTGTTCCCTAAACACTCTTTATTAGCTTCTGATGCACAGATCTTCCCTGGTACCTGTCCTTTCCTGGTTGGTTGGCCAGACTTCCCTCCTGTTTTGCCAGTTCTTCATATCCTTTTAGTGGGGTTTTCTTATTATGACTTCCTTTTTGCTATCCTTTTTGTTTATATTCTAATCAGTAATTTTTGTTAAAGTTAGGGTATTTTCTATTGCTTGTAAGCAAAAAATCTAAGCTGTTAGTGAGGAAATGAGAGGGTGCCTTGACCAAACTCACAATGCAGTGGGAGGAGGAGGTTATTAGCTATGTTTTATTAGGCTCTGTCTCACATTAAATCTACATTTGACATGAAAAAGAGAAATTCCAAAATGTTTTTATTATTTTTAATTGTTAGTAATGAATAGATATGAGATAAAATTTTTCTGAATTTGTATACAGAATTCAGAAAAAGGAAATTTCAGTTATCTACTTAGACTATTATTTTAAAAATAAATGACTATCCTACAATAACCACACAGCTAGACATGGACAGGTATGTCCTATCTTGAAGTCCTGCTGCCTGCTTGAGATGAGGAAGATTGTGAACGTCACCTGAAATCATGCTCCATCTTTGTTGATATTAGAAAAAAAAAAACACACCTATTATTCCTTCGAGTTATAATTTCCCTTTTTTGCAACAGCCTCATATTAAAGAAGTAACATTGGCATCGTTTAAAATAATCATACCTATAGGGCAGAGGTTAACTTCAATCTTCTGGTACATTTAAATTTTACTTGTGAATGGACCAGTCAATAAGCACTGATAATTTAGAGATTTCTAAATTACACAACTTTTTTTAGAATGCCCAAAATGTGTAGGAACATAAGTTCTGACAGATGTTAAATACCCTTTTTCACCAGAACCATGAATTTTTGTTTCCATGAATCTTGAAAAAAAGATTGCTTAAGGTCTTTGAAATGAATCTACACCAGAAAATAAATCCATCACAGACAAAAGGTGACTCAAAGGAAACAAGCTTCCAGAAGGGGAAAACATAAAAGCAGCTGCCAGACTCCATGCCACGCCCATAAATTGTTGCACAGCTGTTACCACCTCCAGTGATGATGTTTTGCCAAAACAAAGACCAAGGTATTCCTGGACTGATATGCTAAGTTCCTCACCCAGGCTTCTGTATATCTTATGCATTCCAAAAGCAAAGGAAATTGGTTCCTCTCCAAGGACAAAGAGTTGGTGGAAAAGGGACATTTTTAGGGCATGTGTCTCCTGCAGGGTTCTAGACAGAGGTAGTATCCCTGAGCATTCTTTCCCTTCCAAAACACTCTCTGGGATTGTGTTGACAGCTTATCTTCAGAACACAAAGAAAGTGTCCAGGAACACAAACACAGTGCTTTAAGAAACCATCACTCCAATGAGAAAGTGGAAAATGTGGTAACAGAATGAAGGAAGTTTGTTCAGAATCTTGAAGTTTGCTCTTACTCTACAGACTGTTTAAAAATATTTTAAGTTATGTTGTCAAGCAACCACTAGGACATTTCTTTTAGCTTTTTGATTTTTTATGTGCTGGTTGTTAATTTCTGATCCAGTAGATACCACTGAGCTCCCACAATTTGCATCATGGCTCTTTAATGAATATTCTTATCACCTTGTGAAGCTTGCTATGAGAGGCCATTTAGTAGTTACTTACAAACAAGAGTTCAGAATGGATGGACTAAATAGTAACCCTGGAACCATGGCAATTCAAGCTACCTCACTGAACAAATCTTTATTAAAGTTGTTATCTATTATGGGCCAGGCTCTGTGCTAGGTCATGGGGACCAGTAAATGAATAAAATCTCTTCCCTGCCTCAAGGATCTCATAGCCTAATGAGAAGAAATTCCAGAGTTTAAGCTTAATAAATAAATGGATTGTTTTCAATTCTATACTGGAGATGCAGAGAAGGCTTCTGACTCCTATATCCAACTGCTTTCTTAGAAGTCTGATATGATGGTTATGAGCAGAGTTTCATGATTAACAATGAATTGGACTCCCATTCACAAACTGGGTGATTTGACATCATAGGTGGTTTCTGTGAACTTCAATTTTATGTACTTTAAAATGGGGACAAAAATCATCACTACCTCATAGGTTTTTGTGAAATGTAGATCATACATGTAAGAAACCTAGCACAGTGCCTGGCACAGAGTAAGCTTACATCATAAATTATTACTAAGTTCCAGGCACTATGCTACACTCATGAACATGTTGAAATGAATAATTTACTGTTACTGCCATGAATTTTTTTCTTTTTTCCCTTTATTCTCAATCCTTCCACCGCCTCCCCCCTGCTCCACCCCACATCTATCAGCCTGCTCTCTGTCTATGGGTTTGTCTCTATTTTGCTTGATAGTTCATTTTGTTCATTAGATTCCACATGTAAGTGAAATCATATGGTACCTGTCTTTATATATGATTCTTTTGAGAATTTTCTTTAAGCACAACTATGTCATTTACAAATAATGACAATTTTATTTATACATTTCTGTTTGTTATATCTTTTTGTTGCTTTTTCTTATTGCACTGGGTAAATACTGAATAGAAGTATATACTAAATGGAAGGCGTAAAAGTGGGACATGCTATGTGATTTCCATGAGGAAAGCTTTAGTTATTTCATCATTAAATATTATTTTTTGTAGATTTTTGGGTACATATTCTTTTTCAGGTTAAAAAACCAAAAGGTTTTTTTTTTTTATCATGAAAGGTTGTTAAATTTTACTAAAAATTTTTTCTAATGTGTTGTGATGGTCACCTTGAAGTTTTCCTTTTTATTCTTAGTGTGGTGAATAATATTGATTTATTTGTCTATTGTGAAACCAATTTTGAATTACTATAATAAAGCCCCCTTGGATATGTTATTACTCTTTTTTATATTTCTGGGTAGAATTTACTAAAATTTTTTTTTGGAAAAAAATTAATGAGAGAAGTTGGCCATTAATGAGAGAAGTTGGCCATTAGAACACAGAAATTCTTATAATGTCTTCTGGTGTTAAAGTTATGTGGGCCACATAAAATGATTTAAAGCAATTATTGAGGGAAATTTATAGGTAAAAACGAATACATTAGGGAAAAACCTGAGAACCAAAGTCGTAAGCAATAACCTAAGAAGCTATAAAATAAACAGCAATTTAAAGTCAAATAAACAGAAGAAATAAAATATTTAAGAGATATAGCCAATGAAATAAAAAATAAAATACAATAAAGAAAAATAACCAAAGCCCCAAGTTTAGTCTTTAAAAGTATTCATAAAAATTGAAAACCACCTAGGAAAAATGTTAGAAAAAATAGAAAAAAATTCATAAATTATCAGTAGCATGCAAATAAAAGAGAATATTCATTCAAAGTACACTTTAAAAAACACTGAGTATATGATTTTAAATTTATTCTAATAATTTTAAAATTTAAAAGAAATGAACAAATTCTTTTAAAAAATTAACTATCAAATTGACAGAAAGAAAATATAAGTTTTCTAATATCTATAATGAATTAAATATATACTTAAAAGTATCTCACAAAGAGTATTTCCTGCCTTGATAGATCCTTTAGTGAATTTTTGCAAACATTTAGGAAAAAAAAAATCACACTATTGAAAATTTAACCATCATTTTAATGTTCTTTTGAAGGTAACATGCCTTTTTATCCTACAGACACTTTTAGGATTTGCTTTTTGTCTTTGTCTTTCAGCAGATTTAGTATGATGTGTCTAGGTGTGATGTTCTTTGATTTTTCCCTGCTTTTGATTTATAGATATTCTTGAATCAGTAGGCCTTTCAACAGTTTTGGATAATTCTAGGCCCTGATCTTTTAAAAAAGCTGGTCTCCTACTTTGTCTCACTTCTCTTTCTGGATTACAATTACATATAAGTTCAGTCTTTTCACTGTGTCCCTATGGGTTTTAAAGCATGCTTTCTTCTCTCTCTTTGTTTCAATCTAGTTATTTCTACTAACCTGTCTTCTAGTTTATTAATCCTATTTATTTGTCTAATGTGCTATTAAATGCATTAATTACAATAATTTATATTTCATTATTTTTATAGTTTCTTAATTTGCTGTGAAATTATCTACCCTTCCCCATCCCAATTTTTAAAAATACTAGTAAAGCACTTTTGATGTTTCTCTTGAAATTATTGTGTTTTCTTTGATTACAAAATCCACCATTATTAACCGGTACACCTAGTATAGTCAATGTTGATGGTTGACCTTGATCAACCCATGATTTTGTGCATTTGGGATTCTCAAAATAAATCCACTTATCATCACCAGTCACAATTCGATGCAAAAAAGACTTTCATGTCGTTGAAGCAACATTTTACTGATGACTTTTGGGTTTTCCATTTGTCTTTCGTTCAGTTGATGTGGCACCCATTTTCCTTCCTTTAAAATCTTTCCTATTGCTTGTACAAAATTGGAAATTGTTTGCTGAGCAACATTTAATCTTTCTGCAAGTTGTTTTTGAGTTTGACATGCATCTTCATCCAATAATGCTTGTAACTGTTGGCCTTCAAACTTTTTCGGTTGACCTGGATGTTCTTTGTCTTTACATCAAAATCATCACTTTTAAAGTGTTTAAACCAGCGTTCACAAGTATCTTGAGATGGAGCATTTTCACCATAAGCTTTCCGAAGTATACGATAACTTTCAGCAGCACTTTTCTTCAAAATGAAGTAATGAATTAAAACTTCCTGCAAATGCTCTTTTTTTTTTGGCATAAAATTGAACATTTTTAAGAGTAAAAATATCTATGATGTTAACACCTTCAGCAAATTTGACATATGAAGTTTTGAAGCCTGCTGTCAATACAACAAAATGGCATGCATATCAAATCACATTTATATCAACATAAGTGTAACTCCATCTATTGAAAAAAATCCGCATTATTAACTGGTCCACCTAGTACTAACCTGTCCTTTTGCAACATTATACATCATTGAAATGCTAGCATCTGTTTGGAGATTCTCAAAAAATTTGCGATATTTTTATTGTACTTTGAACCAAAAATTATGGAGAGAATTGTCTGGAAATAGCATTCAGTTCTCTTACTCCCAGCCGGCGGGCCATATGCCTCTTTTAATAAACTAGGTATGCGGCCCGCTGGCCGCGAGTTTGACATGCGTGTCTTACACCAATGAGGTCAGCGAGCAGAATGTAAATAGAAGCTGAAGGCTTCAAAGTTTCAAGTCAGAAGACACAGTAAATAAATTACTACTGTTACCCTTTAGTAATAGTAACATCTGGAAAGTATTTGTTTATATTCTGTTTGTTATTTGAGTGTAATTTTTAAATGAAGTCCATTAATCATTAAATTATTTCTCTAACAAATGAAGCAAAATATCAAGTATTGAGAAAATATCAAAACAGCAGACTTTGTCTGTGTAACATAGATCAGTTTTTGTGATAAACATTAGAATGCCATAATAATTAATATTAAAAGTTATGACATTCCAGCTTTAAAATAATAGTTTCAAGCTATTTGACAATATATTGAATCATATCACTTGAATGAATCATTTCAAATAATAGAGAAGATTTTTACTATTATTACCAATTTTATGAAGATATTTTTATTTCATTTATAATTTCAAAGATTCATCTACATAATTCCCACATTGAAATGTAAATTAAAGAAAATGATGTTATTCTACCAATTTACAGCTTGGGCAAGTGTAAAAGTCTAACAATACCAAGTGTTGAAGATATGGAGCAGAGCTCTCATATAGTGCTGATGTGCCTGAAAATTGGTGCGCTTATCAATATCAAACAATTGCATTCCTGGGTATACACCTAGAGAAATGCATTCAAATGTGTGTCAGAAATCCAGGCCGCTTTAGGCCCAGTCTGTTTTGTTTCCTCTTTCTGAGAGATGTATTGTCCTTATCAGTACATATTGTGTAACCTCTTTAGAGATGTATTGTCCTTATCAGTACATATTGTGTAACCTCTTTAGAGATGTATTGTCCTTATCAGTACATATTGTGACAAAACAATATCTTGTGATCAAACAATATCAAACAATTGCATTCCTGGGTATACACCTAGAGAAATGCATTCAAATGTGTGTCAGAAAATATGTTTGAGCAAGTTCATGGCAATAATTTTTGCAAAGTTGAAAACAACCCTAACACCCATCAGGAAGCAAGATGTTAAAATATATTAATAAATTGTGGTTGTTAATATCATGGAAGTTATGTCTGATTACATATCATTTTAAAAATTATGTACAATGAACGTTATACATTGCTCTAGTTTAACTGTGGAATTTTGTACTACAATTAAACTAGAGCTATGTACAACAAATTAATTAAATTTTATAAACATTGTTTATTGAAAAAAGTTAATTATGCATTTATACAAAGTTTAAAACCAGTCAATATTAGCCATCTTATTTAGGGCTATATAAAAAGCAATAAAAGTACAGAGAATATCAAGGAAGAAAAGATCATACATATTAATATAGCATTTTTTTAATCTTAAAGGAATAAAGGAAATGTAATTGAGAAGGGATACCCAGGGCTAGAGGCTGCTTTTTCAGTGTAGACAAGATTCTATTTCCTTACTTAAGTAGTGGTTAAAGGGTGCTCACTTTCCATTGCTTCATTATATTGTATATTTTGGTGCTATGCACCTTTCTGTATGTGTGTTATATTTCATGATTTTAAAAGTTAGAAAAGAAAAACTTCCTTTTGGAAAGCCAAAATACTTCAGTGTGAAAAAGAATAATCTTATTTCCCAGATTATGCACAAAAGACATGAATTGCTATGTGATTATATCCACAAATTTCTATGTTTTTTTTGTTTGTTTTTTTACACAGAACCAATATTCAGAGGCATATTGTTGATTGCCAGCCATTCTGTACAAATAGCAAAGTGTGTACACTAATGGTCTGTCACTATCTTTTCTTGTGTAGCAATCCTTCTCCTTACTGGGTACACACCTGATGCCTTGTTAGTAACAGTACCAATACTCTTTTCTCAATATATACTACTAGTGGCCCGGAGCACAAAATTCATGCACGGGGGGTGGGGGGGGGGGGGTGGGGAGGTGGGGGTGGGGGTGGGGGGGGGGGAGAGGGTTTCCCTCAGCCCAGCCTGCACGCTCTCCATTTGGAGACCCCTTGGGGGATGTCCAACTGCCGGTTTAGGCCCAATCCCACAGGGTGCTTGCACTTTAGGATGCTAACTGCTCACCTGCCTGCCTGCCTGATCACCCCTAACTGCCCTCCCTTGCTGGCCTGATCTCGCCACCAACTGCCCTCCCCTGCAGGCTTGGTTGCCCCCAACTGCCCTCCCCTGCCGGCCTGATCTCACCCGGTCTCTGTCTCTCTTTGTTTTTTTCAGCAGTCCTCCAGGCCTCCCTGCCTCCCTATCTCCCTCTTCCTCTTTCCCCGGCTGGGAGGGGGCAGGGCCAGTGGGGGCCACTCCACCCTCTGCCCACCCTCCCTTCCATCCAGGCCGCTTCAGGCCCAGTCTGTTTTGTTTCCTCTTTCTGAGAGAGGCTCTGACAGTGAGCTGGGAGGGAGGAAAAGAAAGGAGAAAAGGCTGTGAGCTGGTGGGTCCTATGTGTGTCTGTGTGTATGTGCAGTTGTGAGTGAGTGTGAGTGCCAGCCCCGCCTCCTCCATCCCCATCTCTGCTGCCACAAGTCCCCACCCACCAGAGCCTGCTGTGAGCGCAGCCTGGGCATTAGGTCGAGCCTCTAGTCGTTGTGGATGTGACAGACCCAGGGTTTTTATATATTAGGATGCTTCAGAAAAACAGGGACAGACTGGTAATTATTTCTAGCATATATTTTGAAGGGTTAATAGAACAAAAAAATCAGAAGCCCATCTTCTCCATGCACATGCCACATGTCAGCCAAAACCTTTTTCATACCTTACTCAACAGTGGTTTTGCCAACAGAAAAGCAAAATATCTCCTAGACCACACATGTTATAGGTCATTCATGCTCCATGATATACCATTGTTGAATGATGGGGAAATTTTGCCAATACTTATTAAGCTTTCATTTTGAGCTCATTATTTGTTATTAACTTTGCAGCTAGTATTACCAGCTACCTTGGAAAACTCTGACTTGCACCTCCACCTGTTTTTGCTACAAGGAATGTAACTTATGAGTTATGCCTCTGTAGTTTCGATATCTCCACTTGATTTAGCAATAAAATCCAGCAATTTAAAACTGGAAAATATTTCTATAGGAAAAAAAAATAATTTATTAAACCAGAGAGGTATGTAATGTAATACTTTGATGCCTTCATTCCATGACTTAACCACGTTTTATAAAAAGCAATTTGCTACACATCAAGGTTAAAATAATTGGTAGTCTTCTTAAGTACAATTTTTCATTGTTTGTTTTTGGATTTTGTATTTTCACTTTCTATATCTGCTTTTAGATATATCTCTGTCACTACTTTTATAACTATCCTTACGTTTGTGTAAACTACTTCTGTATGTGACACTTCTTTAATAAATTAAAAATCTAGTAAGAAACATGAACAGTAACAATTGTTTTTAGAAAGCAAATGTAATTAGTGCAAACAGTGACATGCTAATGATATAAATATCAATTGACCTCAATGCATTAGATCTAATTCTTTGACTAGGACCTGATTCCTGATCATCAGAGTGCTTGCACTTTAGGATGCTAATGACTATTAAGAGCACAGCAGACAGTCAGAATCACATTCAGTCATATATTTTAAATGTGTTAAATATTTGTGAAGAAAATTTTCTTAATCTCTTTTCCTCTGAAATTTATAAACTATTTTCTGAAAAGGACACAAATTATTTATGGACTACACTTAGAGAAACACTGTTCTATGCTATGCTCTTATCTTCAAAACCAAAACCCAGACTTCTAAAACCAAAATAGCCAATTTTAGGACCCATGGAAGTCTAATGCCTAACAATTCAGTTCAAAATGCCTCCTTTCATAGTTTGCTCTGTGACAAATTAAAAAAATAAAAGTATTGTGACTCTGTTTGCCGAAAACAATTATGAAGGTTATAGTAACATTTTCTAAGACTGAAATTTAGATCTCAGAGCTCCACCTTTTCTACTGCAGTCTTGCGTTTACAATCGGACAAAGGATGTTAGCAAAGGGAGTTAGTGAAGTGAACCAGCTTGCCTTAAGGATCCCTTCTCCACAAGGCAGAGCCTTAGGGAGAGACCATATGTGCAAAGTCAGAGCACTTACTTCAAGAGCAAAGCCATGAGCTGGGCAGACCTGCCTATGGGTTGAGATCCAGACACCAAATCTTGTTTTCCCCCAAGTGTTGGAATTTTATTTTTCAATTTTATCACATTGCCTGAAGTGAACAAATTAAAGATTATGTGGGATTAATTTGCATGCTTTTTGAAAATGCAAATAGCCTGAGATGATTTTGATGTTATTCATACCTCAGAGCAAATCATTTTGATCACTAGGCATTCCTTCTGATGATACCAAGGGATTTAGATTAAGGCCAGTGAAGGGCTGCATATAATTGTTTCTACACTTAAGACAACGGGAAGGGAGGGCTTCATAATAATAATTAAAAAATCTAGAGAAACATGAAACTATTAGGACCTGAAAGATGATTGTGAGAGAAAAATTATAGATGAGTTTCTCGAGAGGGTGCCGAATAAGTTTTGTCTCTTCCAAAATGTTGCTTGGACAACCCTACCAGTAGTGCAATAACAAATTCTTCTCCTTCTTATTCCTTAACTCTTGTCTCAAGGCTCTTATCTAAATGGGAGATTGCTCTGCACCTTAGAACTAGAAGATTTTTTATCCTAATGTAATACTTTTACATAAATTACAGGTTTCATTATGGGCTAGAAGGTCTTTGTGAGAGCCTATTTCCCATCAATAACATTCCTTCTACAAGAAAGCACAGACTGAATTCCAAACAACTAAATTATAGGTACACATTTGAAACACAATCCTCTTTTAAATAAAATATTCTCTATTTGCCAAAGTGATGGGCATCTCATTGCATCTCTTGTCTTCCCTCTCTTCCCTGAGAACATCTGGATGATACATGGAAATGTGGTAATCATACATTGCTTGGGGGTGGGAGTCATATAATGGAAATGGATTACCAAAAGAATGAAGCTGGGTTTTTTTGTTGTTGTTGTTTTTTTCTAATTGGAAAAACCCTAGTGACCTCATTCCCTAGGGACATCTTTTTAGGGAACTATGAACAGATTTTGAAACTGTATCCCAGTCAAGGGAATAAAACCACCACCAACCAGTGGAGTGAATGAGGATACGGTTTCAAGATTTCACAAGAAACAATAGTCAAATAAATCAAGGAGAATAGCTCAATTAAGGAGAATGGAATGAACCAGCCTGGGAGGACTTGTTTGCTCATCATTAGCTCACAGAAGTTTTTGGCACTCATTTTCTGTTTCTTTCGTTTCAGCCACAACTTCAGCGCATACTGGGCATCTCTGCTCATGTCAGAGGTGCAGTATGGGAATTAGAGAAGCTGGCACAGTGGTTTTGTGGTTGTGACTGAGACCAGTTAAAACAGGTAATGTCTTGCCTCAGATTTATTACTTCCTGAAAGGTGTACTGCAGAATCCCCTTCCTCCTTCCCGCCACCGCCCCCCCCCCCCCCAGCCCCTTTGCTGCCAGAAGGAAAATTTGGAAAAGAAAAGAGAAAGAAAACTTTTTGTAAGTTTTTTAGCTTCTTGGAAAAGTGTGTGTGTGTGTGTGTGTGTGTGTGTGTGTGTGTGTGTACATTTTGCCTAGCTTTGGTGATTTATTGGACTTTTATGGTTCATTCTAAAGTCTTTGTTAAAAGTGTAGGTAGGGACACAGGTTGGGGAGACTGACCTCTCCATTTAGTTAATAAATTCCTTCTGAATGTGCTTGCATTCTAGGCAGCTGGATATGTTAGGAATAAACATCACTGCCAGCAACTTGAACAATAACCTGGCATAGTATCTGCTGGACTAGCTGAGATCCAAATGACACAAAGGAAACTCGGCTGAAGTATGGGCTTTGCTATACAAAAGCAAATTCTGCCAGATGAAAACAAAAGGGGGACATTAAAATCTTCGGAACAGCCAGGATTTCTATGAGGACAGGGTAAAATCACACTTATTAGTTACAAGATTTTTACCCCCCTGACAGGAAGGAAATGGTCTGCTGTCCCTTTGTGTGAGGCTTACAATGAGCATAGTGGGAAAAGCATGGGATCTCTGTGATGAATTACACTAACCAACCTCAATCAAGTTAGGAAACCACAAATGAGAGGAATTAACTTATATCTGAGAGGGTCCCCCCTTTATGTAAAGAAATGATCTCTTAGATCAAGGTCTCGGTTTGGAAGACTCATTCATACAGAAAGCAGGGCCCACACTGTGGGTACCGCTTTGTTTGACTGATGTAAATGCAGTCATAGAAGTACAATGTCATAACTTTCCCTCTAGACAAACAGGTTCTTTATGCCACTGTTTCAGGGGAGGGAGCCAAATAATACCTTTTTTTATTGCATTATTTTTAGACATTGGATACATCTGGAAAAATATTCAAGCAGATAATTAGATTGCATTAGCAATGTGTCTGTTGTGGTTTCCCTGATCCCAGAGAAGGCAGCCCTTTATGAAGCACTTGGCCGCAGTCTCCGCGAAATCTACTGTGTAAATTGGCCCACACTAAAGCATGTGGAAAACATTTTTTGACTGAAACTCAAAACCATTCATGTGGCTTTGAGACTGGGAAGCTCCGGCTGCCAACATCAATAGAACTTTGTACTACAAACCCAAATGGTCATTTAGACATGTGTACTGCTATGCTCACAAACGCACTGAGGTCAAATATTTTTTAATCTTGGGAATTTTCCCTCTTTATACAGCCTCATATTTCATGCAGGAAATGAGACTGAGTACAACAAACACAAATCATTGAGACTGACAGAGCATATTGGGTTCAAAACCCAAGCCTTGACTCTAATTGCTCTCCAAAGGCCCCTGGCTCAAGGTAACTGTTGATTTAGCTCAGCTGTTTTCAATCAGCACTGGAAGGTCTCACTAAGACAAACTGGTGAGGCCGCCTTCCTACATTTCTACCCAGGATCCCTTGGGTATAAGTATAACACAGTTAGCATTTTAAAAGATTGCGTTTGTCTGTACGCTGCAGGCAGTAATTACAAGCAGGCAAATCTTTTGTGAAAGATGGTGTGACCTTCCTTATGGTGAAAGAGTGATGATGGCTTCTAGTGGAGGGAAAATAATGTTTCCATTCAGAGTTCAGAAAGCAGGCCCTCCTCTTTTCAAAGGGTTGCCAAACTTGACAGCCAGTTTGTTGTTGTGTTGTGGTGAATATCAAAGTAATTTATTGCCCGAGGTTGCCAATTTCTTGGTATTACTTAACTGTTGAAGGACTTTCAAAAGCATACAGTTCTGGACTCACAGAGAAGTGATTGCTAAACTACATTGAAATGCTCATCAGGTACCTTTAGTTCATCTGTCCTTCGTGTGTGTGTGTGTGTGTGTGTGTGTGTGTGTGTGTGTGTGTGTGTGTGTTTTAATGCAGCCTACCAGTAGTGTAGTTTAAAGATCCAAACGTGCATTTTTCTGCTTGGAATAATGTTTTCAATCTGTTCTTAACTTTGAAGTTGCAGAGTGGACTTTAAAATTAATATATTGGATTATCTGGCTACAGGCCTGAATTTGCTTATGGGAATCAAGTGTAAATGTCTGGTCTACACGAAAAGATTGAGATTAAAGATAGATTGTGTTGCTTATAGTGCCCAGGAGAGCTCAGTTCCATGTGTAGTTAATTCCTTCCCAAGGACCAACAGACTGCTGGAAGACCAAGAAATTTTTATTATTTCAACAAGTTTGGGGTTCTAAATATACACCTTAATTCTATGTGTATCTATCTATCTATCTACACACACACACACACACACACACACACACACTTCTCCAGTACCTGGCAGAGTAGGTGCTAAATAAATATTCATTGAGTGACTAACGTGAATGTCATACATGTACACATTTAAAATATGGATGATTTGAGAAGAGTAAACATGCACTTCTATTTTGTAAATTATATAAATTGCTCAAGAACCTTTAACTTAAAAAAGTGACTTATCAATTACACCTCAATGTTAAAAAATATAACAAGTAAAATTTTAAAAAATTTAAGTGAAACAAAAGAGAGAGCAACAGTAAATTAAAGAAAGCAAAAGTACTTCAATTAATATTGGCTCAAGTTAATTAAAATTAATTTCAATAAAAATATAATTTACAGTAAATTTTTCAGAACTATTCTTTGATGAAAGGTGTATATGTGTGCATATATATGCATATGTGTGTATATACTTACATATGCATGTGTTTATGCCTGTGATAATGTGTGAATATATTTATCTGGGGATATTTTATACCTATTACTTTTTTTGAGTTCGAATGACTCCTCCAAGTGCATACATGAATGTGGGTATGTGTATATATTCACATACATATATTCACACATTTGTATGCCTATATATATTATGATATGATCAGTTTTCAACAATTACTTGGACTTTCCATTATAAGTCTCTTTATGGCAATTAAATTTTTCAGAATTCTGTTACTCATTGAGGCATATACTCCCTGTAATTAACCTATGCCTTCATGATAAGCAGGACACTTTTAGGAAGTTACATTTAACTCTTTTAACCATAAGAGTAATAAATATCAGTTTAAATTAATTTTCCAAGAACACTTATTATATTTTCCAAATATCTATACACCAAGAAGAATATTACATATTGCAAGAATCTGGCACATTGAAATATATATATTTATATCTTTTTCTAGGTGAGAAATAATAATAACCCTTCACATACAATGCCTTGAACAACCTCAGTGTTAGGTTCCAAAGTAAACTGGCTAAAAATCACATAAGTAACTTGGCTCTAAAGGAAACCTCTTGAAAGTGGTGGTTACTAGCTAAATTGCAGAAGCCACAATCATTTTCTCTAATGCATCCAAAAAGTCTGAATGTGATTGTAGAACTCTCACCTGCATTGCTTTCAGGAGCAGCCATTACAGAAAGGACATATAAGAACACTCTTTCAAGTGTGAAGTCATGGGATCCTGTCTTAGAAAAGAAGATTTGGAATGAAGACTTTGTATCCCCCTCAATATCGAGCTAATACTCAGGAAGGTATGGGTTTTAATTCTGGTGCTATCACTGACTAGTTACATAACTTTGAGCAAGTCATTTTCTTCATGAGGATCATTATGAATATTAAGCAAGATGATATGCAAAGGCCTTGGAACCTGGGGAGCACTTAATATGCTGTATTTCCCATAGCCCAGTGATGGGCAACCTTTTGAGCTTAGTGTGTCAAATTTCGCCCAAAAACTGAGCATAACTCAGGTAGTGTGTCACTTTGAGGAAAAAACATTATTTCGCAAATGTTTCATCCTCAGGAGCAGCAAATGTTTCATCCTCAGCGGCCGCGTGTCATCAGAAATGGCTATGCTTGTCAGTGCTGACACGCGTGTCATAGGTTCGCCATCACTGCCATAGCCTATGATACTCATTTATCTTACTTTAATATTTCTGAAAGCAGGGGTTATCTTACAATTTATATGCTTTAAATACTTTATTTATTTCTTTTCTTTAAGAAGTGATTATATCGTAGATATGTCCTAAAATGGAGGAATTATATTAGTTCCATCCTTCTTTCTCAATCCCTCCCCTCCCACTTGCCTTTAGTGTTGGTTCTCAATGGACAGCACAGCACCTTGGTCAAGAGCTCAGGCTTTAGAACAAGTGATCTCTGTTTGAGTCCCTGCTCCACCACTTACTAGCTGTTGATGTTGGGCAATTTATTTAACCTTTTAAAGCTGCAGGTTCCTCATTGACAAAAGGAGGCTTGTGTTATGAAACTCAAAATGTTATCCTAAGAAATTTAAAGTGTTAGCACTGTATGTGGAACACGAAAAACATGTAATACAGGTTTGTTGGCAGTTTTCATCATCAGGGCTGGCTTGTAACAACAACAGATGACAATGTTTGGTGGGGTATTTAGAATACTTGCTTGACTCCTGGATCATGTCAGGAGGATATTTGCCAATCAGATTACAAACTTCACTGATTTGGCTCAAATTGAAGTTTTATTTCCATTTATACTCAAATTTAATTAAGAACTTGTGCATTGCCTACCAATTCTTTCTGAGAATCCCATTGCTGCTTTCTTGATATTCAAAATCAGGGCCTTCATGTCCTTTGGCTCATATCCTCTGTTTCTGCTCTCACTGTCCCCAGGACTCTGTAAACTGCAATTCCAAAGGTCCTGTGATAGGACTACCACTCTGCTGGGTATAGAGGTCCTTTAAGAGTGTCTGTTTCTGCTACTATCACTCTACTTTGGCGGGGAGAGGTGGGTGTGCACACCTCCATTTAACTTTGCTATTCCATGCAAGAAGCAAGCTCTTTTCCTAATTGTCCCCAGTGTCTTTAAGACAAGATTGTAATATTTTAAGTGATTTAATTAAGCAGCAAGGATGATGGGAAGGACATATTCTGGTTCATCCAAAGGTTCACTTCCTTTCTAGCCAATAAATTTTTCCCATCCTGTAGAGATCAGTTGACCCATTTCACCAGGAATATGAGTACCTAGGCTTTGGAGTTCAAGACCATTCATGGCAGGATCCAGGGAGGAGAGGAGCATTTTTCTCAAAGATAAAGATTTATGCTAGGCCATATTCCTGGCCTAGTAATAATCTATTCCAAATTGATCAACAGTAGGAATAGCTATTCTTGTGATGTAAAATTCCACCTGTGCCAATTGAAATGTAGTCTTGCTTTATAGCTCCACTAAGACATTTACAGGGACCAACAGATTTCAACACCAAATTCTTCTGGATTACTTAATTTTGAATACCACAGGAGCAACCCATTCCAGGCTGGAAGGAGCCAGGTCCTTTAAGCAGTCAGCCCTCCAAGCAGGATATAAAAATCACATCAGTAGCATCTTCCTCCAGTACTTACCTGTCTCATCTTCTGTAATTATCTGCTAAGCCAAGAGCAAACTAACTTCACAAAAACTAGCACTATAAATTTAGAAGAGAGCCAAGAGATGGTTCTGCACACCAGCCACTCCTTATCACATCTCCTCCTTTCCCTTTCCCTGTCACATCCCCTCCTTTGACCCCAAATAGCAAGGGCATTTCGTAGCCTTGACTCTAGCTCAGCCATACCCAACAATTTGTATCACCAAATGAATTACATAATTTCCCAGTTAACATCTCATGTGTCCTTGCCTCTATTTGTGCTTCATTTGCAAACGTAGTCATTTTCACAATCACTAAGGATCCACAATAATACCTTGGGGTGGTTGACAGTCCATAAAATTACCTTCTATTGCTGCCCCCTGACTTTTCTTTTTCCTTTCTCTCTTTGTTTCTTTTTTCTTTTTTTTTCTAGATGCTTCTGCTCCTTTGAGTCCAAAATCATGCTTTTTGCCTTCTAGTTTACACTCTATCTTCATTTTGAGGAACTATTATTAAGTCTCCCTAGAATATAGTAGATGCACAATACAAGTCTGCAGAAGGAAGAAAGGAATGAGGAAACATTGGGTGACAAGAATAAAAAGTAGAAGGAAAAGGGGTCAGCAGAGGCCCTGGGCGGAAGGAAGTGATAAATGACAATTTGTCTCTTGCAAACCCTAGGCCTCCAACTTTTTCTACCCTTAAATATTTTCTATGACAGAGCACTTCAGAATTATCTTTCCACTACTTAAAAAATATTGCTTTTATTTTGGAATTCCTTTCTAAATGGGCCCAACGTAATGTTTTAGATGTTGCCATGGGGAATAATATTTTTCTTTTTCTGAAAGGCTGAAAGGGGAAGACAATGACCTAATGAGAGAATGAAAGGCTGTACAACTGGGTGGCTTCCTGATTATTCCAAGACCTCCCATGTCCACACTCTGACTGCAATGTGAAGCCTGCTCTTTGTAAAGACACATTTGACTATGTCAGAAAGAACAGCTCAGCAGTAGAATCAGTGGTCTATCTCCACAAATTGTGTACCTTAAATTGATAACTCTCCTCTGAGAATAATTTCTATTATGTCCAATGTATCCAGAATAAAGACTTATTCATTTATGGCCTGTGGTTGGCTAGCCATGTTCTCATTAAATTGGGTTGCTTTGCATTCAGTATGCATGGGAAGGACAGGTCTAAGTGGTAAAGAGTACTTTTTATCATGAAAGAACATATTCTAGAGGAACAGAGGTGCTGATGGCCAGGAAAATTTGATTCCAGAAGACTTTCATCCAAGGGGAAAATAATCTTGAAGGCAAACAAAATGTTGAACATGCATGACAAGCAGCTTTCTGTGTTTCCCACATGCATGACAGGGACAGGATCAAAGAGAGTCCTAGGTTATGGTGCATTTGAGCAAGGACCCTGAATTGTATGCATCAGGTTACCAGAGGTGTCCATTAGCTCAGGCTGGTCCATGGAGGATGGAGGAACAGGTCACTCTGATGGCAGTGCAGAATAATGGCTAAGAGCACAGAGTTTGAGGTCAAACATTTCTGTGTTAGAATTCTTTTTCCACCTCTTACTAATTGAGTTGAGAGAGAGAGAAAGAGAGAGAGAGAGAGAGAGAGAGAGAGAGAGAGAGAGAGAGAGACTCAGCTGAGCTAAAGTAAGAAAGGCTTCCTTCTTAATGGTAGTAAACTTAATATCACCTTGAGAAATGTTCTTTATATCAGAGGCAAACACCTGTGATTATTATTAAATTCCTGGTCACTACTGAGAACTATGTGGAAAGTAAGTTATAGTTCATAAGAACTATATATGAACGTATAGTTCATAGGATGCTGACTATTCAATAACCAAAGTATATAGTCTACTGAGAAAAACACTCAGCAAATCATATATAGCAACAGCAGATGATGCCCACAGGAGGAAGTTTCTGTAAATTATCTGACCATCTAAGAGTCATCTAGTAGCATAATCACAAGAATATTGTTTCACAAAAGCATGGCTCCTGAATGCTTTACCCTGGGTAAATTCTGTCTTGTTTTATAAAATGTTTTCCTTGAATTTATGTGAGACACTGCCAAGAATTTTGGATTAGAAAGACATGAGTTCTGATCCAAACTCTTCCTGGCAGGGTTGATATTGACAAAATCCCTGCCCTAGCCAAGTGGGTAGAACATTGGCCTGCAGACTGAAGGGTCATGGGTTTGATTCCAGTTAAGGGCATTTACCTTGGTTGCAGGCTCGATCCCTGGCCCCGGGTTGGGGCACATTCGGGAGGAAACCGATTGATGTGTCTCTCTCTCATTGATATTTCTTCCTCTCTGCTTCTCCCTCTCCCTTCCACTCTCTAAAAACCAATGGGAAAATGTCCTTGGGTGAGGATTAACAAACAACAACAAAAACAACAACAAAAAAGAAAAAGTTCCTTACTTTTTGTGTTCTTCAATTTGGAGTTCTCTTCCCCCAAGTGGACACAGTTGGTTTTGAAGGCGCCTCTCAAGCTCCAAGAGTCTTCCTGATTTGTGGTAATATTTTTCACTCCTGAAAGGTTATAAGAATGTTTGTTTTTGAAAGCAAATATCACAGTTACTTACAAGAATTTGCAAGGTTCACAGATGAACAATAACATTAACAGAGTGGCAGGTGATTGTTAACCTTGTCTAGACCTAATTATGAAGTCAGTTAGAGTTCATAATTGTTGGAGAGTTTGTGAAGCTGAAAATCCCAAATTTAAGCTTCATACACTGTTTCATAATAGATGGCAAGTTAAGGTTATATCATAATAAAAAACCATTCACCTTTGAAGGAACTAATATAGTAGAGAATTATTGCTGACATAACCCAGAAACATGATAGCTCATTCTTTAAGGTTTTCTCCAACTATTTCTAGTTAACATTTTAAAAAAGAGTGTACATTTAAATGCAAAGATGTCATCTTCTATTAAATATTCAATCATCATTTTCCAGTAATCAAATCTTCACGCTCAAATAACCTTTATTAAGTACAAATGTGTGTAGTGTGGTATGTTAGATACTATATAGAGTAAAAAAAGTCTGGCATAAACATAGATGTTCATACAAATAGATAGACAGGCAAGCATAAAATTCTTCAACAAAGAGAAACATGTTAATGCCAGGCAAGAACCCAAGCTAATAAATGAATAAAAATTACAGTACAAATGTTTAACAAGTTCCTACTTATAAAGGTTTCTTGCATGACACATGCATGGTTTTAGGTTATATACATGGGCACATTTTATTTCTTCTTAGAATGTTCTCTCTGTTAAGAATTTTTAGCAGCTACTTTTTACTCAAGACCTTGAGAGGGTTTTATTGCACTTTCATTACACATAAACTTTAGTGCTCAGGTTTTTATGGTGCTGGGTATATAGGTAACTCTTTGAGAATAATGGTCATATATGCTTTCTTTCAAAACAACTGACTTTTTGTTATCTGACTGTTTTATAATTATTTTGAATCCCTTTAATTAATGCAATTATCACATCATGTATTTATGTATTCATGCATAAATTCATTCCTTCATTCTTACATTTACTCAATAAATAATCTGTCCTAATTGTCAAAGCTCCACCTTAGGAAACACTTGTTCTCTGTCTTCAAGAAGCTTAGTCTTGGGGGAAAGGTGTATATCTAAGAGGCAACAGTGTGTGAACTGTGCTTAATGGTGATGTGGACAGGGTGCTATTAGAGCAAAGAGGAAAGGCACTTCATATGTTCTCAAAACTGCTGTTTTTCTACTTCCCTAGGCTTTTCTCAGCTGACCTTAGAGACCTTATCAGTCCAATAGAGTTCCTACATGAGGTCATATGTTGGAGCGGTATCAATCATCGGGAAGGAGGGGGTCACTTGTCAAAATTACAAATCCACAAACTTTCTTGCTGGATATTCTAATGTAGTGGGTGTAGAATGAGGCTTAGGAATCCATATTGTTAATTTCCAGGTTCCCAGGTAATTTCAAATATTAGCAGATTTGGGCAAACAGTCCTAAATAAATTTAGAAGTTATAGCAATATATCTATCTATCTATCTATCTATCTATTTATAATAAAAGCATAATATGCTAATTAGACTGGACAGCCAAATGACCTTCCAGATGTCCTTCCGGACAAAGCTGGGGCTGCAAGGGCTGAGGCAAGCCACCATGGCTGTGAGGGCTGAGCCCCTTGCACAAATATCGTGCACCGGACCTATAGTATATATATACACTGAGTGGCCAGATTATTATGATCTCTGAACACATAATAATCTGGCCACTCAGTGTGTGTATGTGTGTGTGTGTGTGTGTGTGTGTGTGTGTGTGTGTGTGTGTATTAGAGGCCCAGTGCATAAATTCGTGTATGGGTGGGGTCCGGCCAGCCTGGCCAGGGGGAGGGGACATGGGCAGTTGGCCGGCCTACCTGCTGGTCAAATTCCTGGTCGAGGGGACAATTTGCATATTAGCCTTTTATTATATAGGATATATGCTGAGTGGCCAGATTATTATGTGTTCAGAGATCATAATAATCTGGCCACTCAGTATAT
This sequence comes from Cnephaeus nilssonii, assembly GCF_951640355.1. Lineage (NCBI taxonomy): Eukaryota > Metazoa > Chordata > Mammalia > Chiroptera > Vespertilionidae > Cnephaeus > Cnephaeus nilssonii. Next base: position 34,279,329 of record NC_137085.1, read on the forward strand.
ATTAGAGGCCTGGTGCATGAAAATTTGTGCACAGGGGAAGGGTGTGTCCCTCAGCCCGGCCTGCCTCCCTTTACAGTCTGGGAGCCCTCACAGGATGTCCTACTGCCTAAGCCGCAGTCTGGCCTCCCTCTGAGGGAGGCGACCAGCTGATCAGGTATATAGATACTTTATGGAGGCAGCACAGACACCTTCCTTATTTCTTTCCTCTGTGGTTGGAGAACAGGGGACTAAAAGGTGGAGACAGAACTGTGGCTGGGCCTGGGGCTTTTGTAGGCAGCGGAAAGAGGGAAAGGGCTGGGGAAAGTCTAGACACATGTCCTTCGATTATCCTCCCTTCCTCCGGGCCCCTCCCTCCGTTTTTTCCTTCTAGTGGTGGACGCTCAGGCCTTGGACCAACCAGAGCCCAGCAATGGTGCTGTTCAGCCCCCTCACTTCTCAGCTGAACATACAGCCGCCTCGCATTCCAAGCAGGGCTGTTTTCAAGTGACTAAAGCACTGGGAATCCACAGCTCCCAGCCTCTCCCCTCTTGGTTTCCTCCTTGGGTTGGTTGCAAAGTTCACCGAGACACCGAAGCAGCTCTGCGCTGGGGAGGGGGGGGGGGGTGTGGACGCACACAGGCAGTGCCACGTCCCAGGTCAGGGACACAGGCAGACAGCGTCACGTCCCTGGCCAGGGATGCAGGCAGGCAGCTTTACCTCAGCGCTGGGTGGGACATTAGCGCTGGGCAGGCCTGGGCGTGCCTCCGCTGGGGGTGGAAGTCCCTGCCCCCATCCCCACCCCCCAGCTCCTGTGCGTGCGCAACCTGTTGATTGGTCATGACTCAGACACTGTAATGGACAAATTAGCATATTACCTCTTTATTATATAGGATATGCCATGAAAAGGGAAGCGGGATATATAATCCCCGCTTTAACACACAGTGCTTTTTCAGTTTAATTCAAAAGGCTGAAGGCCTTAAATTAAGGTTATGGGGAATAACCTTTAAACACTATGGAAAAGAGAAGACATTCTATTTTATAATATTCACTAGAGGCACAGTGCACTGATTCATTCACTGGAAGGGTCCCTTGGCCTGGCCTGCACCCTCTTGCAATCCGGGACCTCTTGGGGAGTGTCGGACTGCTGGTTTCAGCCAGATCCCTGCAGGTCAGGCTGAGGGACCCCACCAGTGCACGAATCTGTGCACCGAGCCTCTAGTATGCATATAAGATCTTTGGTTAATCTCTTCCCGCCCACCCCCCTACACCTTCCCTCTGAGATTCATCAGTCTATTCCATGTTTCTATGCCTGTGTGTTGAGCATCTGCCCCCTGGTGGTCAGTGCACATCATAGCTACCGGTCGAACAGTCGAACAGTCGGATGGTCACTAAGGCTTTTATATATATAGATATTTCATCTAATCCAAAGTATCTCCTCTTTCCTAAACTAGGTTTCCACTTTAAAATAATTCCACTGGGAGCCTTTGAACTATTTTACACTGGTAATTAAAAGTTAACTGGAATAATTTATTTGAGGTGGACACTAATGTGTACCAAGATACGTGCCACTGGTTTATAGTGCAGGCACCCCTCAACATCTGGCCTAATAGGTCAAGTCTCTGCAAGCCCCATTCCCACATCACACCTGATGCTTTAGTGGGAGGGCCTCATCTTAAAGCTGGTCAGGTGGGGCTTTATGCCCAAGTCCTATGGACTGGACTTTCCTGTTCTGGGTTGGCCTGATAGATGCTGATATAGTGGTATGCTACTGAACAGTCCTCTAATATAACTCAAGTACTTCTTAGAAGCTCCTCAACTCTGTAAAACTCACTAAAGTAGCAATAGGACTTCTGGGTTAAGTCTCACCCTGTTTCAGAGGCCATTCTACCATAGAGGGGACTTAACATGAGCTCTCTCATCTTCCCTTTCTTACAGTGCTAAAGGTCACCTTTCCTTGGACCCTCAAAAATGAATGCCTCAGGTAGATTCCACAATATCCCATCACTTTCAGTTATTGATATTCAATGCTAGCAACTCTTAAGCCTTCTCTTCCCTTTGTGCCCCACTTCTGGGCTAGCTGATAAGAAAGCCACGTGCTCTCTCCTTTGGCACTGAGGAAGAGATCCAAATCACACAAGGCCTGACCTGCACACATGTGGGCAAACTCTCACCTGGCCCTACCTCAACCATAGTATAAACCCAGGCCAGTCCCCTTTCTGGCTCTTTCAAACAATTTTGAGCCTGCTTAAAGGACTTGCCCTGTTCTCTCCAGAGACCTCAATTATATAAGTAATCAATCTTTGCATAACTTCTTGGAATTTGTGTGTGTGTGGTGTCATCACTCTACACACAACCAAATGTTTGGGGAAGGGGGAGCCCATCTGCCTCTTCATGTGACCGTGACAAGAAGCCTGTCAAGTCCAGTTTAAAATTCCAATCTCATACCTGGTTTAAAGTGTTCTTTCCCCATTGCCAATGAGGACACTAAGGTGTGTGTGTGTGTGTGTGTGTGTGTGTGTGTGTGTGTGTGTGCGCGCGCGCGCATGCTCATTTGCTCTTTCTCCCTACCCCTATCTTGGAGTTAAGTTTGGTTGGAAAATGGTTTTATTTTGGGGTTAGTTGTTCTCCTTCCTTTACAAAGCTTGACTTCAGGGATCAAGAGAAGGAAGAAGGGAGCAAAAGACAAGGACCTGTTAGTCAACCAGGTATATGATTGCAATTCTTTCCTGCTATTTGCCCCTGCTTTTCTAACACAGACTGGCCTCAAAACCACCTGTGTGGTAGGTGTTCAAATGCTGACTCCCTCATGAGACACATCCATTAGTTCTAGGAGGTCCTCCCCATTGCATGGTTCCATTTTCACCCCCTTTAGCCCCCACCCTAGCAGTAATTCATGGCCTTCTTGCTTCTGGGGTCATATTGTCTGGTGGGCTTCTCTCTGGGGATGGTTACAGGGTTAGTTGTCAGCTCATTAAGGCATCAGAAAAGCAACAAGAGCACACCTTTAGTTTAATATACAGTCAAGTGTGGCTTAACAATGGGAATCATTCTGAGAAATGCTTTCTTAGGTGATTTTGTCCTTTTGCAAACATCATAGGGTGCACCTCACAAACTTAGATGTAGACTACCACCCAGGCTTATGGTACAGCCTATTGCTCCTAGGCTACAAACCTGTACAGCATGCTACTTACTGTACTCAATACTTAGGCATTTATAACACAATGGTAAGTATTTGTTTATCTAAACATAGAAAGGATACAGTAAAAATATGGTATCAAAGGTTAAAAATTGGTTTACCAGTATAGTGTACTTACCATGAATGAAGCTTGAAGGACTGGAAGTTGCTCTGAGTTTGTCAGTGAGTGAGTGGTGAGTGAATATGTAGGCCTAGGACATTACTGTACACAACTGTAGACTTTATAAACACTGTACACTTAGGCTGCATGTAATTTGTAAATAAAAAAATTATTTTCTCAATAATAAATCACCCTTAGCTGACTGTAATGTTTTTACTTTATAAACTGTAAATTTTTTAAACATTTCAACTCTTATAACAACACTTAGCTTAAAACACATTTCACAGTTGTACAAAAATATTTTCTTTATATCCTTATTCTATAATCATTTTTCTATTTTCATATTTATTTAATTTTCTACTTTTTACACTTTTTGATAAAAAACTAAGACACATTAGCCTAGGCCTACACAGGGTCAGGATCATCAATATCACTGTCTTTCCCCTCCACATCTTATCTTAGCATACTGGCATACAAATGGAGATACTGTCCTTTATATGCAGGGACACAGTACGAAGTTATCATTTTACAATTAAAATTTTAGTTAGTGACACTTCATTTCTAAGATATGGAGTGTTCAGTAGTCCTCTTTATCTGCAAGAGATATATTCCAAGACCCCTGGTGGATGCCTGAAATTGCTGATAGTACCGAACCATATATGTACTATGTTTTTTCCTATGCATACATACACTTTATGGCTTTTCTTTGGCATATCTGAATTGCCAATATCATTACTCTTGTGATCTGGGGCCATCTATAATAATAAAACGGTAATATGCTAATTAGACTGGACGTCTTCTGGACATCCTTCCTGATGAAGCCCTGGCCGGAGGGAAGCCAGCCCAGGTCCCTGGTGCCTGCGGGCAGCCTGGGAAAGCCAGCCTGGTCCTGGGTGCCTGCCGGCGGCCCGAGGAGGGGAGCCCAGGTCCTGGGTTCCAGAGGGAAGCTGATGTCGGCAGCCGGAAGAAGGAAGGCCTACTCTTGCACGAGTTTTCGTGCATCAGGCCTCTTGTTATTAAATAAAATAAGTGTTGCCGAAACCAGTTTGGCTCAGTGGATAGAGCGTCAGCCTGCGGACTGAAAGGTCCCAGGTTTGATTCCGGTCAAGGGCATGTACCTTGGTTGCAGGCACATCCCCAGTAGGGGGTGTGCAGGAGGCAGCTGGTTGATGTTTCTAGCTCTCTGTCCCTCTCCCTTCCTCTCTGTAAAAAGTCAATAAAATACATTTAAAAATAAATAAATAAATAAATAAATAAATAAATAAATAAATAAATAAAATAAGTGTTACTTGAACACAAGCACTGTGATACTACAAGAGTTGATCTGATAACTGAGATGACTACTGAATGATCAACAGTTGGGTGGCATACACCTGGATACCCTGGGCTAAGGGACGATTCATGTCCTGGGTAGGACAGAACGAGACTGCACGAGATTCCTTCATGCTACTCAGAACAACATGCAAATGAAAACTTATGGATTATTTATTTCTGGGAGTTTTCATTTAATATTTTCAGACTGCAGTTAACTGAAACCACTGAAAGCAAAACTGGGAGTAAGGCAGGGGACTACTGTATATACAATATCTCATTTAACCATCACAGCCTACCTATAAGGTTATTATTATCAACACTTTCCTGATGAGAAAACTGAAATGCAGAGAGATTCTTTTCCCATAATGGACAGAGCTGGGGTTCCAATAGTTGTTTTCTTAACTGCAAAACACTGTGTGTGGATCCCAAGCTTTAGTGTACTAAAATTTATGTAGGGGATTTAGAGAAAATTCAGATTTTTACATCTTGTTCTTAGATAACCAACAAGTAAGTCTAAGGCAGGCTCTGGACTCTGTGTCTTTAATGATCACCAGGTGACTTAGATGCAGGTGGTGCACGGGCCACACTTTGAGAAGCACTGCTCTATACGATGAGGTGCCAAATGAACATTGTGGTTATTTTTAACCTAAAGTCGTTGATTCAACACCATTTCCCACTTGTGGATATCCAGTTGTTTCTGTATTATTTATTGTTATGACCATTCTTTCCCCAAGTTTTGTGGTTTCATTTTTGTCATACATCAGGTGGCCTACGTTCTGAAAATGAGTTCTCTTTTATTTTTTAAAATAATTCTCATAGTCATCCATTGTAAACACTCTTTGAGAAAATCCACTCAGACCAAAGGGCAAGAAACCTTGGAAAACCCCATGGGTCATTTTGTGACTGGACATAATTATTTGTAAAATTTAGATATGGCTATTTACAAAGCAATGCCCAGCATTTACTGGAATCCTCTTTTAAATACAGCTAATTGGCCGACCCAGTACAACTTCTGTTATTTTTAGAAATCCATCTACAGTTCAGTAACTTTCAGAAATTACTCTTTTTCCTTCTTCATTTCCATAGCTCTCCTTCCCTAAAACATCTTTTACCCAATCAGCAGTACAACATTTTAGAAAATGAGTCATCTTTTATTAAGAGCATCTTATCTTACATTCAAATGTCATTAGGAAAAAAGGTAAAATATAGACATAGTGGTATTTACTTCTCAGGTGTCCTGCTTTTGAACAAACCTTTCCATTCCCAGCAATATGCTATTGCCTCAAAGTGCCTATTGCTTCATTCAATACGATTTAAAAATGAGAAAAATTATAGATTATACATATTTGCTCACTGGAATAAAAGGCTTCCATTGAAATATGGTTTCATACCAACAAGTGATTTTGATATCCTGTCAAGCAAACTCCTAAAAATATGTTTTATTTTTATATTATTACATGATACATGTTTATCTATCCTATCTAATAAAGAGGGAATATGCTAATTGACCATCACACCCTCACAAAGATGGCAGCGCCCACAGTCAATAAGGAGGGAATATGCTAATTGATTGCCACACCCTCAAAGATAGACGTGCACACAGCCACAAGATAGTGGCGCCCTCAGCCCCGCTGGGGTGGCAGGTGTGCAGCACAGCTGGGCTCACCCTCAGGTGGGTCCCACCGCTCTGCACACCTGCCTCTGAGTCCCCCAGTCCCCTTAGCCCCCCAGCCACCCAGGGCCAGCCCAAGGCGCAGACAAGCCTCGGATGGCAGCTGCCCAGCTGCCCAGGGCCAGCCTGAGGCACAGGTAACCAGGGCTGGGCTGAGGCTTGCACTGCCTGCAGTGGCAGCAGCAGAGGTGTGAGGGGGGTGTTGCCTTCCCCTGATTGCCAGGTCGCCTCCCACCCCAGATGGCTCCTGGACTGTGAGAGGGGGCAGGCCAGGCTGAGGGATCTCCTCTCTACTGCATGAATTTTCATGCACCGGGCCTCTAGTATACATATAAAAGCCTAAGCGACTGAATGACTGGTTGCTATGATGTGCACTGACCATCAGGGTACAGACGCTCAACACAGGAGCTGCCCCCTGGTGGTAGTGCATTCCCACAGCCAACCTCCTGTGGTCCCTCCCCCGTGGCTGGCCCTTATCAGTCCCAATCAGGACTGGGTGAGATGGCCCCAATCAGCCCTGATCACTGACCAGGCAGAGGGACCCCACCCATGCACAAATTCGTGCACCAGGCCTCTAGTATTATTATATTATATGATAGAATAAAAATTAGCATCCGTGATGAATCACAGGTGAGAAAACTGAGGCACAGATATATGAAACTATTTTGCTAAAACTATGAAGGAAATTATATTCACAATTCAATGCTTTTCAATCAATTTGGAGTTTGGAGGCAGTTACTCAGCTGGATTCCCAAGAAGGGCAAAAGCTTCTGTTACCAATGGTTCAGACTTGCAACAACCCAGTTTCCATTTATATCTGCAGTCATGGATAGTCAAGCGGTGACCCAGCTCATCATAGAAAGTGTGCAGGCTAAATGAAGAGTTGCTCTCCAAATGATTACAGTCTGAGCAACTCAAATTCTGAACAGTAATACCTCAATAGCACAGGAAGTTTGTTTTTTTTCCCCCAGTACAAAGAGTGTGGTAAATTCCAACACAGGGTTGTGTTATGCAGGATGTTTTTAATTCATGCTTATAAATTTGTATAATGTATTTTAATTTTATTTACATAAAAGTTCTGATTTTACAGAAATTATTGGTTGAAAAAATGGTAAATTTATTTAAGTAAGACATTTGTATTTTTTTAAATTGTTACATAAATATTGGATACAAGATGGTGTATGGATATGGTGAGTGTGTGAAAGTTGTACTGACATAACCAAAATCAGAGAATGGAAGGCAACGAAGATTTGCTCTACTCCTGTAACAAGGAAATCTCATAAGAAAATGGGGTTTTGAAAGATTAATGCTGTTGCCCTGAACAAAGGCCTTGAACAACAACAAAAAAAATTCAACAAATAATGTAAAAATTTACTCTTGCTGTAATAATTTGTTTTCTAAGGAGGCTATCATTTTGCCACATTTTCCGAATGTAATTTTCCCAGTATGCTGTTATTGTTGTTTTTAATTGTTAATGGTACTTTTTTTTTTCCATAAGTAGAATTTTTACATTTTATGTAATATGATCAGTTGGTCTTTTACTTTATGATTTCTTAAAAAGAATGTTAAGCTTAGGAAGTCCTTAGTTTTACACTCACAGATCTAATAACTTGTTTGAGTGGGCATGTGGAAAGGCTCTTTTAAAAATATTTAAATCTTTAGCCCTGGCAGGTGTGGAACAGTGGTTAGAGAATCTGCCTGTGCACTGAAGGGTTTCAGGTTAGATTCCGTAAAGGGCAGATACCTTGGTTGTGGATTTGCTCCCCGCCCCTAGTCGGGGCATGTGTGGGAGGCAACCAGGGATATGTCCCTCTCACATGGGTGTTTCTCTCCCTCTGTTTCTCCCTCTCCCCCCTTCCCTTCCTAAAAAGCAATGGAAAAATATTCTCAGGTCAGGATTAGCAAAATAAATAAATAAAAATTAAAATATTTAACCTTTTAAATGTGTCTTGGATTCATGTTGTTCTACCCTATGAAAGTTTGGATCTAAATTAATTTTATTTTCCTGAAATTCCTATCCAGCTATTCCTGCAAAAGTTAATAAATAGCTCTTCCTTTCTGGTGATGTTGCTTTTATTTTCTAGCAAATTTTTATATGCAACAAAAAATTTCTGCACTGTCTAGTCTGTTTTCTATATCTATATATTTTTCTTCTTTCAGTAGTGTCTTATTTAAATTATATATTTGTAATATATTAAAATATCTAGTGTGGCTAGCCCCATCTCAGATTCTTCATTTAAATTTTCTTTGATAAATTTATTTATTCTTACTGAGAACATAAGAATATAGTTATTCTCCAAAATTATCATAGACTGTTAATTAGATTTTGTGTAAATTATTGTAAGTGGTTTAGTAAGTTTATGTATAATTCATTTATGTATGAATTTATGTATATTTTCAATCAACTTTTGAAGTTTTATACACAGTATAGATAAGACTACAGTCAATGCATTAGTCTAAAATAATAACAAATACATTTCTCTCAGTTGCCTCCTTCACTTGTGCAAATTATGTATAAATAGTCAAACTGAATTTAATCCTTTTTTTAATTTTGCATCTAAATATATGATGAAGATATGATCTAACAATCAGGGATCCAGTGACTGGCCTCAGAGAGCAGAATAATAAAAGACAATGATAAACACTGCCAGTGAATGGATTTAGAAACTCTGATTTTAACTTTCATTTTAATTCCTTAATATTTAAAATAGAAACCCATGGCTTCTTTCTGCAAAGATCTTCACCTTGGGTGCTTAAATTTTTTTTCTCATTTCCTTTGCCCTCTTCATGCTGGTGGTATCTGATCTCCTTGCCCTGATTACTTTTTGATACTCTGGAATCCCTCTAAACAACAGAAAGCAGTGATCAGACAAGGTGAATGATTCAGTGGAAACAATCTGATCTCATTTTAATCTCTTGTAAGAGACAACCTGCTGTGAACTAGAATTATAATGCTGGGAATTATCTGACTCCTGCAGGCCTCTCTTCCTTTTTTTTTCCTGGTGAATGACTACTAAAGGAATTTAAACCATGTAAAGCATGATAAACATTGATTTGTTGGCCTGGCCATTGACCTGGACATCTTGCCTTCTTGCAGGTAGAGCTGATGAAGGGAATCACAGATTCTAGCTTTTACTTACAAGGGTAAATGTTTAAGTGTCTTTATGTAAGTTGCGAACCCATGTAGTGATGTATTATTTTCCTTTAAACTAGACTTCCAGTTTTGAACACAGATGTAAAATCAAAATAAAACAATCAAATCGAAGGAATTTTTATAGATAGGACACTCTAGCTGCAAAGGCTGACAAGAAGAATAGAGCTGACATGATGTGATTTGCAGTTGTCTGAGCTGAAGGAAAGGAACCCTCCATTTGTAGCTGGCTAAGAAGCTCCACTTACACTGCAGAAAAGCTCAGAAATGGAAAAAGAAAGTGAAGACACAAACAGGAGAAGTGAGAGAAACTGACGCAAGAAAAATGAAAAGAACAGAAGAAACCTTTTGAGTTGGTGATGCCAATGTTGAGGGATATTATGGTAATGCTGTTACATTGCTGGCCTCCAATGATCCACATCTCTGTATTTTCCTTAGTGTAGTCCTTTCCCTTTGAACCTAGTTGGAATGTGACTTATTTTAACTAACCACAAGTGGCAAGGTGATGCTGTTAAGAGTTCCTGGTCTAAGCTTTAAGTTCTGCCTTTATGGTCTAGGAGCCATAACCAGCATTATAAGAATTTTGTTACCATTATGGAGCTATGTGGAGAGGTCATAGGAAACCACATACAAGAGAGGGACCCTGAGAGAAAAGCCCACTCATCCCAGTGTTCCAACTAAGCCCAGACTCCTGCTGACCTACCAACTGGATGAATCCGCATGGGTGACTATTGGCAAGATCAAGGGAAGGATCAACCAGCTAAGTAAGCCCAGCTAAGACTACAGAATTGTAGGCAAAAAAATGTTCAGTTTTAAGTCAATAAGTTGTGGAGTGGCATTTATAGCTGCTGTATGATAGTGGAGTAGAAGAGTCAGCGATCAAGACCCAATGACTGTTCTCTGGAATAGCATTGCATAGAGTGAAATGTAGGCCTGGGACCACAGCAAGCTTAGTCCAAACCTTCACTGTGTTGCTTAAAAAAAGTTTTTATTGATGAGAGAGAGAGAGAGAGAGAGAGAGAGAGAGAGAGAGAGAGAGAGAGAGACATTGATGACCCATTACCAGGGATTGAGCAAGCAACCCTGGACATGTGCCCTGACCGGGAGTTGAACAGGTGACCTTTTGGTGCATAGGACTATGCTCAACCACTGAGCCATACAGGCAAGGGCTACTGTGTTGATTTTTTTTAACCTCTGTGGTCAAGAACCAGTTTACTTCATCTTCCATGTCCCCCATCCACTGTGGACTGACATTGTGTAAAATTGAATAAAAAAGAATCACTGGGAAAATGACACACAAAACAAAAACAGATAAAATACAAGTCTCAATTTTTTATTATTACTTTGTCAAATTGCAATAAAAGTTTCTAAACATCCTCAATTTCTATATACTTAGCTTGTTGCTGATACTAACAGAAATGTGAGGACAGGCATTGGTCCACGGACCACATTTTGAGTAGCAGCGATATAGACTTGGCTAATAGTAATCTCTGGTTCTCAGTAATTATTTCAAAGATGTTCTTATGACTGACTTGGTTTCAGTGGAATACAGGGACTTTAGTTGAGAACACTGGGACAACAATTCTGCTTTTCCTGTCAGGATGCCACCTTGGGACCATAAACAAAGTGGATTAGGAATGAGTCAACACTGAAGAAGCAGAACCAAGGGATGGTGAGCCAGAAGCTCAATCTCCTCCCTGTATTGTGGAGAAATATATGCCAGTAAAGCATAATGTTGGCTGAAGCCAGAATTCATCTGGTTTTCTATCATCTGCAAGAGAAAGAGTCCTATGTGACACAGTGATTAATTTGCTACTCTCATTCTTAGGTTTTTACCTCATCTTTTATTGTGACCAGTTGTGACCAGGCATGTCCTTTTACTTATGTTATAGGTTTGCTCATGTTCTTTTGGGTTGCATTGCACTTCCTTTACCCATACCCTTTTCTGACTTTCTAAGACTAGAACCTTGAAGAGAGAGGGTGTTCACTATTTTTAAATGTTAAACATCACACATCACTATCATTCCTGCTGATTCAGTAACTGTTTTTGAGAGTGTGGACAGGAGGGAAAATTGGTGACCCAGATATTGGATAAAAACTGCATTTAGACCCTGAAGATCTCATTTCCTAGACAGTCTAATGGTCATACCACCTGTATTTCAGAAAATAAGCTTTGAGAAAGTAGGACTTTAAATTAGTGCAAAAATAAATAAGCAAGAAATAAAAACATACATCCTCACCAAAACATGTACACAAATGTTCATATCAGCTTTATTCAAATAGGCAAAGGTATAGACACTCAATTGTTCACCTGATTAATCTTTAAACAGATTTTGATATAGCTATACAATAAAATATTTTCTATAAAAAGAAATGAAGTAATGACACTATATGCTACAACATAAACAAACCTTGAAAACATGCTATCTGAAAAGCCAGATACAAAAAGAAAAACATATTATATAATTCCATTTACAGGAAATGTTTGCAAGTAACACCTCTACAGAGAAAGTAGAACAGTGGTAACCTAGGGCTGGGGGAAATAAGAACACTGAGGGGTAAAGGCTAAATGGAACAGAGTTTCTTTATAGTGATGAAAATGTTTTAAATTTGGTTGTGATAATACACAATTTTGTGTATATACCAAAATCCATTGAATTGTTCACTTTTAATGTGAATTACATGGTATGTGAATTATGCCTCAATAAAGTAAACTAAAAGAAGACCAAGTTTGTAGCTGCCAAATCTGGCAATCAACTCACATGTCCAAGGTCAGTGGATAAATGGACTGTTTTTTATTCAGACACTGGAATATTATTTAATGTTAAAAAGCAATGAGCTTTTAAAAATGTATATTTTTATTTATTACACAGAGGAATGATTAGAGAGTCATTGATCAGCTGCCTCCTGCACGCTCCACACTGGGGATCAAGCCCGCAACCCAGGCATATGTCCTGACCAGAAATCAAACCATGACCTCCTGATTCATAGGTAGACACTTAACCACTGAGCCATGCCAGGTGGGCAGCAATGAGCTTTTAAGCAATGGAAAGACATGGGGGAATCTTAAATGCATATTACTAAGTGAAAGAAGCCAATCTGAAAAGGCTACACACTGTATGAGCCTACCTAGATAAAACTCTGGAATGGCAAAACTCAAAAGACAGTAAAAAGATCAGTGGTTGCCAGATGTTAGGGCAGAGAATGAAATGAACAGGCAGATCATGCAAGTTTTTTTAGGCCAATGACACTACTCTGTATAATGCTAACAGGGTGAATACATGTCATTATACATTGAACCAAATCCAAAGAATGTATGACACATGACACCAAGAGTGAACCACAAACTATGGAGGTGGGGTGGTAATGATGGGTCTACTTAGGTTCATTAATTGTAACAAATGTCCTACTTCTGTTGCTGAATATAGACATATAGATAGGTGTGTGTGTGTGTGGGGGGGGGGAGATGGTATGTTTGAGGTAGTGTAAGAGGGCACACAAGAAATTTGCACCATCTGCTATATTTGCTGTGAAACTAAAACTGTGCAAAAAATAACATTTAAAAAATGAAGAAGAGGAGGAAGAAAACAACCAGGACCAGGAGGGATGGTAAGATATTACAATGTCCATCTCAGTTGGCACCAATTGAGGTTTTCCCTCACGCTTCTCTCGTCTCCCTCCTTGCACAACACTTACTTGTTTTTTATCTGTGTTTTGTACTCTTATTCCTAATTCTTTTCTAATTTGTGTTAGACTTAATTATAGTTATAGGCAGGTCTCACTTACTCCACTAAGACCTGACTGAGGGCAGAGGCAAGGCCTTATATTAATATTTCTACTAGAAATACTACATAGAATTCAATAAATGTTTGTTGTGTGAATGATGAACATCTTATAGTTGTTTTAAATGCAGTTTTAAAGGATTTTGCCTCTGAATTTTTTCTTCAGCCTTTATGGTATTGTGAAATGTCCACCCCGTGGCTCATCCCGGGGAGAGTGATCAGGATAGGAGTGAGAAAGCACTGAGGACTGTCCCTAGAAAATTGAGACCCTATGAGAATCCTAAACTAATGACTTATCTCTAATGTGTCTCCTTAAATAGCAGCACATTACTCTAGTAGAGCTTTTAGAAAATACTCCTTCTTGATGACAAAATGACCAAGTGCAGTCTGAAATCTGGGACCAGACTTCTGTGTGCTAATGTATGCGAATAGGAAAGATGTCATGGGCTGCCTGAAATGTTCTAGGGAGAGCTTTATTACAAAACCTATGATTAGATATATGTAAAACACGTGAGATATATTCTGGTGAGGAATAATATTTAAACTTTTATTATTCATTTATAACTTACTGAAACAATTAAAATTTGATATTCACCATTCACAAAACTAAGTCTCAAATAACTTTAAAGTTCTTTATCTAGATTACTGCACAGCGAAAAAATTCCATAGGCGATATATATTGAAGATATACATGTTCATTAGTGTAAATTTCTGGGTATAAGCAAAAATCCCTTTATTTCATACTGTTAAGGGAGTGGACATGATGAGACCAAAATCAAGGTCTCCAAACATGAAGGTAAGTAGATGCTCTAATAAAAAAGGCCATTGGGAAATAGGATAGCAGAGTAAGGCAAAGTGACCTAAGAGCCCAAGATAAGAGATTTTCTGAGATGATGTGTGGAGGGAGGGACTGTTGACACATCCTCTTGAAAGTATGCCCTCCCACAACCTCAAAACACTTTGGGACTCTTCAATATTCTATGATGCAGGCCTGGCAATAAAGGCAAAAGTGGAGTCAATAAAATGGGATGTTTCCTATTTCTGAATGGCCTTACTAAACTGTGTCTGACTTCCACTCAACATCATTAAATATTGACCCCAACCTAACTTGCACGTGTAGGCTTTGGCTATTCCTACTGTTACTATGCTACCTTGTCCGGGGTGGGGGGGTGGTGTTCCATCATCCCCAGCTTTCTGGAAACACTTATGAACCCCTACAGAGATTATTTGCTATTGTTTTCATTTCTAGTCCTTCACCGGAGGTTTCTGGCTAAAATCCATGTGGGGTGACTCTCTAGATAAAGTATTTAGAGACTTTGGGATCTCTGCTGGACATCAGAGTCAACCAGCATTTCATCATGAGTCAAATTTCCATGTCAGGCATCACCAGACCAAGCCTTTGTGTTGGGTTAATCAGGAGAGTAGTGCTGAGCCACTGAGAGCTTCTCTGTGGAGGCTAGCCCCTGAGCTCTGTCCAGGTTACAGGTTGTTTCTATCTGAGGGAACAGATATGCCACTGTAGGGTTCCAATTACATGCCCTCATTGAGAGCACAAAGTGTGCACCTCATAGAAAAAAAGTCCCTCTTTGAGTTTTTCCCAAGAAGGAAAAATATAAATACTTAAAAACATTGTAAAAATAATAAAGAGAAGGAACAAAGTTTTAGTAATTAAATAGCATCATATGATTCTTGGATGATGAATGTCTGTGTTTCCTAGAAAGAGGAGTGACAGATACGATTTTCTTTTTTTCAGCGTCATGACAGAGCCAAGAAGAGAAGGAAAGGTGGGACACTGAAAGGTAAGGCTCTGCCTATTCCATCTGAGCTCCCCAAGGGTGACCCTTTCTTGCTCCTTCCCGGGAGTACTGGGTTCATGGTTTCTATGTCAGTTGCTAGCCACAGTTCCTCAATAAAAAAGAACTCTCAGAGGAGAGGCTCATGGAAAGAAAGTCACAATTTGAGAAACTTCTCAGATTCCCTGCTCTGCTGTCCCTGGGCCTGGGCAATGGGTGTTGCCCAGTAGGAGTCAAGAGTAGAACTTCTGTCTCCTGACCTTGTGAAAGTACTTTGACTTCAGGGTGATTAGATTCCTCTTTGTAGTAACCACTGACCTGTTTGCTTCAGAGTGGTTTTGAGCATCAAATAAGATAATGTATGTGAAAGTACTTTATAAATGCAGCAACACACATGGGAACTTTATTAATATGATCATTGACATATGACATCATCTAGTGACTCATGGGGCTTTCAGAGTCCAATATACCAATGGTCTCTCATAAAGGGACTCTCTAAAATAGCTGGGATTCAACACCTTCACCACATATAACATACTCTCCTAGTTTCCCAGGTTGCAGAGGGGAAAAGAGGAGAAAAAGACATTGATTTCTCAACTTAAAAGGTGACCAGTAATTTTCCTTCTTTCCTGACCTCTCTTTAGCATATTCTATGCAATTTCAAGGATTCAATGCAGCTTTCTATAGTCATAGAATGGAGTTGCCATAGGAACAGGTATGTGAGTGAAGGCTTTGAGATGAGCGCAATTGAGTGCATTGTGACCTCATGGATGTGGGGCAATATGAAAAGGCAGCAGGCTTAATGTGCCCCACCCCACAACTAAAGCCAGTAGGTCCTCCTTTCCTTGCTCTGGTTGGTCCTGGCTACAATTCTGCACTTCCTGTCTCCTGCAGCCCCCTAGGCCAACATCATGACACCATCCGCTTTCCTCAGCTGTTACATGCAGACCCTTCCTGTGATGTGTGTAACAATGCAACCAGCTGAGTTGGATTGGCTGCTGTCCTCATTGGCCCTTGAAGATTCTACTCTCTCTGTCCCCTTTGGTTTCCATAGCTCCTGTGACTGAATCAAATTTCACTCTGTACCCTGCCTTCTCAGCAGTCCCTCCAGGATAACTAATACCATCTCCTCTGCCTGAGCCTTTCCCACCACCACCCTCCTCCCCTAATCTCTCCCTAACCTACTGACACTCTTAGGTGATTTTCCTTCATAGTCATCACTAGTTCACTCTCTGCCTGAAGATACTTCTGCTCCCTTGGATTACGCATTCCCAGTAGACAGTTCCCCACCTCCACCTCTTGCCTTTCCCTTTCTCCCACCACACGATACTCAGAATGAGAAAACACTTCTGACTCTGAATGCCATCTTTCTTGACCTATCAATTAACCAAGATATCAACCCCTTCCCCTGG
Source organism: Cnephaeus nilssonii (assembly GCF_951640355.1). Lineage (NCBI taxonomy): Eukaryota > Metazoa > Chordata > Mammalia > Chiroptera > Vespertilionidae > Cnephaeus > Cnephaeus nilssonii. The sequence continues at coordinate 34,295,728 of NC_137085.1, forward strand.
CTTTGAATCCCACAGTATCAGTGACTAATCATGGACCACTAACCTTCTGTTTCACCAGCACCACACTACAGTTTAACTGTGACTCAAACTAAATCCATTCACATCTCATCAAAGCCAGCTGAGGAGAACTCATCTCCAGACAGCACTGGGGCATTGGTCACTTATGTCCCTCAAGGCACTGACCATCCAACCCTGTCGATTTCAGACTTTTCCTGTCAGGAAGCTTGCTGTCTACGTTGGCACAACAGAATTTCAATCATTTTCAGGATGTGAGGTATGACTCTGAGGAAAACCTAAACAGCTATATAATGAATCTGTTAGAAACAAATTCAATACTGTGAGGGGAGAGTGTAAATCAGAGACAACCAGAAAATGCCCTAAAGTACACTTGAGTAAGAAGTTTGAGGAAATCAATGAGGGGCAGGTCCCTGTGACTATGCATAGTCCATGGTATGTTATACAGCAGACATTTTCTGTAAAATTTACTCCAAAATAAAACCAAGAAGTATGGCACCATCAGGAGCTTTTCTTCCTTGAGTCTGGTGCACAGCAGATTCTGGAAGCCCACATTACCTTGTTTAATTTGAGGATGGTGTGAAAGTCTTCCTGACAAAGTCCTTGAATCCACAGAGATGTTTTAATTAAAAGATACTTTATCCCATTCCTTGCTCGATTCCAAATTTTCCTACTCCATCAACCTGATTTCTGAGGTGGCCTCCAAATCAGGGGGCTTCATGCCCCTAAAGCGAAGCTCTAAAACTCTGAATCATTCTTACTCTGCCACCTCATTTGTGGGCAAGGAAGGACAGGGGACCCTGATATGATCACTATCCAAAACACCTAGTGGCTGGCAGAGGAAGTTCAGAAAATTCAGGATGCTGGACAGGCACTTCTGCCTGTCACAAACAGCATCATTGGCAAAGCAAGTCAGAGACATTCTCCAAGAGCCAAATTCTTTTTTTTTCCAAATATATTTTATTGATTTTCCACAGAGAGGAAGGGAGAGGGACAGAGAGCTAGAAACATCGATGAGAGAGGAACATCGACCAGCTGCCTCCTGCACACCCCCTACTGGGGATGTGCACGCAACCAAGGTACATGCCCTTGACCGGAATCGAACCTGGGACCCTTCAGTCCGCAGACCGACGCTCTATCCACTGAGCCAAACCGGTTTTGGCAAGAGCCAAATTCTTGAAGCTGCCCATAAGGCAAACCTGGACCAGACATGAACCAAATGACCAAAGTGTAAATTCCAGTCAGGGCAAAGAGATGAAGAAATCAGAACCTGTCTCCATGCCCAACCTATCTCCATGTCCAAGGATGAAGACCTTGATGCTCTTCAATCCAAAATGAGTGATCTATTGACAACCAGCAAGCTGGGGATCTCCCAAAGGATAAATGTGAGTGAGAGTAAAGGAGTAACTACTGTGACAACTGAAAGCCTCCCAGCAAAAACATCAGTTCTCCAAGATCCTAAATCAACAGACCATCAGAAGCAACTAAGTGCCGAGTTAAAGTGGAAATTTAAGAAGAGGAAGCAGAGCCAGGCCCAAGGCTAAGACACTCACATGTCCCATGCCTCAGACAGCTTGACTAACAAAGCCTCCCTGATTCATGCTCAGGGTGTCTCCAGTGTGGACGGGGCAGCTCATCAGGTGCTGCATGTCCATCTGGAGGACAGAGGAGTCAGTATGGAGCAGCCACAGGAGCCTTGGGTCCCTAAGAATGTCTCAAGGTTGTGCCAAGATAAGAATTTCCCACCAGCTGCAAAGAAAGCGAGGCCCACAGCCTCCACATCAGAAGAGCTTGGTGGAGGGAATGCAGGCTTGGGAACATCCCAACCTGGAAGGAAGAGATTTCCAACTCAGGACCTGCCATTAAAGGAGAGGCTCGGGAGCAAGTCTCCCCAAACCCCATCACAGAAGGCACAGTCTCCTCCTGAAAGCCTGTTCAGAAATAAAATAAACCACTTGTTTTCAATGGCTTCATCCTGAGATAAAATGCAAACAGCAAGAAAACTTCCAGGAAAAAAGCAGCCCAGTATCATCTGTGCAGAGCAGAGGCCCAGTTAAAAGTAGAGCAGACATTGGGGATTTTCTAGAGGAGAAACTGGGGCATCATCATACAGAGATATCACCTGCCCTCAAGAGCCTCTTCCCTCTGCAGTGAAGTTTGGGAAAGCACAGCAGAAGGCAGCAGTGTGGGTCCAGGCAGAGCCTGTCCAGGGGCATCCTTTCAACTCCAGGGTTCTCTCCTGTAAAGTGACAAATACGAAGTCCTAAGGCCAAGAAGCTGTGTTCAGAGACAAGGACAGACACCCCCAGAAAGTTGTGGCAGGAAAGGACTATCTATTATGTCAGAAGCAACCCCAATCTGTGCCCCGGAGGGGGACTGTGCCCCATCCAAGCTCCACCTGCAGGCCTGCAGCTGCCCAGTGGCGTCCTGCTGCTCTCACCACTGCTGTAACCATGGTATTCAGAGATCCATCTCTATGATTCTGGATCTTTTACCCAGAAAGAACGTTCCCACCACAAAATAATTCCTGCCCTGAGGAGTCTGTGTTGAGCTAATCACAAGAGTAATACTGAGCCACTGAGAGCCTCTGTGTAGAGGCTAGACCCTGACTCTGTCCCAGGTTACAGGTTCTATCTAAAGGAACAGATATGTCACTGTAGGGCTCCGATTATATGCCCTTATTGAGAGCATGAATTATGCACCTCATAGACAAAATTCTTCTGTGAGTTTATCAAAGAAGAAAAAATAAAAACATTTTAAAGCTGTAAAAATTGATAAAAAGGAACACAAAATTCTAGTAATTAAAATAGCATCATATGATTCTTAGATTATGAATGTCTGAGTTTCCTAGAGAGAGGAGTGACAGAAATTATTCTCTTTTTTCCCCCAGCATCATCACAGAGCCAAGAATAGAAAGGTGGGACACTGAAAGGTAAGGCTCTGCCTATTCCATCTGAGCTCCCCAAGAGTAACTCTCTCCTTCCCATGAGGAACCAGGTTCATGATTTCTATGATGGCAGTTGCTAGACACAGTTCCTCTCAAAAAACAAACAAACAAAAAAACAAAACTCAGAGGAGAGGCTCTTGGGAAGAAAGTCATAACCTGAGACACTTCTCAGATTCCTTGCTTTGCTGTCCCTGGGTATGAAGCAGTGGTGAGCCTGGGCCATGGGTGTTACCTAGTAGGTATCAAAAATCAGCATTTCTGTCTCCTGACCTTGTGAAAATACTTTGACTTCAGGATGATTAGCTTCCTCCTTGTTGTAACCACTGACCTGTCTGTTCCACAGAGTGGTTTTGAGCATCAAATAAGATAATGCATGTGAAAGTACTTTATAAATGAAGCAACACACAAGGGAACCTTATTATCATTGACATTTGATATCATCTACTGACTCATGTGGCTTTCAGAGTCTAATATCTCAATGGTCTCCCATAAAGGGACTCCTCTATAATTGCTGTGATTCAATACCTTCACCTCATATAACCTACTCACCTGGTTTCCCAGGTTGCAGATACCACCAGAAGGAAGAAGAGGGTAAAAAGATGCTAATTATCTCCTTAAAAGGTGAGAAATCTTTCTCCCCCTTCCCTGATTCCTCTTTAGCATGTTCTATGCACCTCCAGAGATTCAGTGCAGCCTTCCAAAGTCATGGGAGGGGGTTGCCAAAGGAATGGAGATGTGAGTGGAAGCTTTGGGCTGAGTGCAGTTGAGTGCATTCTGAATTCATGAAAGCAGGGCAATATAAAGGGGCAGCAGGCTTCAGATGGCCCCATCCCACCACACCAGTAGGTCCTCCTTTCCTTGTTCTGGTCCTGGCTGCAGCTTTGTATCTCCTGTCTCCTGCAGCTCCCTGAGCCAGCATCATGATACCATCCACTTTCATCAGCTGTTTTGTCCAGACCCCTCCTGTGAGGTGTGTAATAATTCAACCACTGAAATGGATCAACTTCTATCCTCGTTGGCCCTGGAAGATACTGCTCCTTCTGTTTCCCCTTTGGCTTCCACAGCTCCTGTGACTGAGCCATTGTTCTCTTAGTCACCTGGCTTTTCAGCACTCCTTCCAGGAGACCTAATACCACTTCTTCTGCCTAAGACTTTTGTAACTCCCAAGCCCGATTCTCTTCCCTAACCCAGCGATTTTCAACCGGTATGACTTAGCCCACTGATATGTCGTCGGATGCACACTGGTGTGACACATGAATTTTTAAAATATGGAATACCTGACTATTTTGTCAGGGGCATTGGCCTCTTTTCCCTTAGATTGTCAAATAAAAAATATATAATAGCCAATACAACAATAGCTATCTGTTGTGAATGGATCAAAATTATGCCTGTTTTTATAAGATTGGCAAAAAATATATATTTTAGTGTGCTGCAGAATTTTAGTAATTAATTTATGTGTGCCATGAGATGAAAAAGGTTGAAAAACATTGCCCTAACCTAATTACTCCCTTGGGTAATTTTATATCAACCTCAGCACTGGGTCAAACTTTGCCTCCAGAGCCTTTTCCTTCCTTAGAATCCAAATTCTCAATTGACAATTCCCCACCCCAAAATCTTTATACCCTTTCTCCCACCACATGATACTCAGAGAGTACAGACACTGTTGTCCAACCAGAAATTCCTCTGACCCTAAATACAATCTTTCTTGATTCCTCCATTACCTAAGATACCACCCCTTTTCAGATTTGTCCCATTCAGTGAATCCCACTTAGTTACTTATCTTCATGTACCACCAACCTTGTCTGTTTCACCACCACCACACTACAGTTTAACTGTGACTCAACCTAAATCCATTCATATCTCATCCAAGCCTGCTCTGGAGAACTCATCCCCAGACAGCACTGAGACATTGTCCACTTATGTACCACAAGGCACTGACATCCAAGTCTGTCAATTTCAGACTTTACTTGTCAGTATGCTATTGCCAAAGACGTCCCTTGGGACAATGTGATTTCAACCAAGAAGCTCTTGCCCTCAATTTTTCAAAGATCTCTTCTGTGGGAGACCCTGTAGCCAAACTTGGACTCTTGTCATTTCTCAGCCCTGATATGCCAATACTCCTGAAAAGACAAGTGCAAAAGAGAGATGAGTTCCTTATGTGGAAGAAAAGGAAAAGAAAAAAGATTCTTTTCCAAAACAATTTAAGTCAGACTACAATCTAAATTCTTCAGGAAAAGTGATAAATTCCATTGCTGATGAGCATGACTCAATAGTGCCCCTTCCTTTCTGGAGCAACAAAGGAAAATCAAAGGAATTTCCTGTCCATCCATTGTACTCATAGTCTAAGATTTGGGAGGACCATTTAGCAAAAACGTATCTAGATTTTTTGGTGATCTTCCATCTCTGCATAGGAAGTCCTTGTACTTTGTACCCAATGTCTCAGGTAACTATTCCACAATGTGTATTTTCAATAAAATCTCAAATGCATTTACAGGCCAAGAATCTCCAGTACTTCCCTTCCCTTTACCTGCATCCTTGCCTGACGTCCATCCATAACTATTGCCTCAAACCCTTCCCCAAACCCAGCCCCTACCTCTCACTCAGATCCAACCCCATGCCCACCTTCAATGCCCATGCCCAATCCTACCACGAAGTCCTATATCCCAGATTAGTAGCTGTGGAGTATATTTCTATAGATTCCTGAATGAATCAGACTGTTCCACCTTTTCTGGAATGGACTGTGTTGCAGAAACAACAGGAAAATTTGTGGGGTTTACCCTGTGTGGTCCAAAGATCTCAGGAAGAATTTTGTCCTTCAGCTTCCAACTCTCCTTACTGCTGGTGCTCCCAGGCCCATGTTTCAATCTCCATCCTTACTGTAGAGTTTCCTCTCAGCAGTGAACTTAGGGGAAACTAAAGCATCACCTTTGAAAGAGGCTCATCCAACACTGGTGGGGCCTGCTCTGTGGGATCCATGAGTCTTTGTCACTGACGAGGCTTCTGAGCAATTGTTCAGAGATAGCTGAGTCAAAGAAAAAGTATATCCTTTAATGGATTTCTGTGTATAAGGGTTAGAGTAGCAAAAATCTAAATGTTGGATTGGGCCAACAAGGAAGCTTCTAAGAGAAGGGCTCAGAAATGCTTCAGCTAGAGGACAACAAGAGGAAGGATGAGGGAGACAGCTCAGAGAATGGCTGAAAACATCATCTGTTGAGTGATGGGAGAGCTCTTCAGATAAGGATGTGGCATATGATTCTGAGAAAGACCTAGATACATGATAAGACTCTCAGGAGCAAATTCAACAGTGTCAGGGCAGAATGTAAGTCAGAGACAACCAGAAAATGCCCTGAAAGTACACTTGAGCAAGAATTCTGAGGAAATCAATAAGGGTCAGCTACCTGCAACTGTGCATAGTCCATGACATGTTATCCAGCAGATACTTTCTGTGGATTCAATTCCACACTGAAATAAAACAGTAGGTGGGGAAAACTACCTGAAAACATTCCTTCCTTGATTCCAGTGCACAGTAGATGCTGGAAGCCCATGTTACCAAGTTTAATTTGAGGATGGTGTGGGGCCTTCCTTGAATCATAGGAACTTTAAATTGAAAGTTATGTCCTCACATTCCTTGTTTCAGTCCAATTCTTTGTCCTCAAACAACCTGATTTCTAAGGTGGACTCAGGACGTGTTAGAGGAGAAGCTTGGGAGCAAGTCTCCCCAGACCCTATCACAGGAGGCACAGTCTCCTCCTGAAAGCTTTTTCAGTAATAAAATTAAGCGCTTTTTCCAATGGCTTTGTCCTGGGATAAAATGGGGAGAACAAGAAAACTCCCAGAAAAAGGTCAGCCTCATATCATCTGTGCAGAGCAGAGGCCCAATTAAAAGCAGTCCTACCTTTACTGGGCTGTTCCTAGAGTAGAAACTTGGGCATCGGCATGCACTTGTAGTAGATATCACCTGCCCTCAAAAGCCCTTCCCTCTGTAGTGAAGTTTGATAAAGCTCTACAGAAGACAGCAGTGTGGGCCCAGGCAGAGCTTGTCTAGGGTTATCCTCATGATGGCCATTAGGAAATTCCTAGGGGAGAAACTGGCATGTAGGTACAAACCTACAACTTTGGAGTTAAATCAACAGAAGAAGGAACATCAGGTTCAGGTAGATCCTCCAACTATGGGGCTCTCTCTGACGCAGAGCAAAAGAAATGGACAAGCACCAAGAGCTGCAATCAAGAAGCTGTCACTGATGACCAAAGTTGTCTTCAAAGAGCTAGAAAGAGCAAAGTCAGAATCAGACCTCCCCAGGAAGTTGTAGCCTTCAAGGACCAGCTATATGCCAGAGTCAATGCCCTTCCCCAATACTTTAAGGAACCTGTGCTCCATACAAGACCCACCTGCATATATCCAGTGTGCCAGGACCCTCCAGCCACCCTCACCCCTGAGAAAGACAATGTGTTCAGAAATTGGACCCTTCTATTCAAACAGAAAACACACTGCAGCACTGAGTGCCAATTGGACCCTTCTATTCAAACAGAAAACAATTTCACCAAAGAAATCATTCAGTCTTTGTTGAGAAAGACCACATTTCCCCCCATAACTCATCCTCTGATGAGAACAATTTTAGCACATCCAAAAATATTGAATCCTCATCAATATTTTTTTTCTCTAATGGGGAATGATATGCTCTGCGTACTGTATTATGTTGTGGGTTTTCCTTATCCCTGGACTTTGTTTAAAAAGGAAGGTGTTAATTCAGTTCTTACTGATTTCCTCTTCCTGTATTTTAAATACAGATGCCCTGTATTTAAAATATTTTTATTAAGTACAAACATTTTACTCTAAAAACTTTCAGGCCTTTTCAAAGTGAAAAAAACAACAACATACAACACACCTTAAATTCAGAAGTTGGCTCAAACCGTCTTTTTATTTGCTCCCTCACTATCTTGAATTATATACAATTGTATGGTGGGATGAGATACTCTGGCATAGTATAGCCAGAATTTGCCTCTTGCTGCCTCCAGTAAATTTTGGGGCTGGAAGTAGGGAAGGAGTCTATTTAGGCTATTTGGTTAGTGGGAGAAATCTTCCTCTTAGATTTCTTGGTGTTGAGTAAAAGTCACCTGCTCTTAAGAAACCCCTCTCCCTTAAGTTGGGGTGCTAGCACATGTTCCCTACATCTTGCCTTACTCAAATAAAAATTGGTAGCAGTTCACCATTTCTGCTTCCTCTACACTTACCAGAGGAGGAGGCAGGACAGAACTTCCAGTTTTGAAAAGAACTAGGGATAAGAATATTTTTCTGAAAATAATGACTTACTTTCATTTGGAAAAAGTTGCTGTTCCAGAGTATCACGGATGGGTGGTCATAGAGTGAGGTGTGTAAGGATGGGTAGTGCAATTATGGGCACTGGGTTAGCAAGAGCAGGGTATAGGAAATAGGTGAGTCAGCTGACAAATCTGTTAAAAATGAAATGTGAATCTATAGGGAGGCAGATTTTGAACATGACGATGAGGTCTCCCTGTTTGTGAAACCACTGTGAAGAACAGGACATCTCTTCTTGCTCCTCATAGAAATCTCTGAAGGATCCATAGCTCATAGTTTGATAGCATTGTTGTAAAAACAAGAGGTCACCCAGCCATCATTTGTAGGAATGGTCACGAGGAAGCCACCCAGAATTTGGCAGAAATAAAAGACAGAAAGTAAGTAAACAGCCATGATAGATAGAGTGGGAAAGGTTTAAAAAAATGAGGAGAAAAATGACCTCATTATTGACCTCATTCTGGCCATCATTTCTAACCAACAAAAAACTTACCTGGACCTCACCTCCAATAAACTAGTCAGGGCTTGGTAGAAGACAATGAAACCATTTCAACGTAAGAGTATGTGGGATAATCATTGAGCATGAAGACAGTATCTCCAGGAATGTAGTCAGAAAGGTTGTCCTCCTATTTTTTTGCATGCCTTCCTACCACACTACATCATACACCAAGGTTATAATAAATGAGGGATATTTTAATGATCTCTTGCTATATAACTGGTACCCAAATATTAAGTGCCATAAAAATACACATTTATTATCTCACAGGTTTTATGGGCCCAGAATACAGGCAACACCTACCTGAGTTCTCTGTTTCAAGTTCTCTCACAAGGCAGCAATTTTGGTATCAGCTGGGACTGGCTGCAGTTTCATCTGAAGGCTCAACTGGGGAGAAACCCACTTGAGTGCTCATTTATATATTTGTTGTCAGGATTCAGTTCCTTAAGGTCTGTTGGACTGAGGTCCTGGATTCCTTGATGGCTGATGGCTAGAGGGTACCTTGCCCTCTCGGCCTCTCCAATACAGTAGCTTGCTTCATCAAAGTCAGGAGAGAGTCTGCTAACAAGACAGAAGTTACCACCGTTTGTAAGCTAGTAATGGAAATGACATCCTATTACTTTTCCCTTATGTTATGATTCAGAAGCAAATCATTAAGTCTAGTCTATACTCAAGGGAAAAGGTAATCACTCAAGAGTGTAAATATCCAAAGCTGTGGGAATAGTTGCAACTTTCTTAGAAGTCTTCCTAACATAAGGGGTTTTCTTAGAAACCCCACTCAGGTCACTGAAGCAAAAGTGACTAAAGAGGACAAGTGGAAGCTTGTTCTTATTTATATCCATATGATTAAGGTCAAAGGTATTTAAAATTTAAATGGAGCGCAGGCTGGTAAGAAAAATATCAAAAAGATTGGAGCATCCAAAGAAGAAGGGAAAGGTGATGTGGAGGAAAGGCGATATGAGGTTATTTCTCCAGAAGGAAACAGAGGGCCTTCATGTTGTTTATGTAGTGTATCATGTTTATTGATTTGCAAATATTGTACTAACCTTGCATCCCAATAATAAAATCAAACTTCAACATGGTATATGATCTTTTTAATGTATTGCTGGATCCAGCTTGCTAATATTTTGTTGAGAATTTTAGCATCTATGTTCATAAGAGATTTTGGCCTATAATTTCTTTCATTGTAATGTCTTTATCTGGTTTTGGAATTAGGATAATGCTTACCTCATAAAATGAGCTTGGGAGTCTTCCTTCTTCTTGAATTTTTTTAATAGTTTGAGGATAGGTGATAGTTCTTTTTAGAATGGTAAAATTCACCTATGAAGCCATCCAGTCCAAAACTTTGTTTGTTGTTTTTTTTTGTTTGTTTTTTATTACTGCTTTAGGTTCACTAGTTATGTAATTTATCTATTCATATTTTCTAATTCTTCCTGATTCAATTTTGGAAGATTATCTGTTTCTATGAATTTACCCATTTTGTCCAGAATGTCCAATTTGTTGGCATATAGTTGTTCATAATAATTCCTTTCAAACTTTTGTGAGGCTTTAGTGTCAGTTGTTACTTCTCCTCTTTCAATTGTGATATTATTTGGGTCTTCTCCCTTTTTTTCTTGAATCTATTAAAGATTGGTCAGTATTGTTTATATTTTCAAATAAACAGCTTTTGGTTTCATTGAACTTTCATACTGTATTTTTAAAATTTTTGTTTATTTCTGCTCTCATCATTATTCTTTTCTACTATTCACTTTGGACTTTGTTTTTCTTTTTCAAGTTCCTTTAAGGGTAAAGTTAGATTGTTTATTTTAGAATTTTCTTGTTTCTTGAGATGGGCCTATAATGCTATGACTTTCCCTCTTATGACTGCCTTTGCTGTGATTTGAGGTTGTTGTGTTCTCATTTTCATTTCTATCAAGATATATTTCAATTTCTTCCTTGATCTCATTGCTAAGTCATTTATTGTTTAGTGACATGTTATTTAGCTTCCATGTTTTTGTGTGTTAGTTTATTCTTGTGATTAGTTTAAAGTTTCATACCATTATGGTCAGAAACATGGAGGGATCTTAGACACATATTATTAGGTGAAAGAAGTCATTCTGAAAAGGCTAAACACTGTATTAGTCCCCCAGGTAAAATTCTGGAAATGGCAAAATTCAAGGGATAGTAAAAAGTTAAGTGGTTTCCAGGTGTTAGGGTAAAGAATGGGATAAATAGGCAGAGCAGACAGGACTTTTAGACCAAGGACACTACTCTGTACAATACTGCAATAGTAAATACATGCCATCATACATTGATCCAAACCCAAACAATATATGACACCTGACACCAAGTATGAACCATAATCTAAATTATGGATGCAGGCTGATAATGATTTGTCTATGGAGATTCAGTTTAACAAATGTCCCAATCTGGTGCTGAATGTTAATAGTGAGGAAGATGCTGTGTGTGTGGTGTGGTGTTAGAGGGCAATAAGAAACTTTGTACTTTCTGCTATATTTGCTGTGAACCTAAAACTGCTCTAAAAATAAAGTCTAAAGAAGGAAGAAGAGGAGGAGAATGATGAGGACGAAGAGGAATGGGAAGGGGGAGACCTCATAATGCCTATCTCAGTTGGCACCAACTCTGAAGTTTTTTCCCTGATCCCTTTCTCCTCTGCCTCCTTGCACAACATTTAACCACTTATTTTATCTATGTTTTGAATTCTTATGCCTACTTCTTTCATAGTTCTTATCACTTCATCAGAGTTGTTTGCAGGTTTCACTTAGTGCACAAGACCTGCCTGAGTACATAGGCAATGCCTTATTTTGTTAATATTTCTACTAGAAATACTACATAATAGAATTCAATAAACGTTTGTTGTACAAATGATGGGTGTCGTACAGCTAGCTTTAACTAAAGTTTTAATGTATTTTGCCCCAGAATGTGTTCTTCAGCCATTTTGGTACCCTGAAAAGTCTGCAGCCTGTGGCTCATTCCAGGGACAGTGATCAGGATGGGAGTGAGAGAGCAATGAGGACCCTCCCTGGAAAACTGAGACCCTATGAGAATCCTAAACTAATGACTTATCTCTAATGTGCCTCCTAAAATAGAAGCATAGTATTCTAGCAGAGATTCTGGAAAATACTCCTCCTGGGAGACAATATAACCAAGTGCAGTATGAAATCTGGACTAGACTGTATGGTGATGTACCCTAATTGGGGTTGAATGGGGATCTGACTCTACCAACCACCAGCTTGGCCACCTTCATGCTAAAATGCCCTGAGAGAGCTTACTGCAAAACCTAGGGGTTAGAAATATGTAAAATATGTGAGATGTATTCCTGGGAGAGATCACATTTTAAACTTTTATTATTGATTTATAACTTACTGAAACAATGAAATTTTATATATAGTCGCAAAACTAAATGAATGTAAAATAACTTGAAGTCCTGTACACAGGTTCAGGTAAGGCAAAAATATTGTATAGGAACGACAGATTTGAAGACATACATGTTCCTGAGTGTAAATGTCTGAGTATAAGCAAATATTCTAGCACTATTTCAGACATTCAAAGTACTGGACTTGGTGACCCAAGTCAAAATCTTCAAACTTTAAATAGAAAATCAGGTAATTATGAGGTTACAGATGGAACAAGCTGAATATTTCATTAAGGTAAATATATATGATACAAAGTGGGTTGGAAAATAGCATGGCAGGGTAGGGCAAAGGGACCAGAGGCCCCAGATGAGTGGAGGGATTTTCTACGTTGGTGGGTGGGGGAGAGGCTTTAAACTTACCTTCTTTTTCTTAAAATATATTTTATTGATTTTTTACAGAGAGGAAGGGAGAGGGATAGAGAGTTACAAAGATTGATGAGAGAGAAACATCGATCAGCTGCCTCCTGCACACCCCTACTGGGGATGTGCCCGCAACCAACGTAGTGCCCTTGACCTGAATCGAACCTGGGACCTTTCAGTCCGCAGGCCAAGGCTCTATCCACTGAGCCAAACCGGTTTCGGCTAAACTTACCTTCTTGAAGGTGTACCCTCCCCCAAGCTCAGAAACCCTTTGTGACTCCTCAGTGCTATATGATGCAGGCCTGGCTAAGAAATCAAGAGTCTGAACCCTCAGAGATCAGTTGCCTCAGGCAGCATTGCCATTCAGAAAATGACTTTCAGCCTACTTCTGAATAGCCTCCCAGAGCTTTATCTGGGCTTCTGCTCAGAATCTTCAGATTGTTACCACACCCTAATTTACCTCTGTGTGTTGGAATTGCTCCTCCTCTTCTTCCCTTCCCGGGTGAAAATTCTATTAACCTAAACATTCTGGAAAAATGAACACACACAAAAGGTAATGAACCCTGAACAAGCCACAATATAGATTTTTTATTTCCATTTCTAGTCCCACATTTATAAATGAGTTAAGTTGGGTCAGAGAGACACCTAAGATGGGATGTCTGAGGAAGGAACAGAACATCAATCTTCTAGGGAAAGAGAACAGGCAGGGCTAGGGGGTCAGGGAGGACTCAGGCTACCATCTGAAGCTCACAGACCATCTGGGTATGGTGGAGAATTCCTGAATAGAACCCCAAATAATGCCTGAATGGCTCTAGATTGAGTTTGGAATCTCTGCTAGAGATGAGAGTTCCATCCAGTCAGGCATAACTGGAACAACCCTTCCTTGGGCTGATCAGGAAAGCAGTACTGAGCACCTGGGAGCCTCTGAGCAGAGGCAGGAGCTGGAGCTCTGTCCCAGGTCACAAGGTCCTATCTGAGGGAGCAGAGATGAGACTGTTGGCCACAGATTTTATGCCCTCCTTAAGCACAGGACTAATGACTGAGGACCAATCATGAACCTCATGGATACAAACATTTCTTTGAGTTTTTAAAGAAGATAAAACTGAAAACATTTTACATATTTAAAATTTGACAAAAAGAAGGAATATAAAATTCAATAATTAGTTATATTATTCAGGATTATTAATGTCTGAGTTTCTAGGGGGAGGAGTGACAGAAATGAGTCCCAGCCTCCCATTCTTTACTTTCATTCTCAGCGTCAGTGTCAGGGCAGAGCCAAGAAGAGGAGGAAATGTGGGATACAGACAGGTAAGGCTCTGCCCCCTCCACGTGAGCTCCCTAAGGTTGACCCTTTCTCTCCTTTCCATGAGGAACCAGTTTCATGATTTCTATGAGGTCAGTTACTCGACACAGTTCCTCTCAGTTTAGAGGCCTCAGAGGAAGAGGTTCATGGGAAGACAGTGAGAACCTGAGGCACTTCTCAGATTCCCTGCTTTGCTGTTCATGGGTATAAAGTATTGATGTACCTGGGCAATGGGTATTGCCAAGTAGGTATCCAGAGTGAAACTTCTGTCTCCTGACTCTATGAAAGTATTTTAACTTCAGAATTATCGGATTCCTTTTTGACATAGCCCCTGCTCTGTGACAGAGTGGTTTTGGCCATCAGATAATATATGTGTAAGCACTTTATAAATGAAGCAACACACATGGGAACCCAATTAATACTATCATTGATATTTGGCCTCAATTACTGACTCGTGGGGCTTTCAGAGTCTAATATCCCAATGGTCTCCCATAAAGGGACTCTCTATAATTGCTGGGATTCTACACTTTCACCACATATAACACACTCTCCTGGCTTCCTAGGTAGAAGATACTCCCAGAGGGAAGAAGAGGATAAAAAGATGCTGATTTCTCTCCTTAAAAGGTGAGAAACCTTTCTCCCCCTTCCCTAATTCCTCTTTAGCATGTTCTATGCAATCTCAGGGCTTCAGTGCAGCTTTCTATAGTCATGGATTGGGGTTGCCATAGGATTATTATATGAAGGAGGCTTTGGAGCAATTGCTATTGAGTGCATTGTGAAGTCATAGATATGGGGCAATGTGAAGGGGCAACAGGATTCAGGTGGCCCCAACCACACCAGGTCATTAGATCCTCCTTTACTGTTCTAGTCCTGACTACCTCCTATCTCCTACAGCCCCCTTGGCCAGCATCATTATACCATCCGCTTTTGTCAGCTGTTATGTCCAGACCCCACCTGTGAGGTGTGTAATGATGCAACTGCTGAGATGGATCATCTGCAGTCCTCATTGGCCCTAGAAGATGCTATTCTCTCTGTGTCCCCTTTGGCTTCTGCATCTCCTGTGATTGAGCCATCATTCACCCATCCCCTGCCTTCTCAGCAGTCCCTCCAGGAGACCTAATACCACCTCATCTGCTTGAGCCTTTCCCAACACACTCCTCCAATTTCTCCCCTAACCCAGTGACCCCCTTAGGTCATTTCCCATTAAAATCATCACCAGCTCACACTCTGTCAGCAGTTATTTTACCTCCCATGACATCTGAATTCCCAGTACATCATCGCTCTTACCATAAACCATATCCCTACCATCTGGTACTAAGACTATGGATGCTGCTGTTCAACCAGAAAACCTCTGACCCTGAAGATCATCTTTGTTGACTCCTTCATTACCCAAGATATCAACCCCTTCGCAGATTTGGCCCAGAAAGGTAATTCCACAGAATCTGTATCTTATCATCATCTACCACCAACCTTGTCTGTTTTACCACCACCACACTACAGTTTAACTGTGACTAAACCCATTCACATCTCATCCAAGCCTGCTCTGGAGAACTCATCTCCAGACAGCACTGGAGCATTGGCCACTTATGTCCCTCAAGCACTGACCATCCAAGCCTGTCGATTTCACACACTTCCTCTCAGAAAGCTCGTGTCAGAGACCCATTGCCGTCCATCTTGGCACAATGAAATTTCAATCAAGTACAGGATGTGGAGTATGACTCTGAGAAAGACTTAAACAACTACATAATGAGTCTCTCTGGAAAAATTCAATGGGGTCAGGGCAGAGTGTAAGTCAGAGACAACAAGAAAATGCCCAGAAAGTACACTTGAGCAAGAAGTCGGAGGAAATCAATGAGGTTCAGCTCCCTGTGACTGTGCATACTCCATGGCATGTTATCCAGGAGACATTTTATGTGAAATCCCACATGAAATAAAACAGAGAAATTTAGCACCATCAGTGGGTGGGGAATCCTGCCTGAACACGTGCCAGGAGCTTTACTTGAGTCTGATTCACAGCAAATTCTGGAAGCCCACATTACCATGTTTGAGGACGGTGAGGGCCTTCCCACCAAAGTCCTTGAATCCATAAAGATATTTAAATTGAAAATTGCTTCCTCCCATTCCATGTATGATTCCAAATCTTCCTCCTCAGCCAACCTGATTTCTGAGGTGGTCTCCAAGTCAGGGGGCTATACGCCCCTTTAAGGAAGCTCTAAAACTCTGAATCATCCTAACCCTGCAACCTTATTCATGGGCAAGGAAGGACAGGGTGCCCTGATAAGATCAGCCTCTGATATCCCCCATGGACTAGCAGAGGAAGTTCAGAAAATTCCGGATGCTGGACAAACACTTCTGTCTGTCACTAACAGCATCATTGGCAAAGCAAGTCAGAGACACCCTCCAAGAGCCAACATTCTCCCCCCAAAGCTGCCCATAAGGCAATCCTGGGCCTGACATGAGCCAAAGGATCAGAGTGTAAATTCCAGTCAGGGCAAAGAGATGAAGAAATCAGAACCTGTCTCCATGCCCAACCTATCTCCATGTTCAAGGATGAAGACCTTAATGCTCTTCAATGCAAAATGAGTGATCTCTTGACAACCAGCGATCTGGGAATCTCCCAAAGGATAAATGTGAGTGAGAGTAAAGGAGTAATTACTATCACAACTGAATGCCTCCCAGCAAAAACATCAGTTCTCCAAGATCCTAAATCAGCAACTCTCAGAAGCAACTAAGTGCTGAGTTAAAGTGGAAATTTAAGAAGAGGAAGCAGAGCCAGGCCCAAGGCCAATGGCATCAGGCAGCTTGATTTGCAAAGCCTCCCTGACTCATGCTCAGGGTGTCTCCAGTGTGGACAGGGCAGCTCTTCAGGTGCTGCATGTCCATTTGAAGGACAGAAGAGTCAGTATAAAGCAGTGGCGGGAGCCTTGTGTTCCTAAGAATATCACAAGGTTGTGTCAAGATAAAAATTTCCCAGCAGCTGCAAAGAAAGTGAAGCCCACAGGCTCCACATCAGAAGAGCTTGGTGGAGGGAATGAAGGCTTGGGAACATCCCAACCTGGAAGGAAGAGATTTCCTCCTCGGGACCTGACATTAAAGGAGAGGCTTGGGACCAAGTCTTCCCAGACCCCATCACAGAAGGCACAGTCTCCTCCTGAAAGCCTGTTCAGAAATAAAATAAACCACTTGTTTTCAATGGCTTCATCCTGAGATAAAATGCAAACAGCAAGAAAACTTCCAGGAAAAAAGCAGCCCAGTATCATCTGTGCAGAGCAGAGGCCCAGTTAAAAGTAGAGCAGACATTGGGGATTTTCTAGAGAAGAAACTGGGGCCTCGGCATGCAGTAGATATCACCTGCCCTCAAGAGCCCCTTCCCTCTGCAGTGAAGTTTGGGAAAGCACAGCAGAAGGCAGCAGTGTGGGTCCAGGCAGAGCCTGTCCAGGGGCATCCTTTCAACTCCAGGGTTCTCTCCTGTAAAGTGACAAATACGAAGTCCTAAGGCCAAGAAGCTGTGTTCAGAGACAAGGACAGACACCCCCAGAAAGTTGTGGCAGGAAAGGACCAACTATTATGTTAGAAGCAACCCCAATCTGTGCCCCCAAAGGGACTGTGCCTCACCTGCAGACCTCCAGCTGCCCAGTGGTCTCTTGCTGCTCTCACCACTGCTGTAGCCAAGGTGTTCAGAGATCCTTCTCTACGATTTAGAAAAGGATTCTGGATCTTTTGTAGGGGAAGGACTTCCCTACCACAAAATAATTCCTTCCCTGTTGAGAATATTGATTTTCCCTAATAAATATTTCTCAGAGTAATGTCTTCTCTGTGTACTGTGTTGGGGTCATGGGTTTGGGATATCTCAGGGCTTGTGCTTGGAAAAAGGAAGGAGGAGTTAGTTTAGTTCCTGACTGCTTCCTTTAGCTGCTCAAGTGACCATCTCTTATAGCTCTTATTAAAAAATAGATATGATGCACCCCCTGCCAAAGCTCACTTCATCCCTGATAAGGCTGAGGAGATGGGCTCTGTCTCCTGCCTTTATCTTAGCCCTAATGAACATGCAGAGCATCCCACACCTTCCCTCTCAAAGAATAGTTTATATCCTCTTGAACAGTAGACAAGACAGGCCCTGTATCTGAAGATCAAGGATAAGTATATTTTTCAGAAAATATCAGTGAAGAAGACACAGTGGGTTAATCATTATTTAGAACTCAGTGAGCAGAGCATCCCACAGGTGGGTGAACCCTGAATGGGAGTGTTTGGGGGAATATGGCTGTAGTAGATTCTGGCCTGATTGGGGAAGGGTCTAGGAACAGCACAGATCTGGTTAAAGATCTGTCTCTTGGGTCATGTTAATATTTGGGGAAGCATAAGCCTTGACTCTGAAGGATCCCCATTAAAAAAGTCATCTTGGGAAGTGGTTCCTAATTCAGGGTATTTCTATAGGCTGTGGGATTTATGATTTTTTTATTTTAATTTTTAAATTTTTTTCTGAGCAAAAACATTACTCAACTACCACTGGGATGAATGTTAACCAGGCAGCCATCAACCTCCCAGGGGAAAAAAAATCTAAACAATACCTTAGACCAGGGGTCCTCAAACTTTTTAAATAGGGGGCCAGTTCACTGTCCCTCAGACCGTTGGAGGGCCGGACTATAGTTTTAAAAAAAACTATGAACAAATTCCTATGCACACTGCACATATCTTATTTTGAAGTAAAAAAACAAGATGGCAAAAACACCCGCATGTGGCCCGCGGGCCGTAGTTGGAGGACGCCTGCCTTAGACTAAGCAATAAGGTAAGAACTACTGAAGGGGAGAAAGAGTGACCTGGCTGGTGGAACAGAGGTTATTTCCCATCATCCACACAGTGTGATCCTGTCTCGCTTTAACCTTTTGTACTCGGATGTCGAGTGTGACGGTTATTGAATGTATCAATAATTTGAAATATAAAAGAATCCAAATAAATAAGTTTGGATGAAAAGAAACTCCAGTTTTTTATTCTACTGCCACGCTTTGTAAAATCTGGGGTATTTAAAAAATTAAATCCCGAGTAGAATAAAGGAACAGAGAAAAAAGCAAGCGAGTGCAAAGGGTTAATCTTCCTCAAGCTGATCTAAGCCTGATCTGACTTGGCTGATCAGAACACTGCAAAGCCTACTGATGCCTCACACCAAAAGGCATGGACTATTCCTTGAGCACTAAAATAATATTTGCAGGGATGTAATTAAGCATGGCATCCCAGTCTTTGGGGAGGTGATCTTGGTGCTTCCTTCCATCCATGCTTGATGTAAATGTGCAAGATCTTGGCGTTAGTGTAGACATTTCAACTATAGGGTGGAGATGTCATGGTTTTAAAGGAGTTATAATAAATCTCCCCCAGAACACCTGCAGCTCATGAACCAGAGATGACTTCTAGACTATGCACCAGAATTACAGATGTTCTAGGTCTCATCCTAGACCTCCATGAAATGCTCTCTTTGGCCAAACCTGAGCACATACCTACCTGTACTATAGAGGTCTGTAGGCGAGCCAATCCCACTTGTTCAGATTGAAACACAAAAGTGTAATGACTGTCCTAGACAGCACTTGAGGTAGTTTTTTTTCCCCAGAAGGCCTTGTAAGTCCTGAGTGTCAAGGAAAAACAGCAACAACAAAAGTGGCCCACCCAGTCCCCTTTTGAAAACTCTGTATAAAAAATTTAAGCTCTGTGTTTTTCCAGAAATGTCTTCCTATAAGTCATTGATCACTATTGCATTAAATCTTACAGTTGTTTCTATTGGTGCCCCAGAACTAATTGGAAATCATTTATTCATTCCAAATACAATTATCCCATACTTACATGTGAACAAATTCACACTTTCTGCTATGTTTACTGAGAAACAAAAATTGCTCTCTAAGAGTCTAAGAAAGGAAGAAGAGGACAATGATGAGGATGAGGAAGTGCCCACCTGTGTTGGTACCAACTCTACGGTTTTCCCTGATCCCTCTCTCATCTCCCTCCTTGCACAACACTTAATTACTTCTTCATCTGTGTTTTGTGCTTTTATTCCTATTTCTTTCCTAGTTTATATCACTTCATTAGAGTTGTAGGCAGGTCTCACTTATTGCACTAAGACCTGACTGAGGGCAGAGGCAAGGCCTTATAATGTTAATATTTCCACTAGAAATACTACATAGTAGAATTCAATAAAAGTTTGTTGTGTGAATGGTGGATATCTTATAGTTATTTTAAATGCAGTTTTTTAAATTTAATAAATCTTTATTGTTCAGATTATTACAATTGTTCCTCTTTTTTCCCCCCATAGCTCCCCTCCACCTGGTTCCCACCCAACCCTCTGCCCTTAACTCCTCCCCACTGTCCTCATCCATAGGTGTACGATTTTTGTCCAGTCTCTTCCCACACCAACCATACTCCTTTCCCCCCGAGAATTGTCAGTCCACTCCCTTTCTATGCCCCTGATTCTATTATATTCACCAGTTTATTCTTTTCATCAGATTTTTATTCACTTGATTTTTAGATTTACTTGTTGATAGATATGTATTTGTTGTTCATAATTTTTATCTTTACCTTTTTCTTCTTCCTCTTCTTAAAGAATACCTTTCAGCATTTCATATAATACTGGTTTGGTGGTGGTGAACTCCTTTAGCTTTTTCTTATCTGTGAAATTCTTTATCTGCCCTTCAATTCTGAATGATAGCTTTGCTAGGTAGAGTAATCTTGGTTGTAGGTTCTTGCTATTCATCACTTTGAATATTTCTTGCCACTCCTGTCTGGCCTGCATAGTTTCTGTTGAGAAATCAGTTGACAATCGTATGGGTGCTCCCTTGTAGGTAACTAACTGTTTTTCTCTTGCTGCTTTTAATATTCTCTCTTTGTTTTTTGCTCTTGGCATTTTAATTATGATGTGTCTTGGTGTGGTCCTCTTTGGATTCCTTTTGTTTGGGGTTCTGTGTGCTTCCTAGACTTGTAAGTCTATTTCTTTCACCGGGTGGGGGAAGTTTTCAGTCATTATTTCTTCAATTAGATTTTCAGTATCTTGCTCTCTCTCTTCTTCTGGCACCCCCATAATTCGGATGTTGATACGCTAGAGGTTGTCCCAGAGGCTCCTTACTCTATCTTCATATTTTTGGATTCTTTTTTCTTTTTTCTTTCCCGGTTGGGTGTTTTTTGCTTTATTGTATTTCAAATCTTTGACTTGATTCTTGTGGTCCTCTAGTCGCTGTTAGGTCTCTGTATAATATTTTTTTTATTTCAGTCAGTGTATGTTTAATTTCTAGTTGGTCCTTTTTCATATCCTCGAGGGTCTCGCTAAATTTATCAGCCTTCTCTAGGAAATTCTTGAAAAACCTTATAACTGTGGTTTTGAACTCTATAGCCAGTCCTTTGCTTTCCTCCATTTCTTTCATTTGTGATCTGTTTCTTTGTCTCTGCATTTTCACTGATTCCCTGAGTTGGTAGAGTAGCTTTGTGTGGTACGTGTCCTATAGGGCCCAGTGGCCTTGCCTCCCCCAGTTATCTGAGGTGGACACTTTTGGTGCACCCCTTTGTGGACTGTGTGCACAGCCTTGCTGTAGTTAAGTCTTGATTGTTGTTGGTATCACTGGGAGGAATTGACCTCCAGGCCAATTGCTGTGAGGATCAGCTGTGTCTATGCTGGGAGAACTTCTGTGCTGGAGACACCCTTATGAGATGAGACTTGCAAAATTGCAAAAGCCTCTGTGCTCAGCTTGGATGGGGTGGAGTCTCAGGGCAGAGCAGACAGCCTTGGCTTCCCGTCAGCCCTGCCCTATGAGCCCCCTGGGTCTCAGTGTCCCTCGGTAATCACTGCAAGCACCTCTGAGAGAAAGCAGCCCTTGAGTTTCGCCTGCTGCCAGACAGTCCAATTTTTCCCTGAATGAGTCTTGGTTCCCAGAAACTAGCCTGGAACTAGAGTTCAGTGCAGTCGGGAGCTTCCGTCTCCCTCCCGCTTTAGACAGGCAACTGTGCACTCAGTCGCCTGTGCACTCAGCAGTCAGTCCTCTCTGCATGCATGCGCCTCTGGACCTCTGCCTTCCACAGCTCTCCTGAGTCGCAGTGTGCTTTCTCTTTTCCTTGCAGTCCAGATTCACCCCAAATGAGTCTGGATTCCCAGAAACTCGCCCGGGACTGGAATTCAGTGCAGTCGGGAGCTTCCATCTCCCTCCTGCTTTAGAAAGCCAGCCGCGCACTCAGCGACGCATGCCCTCAGCCAACCATGCCCTCAGCCGCCCATCCTCTCTGCGCGCGCGTGCACGTCTCCGTACCTCAGCCTTTTGCAGCTCCTCTGAGTCTCAATGTGCTTTCCTCTTTCCTTCTAGTTGTAGAATTTCCACTCAGCCAGCTTTCCTGTAGTCCTGGATGGTGTCGGTTTTGTCTTTTAGTTGTAGTTTTGATATTGTTGTGCGAGGCAGCAGTTTAGGTGTTTAACAATGCTGCCATCTTGGTTTCTCCTAAATGCAGTTTTAAAGTACTTTCTCCCAAATGTGTTCTTCTGCCTTGTTGGGGAGCACAAGAGACTTGGTTGGAAAGTTTTAAGGAGGACATTCTGAGAAAAGGGAAGTGTGTGGAAGGCCACCTGCCCTGTTTATGGGAATTCCAAGTTAAAGGAGACTTAGGGGAGTGTCAAAGGTGGCACCCCTAATTATTCCTTGACCTTTCCAAACAAGCCTGTGCATATACAGACCCCTGGGTGTTTAGGAGAATCCTTATGCTTAATCCCTGGATGCCCTTACCTAGAGGGAGATGTAAACACATGTGTCCTCCCAAGATTACTCACCCTACTGATTTTATCAAAAGATAAAAATTCCAATAAAGGCTTAATGAGGCAGACAATCAAAACGGCCTGGATTCTTTAGCTGGGCAAGCCCCTTAGCCCTCTCCCCCACAGTGAAATTGTGTCAGAATAATATGTTCACCTGATCAGCCCTGCACAACCTTTTTGGTATCCTGAAATGTCTGTACCCTGTGGCTCATCTTAAAGACAGTGGCCAGGATGGGAGTAAGAGAGCACTGAGAACTGTCCATAGAAACTGAGAACCTATGAGAATCCTAAACTAAAGACTTATCTCAAATGTGTCTCTTTAAATAGCAGCACATTACTCTAGTAAAGGACATAGTGAGGCCAACATCAACATCTCCAAACATAAAGGGGGACCCAAGTAATATTTGGATTACAAGTAGAATAAACAGAATATTCATTAAGGTACATAGATGCTATATTAAAAGGCAGATTAAAAAATAAGGGTAGCAGAGTAAGGCAGAGAGAGGGACCTGGAGACATACAATGGGTGGAGGATCTTCTGGGATGTTGGATTTGGGAGGATCTGTGTACACACCCTCTTGAAGGTGTCCCCTTAACACCCTCAAAAACCCTTTGTGACTCCTCAATGCTCTGTGATGCAGGCTTGGCTATAAAATCAAGAGTCTGAACCCTCAGAGCTCAGTTGCCTCAGGCAGCATTGCCATTCAGAAAATGACTTTCAGCCTATTTCTGAATAGCCTCTCAGAGCTTTATCTGGGCTTCTGCTCAGAATCTTTAGATTGTTACCGCACCCTAATTTACCTCTGTGTGTTGGGGTTGCTCCTCCTCTTCTTCCCTTCCCTGGTGAAAATTCTATTAACCCAAACCTTCCGGAAAAATGAACATACACAAAAGGTAAGGAACCCTGAACAAGCCCCAAAAGAGATTTTTTAAGGTTTCCCATTTCTAGTCCCACATTTATAAATGAGTTAAGTTGGGTCAGAGAGACACCTAAGATGGGATGTCTGAGGAAGGAACAGAACATCAATCTTGTAGGGGAAGAGAACAGGCAGGGCTAGGGGGTCAGGGAGGACTCAGGCTACCACCATCTGAAGCTCACAGACCATCTGGGTATGGTGGAGAATTCCTGAATAGAACCCCAAACAGTGCCTTCATGGCCCTGGATTGGGTTATTTTGAGTTTGGGATCTCTGCTAGAGATGAGAGTTCCATCGCACTTCATCATGATCATATTCCCATGTCAGGCATAACTGACCCAAGCTTTCCTCTCTGTTGGGCTTTATCAAGAGAGCAGTGCTGAGCACCAGGGAGACTGAGCATAGGCAGGAGCTGGAGCTCTGTCCTAGGTCACAGGGTCCTATCTGAGGGAGCAGAGATGAGACTGTTGGCCATAGATTTTATGCCCTTCTTAAGCACAGGACTAATTACTGAGGACCAACCATGAACCTCATGGACACGAACATTTTTTGAGTTTTTAAAGAAAAAAAAAACAAACCTGAAAACATTTTAAATATTCAAAATTTGACAAAAAGAAGGAACACATAATTCAATTAATTAGTTATATTATTCAGGAAAATTAATGTCTGAGTTTCTAGGGGGAGGAGTGACAGAAATGAGTCCCAACCTCCCATTCTTTACTTTCATTCTCAGTGTCATCAGGGCAGAGCCAAGAGGAGGAGGAAAGGTGGGACAAAGAAAGGTAAGGTTCTGCCCCCTCCATGTGAGCTCCCTAAGGCCGACCCTTTCTCTCCTTTCCGTGAGGAACCAGTTTCATGATTTCTATGAGGTCAGTTGCTCAACACAGTTCCTCTCAGTATAGAGGCCTCAGAGGAGAGGCTTTTCTGTCAGAACCTGAGGCACTTCTCAGATTCCATGCTTTGCTGTTCATGGGTATGAAGTATTCATGGACCCGGGCAATGGGTATTTCCCAGTAGGTGTCCAGAGTAGAACCTCTGTCTCCTGACTTTGTGAAAGTATTTTAACTTCAGAATTATCAGATTCCTCTTTGACATAACACTGACTTCTCTGTTTTGCAGAGTGGTTTTGAGCATAGATAATATAATGTACTAAAGGCCTGTTGCATGAAATTCATGCACTCATGGGGGGTCCCTCAGCCCGCCTTGCACCCTCTCGCAGTCCAGAAGCCCTCGGGGAATGTCTTGACTGACAGCAGTCAGACATTCTTAGCACAGCTGTGGATGGGGGAGAGGCTCCTGCCACCACCGCTGCACTCACCAACCATAAGCCCAGCTTCTGGCTGAGCAGTGCTCCCTCTGTGGGAGCACATTGACCACCAGGGGGAAGCTCCTGTGTTGAACGTCTACCCCCTGATGGTCAGTGCATGTCATAGTGACTGGTCATTGCACTGTTTGGTCAATTTGCATATTAGCCTTTTAATATATAGGATGTGTAAGCACTTTATAAAAGTAGCAACATACATGGGAGTGTTATTAATATAATCATTGACCATTTGACTTCATCTATTAACTCATGGGGCTTTCAGTGTCTAATATGCCAATGGTTTCCCATAAAGGGACTCCTCTTTAATTACTGGGATTCTACACCTTTACCACATATAACACTCTCCTGGCTTCCCAGGTAGAAGATACTCCCAGAGGGAAGAAGAGGATAAAAAGATGCTGATTTCTTTCCTTAAAGGGTGAGAAACCTTTCTCCCCCTTCCCTGATCCCTCTTTCGCATGTTCTATGCAATTTCAGGGCTTCAGTGCAGCTTTGTATAGTTATGGATTGGGGTTGCCATAGAAATTAGTATATGAAGGAGACTTTGGGGTGAGTGCTATTGAGTGCATTGTGAAGTCATGAATGTGGGGCAATGTGAAAAGACATCAGAATTAAGGTGACCCAAACCACACCAATCAATAGGTCCTCCTTTCCTTGTTCTGGTTGGTCTTGGCTGCACCTTTGTATCTCTTGTCTCTTGCAGCCCCCTGGGCCAGCGTCATGATTCTACCCACTTTCGTCAACTGTTATGTCCAGATACCTCCTGTGAGGTATGTAATGATGCAACTGCTGAGATGGATCAGCTGCTGACCTCATTGGCCCTGGAAGATGCTACTCTCTCTGTGTCCCCTTCGGCTTCTGCAGCTCCTGTGACTGAACCATCATTCACTCAGTCCCCTGCCTTCTCAGCAGTCCCTCCAGGAGACCTAATACCACCTCACCTGCCTGAGCCTTTTCCACCACCACCCTCCAATCTCTTTCCTAACCCAGTGACCCCCTTAAGTCATTTTCCATTACCATCATCGCAGATTCACTCTCTGCCAGCAGACAATTTCTCTCTCTTGACATCTGACTTTCCAGTGCATCATTCTCTTACCATACACGGTACTGAGACTATGGATGCTTCTATTCAATCAGAAGCCTCTCTGACCCTGAATACTATCTTCATTGACTCCTCCATTACTCAAGATAACAACCCTTTCCAAGATAATTCCACAGAATCTGTTACTTTTCATCATGTCCAACCCACCTTGTCTGTTTCACCACAACCACACTACAGTTTAACTGTGACTCAACCTAAACCCATTCACATCTCATCCAAGCTTGCTCTGGAGAACTCATCTCCAGACAGCACTGGAGCATTGGCCACTTATGCCCCTCAAGGCACTGACCATCCAAGCCTGTTGATTTCACACTTCCCTTCTCAGAAAGCTCGTGCGAGAGACCTCTTGCAGTCCACCTTGACACGTGATTTCTATCAAGTTCAGGATGTGGGGTATGACTCTGAGAAAGACTTAAACTCCTACATAATGAGTCTGTCAGGAGCAAATTCTATGATGTCACGGCAGAATGTAATGCAGAGAGAACAAGGAAATGCCCGGAAAATACATTTGAGGAAGAAGTCGAAGGAAATCAGTGAGGGTCAGCTCCCTGCGCGTATGCTTAGTCCATGGCATGCTATCCAACAGACACTTTCTGTGAACTCCCTTGCAGAAATAAAACAGAGAAGTTTGGCACCACCAGTGGGTAGGGAATATAGCCTGAACACATGCCAGAAGCTTTACTTCCTTGAGTCTGGTTCCCAGCAGATTCTGGAAGCCCACATTACCAAGTTTCATTTGAGGATGGTGTGTGGCCTTCCCCCCAAAGTTCTTGAATCCATTGAAATCTTTAGATTGAAAGATGCTTCCTCCCATTCCCTGTATGATTCCAAATCCTGCTCAACCAACCTGATTTCTGATGTGGTCTCCAAATCAGGGGGCTTCAGGCCCCTTCGAGGAAGCTCTGAAACTCTGAATTATCGTAGCTCTGCTACCTCACCTGTGGGCAATGAAGGACAGGGGATCCTGAGACAAGTACCCTCTGAAATCTCCCATGGGCTGAGAATTCTAGATGCTGGACCTACTCCTCTGCCTGTGGCAAACACCATCATTGGCAAAGCAAGGCAGGAACATTCTCCAAGAGCCAACGTTCTCCCCTTAAAGCTGCCCATAAGACAATCCTGGGCTGAACATGAGCTAAAGGATCAGAGTGCGAGTTCAAGAAAGGTCGAAGAGATGAAGATATCAGAAACTGTCTCCATGCCCAATGTGCCCAGGGCTGAGGAGCTCAATGCTCTTCCATCCAAAATGATTGACATCTTGACAACCAGCAAGCTGGAAACCTCCCAAAGGCTAAATGTGAGTGAGAATAAAGGAGTAATGATTGTGAAAACTGAAAACCTCCCAGCAGAAACATCAGTTCTGCAAGATCCTAACTCAGCAGACCCTCAGAACCAACTAATTTCTGAGTTAATGTGGAAGACAGAGAAGAGGAAGCAGAGCCAGGCCCAAGGCCCGTGTACTCATGTGTCCCATGCCTCAGACAGCTTGACTTACACAGCCTCCCTGACTCATGCTCAGGGTGTCTCCAGTGTGGAAAGGGCAGCTCACCAGGTGCTGCATGTCCATTTGGGGAACACAGGAGCCAGTATGAAGCAGCCTCAGGAACCTTGCGTCCCTAAGAACATCTCAAGATTATACCAGGATAAGAATTTCCCAACTGCTGCAAAGAAAGTGAGGCCCACAGGGTCCAAACCAGAGGAGCTTGGTAGAGGGAATGCAGGGTTGAGAACATCCCAACCTGGAAGGAAGAGATTTCCTACTCAGGACCTGCCATTAAAGGAGAGGCTTGGGACCAAGTCTCCCCAGAGCCCATCACAGAAGGCACAACCTCCTCTGGAAAGCCTGTTCAGAAAACAAATGAACCGGTTTTTTCAACGGCTTTATCTTTGGAAATTATGCAAACAGCAAAAATACTCTCAGGAAAAGGGCAACACCGTATCATCTACACAGAGCCAAGGCCCAGTTAAGAATAGAGCAAACATTGGGAGTTTTCTAGGGCTTCGGCATCCAGTAGATATCAGCTGCCCTCAGGAGCCCCGTCCCTCTGCAGTGAAGCTTGCAAAAGCTCCGCAGAAGGTAGCAGTGTGGGCCTGGGCAGAGCCTGTCCAGGGGCATCCTTTTCATTCCAGGGCTAGCTCCTGTAAAGTGACAAATACCAAGACCTTCCGCCAAGCTGTCTTCAGCGACAAGGACAGATACCCCCGGAAAGTTGTGGCATTAAAGGACCAGATAATATGTCAGAAGCAACTCCAATCTGTGCCCTGCAGAGGGAGTGTGCCCCGTCCAAGCTCCACCCGCAGGCCTCCAGTTGCCCAGTGGGCTCCTGCTGTTCTCACCACTGCTGTATCCACGGTGTTCAGAGATCCGTCTCTACTATTAAGACAGAAAATGATTCTGGATATTTTCAAGGGAAGAGACTTTCCCACCACAAAATAATTCCTGCCCTGTGAAGAATATTAATTTGCCCTAATAAATGTTTCCCTAATAATAGTAATGTCTTCTCCATGTACTGTGTTGGGGGCATGACTGTCTCAGGGTTTTTGCTCAGGGAAAGGAAAGCATTAGTTCAGCTCCTCCTGATTCCTTCCTTTAGCTTCTAAAGTGAACTGTCGCCGAAACCAGTTTGGCTCAGTGGATAGAGTATTGGCCTGCGGACTGAGGGGTCCCAGGTTCGATTCCGGTCAGGGGCATGTACCTTGGTTGCGGGCACATCCCCAGTGGGGGGTGTGCAGGAGGCAGCTGATCGATGTTTCTCTATCATCGATGTTTCTAACTCTCTATCCCTCTCTCTTCCTCTCTGTAATAAAATCAATAAAATAAAGTGAACAGCCCAGAGCTCTATGGAAAAATAGATATCATGTTACCCCTGCCAAAGCCACTTCATCCCTGATGAAGTTTGCGGAGATGGGCTCTGTCTCTTGCCTTTTAGGTTAGTCTTAAGGAACATGCAGAGCAGCCCACACCTTCTCCATCAGGAAATACTTAAACTCTTTTCAAATTTTACAGAATACAAATTTTACAGGCCTTCTTTATCCCAAAGAAGATCAAAGGCAGGTATATTTTTCAGAAAATATCAATAATGATGAGACAGGGGCTTAATCATTATTTAGAACTAGTGAGTGAACCCTGAATGGGAGTGTTTGGGGAATTTGGCTGCAGTAGATCTTGGGCTGGTAGGGGAAGGGTCTAGGAACAGCACAGATCTGCTTAAAGATCTGTCTCATGGGTCTTGCTGATGTTTTGGGGAAGGATATTTTAATCTTGATACTGGAAAGTAACCTTCGGGGAGTTGTTCCATCTCTGGATATTTTTTCAGGCTGACTTTTTTATTTTTTCTGAGCAAAAACTTCACTCAACTATAGTTGTGATGACCGGTAACCAAGTAGCCACCTTCCTCCCAGGGTAAACAAAGCTGAAAGTAGGAAAAGATGCCTTAGATTAAATGAGAAAGTAAGAACCAATGAAGAAGGGAAACAGTGACCGTGCTGGTAGAACAAAGATTATGCTCATCATCCCCACAGTGTGACCCTGTCTTGCTTCCAAACTGATCTAAGCTCCACCAGCCATGGCTGATCAGGGTACTGCACAGCCTACTGATGCCTCACAGCAGAAAGACCTGGGCTGTTCCTTGAGCACTAAAACAATATTTGCAGCTATGTCACCAGGCATAGAACCCCTGTCTTTGGAGATGGTGAAATTTGTGCCTTCCTTCCATCATGCTTGATGGGAATATGCATGAATTTGCTCTTAGCAAGTACATTTCACCTATCAGGATGGAGATGTCAACTTTAATATTCGGGGGGTTTGGGGAAGTTACAATAAATCTCAGGACACCTGTAGCTCATGTACTGGAGGTGAGTTCTAGACTATGCACCAAGGTTACAGATGTTTGGGGGCTCACCTTGGACTTCCATGAAATGCTCTCTTTGGCCAAACCTGCACATATACACACCTGTACTATAAGGGTCCTCTGGAGAGTCAACCCCACTTGTTCAGACTAAAACACAAAAATGGAATGACTGCCCTAGACAGCACTTGAGGTAGCTTTCCCAATAAGCATGGTGAATCCTGAGTGTCAAAGACAAACAGCAACAACAACAAAAAACAAAACAGATGTCCACCACAATCCTCTCTCACTACCACACTTGTATCTTTTGTCCACAGTTATGCCATCAACCCTACAATGTCTGAATCTTGGGGTCACAAAAATAATGCATATTTTGTGAAACTCCTGGGGGGGATGAAAAGGTAAAATGGAGCCCAAGGCATGGAACCTGAAGGTATGAGCCTGTAGTAAAGGCTCTAATATTCATGATGATCAAACAGTCAATAACCCAGTCCCCCCAGCCCCTACATCTTAGGATCTTTTTCTTCCACTCTGATGTAGTTACTTCTACACTATAGAGCATATTACCAGGAATACCTCTGGCATCTGGAATAATACATTCTGATCTTTTATCCTTCCCACTTATATGCCCCTTGATAATTTTTCAACTCCGGGTCATTTATTTTCCCACTAACTCCCAGTCAATTCACGAAGCTCTTGTTTCCCTCCCTTACCAAGTTAGACTTGATGGTCTATCAGGTAACCAACTTTTAAATACTCCACTGCAAATGGGTCCCTTTCAGTCCCCTTTAATCTTTCTTGTCTGGCAAAATCTCAACTCTGTTTTTCCAGAAATGTCTTCCTATAAGTAACTGAACATTATTGGATTAAATCACACAATTGATTTTACTGGTATCCCTAGAATTACCTGGAAATCATTAATTCATTCCACAAACAATTATCTCTTGTTTACTAACATGTAAACAAAACAAATGGAGCTTAGGTCCCTGTTTACTTAGTCTGTTCTCTCTCCAAAGCTATTCAAATCTATTTCAAATCTCTTTTACTTTCCTCAAGCTGAGACCATCTCCACTGGCTCAACTGATGTGCTGGACCACTATTCAGAGAGGAGCTAGAAGACATGAGATGGGAACTTTTCAACAAAACACTTTAAAAATATCACTTTTCACATTCCTCCTTTCATTTTTCCTTCCTATTACATGGAAAGAGGCTTCCTTCCCAACCTCAAAGGAATGACACTTTCTGAAATCACCTTGAGAGAGAGCTAAAATTCCTGTCTTCCTGGACTGACGCACCCCTGCCAGGTCTTGCCCCTCCCTCTCTTGTATGAGGCAGCTAACACCTTTTATTTTTTTCAAGCTTAACAAAGAAATGTTTAAACATACACAACAGCAGATACAACAATATATCTTCCCATGTACCCTCAAAAATTATCATTTGGTATGTGTAATAGATGCCAATTTTACAATACAGTACAGTGAAAAAGCCTATCCGAACATCTAACCATCCATCTCTCAGACTTATGTGCCCATGTCAAAGCTTTTATATTTCTTTGATATTTATCACGTGTGGAACACATTTATGCACCACAGATGTAAACAGCATTGGTGAGGAAAAAACATTGAGTTTGAAAGGCTTTGGGAATCAGTTCTACTCTACCTTTTAATCAACCCTGAGGAGTCATTTGAGTGAGTTCTCTCAACTCCATGCAAGAAGTAATCTTACAGAGCAAATCCCGTGCACAATATTACTGCTCAGAGCACGCAGTGATGACACTAACATGCTAACTATAGAGAAGCATAAAACTAAAGAAATGGCATCTCTATATGTGTTTTCAAATATTTAGAAAAAATTTTCCTGTCAGGCATTAAAATGAGTTAAACACAGTATATCAGACACCCTTGCTTATCTTTTTTCTTCCCAAAATGCCACTAAAAATAAAAGTCGATGAAAAGATGCTCGACTTCATTAACCTTTAGGGAAATGCTAATTAAAAACACCAAGAGCCCTGGCTCAGTGATTCAATTGGTTGGAGCATCTTCCCACACATCAAAAAGGTTGTGGGTTTGATTCCTGGTCAGAGCACATACCTAGGTTATGGGTTAAATCCCTGGACAGGGTGCGTTCAGGAGGCAACTGAAGGATATTTTTCTCTCATGTCATTGTTTCTCTCTCTCCATTCCTTTCTCTCCAAAATTCAATAAAAGTATATCCCCAGGTGGGGATTAAAAAAACAAACACACACACACACACACACACACACACACACACCAAAAAATAGGTAAAATAAAAAAAACTCAGGTAATTCTCACTGAGACTGTGGAGAAAGTATAACTCCCATACATTGCTGGTGGGAGCCTCTTTGGAAAATAGTGTGGCACTTGCTCAAAATGTTAAACATAGAGTTATCAAATGACCTAGCAATTGCACCTCTAGTATGCATTCATGAGAAATGAAAACACTTATCCCCACCAAACCTTGTAAACCAATGTTCATAGTAATAGTATTCATAATAATAAAAGGAGAAAACAACTCAAATTTCCATTAACTGATGAATGGGAAAAAAGATTCCTATATCCATACAATGTAACATGTATTGGCAATAAAAACCATTCATATTACAACATGGGTGAACCTCAAAAACATTATGGTTGGTGGATAAAGCCAGTCACAAATGATCACATATGATCCTTTCATGTAAAATATCCACATAGGAGAAACTAGGGAAACAGAAAGTAGATTAGTGGTTACTTAGGCCTGGGGGTGGGAAGGGAAGGAGAGGGATGATTTCTAAAGATAAGGTTTCTTTATGAAGTCATGAAGCTGTTTTTAAATTTACTAAAATTGTAAAACTAGACACTTTATATAGGTGAATTGTATGGCATGTGAACTATATTTCAATATAGTTGTTAAAACAGGTGAAGGATTTAAAAAGTACTTGGGAATGACAAATAGGGAGAGGATATGACAAAAAATGTCAACACATTTCTGGAGGGTGTGGGAAGTGACTAGCAGAGCAGAGGAATTGCTGACAAACACATTCACTCCACAAAACCGCAG
Organism: Cnephaeus nilssonii; assembly: GCF_951640355.1. NCBI lineage: Eukaryota > Metazoa > Chordata > Mammalia > Chiroptera > Vespertilionidae > Cnephaeus > Cnephaeus nilssonii. Next base: position 34,328,598 of record NC_137085.1, read on the forward strand.
AAGACCAATGAACTGGTGGAATTGAAAGAAATTCAAGATGTCATATATATCTTGAAGTGTTTTATTTTTGTTTATATAATGTTTAATTTAAAAAATATTTTATTCCTTTTGGGGGTTGAGTGTGACCTCCTCCAGTAATTTGTAAAATCCTGTTTGGAATGTTAACATGGTCCAATGTGCAGAAGGTCACAGGTTTTTTGCCTGGAACAGAATCAGAAAATTGTTTAAAGTTGGCATTGCACAGTTCTAGGGTCTGGGTATGGTGGTGGTGGCAGCCACGAAAATATTAAAGTCAGAAATCTTAACTTTTTAAAGTGCAGGTAAACTATCATGGTCCATTTAAAATATGTATTTATTTGAATATAATTAAACCTGTGGAAATTTGCATGCATGATAAAAAACAAACCCATTATCTAGACTTACCTACTAAATGAAGCATTTGTAATTTCTTTCCTCTTTGTCTCTTTGTGAGGTCTCATGTCCATGATACCTGAAGATGGCATTTGCTAAATAGAGTCCCTCTCAAAAAACAAAGCCCTTATTAAAGAGGCCCATGGGAAGGCACTCAGGAATTGAGACCCTTCTCAAATTTCTTGCTCTACCTGTCCCTGAGCATTTACTCTACCTGTCCCTGAGTTTTGATGGACTGGGCCATGGGTGTTGTCCAGTAGGTGGCCATGTCAGGTGGTAAAGTGTCAGAACTTCTGTCTCCTGGATATAAAAAAAAGGACTTTGACTTCCTGGAAGGTTAGATTGCTCTTTGAGGTAAACATTGACCTAGGTTCCTCACAGGGTGTTTCTGAATATCACATGCAATAATATGTATGAAATCTCTTTTGTGATCATGCAACATACATATATGAACTTTATTATTATCATTAAGTATATGATCTTTTATTTCAATTACAGAAGATTCTCATGTTCCTCTATCAACAGTACCTCTGCAGATCCTTCTATACAACCTCCTATAAGATTCCCTAGCTTCACCTTCAGCACTATTCTGGTTTCACATAAAGAGCTTGCCAGAGCAAATAGAGGGGGCAACAAAAATGTTTTCTTTTCTACAAAGGTGTTTAAACATTACCCTTTGCTTTTTTGTAACCCTCTTGAACAGTATATGGATTTGTAGGGCCTCAGGAAAGCCTAGTATTGACAAGAGAGGAAAGTCTTAGAGTCAGAATGTGAAAGCCTTTGGGAGAGGGATAAATAGGTATATTGTGTGATCAAGAAAGCAGGGTTCTAAGTGAAATAAGTCAGTCAGAGAAAGACAAGTATCACATGATCTTACTTATATGTGGAATTTAATGAACAAAATAATGTGGAATGTGACAAACAAAATAGATCCAGAGTTATGGATGTATGCAACAGATTGAGGATCCTCAGAGGGAATGGAGGAGGTGAGTGAAGAGATCATCTAAAGAACATATGTGGACACAGACAATAATGGGGTGAAGGCCTGGGGAGGGGATGGATGAGGGGAGGATGGGGGGCAGTAGGAAAAGAAGGGGGACATCTGTAATATTTTAAACAATAAAGATAATTTTTTAAAAGTAGGGTAATATGAAAGGACACTATACAGTGAGCAACCCCACCTTTGCCAGACCTGCCGGTGTCTCATATGTTGGTTTTGGTCTTGGCCTCCAGCTTTGTACCTCCCGTCTCTATCAGTCTCCTGGGTCAGCACCATGTTATCACTTGCTTTCACCAAATGTTATATCTAGACCCCTCCTGTGAGGTATGATATAAAGCAACCACTGAAGTTAATCAGCTGGTTCTCCCAAAGGTCCTAGAAGATGCTCCCAAAGGTCCTAGAAGATGCTACTCTCTCTCTCTCTCTCTCTCTCTCTCTCTCTCTCTCTCTCTCTCTCTCTCTCTGTCCCCTCTGACTTCCACAGCTTCTATGATTGAGTCATCCTTCACTCAGTCCTCTGACTTCTCAGCAGGCCCTCCAGAAGACCTAATACCACCTCCTCTGCCTGAGCCTTTCCTACCACACCCCTCTGTTCTCTCCTCCAACTCAATGACACCCTTGGGTAATTTTCTATCACCTTCATCACCTGGTCAAACTATGTCTCCAGAGCTTTTTTATCCCTTGGAGTCTCAATTCTCAGAGGACTATTCCCCTCCCCAACCCCTTAAGTTTTCCTCTGTCTAACCACAATACACTAAGAGAGCACATCCTATTCTCTAATCACAGTCTACTTTGTCAATACCATCGTCTCACTTGAGCCTTCTCTTTCCCAAGATATTTACTCCTTACCACATTTTTTTTTCAGACAAGAAAGCCCACTGATTCATTTGCTTGTTATCAGGTACTACCAATCCTGTCTGATTAACCACCACCAGATTTCACTTTAACTGTGAATCACTGCAAATGGATTTCCATCTTAATGAAGCTTGTTCCATAGAATTCATCACCAGATAGCATTGATGAGGTGTCTAGTCATGTTCCAACAATCATAGGCACTGTCCATTCAAACTGTCAATTTCAGACTCCTCCTTTGGCAGGGTTATGACAAGAATGTGTTCCTCCCCATATAATTGCACATTTATTTTCAGTGAGACCATGTTTCCTTCCATCTACTAGATACCTGTCTCTGGGGAAAATCTGCTACAAAGCACATCAAGGTTATTCTTTCCTTGGCCTTAACGTCTAGGCACTCTTGGAAAGAAAAAAGAAAATGAGGGGGGTGGGGCGGGAGATGGTTTTTCAGATTTTCACAAAGTAAGAAAAGGATGTGGAACCATTTTTAAAACAAATTGGGTCAGAATACCAATGGATAACTTCATAGAGTTAATTGTAGCCACTTGATATATAGGCCACACCAGCCCTCAAAATGGTTTGGATGCCTGGCCTTGTGGCTCAGTGGTTGAATGTTGACACATGAACCATGGGGTCTTGTTTTGATTCCCGGTCGGGGCATATGCCCAAGTTGTGGGCTTGGACCCCAGTAGGGTGCATGCAGGAGGCAGTCCATTGATGATTCTCTGTCAACATTTATCTGTTTATCCCTTTCTTGCTCTCCCTTTCTCTCTCTGAAATCAATAAAAGCTGATTTTTAAAAAAAAACCTGGCTGGAACATTGAAGGAAAACCAGAAAATATGTGCGTTTGTGAGCAAGTCCTTTGTGTCAAGACTTTTGGGGGAAAACTGATTGAGATATAGACCCAGGTCTTCTGGGTTCTTCCCTCTTCGCACAGTGAGTCCCTCCTAGTTTCTAGAGGTGGTTCCCCATTAGAATATCACATTTTGTTACTCAATGGAATTTATTTCTGCAGTCCAAATGCAGGATCAAGAGCTCCAACACTTCCTCATTTTCATCCCTTTCCCCTCCCCAGTGTACACCCCAAACCTGGCCTAAAACCAAGCACCAATCCCAACCACTAACTTTCACTCACATTCAGCCCCAGCTCACTTTCAGTTCTGACACTCAATACTACCATCTGCTTCTGTATCCAGGATTAGGGACTATTGGGTGTTTTTCCATGGATCCCAGAATGATTCAGAGTCTAATATCTTGAATGAAAATCAACACCTGGAATGGCACATGTTACAAAAGCAACAGGAGGGTTTGTAATGTTTAGTACCTGTGGTCAAAAAAATCTCAAAAGGCCACTTGTCCTCTAGCTTCCACCATCCATTTTACAGCCAGTCATCCCAAACCGATATACCAGTTTCCATCCTTTCTGACCATTATTATATATCACCAGTGAACCTGAGGAGAAACTGAGGCTCAACATTTCAAGGTGGCTAATCCCACTCAGTTCCCCCCACTCCATGCCTGTAGGAGTCTATAGCCTCTGGAACAGATGATGCCTAGTGCAAATTAACAGAAACCTCTCAGCAGAAAGGCAGACATGCTCACAATTCTCTGAGCTACAGAGTTAGAGTCTCAAGAATGAGGCAAGGCTGAATTCTGTCTCTGATGAGAGAATCCCAACAAAGTTTCTGCTAAGCAAGAACATGAGGAGAAATCTTGGGACTATGCTTGGAAAGAGCCCATAAGGCAGCCTACAAAGGCTCTCAGAATTCTACCTAGTCAAGAGTCTGAGGACTGTCTCAGAGTCAAGAAGCAAGTGTGTGTCACTCAAGGAATCATTTAGGGAATGAATTATTAAATGTTTCAGGAAAGGACATAGACCTGAGTCAAATGTAAACCATTCTGAGATTACATTTGAGCAAGCAGTTTTACCAGATCACTGAGGGTAGAGGTCCCTATTGGTGGTGTCATTCATTGCTGGATGATGACTATGCATCACCTCTTTCTGGAAATCCCAGACCAATATGGAAAATGGATACTCAAGAAACACTGTGGTAGGTAGGGTCTACTCCAAGAATATAACTCTAGATTTTTTTTTCTTAATCCCAACACCTGACAGGTATTAGAAACCCATGTTATAAAATTTCACAAGAGTCAAAGATGTGGCCTATACTTCAAGATTGTTGAATCCATATATATTAGAGGCCCGGTGTATGAATTCATGCACCAGTGGGGTCCCTTGGCCTAGCTTGTGGGATCGGGCTGAAACTGGCTCTCCGACATCTCCCAAAGGGTCCCAGATTGTGAGAGGGTGAAGGCCAGGCAAAGGGACTCCACTGGTGCATGATCAGGGTCAGGGAGGGATGCAGGAGTTTGGCCAGCTGGGGAAGGACCGCAGGAGGGCTCCAGGGTGTGTCTGGTCCATCTTGCTCAGTCCCGATCAGCTAGACCCCAGCAGCAAGCTAGCCTACTGGTTGGAGCACCTGCCCCCTGGTGGTCAGTGCCTGTCATAGCGAACAGTTGAGCGGCATTAGCATATCATTAGCACATTACACTTTGATTGGTTGAACAAATGACCAGACACTTAGCATATTAGGCTTTTATTATATACTAGAGGCCCAGTGCATGATTTAATCATGCACCTGGTGCACCAGCGGGCTCGCTGTCCGCCGGTGCACCAGGCCTTCCGAAAGCCTCCTGCGCGGCGGAGGCTTTCGAAAGGCCTTGTGCCGGAGCAGACAGCCGGCCAGCTCCCCTGCTTTGGCTTTTGATCGCGGGGGAGCTGGCCGGCTGTCCACCGGTGCACCAGGCCTTCCGAAAGCCTCCGGCGCGGCGGAGGCTTTCGAAAGGCCTTGTGCCGGAGCAGACAGCTGGCCAGCTCCCCCGCTTTGGCTTTTGATCGCGGGGGAGCTGGCCGGCTGTCCGCCAGTGCACCAGGCCTTCCGAAAGCCTCCGGCGCAGCCATGGCACAGACGCTGAGCTCGCGGCGCCAGTGGCGCCCCGAGCTCAGTGTCCTGCTGCCCCAATCAGCTACCCCGGCCACCCTGAGTCCCGCCCCCTGCGCCTCCTGCTGGCCCAATCGTGGGCGTAGCGGAGTGATGGTAATTTACATATTACCATTTTATTATGTAGGATTATATATACTGAGAGAAGCCAAAATATGGCCTCTTCCCCAATTTGAATTTTGCTCCTCATATACACATTTTTGGTAGGTGAATTCAAAAGCTGAGTTGTGCAAGCCCCTTGAGGAAAGCTCTAAATCTTTTTAGGAAAACAAGGTGAGAACAATATATCCAGTCCCCATGCTGGATTTTCATCTCCTGACTTTACCATCTCTGGGCAGTAAAGAATGGGGGAAAGAACTTAAACCATCACAGGATGATATTAACCACAAGTTTGCAGAGGACAACCAGACAATTGAGCATGGCAGTCAGACTTTTAGCCCCTCACACACATAACCATAGACAAGGCGAGGCAAAGTGCGACTATGCTACACAATAGATGAAGCCCAGAGGTGCCCATGAAACTTTGTGCATGTGCCAAGGAATGAGAATGTGAGTTCCAGTGATACAGCAGAAATGACTCAGGGCCCAGACAGTGGAGAAAATTTTAGGACAATTTTTTTTTTCCATCTCCAACATATCCAGATAGATATCCAAAGCCCAGGAGCTTTATGCTCTTAAAGCACTATTTTATGACATCAGTAACTGTCAATACCAATAAGGTAGAATCTATTCTGACCACTGAATGTCTCTCACCCAAAATTTTAGTTCCCCAAGATTCTAAATTATGCGTACTGAAATCTAGCTTTTTAGTAAGTTAAAGTTTAAATTGGAGAGCAGTGAGCAGTGCCAAGCTTAAAACTGTCCCACTGAAGTGTCCCTTACTTCAAATAGCTTGCCTTCCATGCCCCTGCTGACTCAGTCCCAGTGTGTCTCCAGTGGGGACACAGGTACTCCCCAGGGGCTGCATGGAGGACAGTGGTATCACATTGAGCTGAGAAAGGAGCCCTGGGTTTCTAAGCATGCCGGGAGGAAGTGCCAGGATAATCATTTTCCACCAGCTGAAAAGAAAGTGAGAACTCTGGTCCCCAAAGAAGGAAAATATGGAAGTGAGGATTCAGGAGTAGGGACATCTAGAGGCACACAGATAAGACATCTTGTTGAGGACAGAGCATTAGAGGACACTTTCCTGTCTCTGTCACTGAATGAGCAGTTTCTTCCTGATGGATACTTCAGAAAAAGATGAGACAATTTTTGCAGTGGATCAACTCCAAGAGAAAAAAATGAAAGGACAGAAAACTTCTCTGCAAAGAACCAAATTCATGTTAACACTGCACAGCACCAAGACTCAGCTGAAAGTCCTGATGCTCATGAGCTCATGACAGCCATTGGCAAGATCCTACAGGGGAAACTGGCATATAGGTACAAACCTGAGGCCTTGCAGTTAAGTCAGCAGGAGAAACTGCAATCCCAGGTACAGCCTGATAAGGACATCCCTTCAATCCTGGTTCTTTTTCTGACCCACAGCAAGAGGAATGTGCAAGTACCAACTGCTACAACCAAGAAGCTGTCTCTGCTGACCAGCGTTGTCTTCAAAGTGCTCTAAACAACAGAGTCAAAATCAGACATCCCCTTCCAAGGACCAGCTATTGTGCCAGTCAACAACCTTCCTGGCATTCCAGGGAGCCTGTGCCCCATCCAACTCCCCCCCCCCCACCCCGCCCAGTGTACATCCATTATACCAGGTTCTCCAGCTACCCTCACCCCTGATGAAGACTGTGTTCAGAGATTTGACTCCTTTATACAAACAAATAATGCTTCTCAGCACTTTCTGGAGGAAAAAAAATGTCCCCAAAGAAATCATTTGTTCCTACTGAGAAATCCTCACAGTTTTCAAGATAAATCATCCTATGATTACTACAATCTTTCAATTGCAATCCTTATCACAACTACAAACATGGAATCTTCCCCAATAAGTGTTTCTTTTAATGGATACCTGTGTTCTCTGTATACTGTATTGGGTCATGGATTTTAAACAATCCTGGACTTGTGCTCAGGGAATGGAAGGAGTTATTTCAGCTCCTAATGATTATTCTCATTTCATTTCTAAAAGAAAATCCTTCCCCTTGTAAAAATCCTGACACTGGCCTTCTCAAATTAATCCTGGGGTCTTTTATTTGACCCTGCTGAGATGTAGTGATTATAAAACACTTAATATTTTTTTTGTTAAAAAGTACAAAAAGCTTACACTAAAAACTTTCAGGAGAAAAACCGTTAAAGTCCAGAACTTGTCTAAAACTGTCTTTTTGTCGGCTCCCTCACTGTTTTCAACTATATACAAATGTAGCACAGGATGAGGTACTCTGGCATAATGCAGCCAGCATCTCTCCTTGTTGCCTCCTGAAAGTTTTGGAATTGGAAGTAGGGAAGGTGGTTGTTTGGGACCTGAGGTTAGTGATAGAGAGAAATCTTCCTCTTGGATCTCTTGGTATCAAATAAAAGTCACCTGCTCATAAGAGTTCCTCTTTCCTTCATGAAGTTTGGAGTGATAGGACATGATTCCCACCCATTAGTATAAGCTCTAGTAAAAATGGGTACCAGTTCACCATTTCCTTTCTACCATGTTTACTGAAAGAGGACAGAACTTGCAATTCTAAAACAAAACAAAATAGGAATACAAATACTATCCTGAATAGTGACTTATATTTAGGAAGAGTTGCTATTTCAAAGTATCTCACAAGTAGGTGGTCATTGACTGGGGTGTGTATGGATGGGTTCTGTAATTGTGGACACTGGGTTGGCCAGGACAGGGTCTAATGAGTCAGGGTGGGGATGTTCTGGCTGAAGAATCTGCTATAAGTTGGGTGTTAATTTACCTAGAGGGACATTTTGAGCTCAGCAGGCTGTCCTGCTTATGAGAATACCTCAAAACAACAACAACAACAACAACAAAACAGAAAGAGCTGTCCCTCTGGGAAATCTCTTTAGGGTACCAAGCTTGGCAACATATCTCAAGATCAATAGATCACCCAGCATCTCTTGTAGATTTGGTCACCAGGCAGCCACATAGAATTTGGTGTGAAAGAAGACAGAAAGTAAAAAAATAAAATAAAGTAAAAATACAATGGTAGAGTTGGAAAGGAAGAAAAAAGTGAAAAGGAAAATAATGTCCTCATCATTGCAACCCATGACCCCATGTTGGCAATCATTTCCACACAACATTACCTTACTTCAACCTCATCTCCTAGAAACTAGTCAGGGCTTGATAGAGGACAATGTTACCATTTCAGCATAACAATAAGGTATATAATCACTGAACATGAAGAGAGTATTCCGGGGATGTTGTCATGAAGGCTGTCCTCCTATTTGCTGCATGCCTTCCTAACATACTACATTTTATACCAAGGTTATAGTAAATGTGGTATGTTTTAGTGATCTTTTACTATATATTTGGTACCCCAATATTGAGTGCCTTAAAAACTATACATTTATTATCTCAGGTTTGATGAGTCAATGATCCAGGAAAGGCCTACCTGAGTTCTCTGCTTCAAGTTCTCTTACAAGGCCGCAATTTTGGTGTCAGCTGGGGCTGGCTGCAGTTTCATGTGAAGGCTTGACTGGGGAAGAACCCACTTGTGTGCTCATTCATATATTTGTTGTTAGGATTCAGTTCCTTAAGGCATGTTAGACTGAGGTCCTGGATTCCTTGCAGGCTGATGGCTAGAGGCCACCCCTTAATTCCTTGTCCTCTAGGCCTCCCCAATACAGCAGCTTGCTTCATCAAAGCCAGGAGAGAGTCTGCTAACAAGACAGAAGTTACCACAGTTTGTAAGCTAGTAATGGAAATGACATCCTATCACCTTTCCCTTATGTTATGATTCAGAAGCAAATCACTAAGTCCAGCCTACATGCAAGGGAAAAGGTAATCACATGCGGATGTAAATAGCCAAAGTTGTGGGAATCATTGCACCTTTCTTAGAAGTCTTCCTAACGTAAGAGTGTCTTCTTAGAAACCCCACTCGGTTCACCGAAGCAACAATAGTGACCAAAGGTGATGAACAGATGCTTGTTTTTCTCCTTCATATTCATGTCATGAAGGTCAGCTATGTGGAGTACAGGCTGGCAAGAATAACATCAAAAAGACTGGAGCTTCCAAAGAAGAAGGGAAAGGTGAAATGCAGGTAAAGGTGGTATGAGGCTAGTTCTCCAGAGGGCAAGAGAGGGACAATGTAGTGAATATTTCCCAAAGGTGTGTAGAAGCTGGTTGCAAAGACAAAGCAAACCCTCTCTCTTACTTTACCATTATTGCCTTCTTTTCCAGAGTCATTTCATTTCCTGTAATTTGGAGTTTTAGGAAATGCTTACTGTGGAGGCCTTGCGACAGGAAAAGGTGGGATGGAGCCCAGGACAAAAACTGGAAGTGGGAGGAATCAGTCCGAGGCCCCAACATCCATGTGAATAGACCATCGAATAATCTGGCCTCTCACAGTCATCCCTTCTTAGCTTAGAGCCCTTTACCTCCATTCCAGGCCACATCTTAGAACATAACACCAGGAGCACTTCTACCTTCTGAAAATATAGTCCAACATTGCACCCTTTCTACTTTATTTTTTCAGCTTATGCCCTCAGTATGCCAACCCTTCAACACATTCAGGAGCGATAAACCTCTTTACACTTTCTTCCTGTCCATCTGACAACCTTTGTCTTCATTTCCTCTCCAAAGAAGACTTCATGGTTCATCACTTACCCCCAAACCTAAATAGCTCTACTCTAAACAGCCTGCACCATTCTCCTTTTATCTGTTCTGACTGGAAAAAAAGTTAATTTTGCCTTTTTTAGACCTGTCTTCTGATAAAGGACTAGTTCCTCTTGCATTAAATGCACTATTAAATATGTTTGTGTCACCATAAATTTATGTTCTACAACTAATTATCAATCCCAACACTGTAAGAAAAGAATCCATTCATTCATTCAGTGCTTAATATGGCCTAGGCTGTTCTAAGCACTAGGGACACACCACTAAAGGAAACAAACCTCTCTGTCTTGGTGGAGATTTTATGCTTTTTTATGTAACCAATTATCTTGCCTAAGTACTCAAAACTATTGTACCTTTTTACAACTTCTCCACATCCCTCTCTCATTGAGCATATGCTGCACTACTACCTGTGAATGAGAGGTCATTAGATCAGACTTTTCATCACAAAAACTTCAAATCAACAACAAAACTGACACAAACCTTCCACTTCTTTTACCTCCTTTCTTTCAATTATATTGAAATATTTCTCTTGAATGCTTTCATTGATCCTCCCAAGCTAGGCTATATCCTTGCTTTTAAATTCAAAAACCTTTTCACACTGTGTGGAATATCTGGCTTAAAGATCTACCTTTCAAGAGGACCAAGACTATGTTTATCTCATCAAAGCAGATGTACCTAGTGGAGCTCAGAAACCTCTGGAGGTATGTACCAGCAATGGGAGGCATTTCTATGGGAAGGCTCCACCCAAAGTACCCCACCCAACTACTCCAGCCTAGAAGCCCAGTGATGCTGAGGGACTGAGGGAAGTGGCTCTATCCAGGGGTGGGGCTTGAGAGGTTTAAAGTTTTTGGCTTCATAGGAACTGGACCAAAGTGTACCTAACCTCAGGCTTCTGTGTCTACTTCCATCACTTGTGGAAGCGTTTAAATTTAACTCAAAGACAGAATCCCTGAAAGATTCTGGACTCCCAAGTTATCTTCTTTCTACCCTACCTGAAGGATCCTTCCTTCCAACTGTTATTTCCACCCTCAACTGCCAACTGCCAGTCTCCAGCTCTCTCAGACCCGCCTCCCTCCCCCACCCCCCTGGCCAGTCACCTGGGAGTTCCTGTGGCTCAGAGGCTGCCTAGAGGCCTGGGGACTTGGCTATGGCTGATGGCCATGCTTCCTTCCCTTTTGCTGTGGGGTGGGGTTGCAGGGCCAGAGGGGTGCGGGGGCGCTCAAGGGAACTCCAAGGAGGTGGTCATAATGATAAATATAGTATAAATATTGACAGCTGTGAGGGCTTCACCTTGCACTGGCTGCCTGGTCTTACACAAGTAACCTAAGCCTCACATCTCATCTATTTTGTTGTTTTCAGAGGAGCCAAAAAGATCATTACCTCCCCTGGGGCTCATCAGTGAATCTAGCAGGAATGGTTCCTGGGAACCCTAGGTAAATGTCCATCAAAGCATAGTGTCCCTGGAGAGAAAGGTAGATGCAGAGCAGTTTGTCAAGCCCTGCAAGATCCCAGACAGCAGGACATGAGCCAGCGGGACATAATCGTCTCCCACGGACAAGACTGCATGCTTACTGTAAGACAGAAAATCTCAGGTAACAGCCTTCATTGCAGGTATAAATACATTCATGCATTTAATGAGGGCCTACTGGTATGTCCAAGTTCTTTGTTAACTAGTAACTGTCATCATGTTTATTTTAGGAAGAGGTGGAAGAGATCCTTTGTGTGTGTGTGTGGCTTTCTTCCCATTTAGAAAGTATTATACAGCAAATTTGACAAATATGGTAAAGTGAAGGAAGAACCTCATAGATTCTCACTTTCAAAACAATTACTGTTAACTTTCTGATGCATTTTTCTCCAGATCTCTCTATTCCTATTTTTATGCTGCTTAAATAAAAATGTGCTTTAAAAGAAAAACAGACATTATTATAAGCCAGTATTTGTCAAACTGCTACACGTTCCCTTGCTATACAACTGCCCTAGCAAGTTAACCTAAAACGTTATTCTTTAAAATGTATTTTTAATGAGAAATTTCTATCACCAAAATTTGTCCTACATTTTTTTTCCCTTCAGACCTCTTATAGGGTTCTGCAGTTTCCATGCCTCATTGCTAAGAGCATGAGAAAGAAAATCAGATTTGTTTAGTAAGTACCTCCCATTAATCTAGCTCAAAGTTGCTTTTCTCTCAATGGCTTAGGAGAGCCATTTGAATGCTTTGATTCTAGCAATAATAGTTCCAATGGGGAGGATAGATGAATGCTCCTGTAATGTTTAGCCTATTAAAATGGCCATATGCAAAGCTTAAGCAGAGTAAATTCTTACCAAGGACTCTGAATAAAAGCAGGTCAATGTGAAAGAAAGCAGGAGAACGTAGGAGAGCTAAAGTGAGTCTTGGAGTGCCCTTCCTCTCTCCAATTTAGGTTCCACAATGAGAGTGGACATTTGTTATTGCTCCCTCTGATGTGGACGGTCTCTCTGTGTGCTTCCATGATGTTGACTCACTCCAGGTTTCACACTGGAGCATGAGTATTAGACAACTGTTTTTCAAACTTTCTGAGGTGAAGAACCAGTTTATTTTATCTCCCACGCCCCCATCCACTGTGGACTGACATTGTGTAAAATAGAATGAAAATATTGATGACTTTGAAGACTTCACCTTGCATTGACTGCCTGGTGTTGCATGAGTAACCTAAGCCTCAGATCTCATCTATTATGTGAGAAAACAGTAATATGAACTAATGGGGTTTTCCCAGATGCCATTCGTACCCTTCTTGGTGACATCACTCCAAGCCCAAACAAGGTTCTTGATGCAGTCATAGATGTTGTAATTCTTCCAGAATTGCATCAGTGTCTTCCTCAGTTGCAGCAATAGCCTGGGCAAAGGCCATGACAGGTGGTAGGCCTCAAAAGCTGCTATAACTCCTTGATCGATAGGTTAGAGCAAAGAGCTGGTATTTGGAGGGAGAAACACCACTTTGTTATTGGGATGAATATCACCAATAAAAGGGAGGATCTCCAGGAGCATTACCAACAAGAAGCAAAATCTTGAAAGGTATGTGATCCTCTAAACACTGCTTCTCCATTTCATTGGCCCAGCAATTCAGGAAGGCACCTTAGAAGAGAAGCATTGTCATCCATGACTTCTTACTGTTTCTGTAGTACCCTGGCTGCGTGTGTTATTGGTATGCTGGAAGGCCCTGGGGTTCTCACTGTGGCATGTCACAAAGGCTTTCACTTTGTAGCCTGCAACAGTGCTCCCAGAAAAGACTGTTATCCTGTACTTAAAGCCTTGAAACCTGGCATTGACTTAGTCTCTTTCTGGATGAAAGTCCTTTTAGGCATCCATTTCCAGAAAAGGGATTGTTCATTCATATTGAATATTTGCACTGGCAAGTAATTTTTCAATCAGCTTATCTCGAGTTTCAAAAAAATCTTCAATTGCCTTCATATCAATACTCACAGACTCACCATTCACTTTCATATTATGTAATGAACAGCAATTCTTGAATCATTTCAACCACCCAGAACTAGCAGTAAATTCAACATCATAGTCAGGCCAAGCCTTTTCTTTCAACATTGCAAATGAATACTTTGCTTGACCATGATCATCATAGTGCTGACAGGGATAAACTTCTGTGCCTGGTCTTCAATCCAGGTCATTGGAAGTTCCTCCATTTCTGATACACTAGTAGGTCCTTCTTAAAGTTTTGTTAGCCTTCAACGAAGCAGATCCGTTAATAGTTTGTTACTTTGTTCTTGCTCTTTGAGCTATGGTAGAATGGGGCATTTCTAACTGGCAAGTAATAATAGTCACTGATTTTCTACATTCATAGTTCTTAATCATTTTTAATTTTGTTTCCAAGTGAATCACTTGATGTGGCTTCTTACCGGCAACATTAGCAGTTTTTGTAATTTTGTATGCTTAGGGTCCATGATGAGCAAAAACAACACCAGATTAATCAAGCACAAGAGAAAATGATGCAATCAAGAAAAAAGGTAAATATGAGATGTATGGTATATAGCACAGCATACTATTTTACAGTAAAAAAATATTTTTATAAGTAGAAAGAGTACACTTTAAAATAATGATAACCCTGGCCCTAGCTTGTGTGGCTCAGTTGGTTGAGCACTGTCTTGGGCACTAAAACATCACTGGTTTGATTCCTGTTCAGGGCACATGTCCCGGTTGCTGCAAGCTCAATACCCAGTGGGGGCATGCAGGAGGCAGCTGATTGATGTTTCGTTCTCACAGCAATGATTCTCTCTCTCTATTACTCTCTCTCTAAAAATCAATTTTAAAATATTTAAAATAAATCCTACATAATAAAATGGTAATATGTAAATTACCATCACTCCGCTACGCCCACGATTGGGCCAGCAGGAGGCGCAGGGGGCGGGACTCAGGGTGGCCGGGGTAGCTGATTGGACCAGCAGGACGCTGAGCTTGCGGCGCCACTGGCGCCGCGAGCTCAGCGTCTGTGTCATGGCTGCGCCGGAGGCTTTCGGAAGGCCTGGTGCACCGGCGGACAGCCAGCCAGCTCCCCCGCGATCAAAAGCCAAAGCGGGGGAGCTGGCCGGCTGTCTGCTCCGGCACAAGGCCTTTCGAAAGCCTCCACCGTGCCGGAGCAGACAGCCCACTGGTGCACCAGGTGCATGATTAAATCATGCACTGGGCCTCTAGTTAGAAAATAAAATACATAAACCAGTAACAGTGACTTATTTTCAAGTATTATGTACTGCACATACCTGTATGCACTTTTATGTATCTGGCCGTGCAGTAGTCTGCTTACACCAGCATCACTATGGATGAATGTAATGTGCTGCACTCCGTTATTATGGCTACAACAGCACTAGGAGATTTTTCAGCTCACTGTAATCTTATGGGACCATCTTTGTATATGTGGTCCATCGTTGACCAAAATGTTGTTTTGTGGTGCATGACTATAATAAATTATATTTTTAATGAGAAGTTTGCATCCTACAGAAAGTTGAATCATGTTGAATAAGTTGTTTAAGAAGGCATCAAATTAGAGTACATATTCATTAAAATATACAAGAAAATAGTTACTCCCCAAAAAGATTAGTGCCAAAAGTGACATATCAACAGTTTGCTTTTGTCCTCATAGCTCTGACTGCTCTCCTCTGTGATTGTGGGGCACCTCGCCATGTTTCTTAAGGACTAGAGCAGTGGTCGGCAAACTGCGGCTCGCGAGCCACAAGCGGCTCTTTGGCCCCTTGAGTGTGGCTCTTCCACAAAATACCACGTGTGGGCATGCACGTACAGTGCGATTGAAACTTCGTGGCCCATGCGCAGAAGTCGGTTTTCGGCTCTCAAAAGAAATTTCAATCGTTGTACTCTTGATATTTGGCTCTGTTGACTAATGAGTTTGCCGACCACTGGACTAGAGTATAGGAAACATTATCCCTTCCTATTCCTGCCTTTTTCTCTATTAAACTCTGGACTAGTGAATTATCACCCTCAATAACACCTTTAGAATAGCAATCATTTCTATATAGCTTCCTTGGCAAAGTTACCTTCAAGAACTGAAGGATCTGAGAGTTTACCTACTTATATGCTAACAACTTATCCTGCTAGTTTCTTGATTGAAGGCAGAAGACATAAGACCCCTAGGTCATAGATAAAGGACAATTTATAATTAATAGCAATAGCAGTAACCAAAACATTGGCATTTTTGCAGCAGTTCTACAAACCCCAATTCCCATGGAGTAACACGAAGGCCAGATGACACCTGCTTACACAGAGGGTTGCATTACAGGAGAGGAACCCTGAGCTTAGGGAACAAATCTCTAATAATGAGCATTAAGCACGCCTTTCCTTTAGTCCAGAGGGAGAAATCATCTTTGTAATACTAGACAGTTGGGCATGCCTGCCCTTTGCTCCTGAGGGAAATACTATTCCTATCTATACTATAAAAATCCTTAAAAAGACAGTTTGAAACAAAGCAGGAAATGCCTTGCTCATAAGATGAACAGAAAGATAAGAGACCCAAATGTCATTTAGAAATATAAAACCTGAAAAGTTGTTGAGCCCTGGCTGGATAGCTCTACTGGTTAGAGTGTCATAAGTTGTGGTTTATGCACAACTGCATGGACCAACAAATCAATGTTCCTCATTTCTCTCTCTCTCTCTCTCTCTCTCTCTCTCTCTTTCTCTCTCTCTCTCTCTCTCAAATCAATCAATAAATAAGAAAAATTTAAGAAGTTGTTGGAAGCAAAAGATAAAACGGAGCCATGTGGGTTGTGCTTCAGGTAGCATCCCGAGCCATAATCAAACCAAATGATGATATCTGAGGCCTTCTGAATGTTGGCTTGATACAGTGATTGAAACCTAAATGCCCTGAACAGAGATTTAAAAAAAAAATGAATTTTAGTGCCCTCCTAATATCTAACTACATGCACATAAATAATATAAGTTTTTAAAAAACTAAGTCTGTCTTATTCACTGCTATGCTCCCAAGTTCCTAAAACAGTGTCCAGCCTATGAGGCATATAATAAATATTTACTGATGGATTAATGAAGGATCGAGGCTAACGTCATTGCTTTTCAAGTGTGCTGATAGTAACACAATTTTTCTAATTAAATAATGATAGCAGCAAATTTATTTTATTAATCATGAAGTATGTGAAATGCATCGTGGGAGCACTATCTTTCTATATAGCTCTTCAGAGTTCAAAGAGTGCTTGTTTTATGCCTCTTCTTTAAAATGTACACATTTAGCCCCTAGCTGGTTTGGCTCAGTGGATAGAGCATCAGCTTGTGGACTGAAGGGTCCCATGTTCCATTCCAGTCAAGGGCACATGCCCAGGTTGCGGGCTCAATCCCTAGTAGGGGGTGTGCAGGAGGCAACCTATCAATGATTCTCTCTCATCATTGATGTTTCCATCTCTTTCTTCCCCTTCCTTCCTCTTTGGAATCAATAACAATAAAAAATAAAAATAAAATATATACATTTAGTCTATGGCCATACCACCCTGAATGTGCCTAATCTCATCTACACATCTAATTTCCTTTAATATAACTATTGAAAACTCTATGTATATTTGCTGCGATTCTGAACAGATGGAACTAAGACAGTGAAAAGCAATTAAAGAGGAAAAGGATTATACAAATGTATGCACAGTATTCCTTGGGTGAGATTAAAGACATGAGCCATTTTTGTCACAGATAAGTAGAAATATTTCAAGTATACACAAGCATATATACCTCTCTGAAGAAAGAAAGGATATGTGAGGAAGAGTGTTCACAATAAGGAAGAGGCAATTCCCTGATCTACCATCAGTCCTGTACAGTTTGGTTACCATTGAGAATGGGCTGAGTGAGTGAGGAGAAAGGGCAGTACTCAAGCCTTAGAGTAGGCTGCCAGGAGAGGAAAGAAAAACTCACTTCACTTTTATAGAGTTTACTCTCTTTAATCTCACTTCAGATAATTCCCTTGCAGCTAATTAAGAGATGCTAATTTGCTGCCAAAAGCAGTAAATAGCAGCAGGATTTACTGTTTGTGATTTATCACAGTTTTCAAAGAGCCACACTATAGGAATGTTGTGTAATAACATGACAACTAAATTAAGAGTAAATGGAATAGAAAAGAATCCTTAAAATCAATAATGAGGCTCCTCTTTATTCTTACTGTGTTGCTTGATTTAGATTAATGATTAATATATTTAAAATAAAAAGATAAGTAGTTTAATAGGTATCTTCTATAGTAGTAGGTAGAACACGTTGCTATATTTAGACAGAGTCCAATCTCAAGTCCTGAAATCTATATTCATTTAATACCATGAAGAGAAGTTGAGGCTTATCCTCTAAAATATGAAGTTACAGTTCTGGGATATCTTACAAATTTAAGAGAGAAATTTTACTTCTGATAGTTTATCTTACACCATACATACTCTTGGTTTTAAGACTATTGAATACCTAACTGATCTTCTTGTGTGCATTTCTTGTAGAATACAGATAAGTATATCAATGAATATGCATACTACATATACACATGTATATAATATGTACATACTATTCATAATATTCTGTTAAAATACATTCACCTGGCAACTCTTATGCTCCACCTATCAGTAAGTGCAGCCTTATTTCCCTCCCCTTGAATTTGGGCTAGTCTGCAACTGCAATGACCAATAGAGAACTTACAGTGACCTAAATGTCTATTCTGGCTTCTGCCTTGCCCCGAGTTCTCTAAGTGCCACGTAAGAGGGTACTCCAGACCACATCAGCCACAGATGACTATTTCCTAGAGACCCAGTCAATGCCACATGGAGCGGAAAAATCGCCGAGCTGAGCCTGGCTCAAATTCCTAATTCACAAAATCATAAGATATAATAAAATGATTGTTGGTTTAAGCTACTAAATTTTGGGGTAAGATGTGTGAGTAATATAATCAGAAGATAATGATATACACATATTTATGCACACACATAGCTAAATACGTAAATGTGCACACACATACACAGTGTGTACATTTTCTTTTCTGAAAAGATTAATAAAGAGCTCTTATTAGTGGCTTCTTTAAGGAAAAAACGCTTAAAGAAAATGAAAGCTTTTCCTTTTCACAATGTGGCTATCTTTACTCTGAATTTTTAAACTTTGTTTTTTATTATTGCTCTTTTATAAATTTTTCTTTTTCCTTTTCTCTTTTTGCTAGAAGGACTACCTAAGTAATGAAATAACAGGCCACTTCTTCCTTATATTTTTTTTCTATATTTAAAACACTAAAAACTTTCATGAAAATTAAAATTACCTATGGGACTGAAGGAAAAAAAGAGAATACACACTTTCTAACCATACTTTCTTAGCCCACTTTTTTTTCCCCCTCATTTTGTACAATGAATTATTTCTCTTTATTCCCAACAACTTGATTTTAGGTACATTTTGAAGCTCTGGCAATGTTCCGGCCTGGTTCTAATTCTGTTATTTTTCTATGTTCGATTTTCTTCACTATATTTTGAAATCATCACCCTTCACTGCTCATTTCTCAATCACAATACTATATTCCTAGAGTCAAATCCAATCTGCTGCAAATAAAATACCAAATCTATCAACAAAGACACTTTTCTCTCTTCTCAAGAAAGAACTGAATGATGACATGCTCTCTTTGTTGTGGGCATTGTTATTGATGACATCAAGTTGATATATTCAGGCATTGGAGCAGACATTAGGAAAGCCTTTTTTATTCCTTTTTAGCTATCCAAAGAAAGTAGTCCTCAAATGCCCTACCTGAATCAGAAAGTATCTGCCATTTTTCAAACACTGCATTTCATTGAAAGTCTGAAGGAATTACATTTGAAGCTAACTTTAAGTTTGTAACAGGCAGGCATATTATAGTTTGTTTCCCTAGAATAAAATGTGAGCAGAAATACCTTTGAAAATACATCTGTCACAGGTTAGGTTCTGTGGAAGCAGATGATGAAATAGAGTGTGGCATGCTAGATACTGATTAGGTGTGATGAGGAATCCATACCTGTGGAAGGAAGAAAAAAGCAGGCTTGAGAAAAGAGAGAGGTCATGCAGGCCCACAAAACCGTATTCAACCCCATAGGAAGCTCTGGAGTTTACATGGCATAAAAGTGGGCTGAGTAGCTGGGCCTTATACTTGCTGCAATCAGTCATGGTATTTGGGCCATTCTGGAAAGATTTTTTTCTTGAGTTATACAGCTTTCTGCAGCTGGGGAAATCCCAAAGGGGCTGGGAGCTGGAGGCTGACTGCTGATAGCACTCCCAGAAGCTGGACAAGTCATTTCTTAAGTGGGAATTTGAAGACAGTTTCTCCGTGCCCACCATACATCACCACAAAACCATACAGCTCCTCTGTACCAGATTAACAGTACTCTCAGGGGTTACTGACCTAGGAAGTCAAACCAGATTTTGAAAAGGAGATTTTCACTTTTTTTCTAATTCTCTAGTGGCCCATACAGGCAAAATGATTATTATGGGTATGAGATAAGAATGAGAAGCATGTGTATAACACATTAACATTTATAAAGTACTATTTACATACATCAGCCTTTGACTCTAATGGCAAATTTATTTTAATACACTAGAGGCCCAGTGCATGAAATTTGTGCACAGGTAGGGTCCCTAGGCCTGGCCAGCGATCAGGGCCAATCAGGTTCCCTGCCTCCCAGCCTCCCCACTTCCTCCTTCCCTCACTCCCTCAGTGCCCCACCGCTGCTGCTGGTCACCTGCCATGTTCCATGCCACCCCCTGGTGGTCAGCACACATCATAGCGAGCGATTGAACTCCCGGTCTCTCAGTCAAACTCCCGAGAGGATAATTTGCATATTAGCCTTTTATTATATAGGATTTTTAGGAATGATAAACCTAAGGCCAAGTGATTTTCAGAGTTTTATCACAGATAATTAAAGGCAAAGTTGTGATCTTTTGACTCCAAGTCCTACCATCACAGAGATAACATATCACAGCAGAAGGACCATGTAATTTAGACTGAGATAACGCTGGTTAAATCTCAGCATTTTCACTTATTAAGATGTGCAAGCTTGAGAAACTTTGCCTAAACTCTGAACAGCTCAATTCTTCATAGAAGTGTGACAATAACATACTTCTTAGTGTCATTATATATGTTAATTTAAACCAAATATGTAAGGAATCTGGTACAGTGCATGGCATATAACAAGCTGGCTGAAGACAAATTACCAGCATTACCACCAGAAATGGCTTGCTCTCAAAGCTCTAAACTCAAGACATCTAGAGACAGATGGTAAAAACATAAAATTGTGTTTTAGTTTTAAATACAGCAAATCACAAGGCTAAATTAGTTTCTGCATGATGCAATGAAACCATTAATTTTCAAAGCCTACTAATACTGAAGTAGTCTTTAACAAATAAAAATTTGACCATACATATCTGCTTACAGAATTTGTTTTTCAGCTTTGATAATAAATCTAATTCGTATAACCCAATCCATTAGGGAATACTATTGAATCTTGTTCCATCAACAATCCTATATAATAAAAGAGAAACAGGTAAATTGACCGTACCTCTGCTACACTCACCAGCCAATTAGGAGTGAGTATGCAAATTAACCCAACAAAGATGATGGGTTAATTTGCATACACAGGCGCTGGGCGGAGAGTAGAGCTGGAGAGCTGGTGGAGAGTGGAGCGGCTTGGGGAACTTGGCTCCCCAAGCTACCAGACAGAGAGCAGAGAGGGAGAGCTGGTGGTTTGGAGGACTTGGCAGAGCAGGAGGCCTTGGGACAGAGACAGAGCAGGAAGGGAAAACCCAGAGCGTGGGGAGCACCAGAAATTCTGGGAGTAGTAGTTCTGGTGGCAGATGGATCTCCTAGACACTAGAGCAAAGTGAGCCTGGATCAAGTTACTGTTGTGGTGGGAGATGGAGGGAAAGCAAAGGTGAGAGACATAAATAAAATCAGAGTGTCTAGGAAAAATTAAAGGGAAGATGTCCTAAAACTTCCAGGAAATCTCCACCAACGAAGCAAAGAAAAAAAAATGCCTCTATTATTTTGTGAGCAACAAACTAAACTGAGTTGGGGTCTTAGACAATTCACTCATATGATTTCAAAGACAGACAGAAACTCCCGGATTGGAGAGGGATCCCCTGAGAACTCCCAGATTGGAGAGGGTGCAGGTCGGGCTGAGGGACCCACCCCCCCCCCCGTGCATGAATCTTTGTGCACTGGGCCCCTTGTATTCCTGTAAGAGAATGAATATTAAATTGTAGGGCACCCTGAATGGTAGTGTTGCCCTATTGGAGTCACACAAAACAGAGAAGATGCCAACTCCACAGAACTAAAGCCAAACTAGGGATTCAGTAAATATGGCAATTCTAGAGTCAGCTTGTGTTAGAAGTCATACCACTTTGAACAAGTTATATATTCTTTCTTGGCCTCGGATTCTTTTTTAATATAAATATTTAGTAGTACAGATTAGAATTTCTATAATCATATTCAGATCAAAAATTCTAAGAGTATAAATCCACTAAAAAATGTTCTTATAGTGCCCTGAGGTAAGTTGAGCAAGAAAGGAAATAATATGCGCCAACCATTGAGTACTGAAACCTGGAAGGCCTGAGCTCTTCAGAAATAAACTGCCATACAAAGCTTCCAGCTTTTAGAATTAATTTTGGTATGGTGACTGATGGTTATGTCTGAACCCAACCTTGAGTATTTTCCATCAAACACTGTCAACATTTGAACATGAGTACTAAGCCAGGAGGACATATTCTAGAACACATGGAGCCTCTGTTCTGGAACACATCTCTGGAACTAACAAGAGATGAGAAATACCAAGGAAAGGTACATATTAACTGACACCAAAGGGATTCAGTTAATTCAGATAATGGGAAATTATATATAGAAGTTTGTACAATTCAAAAGAAGAAAGGCAGAGAGAGATTGAGATAGGAGAAAGGAGAAGCTTATAAATAAAAAGTATTTGAGATGTATTAACCAATTGCAATTGGAAACATTATTTCAATCCTTATTAGAGCAAATAAATTTATAAAAATTAACATTTTGAGATAATGAAAACCTGAACAGAGGGTATTTAATGATATTTAGAAAAATTTCTAAGTTGACTAGTGTTTTTAGCTATATTTTGAAAAAATCCTTTATTTGTAGAGATATATTGATGAAGAATTTATGGATTAAATTATATGATATCAGAGACTTGCTTAAAAATAATCAGGGCTGGAGAAGAATGGATAAAAGTATGGGTGAACAAAACTGGACATTAATGGATAATTACTCATGTTGGGTAACACTATACTATACTATACTTTCTGCTTTTGTGTTTGAAACTTTCAAAAGTTAAAACACACACACACACATATACACACACACACTAAGATGAAATTTAAGGGGGAAAAAAGTCCTACTGACAGAACACATGAAGCATGCATCTAGAATGCTCTTTCCTTGGAAATCCCTTCTGACATCATGAGCTAAATGTGGATAATGTCTATTAACCACAAAGTTCCCATGAAATGGAACAGAGATTATTTTAGAGCCATCTACAGGAATCACCTGGGGAGCATTATTGAAACCCATGGCATCACAGCAAAGGTTTTACTTAATTCCAACAGGAGTTTCTGCAAAAGCTTCTCTGCTTTATCAAAATGTTGTTAGGAAGAAATTTGCACGAATCTTTGTTTAATTTGTTGGTCCTGAGTCTTTGGGTAGAGCTGAGAAGTTCTAAACCTTTTACAGCATTTGTATCCAGAAAGGGACATTTTATATAGGTTATTGGGGTGGGGATGGCACTATTTATTAAATGCCTCTCTTCTCATTAAGCAAGTCTATTTCACAGATGAGGCAAGTCACTATCTTTTCAAAGACAGTAATTCTTGTAGAGGGAGTAGAAAAAGGAGGAAATTGAAAACAACATTAAGATTTTTTAAAATTCATGTCTCTCTTTATACAAGGTTTTCAAATTGTCCCACTGAGGGCAGTAATCAAAATAGAGAATGGAAATACACCATGCCAACACACATATGTGTGTGCGTGCGCGCACAGACGCGCGCGCGCGCGTACACACACACACACACATACGCACAGAATGCAAGTGTGATAGCTGATGGACTGTGATGGTTCTTTTCAGCTCCAATTATATTTGATAGCATTCCATTACTTTTATGCTTATTTTAAAATTCCCTTGACACAGATTGATTAAAGGCACGAACCTCTATGAACCTATGAAAAATTTATGGATTTTGAAAGAGCTTTAACATGTACCATTTGAGCACAAATCATTTCCTAGCTGTCACTGTTTTTTCCACAGTCTCTCTTATGTTGGTAATATATGTTTAATAATAAAAAACCGATGCTAGGGATTAAAGCATCGAGATGTTACAGAATAAAGCAACAACAACCCCAAAAAAAAGAAATTAGATTTGTATGATTTTAACTATTCTTTAATCTGCTTCTGGGCAACAAAAGTGATTTGTGTCAGCCGTTATTGCATTAAACTTTAATTTTCTTCCACCAGCACAGGATTATATAAAGGAGTATTGGATTGCACTCAGCATGGATTAGCTGAGCACTGTCTCTGCTGCCAAGGAGCAAATGGATTTCCTTCTTTCTCTGATTTATATTTTTATTGCTGTTTTTCCCCTCCTTCTAATTCCCATTACCCTTCTGTTTGCCAGCACTGAGATACCCTGTAGGAGCAGCAGAAAGGCAGGCAGAATTATTGGCTTATTGCATATATTTATGTTCCAAGACTTCTCAGTCATCTATGTCAGAGGAATAAAGTAGCCTCCAGCCATGGAGACGGAATGCCAGTTTTATACTATAAAGTTAAAACTTTTTTAAGGTAAAAAGTCACCCCTTCCCTGCTTAAAATTCGGCAATACTAGCTGGGTTTTGCTGCACTTCTGATATCCTGGCTGTATCTCACAGCAGATGGAGAAAACTGCTGTTGAGATAGACACAAGATAAAGACCCCGCAGCTCCCTTTTGCTCACAAGGGGGTAGACGCAGCAGAGACTTTGAGATTCAGGAGCGAGAAGAGGCTCTCTTTGGCCTTCCCCCTTAGTGTTTGAGATAGAAACTTGTTTCTGGAAACAAAAGTAAATAATCTCCCTCCTTTTCTTTAAAACAAAAGCAAAAGCCTTTAACAAGACTCATAAGTTTAGTCACTGTAAGATGTAAACGACAAAACTAGTTTTAAGTATTACTTCATTATCCCTATACAATTTTTATGTCACTGAATCTTAGCTGATTAATGAAATAAAGCTTCCTAGGAGCTCCTGTAATTTTTTTTTACTAAGCATTAAGCTAGCCTTGCATAAATCTATGTACATCAAGATCACATTAAAAACACTGGAAATACACAGCTAAATTTACGGTTAATTAACCCAATGTTTTATTTCAATTCTAGAAGCCCGTTGCACGAAGTTTCATGCAATAGACCTTCCTTCACCTGGCTGCCAGCACCAGTTTTCCACCAGCACCAGTTTTCCTCTGGCCACCCGCAGATCGGAGCGCCTCCCACCGTGGCTGGCGGGAAGCACTCCGATCGGAGGGTGGCCAGAGGAAAACTGGTGCCAGCAGCCACGCAATCGGCCACCCGAGTTCCGCCACCGGCCCCATGGGTCCTCCCGCAGTGCTGGCCGTTGGGGCCGGCGGGAGGAACAGGGGGCGGGGACACTCGTGAGTCCCCACACCCCACTCCTCCCGCCAGCCCAATCAGCCACCCCGAGTCCCGCCCCCAGCCTCCCACCAGCCCAATCGTGGGCGTAGCGGAGTGATGGTTATTTGCATACTTCCCTTTTATTAGGTAGGATTTAGCTTTCTTTTTAAATTTTGTGAGGAAATAGTTTTTGTAGTTGTCAGGTTTATATTGCAACAATACTACATAGCAAACATTCCCCAAATACATGTTGTTTTTCCACATCAATTCTATGATACCAACTAGGTGTCCAGCAATTCAATTAAATTCAAACACTGATTTCCAGAGCTACAGCAGATCCTGAAGATTAAGGGCTCCATTCCATCTGACTGCCCTCACTTCATATACCAGCCACAAATGGGATGCCCCAGGCTACCTGCATTTTTGCCCAGAATATTACAAATGTGGGTAATATTCCTACAACCTCCCTCCTTAGGTTACTCAAAAATCAGGAAAGTACTTTACCTATAATTACCAGTTTGTTATAAAGGATACAACTCTGGAACAGTTAAATGGAAGAGATGTATAGGGTAAGGTATGGGGTAAAGGGGAGTGCAAAGCTTCTGAGTCCTTTCTGGGTATGTCACCCTCCCAACATATTAATGTGTTCACCAGTCTGGGAGATCTCCAAATCTCATTGCTGAAGACATTTTATGGAAGTTTTGTTACATAAGCATGATTGATTAAATTACTGGCTGTAGATTATTGGATTCATTTTCCATCTTCTCTCCCCTCCCTAGAGATTGGGGATTGGAGGGGATGAAAGTTCTAACTCTTTAATCTCATGGTGGTTTTTCTCCTGACCAGCCCCTATGCTGGGCCCTCCTATAAATGATATCATTGGCATACAAAAGATAAAAAATTCTAAAAACTTTAGGAGTTATGTGCCAGGAGCTGAGGACAAAGACCAAATGTTTATTTTATTTTTTTATACTACACAGTGGCTTATAAAAACAAACATTTTTAAAAATCTCTTGTGGATCTTTCTGCAGATGAGCTGGGTCTCTGCTGAGCTTGTTGATCTTAATCCCAATGATTTTAATCTATGTAACCACTAAAAAAATAACTATCATCTATACAGAAAAGGAAATGAGGAAAGAATAAAAATGGCAGACTAGAGAAATTTAACCAAACACAAAAGAAGGCAGTATGGGAAGAACTGCAGAACAAATAAAGTTATCACATATAAAACAATAAAATGGCAGAATTAAGTCCTTCCTTAGCAGTAATCACTTTAAATGTAAATGAATTAAATCTATCAATTAAAAGATAGAGGCTGGCAAAATGAATACAAAGATAAAATTTAGGTCCAACGACATAAATAGGTTAAATGTGAAAGAATGGAAAAGATATTCCATATAAGTGGTAACCAAAAGAAAGCTGGTGTGACTATACTAATATTAGATAAAACAGACTTTAAGACAAAAATAATACTTAGAAAGTATTATATACTGACAAAAAGGTTAATACATGAAGACGTTATAAAATTGTGAACATGTATGCACAAAATGATACCAAATATGTGAAGCAACATTGGCAGAATGCAAATCAAAACCACAATGAGATACTACATCACATTTACTAGGAAGATTATGATTTTTTAAAAATAGAAAATTATGTAAAGAAACTGAAATCCTATTCTATTGCTCATGTGAATGAAAAGTGGTTCACTTGCTGTTGAAAGTTTGGTGGATCCTCAAAAATTGAAACATAGAATTCCCATATGACCCAGCATTTCAACTTTTGGGTATACACCCAAAGGAACTGAAAGCAGATACACAAACAAATATTTGTTTGCAAATGTTAATTGCAGCATGATTGGAAATAACCTAAATGCCCAGCAATAGATGAATGGATAAATAAATTGTGGTGTATACATAAAACTGAATATTTTTCAGGCATAAAAAGGAATGATACACTTATAAATTCACAACATTGATGAGTCTCAAAGTCATGCTAAGAAACCAGCCACAAAAGGTCACATATTTAATGACACCAATTATATGAAATGGCCAGATTAGGTAAATCCATAGCATCAGAAAGCAGATTGGTGGTTGCCAGGGTTGGGGATAGTGGTTAATATGGGGTAACTGATTTTAATGGTATGGGGATTTCTTTTGGAGTGATTAAAATATTTTGGAACTGGTTGGAGCTGGTGGTTCCATGGTATTACAAATATGCTAAATACTACTGAATTATTTACTTTAGAATGGTTAATTTTGTGTTATGGGCATTTCACCTCAATTTTAAAAAATCCTCCAGACCAAAAGAAAAAAAGACATTTGATACAACCTAGCAAATCCACTTCTAAGTATTTACCCAAGTCATAAATATATATAGTCATAAATATAAGATATAAGTATATATATATTTATGTACACACACACACACACATATATATATATATATATATATATATATATATATATATATATACATATACCTTATATAATAAAGATGTAATATGCAAATAGTTGTTACACCGTGAAGCTTAACGACCGACCACGTAACAACGGGATCATGGATCAGCAGGAGGGTGGGGCAGCAGGGCTGCGGAGAGCTACAGGAGGGGGCAGAGCAGCAAGCTATGAGTTGGGGGCGGGGGGCAGAGGGAGCTACAGGATGGCAGCAACGAGCTACTGGCTACGAGTGGGCGGCAGAGAGCTACAGAATGGGGAAGGGCAGCAAGCTATGAGGGGGGGCAGGAGGGAGTGGGATGAGAGGAGTTACAGGAGGGCAGGGCAGTGGGTAGAGAGCTACTGGAGGGCGGCAGCGAGCTACTGGCAAGCTACTGGCGCAAGGATTCATGTGCAGGGCTACTAGTATATATATATATATATGTGTATACACACACACACACACACACACACACACACATATGTATAGTCACTACTATTATACATGAATGCTCATGGCAGCTTTTTACATTACAGCTCCAAACTGAAACAACCAAAATGTGTATCAACAAGTGAATATATAAACTGCATCTAAAAAGTAAGAAAGTAAGTATATCCACACAATGGAAAATTACCCAGCAAAAAAAAAATAGACAACAAAATATTATGATTTGTGAAAGAAGCCAGATTCAAAAGCCTAAGTACATATGGTATGGTTCTACTGATATAAAATTATAGAAAAGGCAAAACTATGGTGACAGAAAGTACTTCATTGGTTGATAGGCTAAGGTAATGGAAAGAGATTCACCAAAAAGGGGAATACGAGAATGTAAAATGACAGAACTGTTCCATATGTTTTTTTAAAATATATTTTTATTGATTTCAGAGAGGAATGGAGAGGGATAGAGAGAGAGAGAGACATCAATGATGAGAGAAAACCATGGATCAGCTGCCTCCTATATGCCCCGACCCCGCAACCCAGGCATGTGCCCTTGACCGGAATCAAACCTGGGACCATTCAGTCCACAGGCTGACGTTCTATCCACTGAGCCAAACCAGCTAGGGCAGAACTGTTTCATATCTTAACATTAGTGGTGGTTATATAACTATATATATTTGTCAAAATTCATTGTAATTGAAATAAACGTATTAAATTTTACTGAGGTGTGAAGCATGCCTCAATAAAATTTATTTTTAAGAGAAGGAAAAAACCTTTATGCTAGGCTTTTCTTGTGGTTGGCTTTTTTAAAAAAATGCTCAGCTCAAACCTTTTTCAGATGTAGAATGGTAAAGTTCTTCCAATGATGGCCATAGATATTTCCTAGAATGATGGTAATCTCTTACCCTCTTTACCTAGGTGCTAAGGGGACTATTAAGATAAATATGCCTTCCGCACCAATGGAAGATTGAACCAAACAATATATTCAACCATATGTTCTCATCTCAGCCTGACCATCTGCTGGCTTTGCACTTAAATATATCATGTAGTTCACTGATTCCCATTTGAAGGAAAACTATGGGGTAAAAAAAAAAAAAAAGATATATCAATAAAATAGTTAGCTAATAGCTATGTTGAAGAAACCTAAGTACACTGTTTTCTAAGAATAAATTGTACACCCTGGGAGACATACATTCATTTAAGTTGTCAAAGTAACTTTGAGTTTGAAGAAAAAATACTTTTATAGCTATACAAAGGAAATAGAATGGGAGCTATATCTCAAAATCTTGATGTGACCATCAAACGGGCAAATCTATTCGTTGGATATCTCTAGATTGCACTTGAAAAGAAATTAGATACAAATTATAAATATATCTATTGTTCCATTGCTACTGTATTCTCGATATTTTTGTCCTTCTGAGAATTTTTGTTTATCATATAAGTAGTTTATGTACATGTGTTTCTAGCAACTCTGTAAAATTACATTCCTATACTTTCTTGGTGTAAGCCATGATCTCCCCTGAGAAGTTGGAGGAAAATCTTGGTTCTTACCATCTTATTTCTCCACAGACAGAATGAAAGAGTTAAAAAAAATGCATGTGGTAAATAAATACTGCTATCTGTCAACCAGTGAGAGGTGTGGTAATTCCCATTGTTAAATCCCCCAAGTTCATATCTGTGAGAGTGCATTAGTTCTCAACTAAAACTACATCTAAAAAGAGATGCATTATCTGTCAGTCTCTTCATTCATTCCTGAAACACTATCATCAAGGTGAAGGTTCTGACATTTGCAAATTAAATACAAGTCTGCTTTCTGAGAGGTTTTTCTAATTTCCACCTCTCAAATTTCATCTCTGGAGCTCCGCAGATGCCCATCTTTCCCCTGCCATTGGCAACCGGTGCCCTTCAGCTGTATCCTCCCAATCCCGCACTTAGTACATTGCAGCCACTGTCAGAAAAGCAGCCTGTCAAAGACTAAATCAGAAAGGATGGACCCTGCTGTTCCCTTCACATCAGAGAGAGAATCCCCTGGGGTGTCTTTAAGACATCGTGTTCACCTGTCATTTCTAGCTCATCTGCAGTATACAGTTGGGGTGCTTTTCAGACTGTCAGGTACTCACATTTCTTTCCTTGTGTCTTTTATTTATGGAAAAAGAAACACCCCACAGGAGTCCCAAACCAGGACTTTTTGAAAAATAAAATTCTGTGAGGGAGAGATGGCAAATGAATAATCTGCTTGCACGGCACTGCTTCCAAGCAGGCTTAAAACAAAGCGTTTTATAAGGCCAAACTGGAATTACAGTATAACAGACTCAAAATCCCTCTTTAGGCCCAGTGGTCAAAAGGGCTGCATGGTGAGCTGCCTTAAGGTATCTGAATTAGAAAGAGAACATTTTCAGCACCTCCTTCCACATCCTCTGACTGGCTAACTGTCAGGTGCTTTAGCTTATTATCAGATCGGAGACTGCTTGCTAGGCATTAGGTTTGAGGAGGGTATATCTTAGTCGAGGGAGGGGGACGGTGAAGATTTAAATTATTTTCCAGAAGTGCACTCAAATCTGCCTAGTGCAACTGAACATAATTCTTTAAACTCGCAATTGCCTAACCTGCTAAGTGCTCACTCTAGCCCTCAGAGTTCCTTCCAGATGAGCTAAGTGCTTTCTGCATGCAAATTTCATGATTAGAGATAGGCATTTAATGGAACAATTCTGTAGCTCTATGCTGCATAAATACACTGAAGGAGAGGGAACTACCTTCAGACAACCTGGGTTTATTGAAAAGTCGCCAACCTCTTTAAGCAGGAAAAAAGGTTGAGAAAGGAATATCTCCAAAATGCCAAGAGAATCAGACCTACTGGTGGTGATCTGCCTGAATGGACCAAGCATTCCCTTGCTATTACAAAGCTCCCCTCCCAAGCCAGGACCACTAAACTTATACCACCTAATGAGCTTTCCTGCTCTGTGAAGCTCTCCATTCAGTCCACTCCGCATGCCGCTGCAAGATCACTTTTCATACTGAAGAAATCACCTATTAAATCTAGCCCTGTATCTTTATCACTCATTTATTTATTCATTCAAGAAATATTTATTGAGTGCCAACTATGTGTTAGGCACCAAGTCTCTGCTGTCATAGGAGTTGTATTTTAGGGAGAGGAGACAGACAATAAAAAGACAAATCAGTGAAAAACGTCAAGCATGACAAGAGAAGAGGGTGGTCTGCAGATAGGGTGTTTAGAGAAGGGCTCTCTGATTAGGGGACGTGCACGCATTACTGACTGACGTGAAGGTGCAGCCATGCAGATAACTGAGAGAACATTCTAGGCAGGGGAATAGGAAAAGCCCCAGGTAGGGGGATGCCAGGTGAGAAACATCCAGGAGGCCATTGTGGCTGGAACGGAGTGAGCACCAGGTAGAAGGTGGAAAGCAAATTTAGAAAAGGAACCTATATTACTCTCCTACACATCCTTGCAGTCAATGGAAAGGCCTTTCTGTTTTACTCCACATAGGGGAGAAGTTACTATAAGCTTTACATTCATGCAGTTTCATCTCTATATTTTTATCTCATCACAAACCCTTTTTTTAAAAAATCTCCCATTCATTATTCAATCTTTCCTTCATTCAGTCACAAAGTCTATTGATTACCTATTATATGCTAGAATAGATACTGATCCAGATACTGGGTATAAAATGTGAAGAACTTAAGTCAAGAAAGAGCATTTGATGTGTAAATGCTATAACAGACACATGTACAGAAAGCTATGGAAATACCCATAGCTTCAACTTGGGAGGTGAAGAGCTTGGAAAAGGAGGAGGTTGAAGTCTTTGCAAGGGTTACTGAGCAATACCTTTTTTCTGGAAGGCATTTCCATGCTGTTTTCTACCATGAACAGTTTTTTTCTTCTCCAGCCTGCTTACTCAAATCCTACCTGCATAACAACACCCTTGTTAGATGTCATGTGGCATTCCCTGAATTACCCAAACCTCACAAATTGTACTTTAATTCTTATTCTAGCTCTGCCAAGGCCTTGCTCCTTGGAATCCCCACCCCCAATTTTTTGAGGAATAACTGACAAATAAAATTGCATATATTTAAAGTATAGAATGTGGTGATTTGATATACATATACACTGTGAAATGATTAACACAACCGTATACAGGGTTCCTTTTTCTTCACATCCTTGCCAGTATTTGTTATCTTATCTCTTGTCTTTTTTATAATCGGGCCCTTGCAGATATGAGGTGAGATCTCATAGTGGTTCTGTTTTTGCATTTCCCTAATGATTAGTCATAATGAGCACCTTTTCATGTATCTATTAATTTTTAAAAAACTCTGTTCAGGTCCTTTGCTCTTTTTTTTAATAAATTGTTTTTTCAACCAGATTGTTTTGTGTGGTTTGTTTTGCTATCAAGTTCCTTATATATTTTAAATACCTCTTATCAGATAGATGATTTGCAAATATCTTCTCCCTTTCTATTGGTTGGTTTTTCATTTCATTGGCTATTTCCTCTTCTGTGCAGAAGCTTTTTAGTTTAATGTAGTTCCATTTGTTTATTTTTTATTTTGTTGCCTGTGCCTCAAGGAGCTTTTCCCCTTTGCTTTTATTGCATTTCTAGTTATTATTTTTTTTGTGTGTGAGTGGTGTAAGATATGGGCCCAGGTTTGTTTGTTTTTTGTTTGTTTGTTTGTTTGCCTATGGATATCGAGTTTTCCAAATATATCCTACCCACATTGTATGTTCTTGATATCACTGTCAAAAATTAGTTGATCATATATTCATGAGTTTATAGTTGGGCTCTCTATTCTGTTCCATCAGTCTATGAGCCTGTATTTTAATGCCAATGCCAATGCCATACTGTTTTGTTACTATAGCTTTGTAATATAGCTTTAAACCAGGAAATGTGATGCTTCTAGCTTTGTTTCTAATCGCTTTGTCATGTAAAGTGTACTTACCTGACACATTTTAAATATCTTAAATACTGACAAGGTCATGGTGTAGACTTTTTCTTCAAACCATTCTAATTATCTAGCACAATATTTATTTTTAACTAAAAGAAGTGAAAATGTATAAATAGTAGAGTTCTAAGAGAAACAGGTAGCCCCAGGATGAGGCCTTTTGTCTCAATCTTAGAGACCACAGTAGATATCTAAAGTGACACAAAAAATATCAAACTGGGAAGTGAGTTATCATCTAAGCAACATTCAATCACTCACCAAAGAATTAATACGCATGTGTAATAAGTCAGAAGCATTCAATACCACACACACATAAACAAACAGGTAATATTCTCAAACTAAGAACAGTAAGAATTCCTGGCATTTGCAGGTATTTATAAGCTACTTTGTTTTTTCTATTTTACATGGATTCTCAGGAACAAAAGTAGAGATTGCAACAGAAATACAGTTGCAGAGCATGGTATAAACGAGGCAGAAAGCTTTTTGCTCTGAGCAGTTGCTGACAGAGGGAGTGAGCATCTTATTAACTTTGCTGATGGCCCTGTGTCAAATACTGTGACACAGAGCAGGTAAGGTGGTTAAGGCACAGCCATAAAGAATTAGGATGGAAGCCGAAACCGGTTTGGCTCAGTGGATAGAGCGTCGGCCTGCGGACTCAAGGGTCCCGGGTTCGATTCCGGTCAAGGGCATGTACCTTGGTTGCGGGCACATCCCCAGTGGGGCGTGTGCAAGAGGCAGCTGATCGATGTTTCTCTCTCATCGATGTTTCTAACTCTCTATCCCTCTCTCTTCCTCTCTGTGAAAAAAATCAATAAAATATATATTAAAAAAAAAAAAAAGAATTAGGATGGCCCAAGAGGTGGGTTTAGACCAATCTGGGATGGGCACCAGCACTACACATTCTCTCATCATCCTGGTGTCAGAGCTTGCCAGCTCCCTAATATAGCTCATGCTCAGTTAACATGAGCCACATTGTGTATAACCTGAAAATTTCCCTTTAGTAAAGTGTACCTAATAATTTCATAATGCAGGCTTAATTATCCATGTGGCCTTTTGCTTCTCTCCTAAATTTCCAAATTTAAAAAATACGTATATTCTTAAGGTGGAGCACCTGCCTTGGGTGGACATAACTTCTATGTCGAGGTCTGGTTGCTGTAAGGTCCAACAGACTTAAAAATTTATAACACAGGTCTGTTTCCATCTACTCGACAGTCATATGTACTCACATGCTATGAATGCCCAATAAATAATTGCTTGATTAGAATGTCAGGTCTGTTGCTTTACTGAATCAATAAGTCATTGAACTGGAATTTTCAATTAAGTGCCCCAGGTAAACAAGCTTCAGGTTGGACCCTGAAACTCCTACAGTGGAGCGGGAAACAGCTTGCAGCTAGGTCTCCAGCACGCTTAATATGTTCTACTGTTTACCCTGCATCAGTCAAACCCATGCAATGTCCCTGTGCAGAAAGCTTTGCGATCAGCAATGTGATTAATATGCTACTTGTGCTGTGGCAAGAGCTGCCTAAAGCCAGCTTTCAATGAGCTCTGTAAATGTCTTTTTTATGCCCTCCATTGAGCATATGCCTACAAAGTTCAAGTAAACAATGGATATTTGAAAGTGTAGATTATATTAGCAAATACATTCCTCCCACTTTGAACCAGTCTCCCTATGACAAGGCAGCAATGCCATCCTGCCTGCCTGTTCATTGCCCGTCTCTGAGTTCACGCCGCCTTTACACACCTTTGCGCACGCAGTTATTAGGTGACACATTTACTTCATGATAGCACCTGAACATCGACAGCAAAGAACACAGAAGACTTCAGGGATTTTTACCACAATAACAAAAACAAAAACTGTTCTCAGCAACTGACTGGAGTAAAGAGAGAGAGAACACTTTGTAGCTTGCTGTCCACATCCATACACAAGAGGTAGCTGCAGTTTTCTCAAAGCAGTCCCCGCAGGGCCCCATTTTACGAACAGCTGACCCTCCCCAAGCTGGGGAGGTGGGTATTGGATCTTATAGGTAGGGCTTTCTTTTGATTCACTCTGTCAAAAAGAAGAAGAAGAAGAAAAAAAAAAAAGCTAACCTGGAGCAAATCGTCTTCAGAAATCAATGCTTGGATGAGCCCTTTGAAAGTGTGAAACAAGATAAGAAGCAAGACCTGAGTTTAGTCTGATGGACAACACTGTGATCACACTGCAGATTTCAGGATGAACGGCTGATGCTTGTTGTGCTACAAACATGTTTACCAGAGGAACAAAGTCCAGGCCCGACGCCTGTGAAAAGCCAGGCATTGTTCTGACCTTTCGAAAGTCCTCTGGGGACTCCAATCCAGACTCCTCTTCCACTTGGTAAGCTCACAGCAGTGGACCAGCTTCCTGTGGAGTTTAGAAAAAGAAATGCCAATTTCACTTATTTGTTATATTTTTCTGCCCATTGATTTATTGCTTAAACTTATTTTTTTTCTTATAGAAATATTAAATTAAGGATGGCACCGTATTACAGTAAAAGTAGTTACTTAGTCAAACCTTGTTCTTAGAATCACAAAGAGAGTATAAATGTGTGTACACACACACACACATTTCTAAATGTACATTCTTCACACAAAAATCCACAGCTCTTTATACCTAATTTTCATTTGACCTGGCTCATTGCAAAAAAATCATAAACCTGGCAGCTAGTAGTGACTAATTTTCACCTGTGATGAGACTAATGTACTTATGCTTTAATGTAGCCATTTTTATTTTTAAAAACCAAATAAACTAAAATGAATGATTCTATTCTCTGACCAAGAATATTAGCTGCACAAACAAAAAATATAGAAAGATACAGAAGAAAATACAGATGCAATATTCTCAAAATATAAAAAGTGACAAGTTACTTAAATAATTGTTTCATATATTCAGAGTAT
Organism: Cnephaeus nilssonii; assembly: GCF_951640355.1. Classification (NCBI taxonomy): domain Eukaryota; kingdom Metazoa; phylum Chordata; class Mammalia; order Chiroptera; family Vespertilionidae; genus Cnephaeus; species Cnephaeus nilssonii. The sequence goes on from NC_137085.1 coordinate 34,364,495, forward strand.
GGGGACTGCGTTTATTTTGTTTGTTTACGAAGTTGAATCATATACTTTTTCTATGTTAAAAAAAATGGATAGATTTCTAGCTACCAAGTCCATGATCCATTTCAGTAGATCTTCCTTCCACAAAATAGCCCCTTGGTAACTCTGAGCATGAAAACTGATCTCAAGAGATAAGAGATGGAAAATTTACCATATGTTAGAACATGTGTACAGCTGGGCCTGCCTTGGATTGAGTGCTGTGAACATGGGCATTCTTAAACTTAAATGTGTCATTTCATCCATATCTTAAGCAACGCTTTCTGTCCTTTTTCTTTTTATCAGAGGGGCCCTTCAAATACACATGTTTGCTAAAATAAAATGCATACCAGGATTGAAGTTCAGTACATTTTAATGATTCGCTAATACTATTTGCTATATTTTAATTTTTATGCTTAACAAATAGTATGTGTGTGATTTACATCCTATATAATAAAAGCATAATATGCAAAGCGACTGATCGGCTGAACAGCGGAACGACCATCTGGAAGACCATCCAGACAACCATCCGGATGACCGTCTGGGACCATGCTATGACACCCACTGGTGCCAGGCCAGCCAAGGCAGGTGTGATGCAATTGGTTGGGTGCTTGGCCATCACCCCATGATCGCCCCACAGAGGGAGGCCCAGGCCGCCAACCAGCAGGCTGCGGAGGTTGGGCGGGGCCTCCCTCTGGGAGAGAAGCTGGGTCCCGGGTGCCAGAGGGAAGCTGGTGCCAGCAGCCAGAGAAAGGAAGGCCTACTCTTGCATGAATTTCATGCATGGGGCGGGGGGGGGGGGGCTCTAGTAATCAAATAATACTGCATTCTCACCCCTGGGTTCTTCTTTTCTAAAGGCAACCATTTTCAGCATTTTCTCCTGAAATATACCTCCATGACTCTAAATAATGTCCTAGTGTCTTAAATTATTTTTCTATTTTAGACATTATATTTCCATTTCCTACTGTGAAAGTTAAATATTTTAGCTTCCTTGCCTATCCACCCCAAGACATACCTACACACCACTTTTCATTAAAAATATGTCACAATTTGAAAAAAAAATAGCCCTAAGTAGTACTTTCCTTGTTCAACTTTTAATTTTCTCTAGCTTTAATAATTGGTCTGTTTTTTTCATGGTTTTCCATATCTATATGTCTATGTCTATATCTATCTATATCTATTATTAATATATCCCAAGAATGTAAAACTTCTATCAATAATCTAATACAGGGCTAGGAAAGTTTTTTCTGCAAAGGGCCAAAGAATGAAGAGTTCAGGCACTGTGAGCCATATGGTCTCTGTTGCAACTACTCAACTCTCACATTGGGGCAACATAAATGAGTGGGCATGGGATGGTCTAATATAACCTTACTTACAAAAACAAGCAAGGGGCTGGTTTGGCCTGGGCCATAGTTTGTTGACCTTGGGTCCTACACTAACTGATCCATCAATTCATTTTGAAGCTATTCCTCCTAGACATTTTGATCTTGCTTCAATCTAGATTTTAATCTCTCTGCATGTGCTACACAGCCATCATCCTGACATTTCCCAGTACCTCTCCCCTAGGTTGAATTCTTTTGTTCTAGGATCCTCTGTCTTTCTAGCTTTATACCATCCTTTCAATAGGTTGCCTAGAAAAAGCACACTGAAGGTAATCTTTTTGGTATTACATAGGTTCTCCAAGTGACTTTATTCTACCCACATGTATCTTTTATAATTTTACATGTAGAATTTTAGAGCAGAAATCATTCCCCCCTCAGAATTTTGAAGCATATCTTCCTTTTCTTTACACTTCTAATTATCATTGAATAATATGACTTTATTCTGATTCCTGGTCTTTCCTATGTGACATTTTATTATTGCTGGCAGCCTTTCAGATTTTTCTTTTTTTAATGTTCAGAAATTTTATGATGCTTCACCATGTCGTCTTTTCTGTTTCTGTTTTTTATCAATGTATTAGAATGCATTATCAATGTATATGGGTCCTTTGAATATAGAAATGTATATTTATCATTTGTGGGGCATATTTTGAAATTTTTTAGATAATTATCTCCACTATAATTTTCCTTTCTGAAATTCCTGCCAGCTGACATTTTCATAATTCATTTTATCTTTTCTCTCCCTTTTTTCCATCTATGAGATTCTTGATTCTATCTTTGAGTATAGTTTTTCTTCTTTATCTTCTAACAATCATGAAAGTTACAACAGATGATGAATAGATGAAAATATACAAAGAATCACAAATGAAGGATGTAAAAGTTCTTTGATAGCAAACGACCTGTAAGCAGCCCAAGTGTCCATCAGTAGATCAGTGTATAAAAAAAGCTGTGTTACATTTACACAATGAAATACTACTTGGCCATAAAAAGAAGGAAATCTTACCTTTTGGTGCAGCATGGATGGACCTGGAGAGTATTATGCTAAGTGAAATAAGCCAGTCAAAGACAAATGCCATATGATTTCACTTATATGTGGAATCTAATGAACAAAATTAACTAACAAACAAAATAGAAACAGACTCATAGATACAGAGAACAGATAGACAATTGTCAGAGGAGAGGTAATTTGGGGGGCTGGGTGAAAAGGTTGAAGCGATTAAGCAAGGAAAAAAACTCAGACACAGACAATAGTATGGTGATTACCAGAGGGAAAGGAGGGTCAGGGGAAGTAGAAGAGGGTAAAGAGGGGATAAATGGTGATGGAAGGAAGCTTAACTTTGGGTGGTTAGCACACCATGTAACATACAACTGATATATTATAGACTTGTACACTTGAAACCTATACAATTTTATTAACCAATGCCACCCCAATAAATTCAATAAAAATAAAAATATAAAGAAAAAATTAAAAATTGACTCCTGAGGCCTCTGACCTATTTTAAGGCTGTCTTATCGCAAAAGGAATCTCTTCAGTGACTCTAAGAATAAAGCTGAGAGACGGTCTTTGAAGTTCTGCCATATGGTGCAACATATGTACAGTTGCTATACATGCCTTGAATAGATATCAACATAAAGACACTCTTTATATACAATGTATCATCATACATAAACCTTTCAAATGAAGTCTAGAATATGTGTGTGCATGCATATAATTATAGGAATACATATGCATAAATGTGCATATGTATGTATAGTTATATTCTCAAATATGTGAGTATACAACCAGGAATTGTTTTCATGGGGACTTAAAATATTGGGAGATGCCTGCCTTGACAACTCTACAAGCCTATTTTTGAATTAATTTATTTATTAAAAAATATTTTTTGAAAATCTATTATGTACCCAATTGAATAGTGTTGATTGGCATCACACGCACTGCAAAGGAGATGGTGTTTTGTAACAAAGAGAATGTGTCACCTTCTGTAAAAGATTTTTTAGAAAGATATGGCTGGACCATATTTCCCAAATTCTCAGTCAGTAACAGTCTTCCTTGGCAAGTGTTAGTCCCATGGTTAAGGATTGTTAATAGGAATTAAAAAAAAAAAGTTATCTCTTTTTGTTTACACATTATTATGTAACTGTGAAAAGGATTAAAAAAAACTTCTACTAATTTAATTATGTCTTTAAGCCATCCTTTTCCAAGTACTCCCTGTGTTCAATTAAAGTTACAGAAAGAGAGAAAGAGAAAGAGAAAGAGAGAGAGAGAGAGAGAGAGAGAGAGAGAGAGAGAGAGAGAGAGGACAACACACACACTTCCCAATAACTACTAAGAGATGATGAAGCTGAAGGAGGAACCAAGTTCTTAAAAGAACTGAAAGGATCTGTGAAGTGTCCTCAACACCTTCAGAACCCATCTGGTCTCTCCTAGTGCTAACTTGCATCTAACCACTCAGCTATTTTTAAAAAAATGTATTTTTATTGATTTCAGAGAGAAAGGAAGAGGGGGAGAGATAGAGAAACATCAATGATGAGAGAGAATCATCAATTGGCTGCCTCCTGCACGCCCTTCTACTGGGGATCAGGCCCGCAACCCAGGCATGTGCCCCGACCAGGAATCGAACCATGACCTCCTGGTTCATAGGTCAACACACTCAACCACTGAGCCATGCAGGCCGGGCACCACTCAGCTATTTGTTTTCCTCTTACTTTCCCCTTTCATCTACCTAGCACTTCTCTCATTGTTGTCCTTCCCTGCCTATTTATTTTCTTCTGGTCTTTTACTTGTTTATAATTTCTCTGCTTCATTATACTAAAGAACCATTTCCTGTGTAGCCCCTAAAAATCTTAATATACAGACACTCTATAACATAATTCTATAGCCAATAAATGCCTAAAATCTTAGAGAATGGTGGCAGAAATAAAATGTCAGGGTGAAGGCAACAAATTCAAATTTTAAGGGTCATCAGAAGTCCAGATGTTACTCTAATCATTATATTTGCTTGAAACAATTCTACCACTCACAAGTCATTGTGATAGGGCACCTGTAAAACTCTCAAAGGTGGATTCTAGTAACTTTCCTCTCATGAGATGCATTCTTTCCCTTAAATATATGAGAGCACATTTTTCTTGAGAAATAATAATAATCAACTAGCAAGATGAAAAAAGTCATATATAACACATATTTCAAATAACAAATGATTTAATATAACAACATATTATAAAGAAAAACTTTCAAGTCTATTACATTTTCAAATAGTAAAATCAAGTCCGATTTGGTTCCCAATGATTTAAGCACTGTCTTTGCTTCTCATTAACCACAAGATATTTATGATTAAATTGTTATTCCTTGTGATTTGTGGTGCAAATCCTATAGTGAGTGCTATGTTTCTCCCAATGTGTTAGTTTAGAGTGGGTACTTATTACACATTAATTCGATCAGTCTCTGCCATTAATGGGCCATGCAAGTACAGTCTCATGTCTCTCCAACAACATGGTAATTATTTCTTCAGTTAGAGTTGTCGTTGCCAATAGTTATACCTGGGGCTGTAGACACAACACTAAAGAACACTTCCATGCTATTCCTCCAGTCCAAGAACATAGTAGAATTTGCACGTACACCAAATTATCTGCCAAAAAGTCTTCCAAATCACTGAAGCTAAAGGCTTTGGCTTTGTTGATTAGTGTTAGTCAAAGGTAGCTCTGTAAGTAAGATTTTTTTGCAGCAGCATTTTAATTTGTCCAAGCTAGGCAATAAGACATAACAGCAGTGGCAGAATAATTGCCACATTTATGGAGCAAAACTATATGCTTGGAAATGTGTTCTATGGACATGATCTGATTTTATTTTAATTTTTATGGTGACGCATGAGGGAGATGGTATTTCATTATTTTACTAATGAGTAAATAGCCCCTGGGAATGAAAGCAACATGTGCAAACCATACAACTAGTAAATGGAAAAGTTGGGATTTCATCCCAATTTTATATGATTCCAATTCTATGTCCTTAGACAAAAGAATATATTGCTTTTCCTCCCAGACAGTTCTTGCTGACTCCATTTCTACAAAGATCCTAAACATTCTAAAAAAAAAAAAAAAGTTCAAAGTCTTGGATTCTTGTTTTATTCTTTCCTTTCTCCTCACCACAGGCAATTTTGTTGCCAAATTTATTGCTGATTCTACTTTTAAATATTTGGTACAGCTGTCTCTTCGTTTCTGTTTACTACCACTACCCTGTTGAGATCCTCCTTCCTTTCAATAGTGCCTTAACCCTTGTTTCCCCTTTTAGCAGTCAAGTCTCTCTTCATTCCATCTCAGGGTTCCTCAGCCTCAGCACCGATGACGATCTCTGTTGTAAAGGCTTTGTAGGACTTTTAGCAGTATCTTAGACTCTACTCACTAGATTCTATTTACTCTTCCCATCCAGTTGTGACAACCAAATGTATCTTCAGACCTTGACAAATGCCCCTGAGGGGCAAAATCACCTCCAGTTGAGAACCACTCATCTTCACTAATAGTTAAGCATCCATGCTTTGAGTGTTACTCCCTGGTTCAACATGTTTCAGGACAAATGTTTTAGATTTATCTTTCTTATCTTCTTTGTGCATCCTTTGCTCCAATGAAACTATCCCAATTGCTGTTACTTAGATATAACCTGTCTTCATGCTCTTGCCTACCGAATTCTTCTACCTCAATGCACACTCTTATCACTTTCTCTTCCTATAATCCAATTCATCCTCCAAGTTCTATCTCAAAAGTTGCCTCCCATAGAGACTTCTGTGCTACCCCCAGCCAGAAATGATGGCTTCTTTTTCTGTGCTGCCTCATTAGGGATTGGGTTTGTCTCTGAGGATACTGAATTGATACCAACATTCTTTGAACTGTAGCTACCTGTACCCATCTCCTTCCCTACTTCACTGTTAACTACTCAGGAATAATCGTCATGCCTCAGTCACAGTTTATAACCCTAGCAATGCCTAGTACCTATTAAGAGTACAATAAATATTTGTGAGTTAAGTGCTACTAAAAAAATAAATCCTCCTTATGCCTACACTGAAAGCATACATTCAATGTCAGGAAACTTCTTTTAGTCCAGTACACACAGCAGAGAGATATATAGTATGAAAATGCCAATGCAGTATCCAGTTATACAAGTTCCTGGGCTCCAAGTAAACTGGAATGTGTGCCCTCAAATTTGCCAGTGGGATCACCAAGCTGCATAAGAAACAAGAACAGTCACCATGTCAGGACTGGAAATTACAAGGTAGCTCATTTGTGCTGGGGGTGCTACCAGGATGGGTGGGAGAAAGCAGGTGGGAATCATGAGCAAGGGAGCTGGAGAAAGCTGCCTATCATGCAAGGAGGTGAGATGTGGCCTCTGGCTGTGGGGACAGACATTGGCCAAGATAATCATTTTGTACAAGACAACACTATGTTTCACCGAGCCAGAGGTGTGGACTAATGAATATTTCTCTGGTTTGACATAAATCCGAATTACTAAAATTCATATCAATCTGCACCCAAAAATGATGGAACATGTAAGCAGTCATTGTTTAGATCCTTCAGGCCAATGATTTAATACTATAAACAAGGTGAGGGAGGGAGACTTTAAAAATGTCTTTAAGATCATTAGATTATTTAGTATCCTAAAGATACTTGGGCAGGCATACTTTAAGGGCTGTTATATATAGCTGGTACACAAGGTATATGCTACCAATCAGATGGTTTTGTCATGCAGAATAGCACAAAAATGGTAAACATGCAAAACCAATGCCCTTTCAGGGTTTAAATAGAAAAGTGACATTTCACAATGTGCTGCACAAGTCCACCAGGTTGGCTGTAAACCAATCCAAAACACATCCAGTACTTCATCCCAGAAAGTCTTTATGAGCAGTAACACACATTCAATAAACTTCCCATCAAATATATCCCCTGAACGTGACTGCAGCATGCCCGGTGCCAGCCTGACAGGGAACTGCGGGGTTGGGTGGTTTCCAGCCTCCTCTCAGGACTGCATCCTGCAGCTGTCCCAGTCGCCCTTTCAGTGGAGTATGGGCTCCGGTTGCTATAAGATTGAAATCTGTCTCATTGGTGGTGAGGTGGAAAGAACAAGTAGATTGAATTCAGGATTTTTGCATTTTAAATTGTATTTTGAATGAATGTAATGCACACCAATAATTTTAGAACGGAATAGTGGTTCTCTGAGCCAAGCTTCCAAGAAGAGACAGTTGCTTATCTTCATTCTTGTCATACGCTTCTCCTCCCTCAGCCCCCCTTCTTCTCCGCCCACCATGTTCATTTGTGACAGTTGCATTTCTTTTAAAGCACATTCTCTTATCCATACTGTATGCTCTTTTATTTAGGATTTTTCACACATCCTTCACATCTTCTTTGCAGCTCCACTCAGTAAGCACTAAGTCCTAAACGCGCCTTTGCACTTCATGGCTATTCCTTTATCACAGACATTTTCTGTCGCCTCAAGGAAGACCTGAATAATTTTTATTATTGAAATCTGAATTTTTTCCCTCCCAAGCAGATGGAGAATGTGTAAATGTGTCTAAAGACTTAGAATAGCATTAAATCTGTTTTTTGGGTGTTTTTTTTTTTTACCTTCCTACAAAGCCCTGGGAATCAGAGTATTTCTCCGGCACACATTAAACCCAAGAGGGGAGAAAGATAGCAATGATTCCCCAACTTCTAGAGCATGTTACCAAACCTCCCTGACACACAGACTTTTGTTTGGCCGGGGGAGCCAATTTCCCCATCTTTGGCAAGACAGATTGATTCTCAAGTCATCCATGGGTGGAATTCCATTATCCCATTATATATCGATTGCAAGATGTGAAGCTTTAATTGTTGCTGTTTGTCAGGGCCCTTTGCCAGGAGATGTGTGGGAAATAATGCTGCACAGAGAGCCCCTACCCACCCACCTGCTACACTCACAGTCTCCTCCAGAAATTGACTTGGTGGGTATTCAAATGCATTTCCCAGACTAATAAGACTACCTTGGGTGGTTAGGTTCCCAGGACAGATCATGAAAGCCCAATTAACCCTTAAGATAAGAGGACATTCCTTCATTTTTATTTTAGGCTTCTCATACACCAAACTATTATTTGTTCACATGATACCTACAGACACACAATTCAAACACATCTCTTGCTATTTTACACGTCAAAGGCTTTAGTAATCCTATTCTCATTGATATGAACATTTTTTCCTTATCTCTTCATGGGAGGAACTCTTGCACATCACTTTGGTTCTCATACAATCCCTTCATAGCCCATCCACCTTCCAACTGAAGGTGGTTCTCCGGGTTCCATCACAACCCAGGCATACGCAGTGCGACACTGCAGTGCTTACAACATTGAACTAACCTACAATATTAGGCTACTCTTTGTTTTACTAGACTTAAGTTCTATGAAGGTTTGGCCACCATTGTGCCCAAGAAGTAGTAGTTATTCAATAAATTTTATAAACTAACTTAATTGGCAGTCACACAAGTTCTGTCCCCAGGAGTCCTCCTCCAGCACACTGTGTCCCTCTCTTCCTGCCAGACACAACCAGTGAGACTCTGTGACAGCTTCAAATTCACTTCTGAAAGACTCCAAGTCATTATCAATAAAGAAGTTTTTTAGCTGTGTAGACAGCTTCAGGAAATCCAGGGTCATGGGAGATGGGAGGCAAAGAAGAGATTGCTTGGAAAATTCAGAGGCAGCAGAAGCATGTACTCTGACAGGGTAGCTGGCAAGCTAAGGTCAGAGAGGCTTGGGGAAAACTAAAAGTACCAGAAATGCAGGAAAGCTGCCACCCCAAATCTCAGCTGCTCGTGGCATAGAAATGGATGTTCCTCAAGAGAATGCTGTCCTCTCAGTGCCCTCTGCCATGTGCCAGTGCCAGGCACTTCCTGCTCCAGAAAATAATGCATTTTCCTCTCCTGCCTCCAAAATTTCACAGAAGTGTTTCTCAATGGGGGAATCTAACCAGAGTTATGAGGATGGGTTTGTTACTGAGAGACAATATCTGGTGTAATGGTAGAATAGAGGAACTCAAAAATTATTTAAGTGAATAAATTGATGAATAATTAAATGAAAAGATTCATGGATGGATGGATGGATATTTTCTCACAGAATAAGCTACTAATCTCCAGAGATGGATGTAATGAAGTCAAGTGTCAGGCAAAGATTAGACTAGGAAAGCAGTAAGGCCCTTTTGCCAGACCCTCGGGTCTGTGGGTCTCGTGTTGAAATTGATCGCACTCACCAGGCCAGAGCTCTCTGTTGCTTAGTTCAGGGAATTGAATCTCTAATTTTAGAATTTTAGGTATTTTCTAGTCTGTGGTGAGAAGTTTTAAGGAGGCAATTAAGAGCCCTTCCAGAATCCCTAAACCTTGCCATAAAGTCTACTGCTTCATTCCACCTATTAATAAAGAGTACTCGTCTACTAAAGCAGGGCATATGCGTGTCTGTGAGCAAACGCACATGTGTGCACACACAGTTCTTCATTTGTATTTTCTATAGAAATTAGTCCTAATTTTAAAAGTTTTTAAGAAATTGTCATCTCACATTAGACACAATTATCCTTTGTTAGGTATAAATATCCACAATGCTTAATAAACTTTTACGAATACATTATAATGGAAATAATAGTGCCTCAGCTATTGGAGACTAGGGTCTCAAACACCAATTATTACAATGACTTCCTGAATGACAACATACATTTTCCACCTCTTAGACCAAGCATGTCAAACTTAAAGGCTAGCACAGGCCAAATAAACAAGGTTTAAGTATGTGGGCCGCAAAAAAACAAAAGCTTCAATTTTCACAGAAACATAGGTTTATTTCGATAGAGACATGCTGAATACAAAGGGCTGAAATAAATAATTGTTAACATAATAGAATGTTTTAATAAGAATTAATAATTTTCTTGAACATTAATGTAGCAGTGAATAACTGCACAAATTAATAAGCATAATGCAAATAAATCTATTTTTCTTGTTTTCTGAAAGTGAAATATTTCCTGTTGTGCACACCAAACAAGTCAGTACAAGACTAATGACATAGCAATCGGCTTCTAAAATATTTGCTGCTAGTATTAGTGGAGAGAAATGGTGTGCCTGTGTGTAAGGCGCATAAGGGAAATGAATGCAACACGATTATAGTAATCAGTCATTAGCGAACATTGTAGTTCATTATTAATAATCTATAATAATAAAAGCGCATTATGCTAATTAGGCCAGATGTCCTTCTGGACCACCTTCCGGACGGAGCCCGGGCTGTGAGGGAAGCCAGGGTCCCATGTGCCAGAGAAAAGCCAGTGCCGGTAGCCAGGGGAAAGAAGACCTACTCTTGCACGAATTTCGTGCATTGGGCCTCTAGTTATGTATAACAGGATATTGTAAAAATTAAGTTACAAAATTTTTATTAAAATGTTTCTTACATACCATTATATTGGCTGGGTCACAAAAATATTCATTGTGGGCCGCATGCAGCCTATGGGCCGCGTGTTTGACATGCTTGTCTTAGACCAGTGGTCAGCAAACCGAGGCTGGCGAGCCACATGCGGTTCTTTGGCCCCTTGAGTGTTCTAATGCCACTTCTTCAAAATAGACTCGCCCAGGCCAAAAACTGACTTCTGCGCATGGGCCACGAAGTTTCAATTGTGGTATTTTGTGGAAGAGCCACACTCAAGGGGCCAAAGAGCCGCATGTGGCTCGCGAGCCGCGGTTTGCCAACCACTGTCTTAGACCATCAGTTTCTTAATTTGAAAATTAAGAGTTTTGAAATGTATAATCTCTGATGCTGCTTCAAGGTCTCCAGAGTTATGGTTCTATATTTTAATTGTCACCTGTACAAAAATGAATGCATAATAATCTGGCCACTCGGTGTATTTCTCTTGAGTACCTCATTTATTTGATATCAAAGATACTATAAATCGTGCACCTGATCAGTTTTCCCCTTTGCACTGGCTGATAGAAAGCTCAGGGCAAATAGGTGGTTGATCTCCAGCAAAAGTCTAGAATACTTTTGGTACCCATTTGAGTTACAAATACACTGAGTGGCCAGATTATTATGCGTTCAGAGATCAGTGTATATGAGCCATGCCTTCAAGCCTTAAGCACATGCTCCATTGTCCCACCAGACTTCACTGACACAACATAAATTCAAAGATAAAATTATTAAGGATTTCAAGCCAGCAGAGTTGTGAAAAATTAAAACCAAATTTTGGACCTTTTATGAGTAAAGACCCCTGACTGCTTGCCTGTGAAGCTGACATTATCTTGTAGCCACTCAAACTTCCTGGGCCAGGTTAATATTCCTTCCATCACAAGAGCTGTAATGTGTCTGGCAGGGCAGGAGAGAATGGAGGGTCATGGGAAGCCAACTGCTATCTACAGACCACAATGGGATGGGCTGCAGAGCTCTGAACAGGAAAATTCTACCAGCCTATTGTTGTTTTTTAATACATTTTTGTTGCTTTCAGAGAGGAAAGAAAAGGGAGAGAGAGATAGAAACATCAATGATGAGAGAGAACACTGATCAGCTGCCTCCTGCACACCACACACTGGGGATTGAGCCTCCAACCTAGCATGTGCCCTAACCAGGAATTAAACTGTGACCTCCAGTTCATAGGTTGATGCTCAATCACTGAACCACACTGGCTGGGCAGCCTGGCATTCTTACCCACTTCTCCAAGGGTAAGGTTCTGGGCAACTACTGACTTCCTGCAAAGCCTTACCTTGATTCCAGTTGGCAAGTCCTTTCCCCCTAGGGTAGGTTCTAGAGAGGCCAATAAAAGGAACATGGGCTTTGGAGACAGGGAGACCTGAATTCAAATCTGACCATGGAACCGGCTGGCATGGCTCAGTGGTTGAGCATCAACCTATGAACCAGGTGATGGTTTAATTCCCGGTCAGGGCACATGCCTGGGTTGTGGGCTTGATCCCCAGTTGGAGGTGTGCCGGAGGCAGCTGATCAATGATTCTCTCTCATCATTGATGTTTCTATCTCTCTCTCTCTCCCTCTTCCTTCTTCTCTGAAATCAATAAAAATCTGACCGTGGTCACCTAGGTACAAATAATTTGACCTCTTTGAGTCACATCTTCTCAAATGTTAAATGCAGATACTAATACCTCCCTTAGAGCTTATATCATAAAGTGCCTGAAATAGTCCAGTAGTGTGGTATCTGCTTTGGGTGGCATCAACCTCCACCAGCAGGAATTTTGCATAAGGACTTCCAGCATCATTTCCCATAGCTGATGTCACCTGTCAAGAGCCTGATCTTATCCAAAAATGGCTCTCTGGGGCTTTCAACAGCTACATCAGCAGCAGTGCTCAGCTATGCCCAGCACCTCCCTTGCCCTTGACTTCTGGGGTACGCTGGTGCCTCCTGCACCTCTGGAGACCTCTAGGCAGATGGAAAACTCAAGGTCCTCCTTGCGTCAGCCCTCTGGCTCTTGCTGAGCCCTGGAAGAGCAGTGACAAGGTGGCATCACTCCTCAAGGACCTAATGAGAGGGCCCCAGAGTGGTATTCAGAGAGGATGAAAGTCCATGTGGTGCCACACATCTGGCTCCTTACTCTCGCTGGGCTGAATTTGGAGCAGGATCTGGGTCTTCTGAGTGTCGTAGTTCAGGTGAATTTCCAGTCTCCACCAGGCTCTTTCCCCAAAGGATGAATGCCAATTGTACCCTTCTGACAGGGTCTGAATTCTGTATTTTACATAACTGGAAATTTGGCAAAAGTCCCAAATCCCTCTTTGCATAAAGCACCAAAGGACTCAAGAACACATGCCAAGAGGACTCCCAAAATAGTCTCCGTTATACTGTTGCCCCCCCAAGATAGATAGATAGATAGATATGCAAACTCAGTTTTAATAGTGCCTTAGGTTAGATTCATTATATATATATATATATATATATATATATATATATATATATATATATATTCTGCTTATCTAGTCACAGTCAGATTTCAAACCCCTGGGGGACTGTTCTGGTAGTCACCCTTGCCGTGTAGGAGCTCAGCAATGCTCGCTGGTCTGGTTTATGCAGGTCAAGGCTGTGAAGTGCTCGTAACCTGAAGGACAGGCTTCACATTAGAGCCACAGTCATTGTGTTTAAAAAGGGTCTACCATCATGGATTTGCTATTGGGCATTTGGACCTGGGCCCTTTGTACCACAGCATGTCCAAGTTTAAGTGCTTAGGACATGGCAATCCTGTTAAAATGTAGATCCTTACTCAGTAATTCTAGGATGGATCCAGAGTTTCTGCTTTCCTAACAGGCTCTTAGTCTGAGGACCATGCCCTTAGTCTGAGGACCACAATTTGAGAAGCAAGGATTTCAACAATGCTCATTTTACAGGGGAAAAATAGAGGCACTAAGAGGTGCCGAGCACAAGGGAGAGGCCTTACTTCTCACTCTTTGGCTCTCGCTGTGCTTGCTGAGCTGGAGGGCCCTTTAGATGAGGTTTTTGGCCCCTTCTCTCCTCACTCCTTCACTCGGGCTGTTTTCTTTGGCTCTGCAGACCCTACTTTAGAGCTGGAGACTCAGGGCCAAAAGTCAACATTTTCATGACAGTCCCGCTGGAGCCCCACCAGAGTTCAGAGCGAGGTTGAATTTGCTCTGGCCGGGCTGCTGACAATCACTTTTGGGTGCCCCAACTCCCAGACTTGAAGATGGAAACATAATACCTCCCCTGAGGAAGTGCTTTTATTGAGTCCATGAAAAAGAGAGCAGGCCATGTGCTGTGTCTAATTTCAGCTCTACTCCCTCCATGTGGCGTGTCTGCGAGGCAGCGGTGCTCCTGGCTGGGTGATAGCAGAAATGTGGCAGGAGTTAGAAAAAAATTGGAACTTGTGTAATAGCAGAAAGCTATTTAAAGCAGCACAAATGGTTACAGTGAGCCTGTGCTTCTTTTGATATTAACAAGGATTCTTAAATGATGAGATGACTTGTCTAAGAAAGAAACATAGATAGTCAAGAGCCTCCCTCTTTCTTAGCCTTCTCCACCTCACTTAAAAATACACTTATTGACAACATGATCTTTGGCACAGAGATCAGGGAGATCTACATCGGCTTGGTTTTAAAACTGTGTTCTAAGGTTCAATGCAGAGAAGCAATGTGGATAATAATAACGCTGTGGATGTCTCCTAACAAGGTGATGGAATTGAAGACATTTCCCTAGGACTGTTTTAATAAAAGCCTGGAACTTTATTCTTTTAGTTGCTGGAGGAAATTTTCTCCCCTATCGGGAGCAACAATGATTGGCCCTGTATGTTTAATAGAGTCTTGTGGAGATTTTACCTCCAGGGAGCCCCAGGGAAGAGCACTTTTTTAAAAAGTGCAGTCAAAGCAGTTTGCAAAGAAACGATGATTCAATACTAAATTTAAAATAGAGTCATTCTGAATATTCTATGTATATAAACCTGGATGAAAGAAATGCTAATGCTTAATTATTCCACCATTTAACTCAGAACTTTTAATTTGAATCAATGACACAGCCCACACTGAGTAAGTAGGATACAGCAAAGGGAGCTAGCGAAAGGAAAGGTATATTTATTCACTAGTATTTTTAAATGTATCCTCCCGCTCCTTACCACACACATGATATGATGTCTAATTCTTACCTTCTCAGACACTTAAGATTATGTAGCTCCTCTTTCTTCTTAGCTCATTTACCAGCTGAATTTCACCAATATAACCACAAGAGACAGCTTCCATTTCTGCGTGGTGCAAATCTTTAAAAAAATAAATAAAGGGAGGACATACATTTTCACAGCACCATAACAGGTGCTTGGGGGTTCATACATCTTGCCTAGATCAGATTCTCTATTTGAGTAGTGGCCTTTTTTTTCAACAATAATTTGTAATCAATGAACACTTTACTGGAACAGAAAAAAATTTACATTGACTGGACAACCACAAAAAGAATTATAGGGTGTTTTTGCTACCTGTGAGTAAATAAATATACTTTTGGCATTCCTGGATATCTGATCCATTAAGTGAGCCAACACAACCATTCGTCCTGCTGTTTTTTACGGTTTAAATAAATTCTGGAAACCTATTACAGCACTCAAGGGTGAGTGCTTCTGTGGTTAAGCTTCAGGAAATATTATTATGTAGCATAAAGTGCAGCAAATGAGATGTCAGGAGACAGGGGTTCCTCTCCTGATCCACCCCTTACAGTTGGTGTGACCCTAGGCACACCTCTTTGCCTTTCTAAACTGAAGTTTTCTTATCTGAAAAGAGAGAAATTTCATTCATGTATTCAACAAATATGTATCGAGCTCCCTTTGCACCAAGCATTTTCTTGTTCTGGGACATTTTAGTGAACAGAAAAAGCATGGACCCTGTTCCATGTTGGTCTAAATTCTAGATTCTAGAATCTATGGTCTAGAGATGATCTATACATTTTTTCCCAGAACTGAGACTCAGTGTTTCATTATTTCCAGAGCTTGTCAGGAGGTAAGAACTTGAAGTGGCAGCAATTAAGGTGGAGACAGTTCGGATTGTTTTAGTAATTTTATGTTTTTGTTGCTTTTTTCTAGTTTTGCAATTGGCAGCATGGGACTATCTAGGCACAGGTATATAACAAATAAACAAAGACAGGAAAAGTCCGTGTGTGTGTGTGTGTGTGTGTGTGTGTGTGTGTGTGTGTTTGTGTGATCCGTTTTCACTCAGTTTCTTTCTACATCCTGATCCATGTAAGGCCCTTCAGACATTGCTACTCTTAAACCTGGCCTCTTCTAACCTGAGCAGTGGATGACGATTGCCATTTAGTATGTGTAAAAGAGCAAGTAACTATTTCAATATGACAATGAGAAGGAGACTTAGAAAAAGTTTCCAATTTCACAGCAAGTTTTCTTTCATTTAGACTACTATTTCTCCTCATACCAGTCAGCAGAACAAAATAAACTTGGTTTTATGTCTAAAAATGAAATAGCAAATAGAAATAATGTTGATTCCTTGAACTGGTAGCAACAAACTTTGGGAAGTAAGAGATCCCATTCAATTCAATCCAATAACTAGTCTTTTCATAGCTGTATACCAGATACTATGCTCAGGGTTCAGATGCAAAGAAGAAATTGACCAAAGTCCCTCCACTTATAAAGCATCTGATTGTCAGTGGAGAGATGTGAAGAAGTCAGACTATGATCTAATATTTGAAATAAATAAATAAATAAGTATTAAAGGTGCTATGGTAAAGGAAAAACAAAACAATTCACACTGAGAGAGCCAGAGAATGTGTCGGAACTGGATGCTTGTGCTACAGCCCCAATGGCTGATGAGATGAGTTATACTTCATGGGCCACCAGTCCAGGGCCTGAACCAGACTGACCACCCTGAGGCAACAACTCTGAGAACTGAGATCAGTGTGAGTGCAATGTTCCTTTGCCCATGCTGCAGGCTCACATAATGCCCCCCAAACTTTACACTCAGATGTCATTTTAGGAGGTTCAGGAAGGGAAGCAGAAATCTGAAAGACTGAATTGACCCCAAAGATACTAAGGAAAATAAATGATTTCAAACCAGAAGAGAAACTGAAATCCATTAACAGTCAAGTTAAAGTATGCCAGCACCTGTGCTACCAGGTGAGGGCGGATTTTATGAGGAAGAATCAATTATGAAAAATAAAGAAGCCAGATGTTCTCAATGTATCTGAATCACCTTTGTTACAGTGTAAAACCTGTTTTATCTCCTCTGCCACCTCTTAAAGGCACCCAAAATTCAACATGCCCAAAGTAGAAATCATGGATAGTTCCCATCCACCAACCGAGGCCTTTTACAGTATTTTCTATACCACTGGCACCACCACCCACCCAAATTTAAAATCCAAAACCCTAGGAATCACTTTGCCCTTCATATTAAACCTATCCCCTACTGACAATGAATGTATTTACCAAGTATATATTCAATTTTTCCATTTTATCTCTCTCTCTAGAACCACTATGTTCTCTCTCTGGCATCTATCTATCTCTTTTTTCCATACTCCAGAAAGAGATAGCACTGAAAATGCAAGTGATCAGATCACCAACCACCACCATGTAACCCTCCCCATTTGCCTCAGCCTACCGATTAAATTGGTAATGAGGTTTGGAAAGTGCTTTGTGGTTTGTCTCCTGCCTGCTTTGCAGGCAGTACTGCTTCCTACTACTCTCCTCCATGCTCTGTGCACTCACCCTTCCTTCAGCCTCTCTTTTGGGTCTGCTCCCTCACACTTCATTTTGGATCTTAGTGTGGAACTACTTCCCACTCTACCCCTTTTTCCTGATTAATTCTTACCCTTCCTTGAGATCCCAGCTTCCTCAGAGAAGCTTCTGGATCCCGAAGCCCTGTCAGATCCCCTGCTATCTGCCTTCACACTGTGAATATTGTTAACCTTCCTTGTCTACCATTTATATCAATCTTTAATTATACATCTCCCATGGGATAGGCAGGGCCACATCTGACTTTGCATCGCAGGCCCATAGATGCCACTCAATAAACTGAGAGTGAATGAATGGATCTATTCTCTTTCTAGAGGATGGACTTTTCCTGATATTGTCTCTTTCACCTCTCTGGTATAAAAAAGGTTTTGAAAAATCCTTGCTAGATACTTTTTTCTTCTCTTTTCTCCTTCTCCTTCTCCTTCTCACCTCTCTCTCTCTCTCTCTCTCTCTCTCTCTCTCTCTCTCTCTCTCTCCCCACCCCCCCGCCTCGCTCTCTCCCTCTCTCCAATTTACTGGTTAAAGTAAATAGAAACCACAATAGGAAACAGCAAAACAATAGACTATTGTCTATTTCCATAATTTTGAGTACAACTCTTAAAAATCTGGCTTTTCCTCTATTGATAACTAGATGATACAACTTTGAAAAGAATTTATGACTGTCTACCAAATTGTCAAGGAGGCTGACTGAGGCTGAAATTATAGCAGAAGAGTTTCAAATCTAACTTTCCCACACCGAGGGAGCTCTCCTTCCTTCTTGCAACCCTATTTTAATTGCTTCCTTCTAAAGTTTCAGCATTGTATTGCCTAGCTCTTGTACTAAATGTTGAAATGAGTATAATAACTTATCCTGACCTTGGTGAGTAATGTTCAGGCAATTATTTCCAGTTCTAAACATTAAGTGTTCATTTGGCACAAGAGAACTGTTATGGTGGTAATTCCAGTACCACCAACAAGGGGAACTAGCTGAGAATGTACATTTTTGTTTTGAAAGACCTGGATTTTTATTTGTAAATGAATGATACTATCTCCAATCTTTGTTTTTAAGTTAGTATAGTCTTGCATGTAATCATTGAAGGTTTGAGTCTCTGTCTCATCCACAAAGGACTTGATGAGAAGCAATAACAGCATAATTCCAACCACACACACACCTCATTTACTTTATTTCTATGCAAAAATGTATTCCATGTTCCAGCAATGGATAGCAAGATGGGAGTCTTGCACTTCTCATTGAGGTTAGATGGTCTAGCTATAAGGACAACAGGAGGTAATCAAGGAAGCTATTCCTGGCTTTAGTTTCTGTAGCTACTTTAAGTCTTTGCAACTCTCCACCTCTAATGAACTGCCACCACTACAGAGCACTTTCTCCAGGTGCTCTGGATTAAAACCATGCAGACAGTAACAGAGGCAGAAGTTCCAGGCCAGACTTGACCCGAGGCCCAAGGCTCCTGATCAAATACTTGAGTATACAAATGTCTGTGCCCTGCATTCATAGATAGGCAAGCTCATGCACAAGTTATAGGATTCTCTCAAAAGGTGGACTTTCTTAAAATTAATCTCACCACTTCTAATGCCATATAAGTGGGACATTCAGAGAAAACTAGTGGCAACAGCTTGTAATGGCAATTGACATTCATTCCCTCATAATGAGCTAATTTTCCCTCAGTTCTCTGGGACAGTAAAGTAAAATATCGAAGTACCTTGCTATCCCCACCAAAAGTTCTGTAATTATGCTTAAGTTTAACAAGAGCCTGGCTGAAAGATGACTGAAAAGACTGAGAATCACTTACTTGGGCAGCATCATAGAAGGAAGACTTCAAAGTTATGTTAATTAGAGGTATTATAGCCTGAAGATAAAAATGTTCTAATGAGCAAATTATAGATACCCAGCACTTCAGTAGGCACTCAGATTGCATACTTGGGGCTGCATATATTGGTTTCTACATTAGCACCTCTTTTATACAAAAATAATTTGTCCTAACTTCCAATCAAAGCTACTTTACTGGAAAAGAAGTACAAAATTAATTAATTAATCAATTAATTAAGCAAGCAAGCGAAAGGACTTAGTAAGTCTAAACATAGTATTTCCTTTCAGGAAACAGATACAGTTAGAGGCAAACATCCCAGAGAAAGAAAAACATAATTGGCTTTCACTCTTTTCCTCATTCAAGCATTTATTGATATGCCATTATGTAAAAGTTATCATGGTTAGCAGTAGGAGCTGCTTCCCACCCACCCTTACCCCCAAGAAGCAGGAAAGTTTCAAGTTATCAAAGTGAAAGTAGATATGGTCGCAGGACAAACTGAAAAAGAGCCTGAGTAGGGGCAATTAGAAAGAAGAGAACCCTGGGAGGTGAGAGCTAGAAGGTGTCATTCTGAGTGAGTGGGGAAACTGCTGAGGAGGTGAAATCCACCCTCACCTCCACCTCCACCTCCACCTCAGGGAGCCTGAGGAAGAGCCTCCCAAATGGAGGGGCGCAATGGGATAAGTAACTCTCCAGCTACAACCAAGAAATACTGGAAAACAGATAGAAAGGAAGCAAAACCTAGAGAAATATGGGGATAGACTAACATTGTTAAAGGAAACCTGTTTCCAGATGGTATCAAGAGAATTTTAAATATCATAAGAAAAAAAAAAAACCTGCTCTCCAATATGCATCTCAGACCACATTTTGAATTGGATGAAAATAGAAACTTGTGTCCTTTTTGAACAGTGATTGTTTTAAGTTTGGCCCAGGAATATGGTACATAATTGGGTGTAGGAGAATCCAGGGACCCCAGAGTGAATCTAGACAAGAGGTATAACACTGGTATGTAGTTATATGATCATTCTGGATTTCATTCTCAACTCTTAACTTCTTTAAGGAATTCTGACACTATAAATTTCTAAGGGTAAAAAAAGCCCTGTTGAAAAGGTAGCATATGGGAAAAGAATTTTGATTCTGCTTTCTTCAAATATGAAAGAACTTCTTCAGCTGCAACATTCTGGACTCTTGAAAATTTAGTTGATTCTTGTAATGTCATGAAAAAGGAAACTGCAACAGATTGAAGCAAGACAAGTTTTAGCTGTATTTGAGGACTTAAAGATCAAGGTAGTCTAAAAAGGAACTTGAGTCAATTCCAAAAATGCAAGAGAGAGGGGAACAAAGAGGAAAATTATTTTAAAAATACATTTAGGAGCTAAGTAGCTATAAACATGCTCTTACCTGTATTTTTTATTGTTTGGGGGTTTCTGAAGCCCTAGCTGGTTCTGAGTGTTGCTATGAGGTTATAAAGACACTTTCAACTGTAGGAAGGAATAGAGACAGGAGTGTAATAGGAAGCAGAGATAAAGTGTAAGAGAACATAAACAAATTTCATAACCTGCTTTGGGTTCAATTATATCTCAAGTTAAAACCCACTTAAAAAGAAAAGATTTACTAAAGACACAAAACCTTTTACTAAAAAAATGCTTGTGACATTTGTTACCTGTTTATATATGCGCATTTTGAGACTAGAATGCAATCATTTATTCTCCCACATTATATCTACTCTCAAGGAGGTTGCTTTCTGGTACACAGATAGCCAGGGAAGAGACAAATCCAACACAGGATGATGATGATTATGGTGGTGATAATGATGATAAAGGATAGAGTTGGGTACAAGATACCTTGAAGAATAGGAAAGGAATCCTCTACATCACCTGGAAAGGCAAAGAAAATGTCCAAAAGCAGATGTCACTTGAATTGGATTTAGAAAGAAGGGTGAGTATTTTCCAGTTGACCAAGGTGAAGGTCATTCCAGGCAGAAGGCATAGCACAAGAATATATAGGGATACCTGTGAGGTTTAGGGTATTTAGAGAATTATAAATTGTTAGAAACAGGAGCTTGGGGGAAGGCAATGACAAGAGATGCAGGTGAACAGATGGGTGGAGCCCAGATTACTGAAATGATGTTATGGAGTTTAGGTTCTATACTATAGGTAAGATGAAGATATAGAAAGTTCATAGGAGAAGAATGACATGTCCAAATTTCTGCTTTGAAATATTTTTAGCAATGAGTCTATCAGGGCCAATAGTTCTCCCATCATATTGATTAGTTAAGATAAGATTTCTCAGTAACCTTTGACCTTGTCATCAATAGGTCAAATGTCCGAGCTTTTCTCAGAAGTTTCTGAATGTAACTATATGACTTTCTGACATCTAATCCTTGCCCTCTAGAAAAGTTCTAGCCCTGATCACCTTAGTAAGAAGACACTGATCTCCAGAGGAATAAAATTAACCACTGGGAAAAACATGTTTCTTCTGTATTCTTATTTGCTGGTAAAGAGGGACCAGTAAGAGACTCTTTCATTTTTTCTGACTCCACTATTAGGAGTACTCTGGTTGTCAATGCATTACTAATAGGAGATCTAGTCTGATTCTCATTTAATGAGAAGGAGGGAGGAACCTACTTTAAGAGTTATCAAAAACAACTCATCTTTATAAAAATCCTCTTATTGGCATGTCCCTAAAATTTGCTGTTGTTACAATAAGCTCCCATAATTGGGCAAGAAGATGTTAAATTAAAATTATCAGCTATTCTGAAATAAGACTTCCAGGTCAATGAGATTCCCAGGGCCAAGAACAGTATTCATGAAACTCTAAGAAGTACCACATTGCTGCCCAGCGGCTCTCAACCACAAGTTAGGTCATGGGGCTATAACTTCCCTGCTCATGACTTCTGAGAGTGGGAAGCAAAGTGATTTGAGGATTACAAAAGAAAGCCACTCTGCTCATGAGAGGAGGAAATCAAGTGTGACAGCTAGATGTAAGTATTCTTAGAAACAGGCTCACATGATTTGTGTAGAAGTTATGAAGAGCTGTTAGTGAAGTCTAGTGTTTTTCAATCTCTCAGGGTGAAGTGTAAAAACTTCCTCACCACTAGGACAAGTGGAAGTCTCCCTACATTGTATCTGGGTTAATTTGGGAATTGTACATCTTGTTGCAGAGAGATAGAAGATTGTCTTTGTCTTTACAATTTTAATGGTTTTTTAGCTTTGGAGTTTTGTCCAAAAGTGGCAAAGTGAAAAAAATCATCAGTCTGGGGATCAGAAAACCAATTGCAGTCCTGGCTATGCCACCTACAAGTGGTCTTGTGGGGTCACTGGGTTTCATCTGAACCTGAGGATTCTGAATTTTTAAATTAGGACATTACTCATCAATCCTGTTAACTTTCTTCTGCCAAATGATGCCATGTGGATCCAGAGACAATGCGCAAGCCTCAACCTAATATTTTAATAGAGTTATATAAATATAAGCATCAGTGATGGCTGGAGAAAGGCCTGTTAAAATGATAACTGTTTAGGAGAGGAAATGAGATCCTGAAGTTGATATTAATGATCTGTGAGGACCTGGGTGAATGGTACAAATGATGATAAATTGGAGGTTCATATTTTTCTCTTAAGAACTGAGATTTTGGCAGAAGACAGTTGTCAGGCTTTCCAACTTAATGAAACTGCAACTTTGATGTGGTAATAGAAACTAATTTTGTAGAATGGCCTTGAATTTTAATGATTCACAAAAGGAGTGCTTAAAGATACTGCAGCTAATATGACTATATCTAATGTCCTACATCAGGCTGAGCACTGCTTCTCTCTTCCTGGTGATCAGCGTCTGGTAGGCTCTGGTGACAGCAATCGTAACTGTTCTCTGATGTCTACTGCCAGAACATCAGCACTGATGAGAGCAGACTGGTGAGAAGGTCCATTTAGGTTCGTCTGGGGAAAGAAACCTATTTGAGACCCATTAAGTTCACCATGTATAAATCAGAGTATGTTACCTCCTTGCCAACATAAGTTCCTTCCTGGATTTTTCTTCTAGGTACAAAATGCGTAATTATTTCTCACCATTTTATCTTTTTCTCTTGCTCCACCATCCAAAGAGTTATTAACACATAGATATTTTTACTGCAGATACATTTTGCAATCCTCTCCAAAAAGAAGGAGGACCCAAACACTCCCAAGGACTCACACTGTCTATGGTAATCCAGACTGAGTTCCAGACACAGAGAACACCTAGAAGTCTAGCTTCTTTTTGACTGTGAAGAAGTCAATAGACAAATGAACTAAGCTTAGAGAGTACCCCCAAATTCTGGTTTTCATTGGGAGCCCTTTCTTGTCATCCAGGGATCACTGCCTTGCCATGACATTTCAGCATCCTCTCTCCTCTTCTATCTCACAAGAATATACTTTTCTCTATGTGAAAACTTCTCACTTGCACCTTGACCTAAAGAGCTCAGACTCTATACCCACAGAATACATTCTTTCATTCTAGCTTGTTGAGTTTCATCCAAGAGCTGCGGCAGTTTTGACCACAGAAATGGCTCTGTCCATAACTTCAGCTTTCTACTCTTGCTTCAAGGGTCTGGGAGAAGGTCAGCTGGATGTTTTCTCTTCTCACTTTATAGTTTCCTGGCTTCCTCCTCTTTTCCTTGCCTGGGCCCATCACCAAATACTATGCCTGATTTTCTCTGCATAAGAATTTCAAGTGAGGTAAGGTCAGTAATATCACAAGTGACCTAACAATATAACTGTTGTAAGAGTTTTCCCAGATTTGAAATGCATGTGGTTACAGACTGCAAAAACAAACTAAAGCTAAATTGCTGTATCCAAATTCTACCACTGTAATCAGCATAACCTGATCCTCTTTCATGTTCCTTCTATCCCAGAAAAGTGCTTTGGAGGTTCACTGACCTCCCCTGGGAAGTTGTCCACACTGCTCACTTGGACACTGTAAGCAAAGCATCTATATTTCCAGGCTCTGCCCTGGGGCCATATTGTAGCCTGTGATACCAGTGTTATATCTAATGTGCTCCCAGGGCACTTCCTCTCTAGTTCTTCCTTCCCTGTTCCTGAGGCTGCACTAAGCTCCCCACACATTGGAGGTCATTCTCCGAAGAAAGGTTTGGGGATCAAGTCTTGTTACAATCAAAGCCAAGCTGTAATCTCAGGCTACAGTCCAAACATCCTGCTTATGCATTATGGTCTTCACACCTGTCAACTGAACAAAACAATTCCCATCTTACAGTGTTGTTATGTGAATATAATGAGATAATATATGAAAAAGTTTTAACACAGGGCATGGCATATGGCGACTGCTCTTTAAATAATATGAGTATTGACATGGCTATTGAGGAAGGCAGTAGATAGCAATGTTTAGCAGAGGTAGTGTAAAGCCCAGATTCTGGAACCAGACACTGTAGGCTTGATTCTGGCCCTGCAGCTTATTAACTCTGTGACTTGGGGCAAGTTTTCTGTGCCTCTTTCCTCATCTGAAAAATGGGGTGATGACGATGATAGGATGATGGTGATATCAATAATGATAAAACATCCCATTAGGTTATTATGGGGATTAAGAGAGCAAATACTAGGATATGGAAAGTGCTTAAAAGAGTGCTTGACACAGGCACAGTAAGTGGTGTGTGTGTGTGTGTGTGTGTGTGTGTGTGTGTGTGTGTGTGTATGATATATATGATAGCTCTTATTGTTGTTGATGTTGTATCTCAATAGATTGTAGAGTTCAGCTACTGCTCTCACCAATGATGAAAACACACATTCTGCTTGAAATCTGATTTCTCCATTCTACAGTGCTCTATCCTGTCCTCTTAAACCGCTTCACCATACTGGTACTACCACGACCACCCACCATCACCACCAGAAAACAATTCAGGAAACCTCAAACTACCCATATTTTCACTCCTAAGGAGTACAACATGTGAGGACTAGAGCAAACATTCTCTGCCCACATCTGAATTTACCCTAACCCCAAACATAGGGCACTCCTTAGGCACTGAAGTGGGAAATCACACAGACTTAATTAACTAAGCATTTCTTCATCCAGTAGGGTTCCCAATGCTCAAAGATGAAGGTCTCTTTCACCTCATAACTTGCTTCTGTTTCATTCTAGCCCAGTGCTGAGGCTCCATCCTGCCAACCTTCCATCATTTCTTTTCTATGTAAAGACACGACACAAGGACAATAAAGAATATGGCTTTTACCATTTGCATGGATGGACCTGGAGAATACTGTGCTAAGCGAAATAAGCCAATCAGAGAGAGATAAGTATCACATGATCTCACTCATTTGTGGAATCTAATGAACAAAATAGATCCAGAGACACTGAAGCATGGAACAGATTGACGAATTTCAGAGGGAAGGTGGGTGTGGGGTTGGGGAGTGATTAACTGGAGAACTTATATGCATATATGCATAGCTCATGGTCACAGACAATAGTGTGGTGAAGAACTAGAAGGGGCAGGTGTGGGGTAAAGGGGTTCAATAGGAAAAAACACACAAAGGAGACATCTGTAATACTTTCAACAATAAAGACACATTTTTAAAAATTAAACTTACTACATTTCTCAGTTATGACTAGTAGAATTCTTTTTTTAATATATTTTTATTGATCTCAGGGAGGGAGGGAGGGAGGGAGGGAGGGAGGGAGGGAGGGAGGGAGGGAGAGAGAGAGAGAGAGAGAGAGAGAGAGAGAGAGAGAGAGAGAGAAACATTAATGATGAGAGAGAATCACTAATTGGTGGCCTCCTGCATGCCCCCCATTGGGTATTGAGCCCAGGCATGTGCTCTGACAGGGTATCAAACCATGACCTCCTGGTTCATAGGTCGATATTCAAACACCGAGACATGCAGGCCAGGCTGGAATAATTTTTTTAAAAACTTTGTCAGGTCACTGAAATCTACAATGGCCACAGTGCCCTCAGAAAAGATTCCAATTGCATTTTTAGCCTTCCTTTTACCTAACTCCTGTTTAAAGCTCTGATGTTGCACAGACAGATTAAAAGCAAGAAAATTTTATCAACAGAGCATTAAACTTAAATATATAAATGTTAAAGGGCTGGAAATTCAGCCTAATTAAGATGGCTAAATGCAGAGTCACAATTAAACAGTGAGAGAATTATGAAAAAGTAAATATTTACACACATATTGCACACTTATTAGGGTTTACAAAGAAATGCTTCCCAATCTGCACAGCCTTCCTTTGTAATGATATTGTTATGAGGCAATAAGTGTGGTTATAGCTAATAACAGATGTTAAATGGCATAATTCATCCAGAAACCTCACTAATTACTGCAGAAGCACAGCATCGTATGGGAGGCATTTCTTATCTGTTAGTTTAGAAACTGGGGGGAAAAAAGGTCATTTGTAGAAACAGAAATGCTTTAGAATAAAGCCTTAGTACTTAATGAAAATTGTAAGCACTTTAAACATTGCAACAGGCTTTAAAAAGCTGTGGTACATTTATACAACAGAATACTACTTGGCCTTAAAAGAAGGAGATCTTATCTTTTGCGACAGCATGAATGGACATGGAGAGTATTATGTTAAGTGAAATAAGCCAGTCAGAGAAAGACAAGTACCATATGATTTCACTTATATGTGGAATCTAATGAACAAATAAACTAACAAAATAGAAACAAACTCATGGATACAGAGAACAGGTTGACAGCTGCTGTCAGAAGGGAGTTGAGGGGCTGCTTGAAAAAGGTGAAGGGATTAAGCAAAGAGAAAAACTCAGAGACACGGACAATAGTATTGTGATTACCAGAGGGAAAGGGGGGTGGGAAAGGTGAAGGAGGGTAAAGGGGGAAGGATAAATGGGGTGGTGAACACACAATACAATATATAGATGATATATTATAGAAGTATACAACTGAAAACTACATAATTTTATTAACCAATGCCACGCCAATAAATTCAATAAAAAAATAAAATAAAATTGTAACGGGTTTCCCCTTTTAGGGAGTTCATGCTTCATTCAGAAAATACAGTTGGCCTAAATGACTTTGGGTGAACTTGGCCACTCTAGTGGTTATCATTTCCTAAGTTAGTTTAGGGATAATGCTCCATATTTTAATTACTGTCTTTAGAATGATGCTTACCATCAAGTATTTCATTTTATTTCATCCCAAATCCTTCTCACTTTTCAAGGGCACTGAGGCAAGCACAGGGGGAGAGAGAGCAGAGTATAATGTCACCTAAGTGATATTATTTTATAGATCATGTAAAGAGGTAGGATATGCAAAAGCTTAAAATAATTTTTCATAATAAATTTGGGAAGGCTGATTGAAAAAAATGAAAATCAAAAGGCATCTTGTGTTTTCCTCACAAGAGCTTAAAAACCAAATAATCATTGTGAAGCTCCCTACCCTCTTAACGTAGCTAACTTCATGGTACTCCGCAGAGTTGTGCAGTTGTTTCCTCCACTTCCATGCTGTCTTAGCAGTGGTGCCCTTTGAAATGTTTGTGGTTGATTTGCACCATATTTTACAGAGCTTTACTTCTTAGATTTAATTTCTACTGTCTTCAAAACCCAAAAGCTCCCTTTCCATCATGATTCAAATAAAGTCAAGATGCTGGTTAAGACAATAAAATTCCCTAAGGTTTTTAGTTGAACAAACACACATCTATACACACATGGGCATGCACACATATCCAATGAGAGAGAGAGAGAGAGAGAGAGAGAGAGAGAGAGAGAGAGAGAGAGCAGAAACAAAGAGAGAGACAAACTTTGTCTTTAGTTTTCTATTAATAGAAAATATTAGACCAAACTTCAATTAGCGCACAATGTTATATTGCCCCTTTTTATTGTATAAAGCCTTTTGTGATTCTTTAGAGAGTAACTTCCCAAATAAAATACAATCATCTGAGTCAAGTGAGATTTTTTTTTTCTTCCATGTTATCTTTTGGAACAATTTGCTTTTTTTCTTTATTGATTAAGGTATTACATATGTGTCCTTATACCCCCCATTGTCTCCCCATCCCCCCACTCATGCCCTCACCCCACTGGTGTCTGTGTCCATTGGTTAGGCTTATATGCATGCATACAAGTCCTTTGGTTGATATCTCCCCCTTACCCCCACCCTCTCCTACCTTCCCTCTGAGGTTTGACAGTCTCTGTTTCTGGGTCTGTTTTTGTCCATCAGTTTATATTGTTCATTATATTCCACAAATGATTGAGATCATGTGATATTTATCTTTCTCTGCCTGGCTTATTTCATTTAGCATAATGCTCTCCAGTTCCATCCATGCTGTTGCAAATGGTAAGAGTTCCTTCTTTCCCCGGCCCCCCTCCCCAGCCTTCCTGCTGTCGTTTGACAGTCTGTTCAATGCTTCTCTGCCTCTGTATCTATTTTTGTTCATCAGTTTATAATGTTCTTTATTATCCATAAATGAGATCATGTGGTATTTTTCTTTCACTGACTGGCTTATTTGGGGGGTGGAAGGAGGTAAGAGATCAACCAAAGGACTTGTATGCATGCATATAAGCATAAGCAATGGACGCAAGACACTGGGAGGGGGGTGAGGGCATGTGCGGGGAGTGGGGGGAAGGTAGGGGAGGCTGGGAGAAGGTCAATTGGGGGAAAAAAAGGAGACATATGTACTACTATTTGTAATACTTTAAACAATAAGAAAAGAAGAAGAAACAAAACAAACAAAAAGAGAATTCCTTCTTTTTTACCGCAGCATAGGGAACAATTTGGAAAGAAATCTGCTCAGGAAAAAGACAAGGACAGTTCCATTCTAGGGACAGCGAAAACGGACTAGACCAGTGTTTCTCAAACCTCAGTGTACACATGCATCACTTAGGGATCTTTTTAAAGGACAGACTCTGACTCAAGAAGCCTGCAGCGGGCCTACCATCCTGCATGTCTAATAAGCTAAGCTCTCAGGTAATGCTGACTGCTGCCCTGGACCACGCTGTGAGCAGTGAAGGCCCAGAGGACCAGTCTCATCTAA
The DNA here is from genome assembly GCF_951640355.1 of Cnephaeus nilssonii. Classification (NCBI taxonomy): domain Eukaryota; kingdom Metazoa; phylum Chordata; class Mammalia; order Chiroptera; family Vespertilionidae; genus Cnephaeus; species Cnephaeus nilssonii. The sequence goes on from NC_137085.1 coordinate 34,393,861, forward strand.
ATCTGGTAACGTACACAGTAGTGCTTGAGTCATCAGTTGCAGAGTTCTGAAAAAGAAAGCAAAGTGAAGGTTCATATTGAACCTTAAATTAGGAGCTTGGAAGGGTATCTGGGGAACCCTTCTTTATTTCCCATCATGTGGTGTTCTATAGTATCACATAGACACCATTCCAGATGGCTGTGTCTATGTCTAAGTAACAGTCTCCTTTGAAGACAGCCTGAAACATTGCTTGGTAAATTAAGTAAGTTTTTAATAATCCCCATCATATTTAACAAATACATCCTTTGCTATATCATCAGTTAATTTTTTATGTGCAAACCTCATTAAGGCAGAAAATTCCTCTAAAAATACCCCTTTATAAACTCAAAAACTATTCACTAATATATAATCTCATTGTTTCCATTCTTTACATTAAGCTATCTCAGATCATTTAGACTTTTCTCAATGGGACATTTTCCAACCCTTTAATCATTTGGGTAATCTTATTCCAGTGATGTCATTTCCCCAGAGAGTAATTTACTCCCTCCTCAGTTTAAAAACATTCATCCTCTTCTTTGTTTTCATTCTTTCAATCCCTAATGGCCTACTTCTTTTCAAGAACTTCTATATCATCTTTATGGATCATTATCATCATCTTCTTAAGATCTTTTGGTGAGTAATGGCCAAAATCTGTGTTAAGTTATTCATTTGCAAAGTAATTGTACACAATTAGTGCACAAAATTATCACTATGCTGCACCTCTGAAGTTTTTGTGTTTTGTTGTTTGCCTCTGAAATAATCTAATTGTTTCCCAAGTAGTTCTTAAATTATCCACATATAAGACCCAGCAACTAAACTAAATATAGGGACTTTGAAAAGAAAACAATGATATGCTATATTTACCTTTAAATTTTTTTCTAAAGTGTAATTAATATGCAATATATTGTACATATGTAAATATACACAATTTGATCAGTTTCCCTACCATCTTAACCATTTTTAAATGGGCAGTTGAGTAGTGTTAACTATATTTACATTGTTACATATTAGCCTTTTAAAACTCCTAAGACCTAGAATTATATCAGCATACAATAATTAAAATGTATATCAGGCACAATTAGATACAAATCCCTATTTCACCTCTTACTAGCTCTGAGACTTTAGGCAAGTTAACATGTTGGAATAAATGTTTTCTTATTATTAAACCAGAGATAATAATACCTACCTTACAGCTAGCCATTCATATAGGTTAAATTAGATAACATAGCATGTGTCTAGCAAAGAGAGGGTATTCAATAAACACTTATTTCACTCTCCTCTATGTAATAAAATTTACCAATTAGACCATAATTAGTACTTAGAATAGCATTCCTCATGCAGTAAGTATTCAATACATGTGTTGGGTGAATGAATCAAAATATAGGAATAATCAAATTCAGTGTGAGAGAAAAAATGGATTTGGTTAAATCCCACTATATTGATAAACTCCTATCAATTCCTCAGACTTAGTCTTTAAAGGTTTCATTCTCAGGGTTAAATAATATAGCAAAAACCACATACTAGATTTTAATGAGACTGGTACCTATCTATGCCATAACCTACCACTTTCAGTTGAAAGTCTCAATAACTGTTGGTAACTATATATTGAAATGGGAGTTTAATTTTCCTCCTGTTAAAGTTCTATAGTCAAGAAGGATCCATCTCTTGTTTGTTTTTCTTACATTTTAATAAAACATCTTGTAGTGTTATTCTCCTATGTGAAAAAGCAAACCAATGCCAGTGGCTGCCATACTGTCCCATAACGTCTCCACATTTTCTAAGCTTATTGACTTGCCCCTCAATAAATGTTAACAAACTTCTGTTATTTTGAGCGCTCTTAAACCTAGACTTCCTAATAAAACCAATCATGGGGACACTCAGCTGGCTCCTCCAAGTCACAGTGATTAGACTTGGTTGGTGTTTAGCTACCAAGCATTGTCCTGATGCGGGGCATCCTTTGCTTTAGAAAGTCACAGCCCTAGGAAATCAGCACCATTCCAACTTCTTAGAGAAGATAATGAGACAAAACCTTATTTAGGAAGAAAAATACTTTGACAAATGCTTTCACTTTGCCTACTAGCTCTCTCTGCATGGCTCCCTTGGGCCCCTGCATTTCTGAGGGGTGAATACGAGGAAATCCTATGTTCTCTTGAGTGTCACTGTTTATGACTTTCCTGTGGTATCAGGTCCTAGTATAACTTGCTGAAAGGTCCACAGGTAAACATAAAAAATAAAATCAAATATAGATTGACCTTCTGCTGCACTGCAATTCATGAAGCAACTTGAAGTCAGATGATTTCCAGGTTTGTACTACAGGTTTTTTTAGTTTTATTTAGTGCTCTGTTTTCCTCTCAATCTGTGCTCTACATATCTATCTTGTTTACCAACATCTCAAGTGTGGTTTCAAGATCTATCAAAATTTACAGTAAATTAGAAAGGTAATGTTTCCAAGAAGATTTAAAATTACTGGTAGTAAAAGAGTGACCACACTCAGATTGGACCCTCTGGAGAAGGCTGAGGTTTGCTGTTCCTGAAATGGTCAATTTCAGGTTGAGACTGCGGCAGCTTCCTGAGTGATGAGTGAGCTAAGGAGAAAGAGTTTAACAAGCCCATATGTTTCAAGTTATGTAATTTTTTCCTCCTGGTATAGATCCATCATGTTTTCTGCAGTTATTTTTATGTCTTTTTCCCCCTAAACACCATACAATACAAAACAACAAAAAAACACTGTAGTGTTTTGTTTTGGTGTTGTTGTTAATTACAATTAAACATTTGTTAAAATAAGTCTGCTGTCTTGTGAAGGCACTTTGAGAAAATGTTTTCCATGACAATTTTTAGAGGTTTAATTATCTTAGTGTTGTAGATATAAAGGCCTCTCCCAGGTCCTCTCCATTAAATAAAAACAAAAATAAAAACTAAAATCTAAATCATTCCTCCATTTTCAATCCATCACCAAAACAGGGTCACACACTGCTTCTAATTAAAAGAGGCAGCAAGCTTTAAGTGTACATCGATTATTTGTTAATATATAGGGAGGCAGAGAGAAGAAAGTAAAGAAGGTTGGGGTAAGGGCTGCAGTCCAAGTTTGCCAGTTTCCCAGGTGACTGCTCTATTTGAATTAAAATACTGGTTTTGCTAGCTCAAGTCAATAGAGACTGCTCTCCCCACAATTTCAAACAGTCTATAAAACATAAACCTCAAAGCAATTCAGTGGGCACATATTTGGTTATTGAAATATTCTTTCTTGCAAGGCGCATTAACAGAAAAAAGAAAACTCCTTACTGCATTCAGACAGGGCTCCTTACCATCTGAATATAATACGACCACTACAAGGAGTACAGAAACTAGTCACAGGTGAACCTCAACAGGCCTGACTGCTAGGTCAGCATGGACTCATTTAACTAATCTGCCTCCATGATTTGTGAAATCAAATTGACTCCTCCACACACTATGAAACTACGAAGCAAATTAATGTGAGATGCTTCTTGAAGTGTAGCTGTACTACACCCTACCCATTTTTGAAGTTAAATCAGTAAGAGGAATCTAATCTGTAGAATTATTTATAATAAAACATATATGCATTTCAAACTTTAATATTTTCCATACCCCCTCCCATAAAGACTATCGCCCTGTAACAATTTTTCTGTGCAAAATTATACATAAGGTCATTTTCTAAACATCTGATGAAAAATCTGCCTTAGTGAGGATTCAAAATATTAATTAAAATTTCCCCCTACTCATTCTTTAAAAAGAACAAATTCCAGACATAACGGTGAGTCGTATTTTAGCTTAATTAGATGCATATGTCCAACTTCGTTCTCTGTCTAAATGTTAGGCATATTTCCAGCTTTGGATTTACAGAATTATTACATTGACAAACACAAAATGCAAATTTAGACTTGCTTTAATATTGGAATGGTATAAAACAGCCTGACTGAGTAGAAGATTTTCTCTAAATGTTTCCAGACCACCAGTTTTTTCACATATGCCCACTGGGTGGGAGGCAGAAATAAGATATTGGCCCCTAGACCTGGTCCCCAATACCTCTGAATGAACATATGGGAAGGCAGAGAAAGATTGATCCATACAGGAAGCTGCTCTCAGCATCTTCTAGGGTCTGTCTCTGGAATAGTATGTAAACAATATATACTTTATTTCCTGCCAGTAGATATAGTCAGTTGAGACCAGCATCCGAAGAAAAACTCACTGAAAGCCTTTAAACCTGGTAGAAGGAGAAATACCCACGCACAAATTCTGCCCTCAAATCTTCCAGCAATGCTTCATGATACCGTGATGTACAGCATTAACCTTCAAGGAACTCAAGACAGAGCATATAAGAATGCTGAAAAGGTCAGACCTTCACACCATAATTACTACCAAAAATTCATAGGATACTTTCAGTGTTAAAATTTTCCAATTATTCAAACTTAGAAATATAACAGCATTAAAGAGGGAAATTACTTTCTCTTCCAGATTTTAGTTAATTGGGCAATGCCAGTTGTGCTTGTTAGCAAACAAGCAGAATACACTCATTGCATTCTTTTTCTTCCATGAATTTTAAGTACAATGGTGGCAAGAGTAGTTTTATTTGGTCTGAGTATTATAAAAGCTTCTACAGTTCCTTAGAGCATAAAAACAGAATTCTAGGACAAAAGATTTGGAGACCACCTGAATTTTCTATCCAGATATATGTTCATCCCAGAGTGTTTGGAGCCAGGTGGCTTAAAGTGCTTTGCTTTCATGAACTTGTCCCTTCTCATTTAAAAGACCTCTCGTTTTATAAGACTCCCTAATACCAGTTTAAATGCTCCTCCCTGTTCTTTCTCCAATATTCTCAAGAGACTTGACTTGCTTTAGCAGAAGTAAAACTGTGCCCAGGTTTTCATATTAGATTGCATTTTCCACACACTCAGGATGCAAGCATTGGGGCTATAATTTATATCACTAATATCCAAGGAATGGCAGGAAGTAAATCTGTTTGACTTCTTGGATCCTTGTGGACCATTCAGAAGAAGCTTAGACCGGGATTACATATTTACTATGACCTGCAAAGCAATTTGGGCTTTTTCAGTGGTGGAAAGGACAAGGAGGGAAGAAAAACAATGTAAAGAACAATTTAAAGAACATCTAGACTTTACATGAAGATGAAGCCTGCTATTCCTCTGTGTGTGTGTAATACATGCCTTCAAAGAAATTATAATCCACTAGAGGCCCGGTGCACGAAATTCGTGCACGGGGGTCCCTCAGCCCAACCTGCACCCTCTACAATCCAGGAGCTCTCAGAGGATATCCTACTGATGGCTTAGGCCCACTCCCCATGGTTCTCTGCTCTCTGCGGGGCCTGGAGGTTTCCCTGCAGCCATGGAGATGAAGCCCCCATGCCCTGCTGTCGCTCTCTGCCTGCTGCCGCCATGTGCCATGTGAAGGAAGCCCCAATGTCCTGCAGTGTGCTCTGTCTGCCAAGCCTGGGGGCTTCCCAGACACGGGACACACTAAGGAAGCCCCCATGCCCTGTTGTCCAGGCTCTGTCTGCAGGGCCTGGGGGTGTTTCCACCGCCACTGCCCACTAAGGAAGCCCCCAAGCCCTGCTGTCTGAGCTCTGTCTGCCATGTCTGGGGACTTCCCTGCCACTGCCCCACTAAGGAAGCCGCCATGCCTGGCTTTGCAGGGCCTGGCGGCTTCTCGGCTGCCGAGATCAGGAAGCCGCCATGCCCTGCTCTGCTGGCACTGGAGTCTTCCCGCCTCAGCGACCATCAGGAAGACACCATGCCCTGCTCCTCCGCTGGCTCCGTGTGCAGGGCCTGGCGTCTTCCCAATCGCCGTGGCGACCAATGGGAAGACGTCAGGCCCTGCCCTCTGCCGCTCTGTGTGCGCAGGGCCTGGCGCCTTCCAGATTGCCTCGGCGACCAACGGAAAGACTCCAGGCCCCACTCCTCCCCCGGCTCCATGTGCGCTGCGGCAACAGGCCCGATCGCCACAGCGACCATCTGGAAGACTCCAGGCCCTGCTCCTCCGCGGGCTCCTTGTGTGCAGGGCCTGGCGTCTTCCCAATCGCCACAGCGACCAACAGGAAGACTCCAGGCCCCGCTCCTCCACCGGCTCCATGTATGCAGGGCCTGGCGTCTTCCCAATCGCTGTGGTGACCAACGGGAAGACTCCAGGCCCTGCTCCTCCGCTGGCTCCGTGTGCGTGCCCCAGCGACAGGCCCTGCTCCTCCGCATGCTCTGTGTGTGCAGGGCCTGGCGTCTTCCAGATCGCCATGGCGACCATCGGGAAGACTCCAGGCCCTGCTCCTCCACTGGCTTCGTATGTGCAGGGCCTGGCGGCTTCCCGCTGCAGCAGCACTAAAGAAGCAACCATGCCCTGCTCTCAGTGCTCTGTTTGCTGGTGGGACAGGCCAGACACTCCAGCAGTGGGGCTGAGGGGACTAGGCGCCGCCATCTTGTGGGTAGGGGGGGCCACCATTTTGTCATGGAGTGATGCCTAATTTGCATATTACTCTATTATTAGATAGGATTAGAGAAGACAGATACTTATAAAGCTCTATCATGCAAGATGAAAATACAAAACTATTATGATACACTTATATCAGAAAGTATGGGGTAGGCTGGGATATGGGTAGAAAATTTTATTTAGGGCATTCAGCGATGCTTCCTAGAAGAGGGAAATTTTGGCTGAATAGGATTTTAAAAGGTGAAAATAGTGATGCAAGGAGTTAATTAGCTGAAACCCTGCAATTAAATACAAAAGCCACACTTGCCCACAGGAGAGTTCTTCTGTTCTGGTATTCAAATTCCCTCACAGTGGTCACCAACTCGGCCAGACTCATGGAGTCTGCCACTGTTCTCAGGTCTAGAAAACATTACTGCTCCTATCTACAAAGGTAAGAAAGCAAAATTACAGTACTTGCTCTTTATAAAATATAAGAGCAGTTCTTATCAGATTGGAGCTACAAGAAGAAAAATTTAATATTTGTAATGTTTACATAGAGATTTATCTCTGAGAAGCTCCTCTCATATACATTATTTCCTGGTATAATCTAATATTTGCTAGGGATCTTCCTCATGTTCAATACTTTTTAGAGCTGTAATAAATAATCCAATTCAATTTAAAAAATAATAATGTTTTCCTCCAAATTCTAATAACCCTGTGATACAATCTGTCCCCAGTTGTGGTTACATGTAGTAATTTCCCTTCCTTTTCAATTTCTTTGTCAAGTTCTTTTCTTTGTCCCATTAATTTTTTTATATGTGGATTTGGTTCAAAGAGGTCACAGGAGGGTGGTCAGGTTCTTTAGAATTCATAGTTTCATAAGATCTTTTCCATTTATTTATTTAATGTTCCAGATATTACTCTCCTGAAATATTAAATAAAACAACTAATGGGCATCATTGCTGACTGGGTCAGATGTCTCATTTGTACATTTAAACTCAACTGTCATAAATCTTGTGTGAGTCTATCTTACTTTTCTTGGTGCTAGAGGGGTAGGCATGAGGGAGGCAATGCTGCTCAGATACATTAAAACTATCTGCGAGAGCAAACCTCTTTTCTGAACTAAAATTTCTTTTAAGAAAATGGGCCCTTCTGAAATAAGTGTTAATTGCCATGAGCATTTGCATTTATGATTTTAGGGGTTGATTTTAGCTGTGATCATATTTAGATTTTACTGTCAGTCTTTTGCAAATTCTCATAGACGATATTCATACACCCAATTTAATATGAAATGTATAGTTTTCCTTGTTAATTAATGTACAAGTACACCATTCCTCAACTTCCCCTAGTTGCCTTATAGGAAGTTGGACCTCTACTGCTTCATGCATGGTCTTGGGGGTTAGGTATTAACCAGACAAACCTTCCACTGTAGCCACTCTCTCCTGACAGTTAAAGCCAGAAGATGAACACATAACCTAAACATGGACAATGAGACTGAATCTAGAATCTTGGGTGTGATGCAAAGATACAGAAAGGGTGGGGTCAGACACTGCCATGGCGGTGGTGTTGGCACCTGGTGGTGATGGCAGCATCAGTGACAGCAGTGGTTCCAATGACAACACCTCATCAGATGCAACTGTGGTGAGAACTTAGCTATGGTTCTGGCCTGGGTAACTGTCCTTATTTCCCGCATATTTACATTTTGGTTCTCTGGTCTTTTCTAATTCTCTGAGTCCTAATATAGTCTCTACACACCTTTTTTAATTTTGATATTTTACTTACGATAGTTAAAGATAGTTTGAATGGCTTGTGTCTGAGAACTGGGACATAGAGGAGGTACCATTATGAGAGCAAATTCACAGAAAAAAAAAAAGAATTATATCAAAGTCTTATTGAAGGTTGGGAAAATTAAAAATCATACCTGCCGGCCCGGTCACCCCTAACTGCCCTCCCCTGCAGGGTTGATCGCCTCCAACTGCCCTCCCTTGCAGGCCGGGTGCCTCCCAACTGCCCTCCCCTGCTGGCCATCTTGTGGTGGCCATCTTGTGTCCACATGGGGGCAGGATCTTTGACCACATGGGGGAAGCCATATTGTGTGTTGGAGTGATGGTCAATCTGCATATTACTCTTTTATTAGATAGGATAACAATATTCAATTCTAATAAGAGAATGGACTAGACTATACTCAATACTGTGAGGAGTATATATTTCTGGAAAAATCTTATCTTTTTATTTTGTTAAATATTTAATTATGAAGGGAAAATGAGATAAATTTCAGAATAAATGATAACTACCCTCAAGTATTCCTCCTTATCTCTGTATAATTTCATTATACTGTGTGGCACATAAACATACTCATATTTCATTTATGTTTACCATTTGATGATACATTTAATATGGTAACTATTTAGCACTGTGAAGGTAACACATTGAAATGCTTTTGGGTTTGAATTTTGTTTCCCGTTATTGTTTTTAGCATAATTTTAATTATTATGTTTTCTACTTAACAGATGAGTGCAAGGAAAGCACCTATTTGGGCTTAATGATAGGGAGTATAGTTTTTATTCAAGAACATATCTAAATTAGAGGCAATTACAGTGAGTGATGATGCTATAGGTTCAACTCTGAAATGACTCCTAACCCTGGTTTTATGATAACCTAGCACACTTCCAATTAGCTCAAAGGGCACGGCGAGCTATTAAAAATTATCAAAGATAATGCATGTTAAACTTATCTTAATTAAATAAATGCCATTCAACATGTTTATGGTAGCTTGACACAGAGGGGAGGGTTATGAATTTTAGGAAACAGTGTCAGGGTTTAATACAATGGTAAAAGGTATATCATTACAAAACTAAGGAAATAATGGACTGATGTCCCTTATCCTTCTAGAACCCTCCTCTCCATTCCAATGCAAAGAAGTACTTAAGATGGCATCATTCAATATGATTAAGCCCATAAAAGAGGTATGCATTTTCTGAATAAGGCTATGGTTGAGGTATATATTTACTTGATGATAATAAAACCAAGATTGTTGTTCAAAGGAAATCTGAGACATCAAAATAAGAAATATTTCTCTTACTAAAGAAAATATGAAGAAAAGAGAATGTCACTTTATAAAATTATCAGTCATTTTTCAAAAAATAAATATGGTCTCCAGAATAAGATATAAGTGTATTATTTAGTTAGCTACCTTTAAATCACAAAAATACATTCTCTCTTTAATGAGACTGGGATTTATCCAGGTATTTGATCAATTCCTTACCTAAATGTGGCTTAAAGGTAATTAATTATTCATTTATATTTTTGAAAACTTGTGTATCCATTATTCCTTAAATATTTTTGAGTCAAGAATGTATTGTGTAGTTTTCATAATTAAACACTTATCCGTATTTAGCTGGCAGATTAGTCCTTTGCTATTTAAACTACACACTATTGAGATGACACAGATTTAAACTGCAGAAAAATGGAAAGTAAATATGATTAATTCAAAATTTCTGATACTTTGGTGGGTAAAATGCAATAAATTCCAAATATGTTTCTTGCTTTTTATGTTTGTTTTATTTCTTAAAGCCCATAATATTGTAAGTTTTATAATAAAAGCAGTACTTTAATGTTATTAGAGATTATCTAATCCACGGGTTGGAAATTTTTTTCTGTAAAGGGCCATATAGTAAATACTTTTGTCTTTATAGGCCATATCATCTCTGTTTCAGCTACCCAACTCTATCCCTATAGCATAAAAACAGCCATAGATATTGCATAAATGAATGGGCAGGGCTGTATTCCAATAAAATTTTGACAGAACATGCAGTGGGCTGTATTTGGTCTGTGGGTCATATGTTGCCAATCTCTGAAAGTCAACAACATGTGGTCTGTTATTCATTGATCACTTACCATATACCTTGCCCTGTGTGAGACAATAGAGATACAGAAATGTATATGATTAGGTTCCTACCTTCAAAGAGCTCTCAGACTAGTTGGAGGAAATATACATGTAAGTAAATGTGTGATAAAATCTTTTGGGAAGCATGATGTGTGTTGAGTGTAGAAGAGGGTGCAGAATTCTTAATTTAGGAGCATAGTGAAAATTTCTTCAGGTATACAATAGGAGGCATAACACTTAGGGAACTAAAAAGTTATAGAGGCGTGAATGCTCAGTTTTGATTTAGTATGGCTGAGGTATAGTATGGAGTGGCACATAGTAAGCAATGAGTATGGAAAGATTGGTGGTCTCCATGCTCCTTAAGAGAGGCCTGCTGCCCAGCAGGTGTGGGTCAGTGGTTGAGCACCAACCTATGAACCAGAAGGTCGAGGTTTGATTCCTGGTCAGGGCACATGCCTGGGTTGTGGGCTCGATCCCCAGTGTGGGGCATGCAGGAGGCAGCCAATCAGTGGTTCTCTCTCATCGATATTTCTATCTTTCTCTCCCCCCTCCCTTCCTTTCTGAAATCAATAAAAATATTTTTTTTAAAGAGAGGCCTGCTAATGAACTAGATATCTTGCTGGACAGTAGGGACAATCAAATAAGAAGACAGGTAATCTTACTTACATTTTTGAAAGATACTCCTAGAAGTGCTGGGAATGATGCAACAGAAAAAAAAAAATAGTATGACTAAAGGCAAGGAAACCATGTCATGGGATATATATAGAGAGTGGACTAAACCATAAGGGTTTGAACCACAACGAGAGCATTTTACCCAGAGTATTTTCCTGCCAGGTCTTATATCTGCCAGAGAATGAAGAATTAATCTACAGAGTGATTGAACTCTTTCAAGGATGATTTAAAGGACATTCCTGCCCAGCTGGTGTGGTTCAGTGGCTGAGCGTTGACCTATGAACCAGGAAGTCAGGGCACATGCCCAAATTGCGGGTTCAATCCGCAGTGGGGGGTGTGCAGGAGGCAACTGATCAATGATTCTTTCTCATCATTGATGTTTCTATCTCCCCCTCTCTCTTCCTCTCTGAAATCAATAAAAATGTATTTTAAAAAATAACATTCCTTGTTATCAGATATTCTAAACTGTTAATGAAAATGTGTCCAGAATGGGAAGCATGATTAATATTATGGTATTTCTAGCACTTGGTTAGGAACCATAAAATGTGGTTTCTAATCTCAGCTTTGCCACTTTAAGTCAGGTGTTTTTAAGTCACATTTAAAGTCACACTCCTTAACCTTTCTGAGCCTCGGTTTCTTTTTTGAATAAAATTAACTGTACTATCTTTCCTTTCAAGTATTTTGGGAAAGACTACCTTTCCTCCAGGATTTTAGGGAAAATATATAAATGATTATTCATCATTCAATGGTAAATTATTATCATAATGTGAAAAAAAGCATTGGAGAGAATTGTTACTCTTTATTCCCTCATCTATAACAGATAGGTCAGAGATCAGAAACTATTAATTTATTGTCAGAAATCCACATCGACCACAATTTTAGCCAGCTCAGGAAACCAGACTCATGCAAAAGGAAGCCCAGAGGAACCCATGAGATTAATGATCCTTGTAAAATGGCTCATTCTGTGCGTTCAGGCTCCCAGCATTTAGTGTATGTGGGAATGCACACATGTATGCTCTCCCACACATCACACAGATGCACAGTGCATTTAAAATCTCATCCTTCATGCTGAATCTTATTATTAATGCTATTTGCAATTTCCGTGGATATACATGCAATTTAATGTTTGAGATGTGGCCAGAGTGTCAACATTTTCTTTTCCTTTTTTTGTCTCTTAAGTTCCTATTTGATCCAGCTCCCCTGGCACACAGATACACACACACATAACTATAACATTCACAATATACTACACACACAAAATACAAATAAAACTCACATAGAATGCTTTATATACACAACATACAAATACATGTAACACAAACATACTTAGTGATCATATCATACATGCAACACATATACTTAGTGGTCATATCATACATGCAAAATACATGTTACTACATAGGCAAGCAGCACACACACGAAATATATAATATATAATATACACCACACAGAAAATACATACAACACACACAAAAATCACAGACATCGCATGTACACAACACATCAATGGTGGGTTTCCCAAATACCAGTTGTTCATTTACTATTTTCATAACATTTGCTTTATTTACGTATCACCTAAACATTCATTTACCTAATATTTTATGGACTTATCCAGGTTGCACTTCAGAATATTTTTGTATTATTTTTCCTGCTCTCCCTTTTACTTCATCATGCTTGACAAACTTTTCATTGTCTGATTTTTACATATTTAGCTCATCAGAAGTATGTGACAGAAGTGTTGGTGTAGATCTGGTATCTATCATCTATGAATGATTATTTTAACTTCAGTGGGGAGACCTACTCACATAGCAGTCCTTCTATAATTTATGAATAATTTTTTTAAATAAGGGTTATTTTTTAATTAGAAGCACATCAGAGGGGAGCCAGTCCAACCCTCTAACTTAGGCCCATGGTATTTCTGCCCTAAACAGCTAATAATAGCAAGTTTATCAATAACATTGATAACACTGTCTTGGAAATCACCTATAATAGCATATCAGAATACTGAAGACAAATCGTCAGGTTGATATGGATGCTCTGAAAATAATATGTCTCTCAATCTGCTAAGGAATAAGTTCTATGAATGAATGTTTAACTTATTAAAATATAATTTGTGATAGTCACAGAAAAAATACCAAAAAATGTACAAATTAAAAGTATAACTACATAGCTAAAAGATTATATCAAGGATAACTTCAATGGATTGGTTAGTTTAAATGGGAAACCCCCAAATTTATGGCAAAAATATTTCTTTCATAAAGACATCCCCAGATTTACATTTTAGCCATCTTATTCAGGGCAAAATACTATGGAGACTTTCCGTATTGGTTAAGGTGAGAGCAGAACTGCCATCTATTCAAATTAAAAATTGTTGATATCATCACTGATTTTTTTATTTGCTTATTTTATTAATTTATGAAAGAAGTATGTTAAAGTCTTTTCCTCTAACTGTGGATTTGTCTCTTTTTGGTTCTGTTATTTCTTTCTGTATATATTCTGAAAGTATGTCATTAGGTGCATATGAATTTAGAAATTTATCTTCCTGACATATTAAAATTTTATCAACATTAAATACCTCTCTTAATCTGTAGTAATGCTTCTTATCTTAAAATCTACCTCGTTAAATACTTGTATAGTTACATTTTACTTTCTTTTGGTTATTGTTGTATGGTATATATCTTCCCATTCTTTTATTTTCCATCATACAGTATTGTTATTTTTAAGGTATGGCTCTTGTAAGCAACTTTAACCCCATTTGAAAAATATCTGCATTGCTTTTAATGTCATTACATACATATTTGGGCTAATATCTAGCCTCTTCTTATTTGAATTCTATTTGTCCCAACTATTTTTTATTCTTTTATAGTCTCTCCTGGATTCTCTTTCCTTCGATTAATCCATATCTTTACTATTCCATTTTTCCCATCCTTTATAATAAAAGCCTAATATGCTAAGTGTCCGACCGTTCGTTTGACAAGTCATTATGACACACACTGACCACCAGGGGGCAGACACTCCGACCGGTAGGTTAGCTTGCTGCTGGGGTCCGGCTCATTGCGAGTGGGTGAGACAGGTCAGACACACCCTGGAGCCCTCCCGCAGTCTCTCCCCAGCCCAATCATGCACCGGTGGGGTCCCTCAGCTTGGCCTGCACACTCTTGCAATCCAGGACCCCTTGGGGGATGTCGGAGAGCAGGTTTCGGCCTGATCCCTGCAGGCCAGGCCAAGGGACTTCACTGGTGCACGAATTCATGCTTGGGCCTTTAGTCTATTAATAACATTAAAGAAAGGGATAGGAGTATTTGAAGTGTTCTAAGGTCCTAACACTGTCTTGGAACTGGTAAAAATAATAAATTATATCATACTGACATAAGTGAAATCCAAAACTGAAACAGAAAATATATCATCTTCACCAAAGCCAGTAAGAAATTTTAGTGGCAAAGCTGGGGTTTAACAAGAACTAATAATCATATGTCTAGCCCTTCAACAAGTCCTTTTGAGCCACACTTCCTCTCATTTGATCTAATACTTCATAGGACATTTTTCCGATAGAAATACTCTTACAAATAAAATGCTGTAGGGTAGTTGTCTACTATTAAATCTTTGGAAGAGGAGTGAGCAAGAAAGAGTTTCTAGGATTAGCAGAATAAAGATCTGAAGTTCTGTTGTTTTTGAGTTCTTCTCTTCTGATACAGGTCTGTCTCTACTTCATCAAAGAGTTGTTGGTGAAAGGGAAAAGAAAGTGTGATGAGATGAGAGAAATGAATTCATGGTGCTCACCTCCTCTATCTGGGCCTCAAGGTGAAAATTCTGTGCAAGGAGAGTCTTCCCTGCTCACCAAAATAGAGAAACTTTGTAAGAAGTGAAGTTCTCTGGGGTTCAGAGGCCCCAAAGCAGCATCAGCAGTCTCCATTTGCCACCTCCACAGAATTTTGGAAAGTGCAGAAACTATTTCGTTCTGGACATGGATATCAACATCACTGGACCCAGAAACATCTGAGCAATGGTGCAGTAAGGACCTCTTTGAGGAGAAGTGGATCCCTGACATTAATTGCTATCTTGGTACCAGGGCCAATTAGAGTAAACTGAAATGGAGCCACAAGTTCAATGTCTTTTCTTCTTTCTGGATGAAAAACTCCATCCCAATAAGGTGGGTGTGGCCACTTATCCCAAACCATTAATCAGATTAGCTAACATTAGTTAAACACTGTTGAGAAATATACTACCAGCCTCACTTCACTTTTATAACAATCTCATATAGTAGATACTGTTATAATCACAGAGAAGCAGAATATTGGTTCAAATGGTGACTCTACCACTTTTGGACTGTGTAACCATAGCAAGTTACTTAACCAATTTATGACTAAGTTTCCGCTTTTTAAAAATGGAGATAATAATATCAGCAATAACAATAATATCAGCAAGCCATTTAACACATTAATTCCATCCAATAGACATTTCTAAATGTATAATAAGACACATTATTTTATTCATCTGCATTTTTATTACTCCTTTTCCCATGGAGATGGATTTAATGAGAGGAGGGAAAAGGAGGGTTTCTCTCTAATACTTCCACCAGGGAGGACAGGAAGGAGAAAAAGCCTTTCATGGACAATGCACAATGCCCTTTAAATTACCTTTGCCTGGACGCCACCAAGAAAGATATTTCTGTTGCTTTTGTTGTGTGGAAAGTGATGGTTATAATGATACCAAGTTCTGATCTCAAATGGAAGGTGAGCATAGGTTCTGGAAGCAATGCCTTAAATAAGGCAGCCCAGTTGTGGGCTCATAGTTTCCCTCTCACAGCCCTTCCCTCAGGCACCCCCCTTGGAGGTCATCCCTTGAAGGACATGCAAATGTCAGCCAGCAGCCTGAGCCATTCCTGACACAGATTTTATTCCACTTCTTAGTGAAAGTTCCAGCTTTGCCCTCTATGCATCACATGTCCGTCAGTACCACCACATGCATCTGGGTATAAGCCACAGCAAATAGACTGTGAATAGGTCATATTTAAATTTCTCTTTCCATACTGACAAATGGCATGGGACTCCTATGGGTGTACATTTGACACCCTCATGAATACAAAATAAATCTATTATGATTAGTGCTTTCACCTAGAATATGACATTAATTCATAATGATTGATGGGCTACTTAAGGTAGTAACCTTTTCCTAAGGTGGCTAAGTGACCCGCCCCCCATCCACTTCATTAGTGATATTCCCTGAACTGTATTTCTGTAAAATGGTAAAAATATCATAAGTCTATTTATCTCTTACTGGCAAGCACAACTCCCAATATAACCACATCTTCTATCAACCAAAAATACAATTTTATTTCATTCCAGAGTATTTGACAATGTTTTATTTCAATCCTTGAAAAATAAGTGCTCCTAAAACTGAACAAAATGCTCCTAAATTGTCATTAAAAATATGAAGAAGAGCTATTTATGCCCCCTTTGTTCTCAAAAACTACTGTTTAATTCCATCTTGGATAAATCAATGGTTGGTCTTGCTCACATGATTAAAATGATGTTTTCATTGATGCACGTGTTATATATTTATGAATAAATAAAACCTTGGGTCATTTAGTGTGGGTTCTTAATCATTTCTTTGGACTAAATTATATGAACAAAGGGAATCTCTGCAGTCTAGGTTCATATTGTTGATTGGTGTTTAGAAACTGCTAAATAGGCAAGGGTCTAAATGTGTGTTTGTTTGGGTTTTTTTTTATTACATACAGAAAACCAGCTGGGAAGCAGCATAGCATTGGTTTTGCATTGCTTCTCTACTGGTTCTTTCCAATGTGGTACTTCTCATAGCCTGGCTATTCATCTGTTCATACCGTTACAGGCATGCACCCCTTTCGATGATTTCGATCTCATGAACAAAGTGAAGTTAAATACACCGGCCATGCATGACACTGACATGGTGACTGAAACAAGAACAACATGATGCAGAAGATAACAGCAAGGACAAAAAGAACTGTCCTGCCTGGATTGTATTCTGCCTAAAAACATAGAGATTTATATCACAAGTAAAGTAGACACTCTCTACTGCTTATCTGGCAGTGAACTGAGCCCGAGAGGTGTGGCCTAGAGAAATTAACCAAGGTAAGTGTGCCAGTTATCACACCCCAGTTTGGGGGAGAACACATTGTTCTTTCATGAAGCTGCCTGGACGAGGGGCTGGAAATTTAGCCATTCCATCCATACATTGCCTTTGATGGTGTATGACCTTTAGATGATCATTTAACATCACTGTGCCTCTGTTTCTTTTCACTTAAAATTACAATACCCATCTGTTTCATTACACAGAGTTGCATTGAGGAGCAAACAAGATATTGTATGTAGAAGCACTTTTTCAAATACAAAGGCTGAAATAAAATCAAACATTTTAAAATGCTATTTAACCTCTCATCATTGTGTAATGCAGGAATCTAACATACCAGAAGCAGTGGTGATTCATTCAGGCTAATATTTGTTGAGAGCTATCCATGTGTATTCAGAGGGGATACAAACATAAAATTTGTCATGACTAGAAAAAAAAGTGATTTATACACATAAATAACTGTAATGCATATAAGCTAGGAGTGATGAGTGAAATAATCACCTATAAAAATTCAAAGGAGAATCATAAGGGCTTGTGGAAGAAATTTCACTAAAGTTAGGCCTTAACGGATGACAGGATTCAGACTTAAGGAAGAGATGTAGAGGTGAGTCTTCTAAGTAAACAAGCAGTATAGAATAGACATCAAACCTGGGATTCCCCTGGAAATTTCAAGGGGTTCTGGTAAGTTATACTTTAGGGTGACTCAAGAAGGTATTGGGGAAATATTCATCAGTAATATTTATTGAGTGCCTGAATGTGCCAAGAACTGTTCAACATACCCAGGAAAGAGAAGTGACTAAAGCAGACTGTGCTTGGGGGCCGACATTCTATTGGTTATAAATGTAGCCAAAATGCCTCTAGCCCAGTGATGGCGAACCTATGACACGCGTGTCAGCACTGACACGCGTAGCCATTTCTGATGACACGTGGCCGCTGAGGCGGCCGCATGCCGAGGATGAAACATTTGCTGCTCCTGAGGATGAAACATTTGCGAAATAACGTTTTTTCCTCAAAGTGACACACTACCCGAGTTATGCTCAGTTTTTTGGCGAAGTTTGACACACCAAGCTCAAAAGGTTGCCCATAACTGCTCTAGCCCATGATCTCTTTCTGCAACATTCTCCATGATTATTCTCCTCCCAGAGCAGACACACACACACAATTATTCATTTAGATTCTGTATGTATCGTCATCTGTCCTGTCCAAGATATACAATACTGATGTATTTGAGGAAACATGGCATTTCTCAAAACATGGTAGGGGAAAAAAATAAGGGGATGGGTCCAAAAGTGGATAAAGAGAAGGAATTTCCCCAGTGGTTTTCAACACTTAATGCATATTAGAATCATCTGGGGAGCTTTAAAAAATACCCCATGTCTGGGCATCGACTCCAGAGCAATTAAACCAGACTCTCTGGAGGTTGGATCCAGACATCATTATTTATTTTTAAAGTTCCTCAGGTAATTCAAATGTGCAGGCAGATTTTTTAAAAAGCATTGAAGCAATCAATACTCCAAAGGACTGTCTCTTTTTTTTTTCTCTGCTTCCCTTTACAGCTTAGATAAGTGGGTAGATAATTTACATTAATCCTTACATCTTCTAATATAATCCAGTCAGCAGTCATAGAATTTTGGAGAATTAAAAGGCATCAGATTTAGGCACAGGTGAGAAAAAGCCCGAGAAAGTCAAACTGACAGTCATAAGGAGAATGATTTGGAGGTGGCATTGAAGTTAAATGGGGAGAAATTGAAATGCACATGATTTCCTAGATTTGAGTCTTGGCTTCACAGCTGACTTTGTGGTTTTCTCATCTATGTGTATTTTGATTTTCTCTTCGATAAGATTGAAAAATATAATATAAAACCTTTTCCTCTTACCTTGCAGGGCTCTATTAAAACTCAAGGGAGACAGTATCAGTGAAACTGTACTGTAAACTGGAAAACTCTAACACAAGTTTGAGGGATTACATCCTAACACAGAAACAACATTAGAGGAAAAAAATTAGTCCTGTGAACAATGTCCAAAGCAGTATCTTTACTAAGCATTTAGGCATGGCAAGAAAAAGTAACCCTATAACAGGTACACCCATCAATTAAAGTCATTTTCTTTTTATGCAAAATAGTACGTTATTTATTTTACCAAATAAATCCCTATACAGAAGCCCTACTGCAAATCCTTATTAATAATTGCAGAAAACAAAAACCAACTAATCCATATTGGATTATGCTAATTTAGTTTGAAACCAAATAAGGTGGAGGACAAAAGAAAACTTGGGGAGGAGAGAAAGCCTTAACATTTCATGAAGAAAGCAGTTAATCTCAGTGACGGAAGATAAACTTCTTGGGCACCAAAGCAATGAAAATGGTGTTGATCTATGTGTCCGCAGATGTGGCTCCAGGGTGTAATCTGTCCAGCTGCTCAATATCAGGACAGCCACATGGGCACCACCTCTGGGAAGATGAATAGGAAACCTCTTAGTCAGGGAGATAAACACAATTGCTACTGCTAGTTCTTACATGGAAAGCCCGCTGATCTTCACTGTCGGACAAAGGAAGTGCTACTGACATATTCTGAGGCACAGACAGTAAATGACCTGGCCACAAACCCAAGGGGGTGATGAGATGCAGAAAGACCAAGTTCCACTTGTATCAGCTCTCGCAGGGTAGATAAGGATTTCCCACGGGATTTCATTAGGTAGTGCATGGAATACATTTACAAGGCACAGAACAATTGGGAATTTTGTATTATACAACATGTAAAATATTGTTATGTGTAATATATACAAGCTAACCCCCAAGGTCAGGAAAGATCAGAAATATGAAACTTTGGGAGAGAAAAATATGGGTTGGTGTCTTGGCCAATGCATCAATGCCATTAGCACCAATGAAAACCAACCCAACTTTATGCGAAAGACCAGTTCTTATACCAGCAATCAGAAAGGAAATAGAAATGTTTTATGAAAATGTGGAAGAAAACTTGCTTTAAAAATAAACACTTTGGCCCTCTCATAGTTTGCAGTCAAGCAATATGCCAAATTCAAGAAATAACCTGGATGTCTCCGAGCAAACCCATGCCTCTATTTTAATTATTAAAGCCAACACATTGTTATTCATTACGTGCATATTTATTCAGCAATTACAACATGTAGGCACAATCCTAGGTGAAAGTAGGAAGAAAGAGGAGACTGGGAATCAACTTGCTAAGAGCTCACAACGTACTAACAGAGATGACACCACATAAAAAGCAGCAATGCGCGCAGAAAATGCATT
Organism: Cnephaeus nilssonii; assembly: GCF_951640355.1. Lineage (NCBI taxonomy): Eukaryota > Metazoa > Chordata > Mammalia > Chiroptera > Vespertilionidae > Cnephaeus > Cnephaeus nilssonii. Next base: position 34,414,246 of record NC_137085.1, read on the forward strand.
CCCCCAAACACTACCACAGCCAGTGAAAAGAGGGAGGGAGATTCCTTCTAAAAGGCATGACCAAGAAAGACTAGCACTGCTTTTATTTCCCTGTCACTTTTATGATTTCACCTAAATTTGATTCTTCCTCATTAAAATCCTCTTGACTATTTCTTGGTGGAATAAATAATCTTAGGTTAATTCTCGTGCGCGTGCACACACACACACGCACACACACACACACACACACACATACACGCGTGCGCACGTGTTCCATAGCTTTCATCAAACTGTTTCAAGCCAGGAACTACTTAAGGCATTCATTCCTCAGGTCCTCAGGTCTGGAGTGCAGTATCAGTTCACCTCGGGGAGAAGTGGAGCTAAGTGAGCTCCCCAGGACCTAGATTGAAATGAGATCAAGTCCTGGGCAGGGCCAGGGTTTCTCTCAACAAAGATAATTTTTTTTTTTGGCTTAGTATTGGGAAAATTTCCATGGTCAGACTTGTGCTTTTCCCTAAAAGAATGTATGTGTTGAAATAGTAATATTATTTTCAGGCCATATAATATATATGTGTTGAAATGGTAATATTGTCCTCAGATCACATGACATTCAGATATACTATTGGTTCTAACTCAAAATGGTGAAAGCCACTGAATTTGAGAACATAATCCTAGTCTTTATCTAACAATGTTGGCAACCATTTATCAGTGGATTTTTTATAAAGTGGTTGTTGAATGGTACCCAAAGCAGGCATTAATAATCTTTACTGGAACAGAATGAATGGGAAGGAAGAAAGCTAAAAACTTTCTGTTTGGTATAATTGTAGTTTAATGTGCGTTATTACATCCTGGATTGACTTGTATGCAGCACAAGAAGCCAGTTGATTTCGGTGGGCAAAAACAAAATACTCAAGCCAGCTATTTATATTGTATGCAGATAATCACTGCTTGACTGACTGAATTTTTCATGTTCTAACCAGCTATTTTAGCATTTTGTAGACACAGCCTGAATTATTCCTTCTACATTCTATTAGCCCTAAATTAAAGTGACAATGTGTTTGTGTTTAGTAACACTTTCTAAAGTTGATAACTTTGTAAACAATTAGATGGTTGGCCCAGCTTCCTAAAACACAGACATTTCCCAAAGTAGATTGATTGCTCTGAGGAAAAAATACACACAACCGTTTCCTCATTTCCAAAGGGCAGTACAGAGTCCACAGAACTAAACTGGCCACCATTTATTTTATTTGTTTCTGGGACCCACTTTTCAATAAATCTCATAAGTGGTACATAAATTTATTCTAAATGGCTTAGCTCTATTTAGGTGCCTATCAAGAAAAATGGAAATGTCTATTCCAAAGTTATCAAAAATTTCACGATAGCAATTTTTTATTTAATTAAAAGAGAGAGAGAGAAAGAGAATCAAATCATATCCCAGGCAGGTGGAAGGACACCGCAGGCAAGACTGTGTTTTCCAATGGCATCCAGCAAGATAATGAGTCCATGTCTATGGAAATTGATTCATTAATATTTCATCGAGGCAGCTTCAGAGCAATTCAAGAACCAGCTCCCAGGAATTCAATCAGTAAATTCAATGAATTGTTGAGCTTAAAATACCAGGGGGGCAAAAATATACATATATTTGGCATGTGTGCATAGTTATACATACTGATGTGACACGTATATGCACATGAATACAGGCATACATATTAAAACACAGCACATGGAAGAGACTGTCATTTCTAGGCTTAAACCCAGTCTCACCTGCCTGTATTTTTTTACTTGGGAAGACATTCCAAATAAAAGTCACTGTGTTGAATAGCATTCTTTTGCTCAATACCTGACTTGGAAAGCAAGTTAACGAAAATGTGAGCCACAACTTGTTCCCTGGTAATTCACCTATCTATTAATAGAGTCCCTTCAATCAATTAACAGCACCTAAAGATGGCTCCCAAGGACCCGTGCTGGGGCTGGAAAAAGAGGGGAGCAAATGATTCATGGCAGAAGGGCTTCTGGTTTGGGGGCAGAGCAGGCAATCCCATGTGACATACTCATCGACAAGGGCCAGTTGGAGAAATAGATTAAAATGATCAGGTTGGCTAAGTAATTGGTCTTTGGGTGTCCCTAAACACCAACCTATAAATAATTTTATTTTCATTTTGGATCAATGTCTTCTAGCCCTTGTCTAACTAACCTGTATTGATGTCTTTTTAATTAAACCATGCGTGATATGCTCGCTCGGCAGTGGGGCATACTGCGTGTGCATGCTAGGAATTCCAGATAAGGTAATTATGCTATTTGTCACTGTCATGATTAATGTGTGACAGCTGTTATGACAGCTGTGCCACTGTTTTGTCACAATACCATGTTCATCCATAACAAAATTAGCTGTCGCACTCAAAGGTACACACTTGCTGCTATTTCTTTCAGAAGTCAACAATGAGAAAATCGAGAGGGAATATTACATGAACTCCGTGACAAACAAGAAAAACGACATCTTTATTTTTTTTCTTTAAATGATGATATAACCTGCCTGCATTGGAAATGCAGATAGCTCACCTCCAGCAAACAAGCTGTCACAGGGAGCCAATCCGCCACTAATCTAGCTAACAAGGCCTCAGTATGTGAGGGGTTTGCTTCATAATTTGAATCTGCCTTGTCAGGCAAGCCTTTTAGATGTTACCCAAATTAGCATTGGCTGGGGCTGTTACTGCTGTCAAGGTGGAAAACTGGGAACGCAGAGTTATAATAGGAAGTAGGAGAATGACTCACCCTTTCCTTTGGGCGTCAGTGAAGTGAAGCAAAATGGGAGGCTCTTCCTCCTCCTCCCTCAAGTCAGCCATCCGTCCTCCTGCATCCATAACTGGGAGGGACGCTTTCAGGAGCTGATTCCAAATAGAGATGTGCATTGTCAGATGAAGGCAGTTATTAATGTTAACCAATATTGTTTCTTACAAAGCCCTAAAACTGGACTATAAAACCATAGAAGACGCTGATGTGAAGAGATAGATGACTATAATAATAGCATCATCATTCTGTAGCTTTGGGTAAAGTCGATGCTGTAATATGTTCAATCAATTTTTAAAAAAGACCCACATAGATGTCTATGCATGATGAAAAGGAAACACATCAGAAACCCTGAATGTCACTGAAAAAAAGTCATGTCAGATATGCATATCTAAGTGAAGATATTTTCTCTCTTAAAAAGTAAAGGGAGAACAGCTAGCTATTATTATTTAGTGGCAAATGATTAGCTTAATCTACTGATTATATTTAAATATTCTGGGAATTTAACCAGCAAATATATTGTGCACTTTTAATAAGGACACTGTTTAAATCAGGCCCATCTGCGCTGTCTCTGCCAGCCCTCTTCTCCATAAACAACCCTGAGACAGAAAACTGAATTACTCCAAATAATTATAATGATTACAAAGGAACTGTGACCACCTGCTGCTGACTCTTGGTAGTCATCAGTCAGTGAAGGATTTAATTAGAATATTTATCAACAATGACCGAAGCTCCTTTTAATTTGCCCGATATCTCCATGCAGGAAAAGTAAACTCTGCAAATTCAAACAATTAAGAGGTGCTGAAAAATCTGGGGGCCTGCTGAAAATATTTCAAATCAGGACAAGGAAGCTTTATTCAATTGTTCAAACTGCTTTTCTCTGAGATAGTTATGTGATCCCTTGATGATCTCTTTCACTTTGGATGAGTGCCTCCTTTCTACCTCAAAGGAGACCAAGACCATTTGTTGCCATATATTACCCAGCATACAGTGCTTAACCACTAGATCACAGGGGTTTTGGTATGAAGAGCATGATAGCTGTTTCCATGTGATGAATTTTTGTGTATTTAGACAGAGCATCTTTGCTAACTGTTTCCATTCATCCTGAGAACTGCCTGTTGAAAAGTGCCCATCTTCAGGGTCCACCATCAATGCCATCTCTTTCTAGAAGCCTTTGCAAGAACGATGTCCCCATGTGCTCTTGCCCTTCCTTTGTTCTCAACTCCCACTGCACTTACTGCTTGTTTGTTTGTTTGATTTGAGAGAATGGTTATTTGTGTGCTTTCCTTACCCATGGGCTCCCAAGAGACTAGGAAATACTTTTTTTCTCAATCTTTTAATTAATTCCTTACTGTAATATCATCTTACACACAGTAGGCTCATTTGTTCACATTTATGAAGTAAGTCAATTAGTGCACAATTGAACTTGGAGAAGTGTTTGTGTATTGTAGTATCTGTATTCAAGGGATACTTAGGAATTTAGGAGCTATTTATGTGTGTAACTTTTTGTAAGTGAACATGAGATATTTAAACAACAAAAGCTCCCAAGTGATACCAAACAGACCACTTTTAATATCAACTGCTATACCCAAGAAGGATGTCAGATAGTGGGACACCTGAAAGAACCATAGTAAACAGACTCCTAATTGAAGGGAGCCTTACAACCACAGAGAACTTATTCTTGTCTAAGGCCAGGAAGGTCTATAAAACATCTCTCTGTATAGCTGAAAAGGCATCCATGGACACTCACAGGTAGTACCAAACAGAACACAATTTTTCAGGAGTTTTGTGGGAGGCAATTTTTGCAGAAGGCAATTACACTGGAGGATAATTGCACTTCCAGAGTTCCACAGGCCTGTGAAATTACCAATTAAGTGCAGAAATAGCTGTAGCAACAGAAATGTAGTAGATGGGTTGTGCAGAGCAATGGCAAGCTGCAACTTAGAACTCTGCAATTAGGAGATAAGCTCTAGTACCAGGGACCTAAACCACCAGGATAAGATGGGGGTACAGAGGTCCTACTATGATGCATAATTAGCAGCAGGTAGGAAGAGGACCCAACACAAAGTCTCTCAAACTCTATAAAGACTGCTCCCTGGGCCGAAACCGGTTTGGCTCAGTGGATAGAGCATCGGTCTGCAGACTGAAGGGTCCCAGGTTCGATTCCGGTCAAGGGCATGTGCATTGGTTGCGGGCACATCCCTAGTGGGGGGTGTGCAGGAGGCAGCTGATCGATGTTTCTCTCTCATCGATGTTTCTAGCTTTCTATCCCTCTCCCTTCCTCTCTGTAAAAAATCAATAAAATATTTAAAAAAAAAAAAAAAGACTGCTCCCTGGTTAGGGAGAATCAATAAGTATCAGATCCTACTGGCGCTTTACTTCAACTTAATTTTTAAGTTTGTTTGTTTGTTTGTTTTTGGTTAACCATTTAGTAACCAAAATGAGACATTTTGTCTCATGATGTGTGCTTGTTTTCTTTAGAGGCACACTGTAACCATTATTATGTAAATGTACAGTATAACTTCACTGGTATAATGGGCAGAGCACCAAATCAGTGAACTGAATTAATAATTTCTGGGACTTTGATAACCTGATATCATATTACCTACTGAATAATGTCTTTCTTCTTACATATACCAGTCCTTACACTTGTGCCCGGGGAATTAGTCTGATGGGTTCCTCACTGATCTGAGGACAGAAGAGAATTTTTGAATGGTATCTCAAGGGGCCTCAGACTCTGCATTTCCAACGAGCTACCAGGTGGTGTCAGTGCTCCTGGCTGACAAACCCAAGTTCAATAGCAGGGATCTGGACGGTTTTCTTAAGATTCAGTTTCTATGCTACAGACAATATACATGATCTGTTCATCTGATTACATACTTGAAAACTTTGCTAATTCTAACAAAAACTCACATAACACTGATTTATCCTCAACAACAACAGCAAAGTATGATTAACAAGCCATTATCCTATAAAAGAGCCTTTTTATAAATGTTTATCAGACCAGATGGAGTCTCTTGGTGACCGCATAGAATCAGTTGAAGTTTGTGAGACTAAAAAGGCTCAAGGGCTAGAAAGATGGAAAGAACTGAGCAGGCAACCCTTTTGTCTGGCTTAAGATGTGCTCCTGTTCCATCCCTCAAATAATGAAGCCACCCTTTTAATATATAACAAGTGGCCTTTTTAACCCTTCTAATAAACCCTCTACTTCTAGGGACCTTGTTTCCACTTGATAATGAATATTCTTACCTGAGCAATAGTATGCTCCATCCACCACCTAGCCCAGTGATGGCAAACCTATGACACGCGTCAGCACTGACACGCGTAGCCATTTCTGATGACACGCAGCCGCTAAGGCGGCCGCATGCCGAGGATGAAACATTTGCTGCTCCTGAGGATGAAACATTTGCGACTAGAGTCTTGGAGTTAGTTTTTTCCTCAAACTGACACACTACCCGAGTTATGCTCAGTTTTTTGGCGAAGTTTGACACACCAAGCTCAAAAGGTTGCCCATCACTGACCTAGCCCAATGGTTCTCAGACTTCCCTACACATTGGAATCATCCAGGGAGCTTTTAAAAATACTGATGCCCCACCTCCAATATACTGATTTAACTGGTCTAGGATAGAACCGAGGCGCTGGGATTTCTAGAAGCTCCACAGGAATTCTCACATATAGGTATGGCTAAGAACCATTGCTAATGTTGAAAGCCTCTTTACATTAATGTGTATACAAGTCACTTGAAGATTTTGTTAAACTGCAGATTTTGATTCAATGATTTAGGCTCTGCATTTTCGATGAGCTTCCAGGTGGTGCAGATGCTCCTGGTTGAATAGCAGGGATCTGGATGGTTTTCATTTCCGCATGGCTATGTCTAATCTACTGGCCATATCTGAGATTCATGGTGATGCTTAAGTGGAAAGATTTATGTTTATGGTCATAGTCCAACATTCTTTTCAAACTATACCCCAACTAAATCTGAGTACCCTAGTTACAGACACAATTAAAGTAAGGACAGCCAGTAAGAAGAAAATACCTTAAAAATGAATATTCATAGCCCAGGCAGGTTGCTCAGTGGTTAGAGAGTCAGCCTGAGGACAGAAGGATCTTGGTCTCGATTCCCAGCCAAGGGTACATACTGGATGAGTGCAGAAGGCAACCCAAGGATGTCTCTCTCTCTCTCATCGCTTCCCCTCTTTCCACTCTCTCTAAAAACTAATGGGGGGAAAAATCCTCAGGTGAGGATTTTTTTAAAAATGAAGATTTGTAGATATGTACTTACACTCCCCTCATCAGAATAATTTGATTTCATTGTGAGTTTTTATTTCTCTTTTAGAATTCACTTAGAAACACAAATCCTTCCCCCACACATGTGCAGGACATTTTGACACACTTATTATTTTATTTGATTCCAAGCATGTCAATGTTTTTAGTATTATGTGACAGTTTTGTTATATTATAATGCAGAAAACCCAATGATATATTGGAATGGATTCTTGGGACAATCCCATCTGGGGAGGCTGGTTCTTTCAAATAAGTACTACCTTGAAATAAGCATACTTTCTTTGATCACCAGATATCTCTAAAATATTTTTGTTCTGTATGCCTGAAATATAAAGCAGGCAGTGAATTAAACTTTCAACGATGCTGAAAGATAAATTTTGCCATGGCCCTGTTGAAATTTCAGAATTAAGTGAATTTTGAAGAGATGAGATTGTAATCAACATTAAGTTTTCCAATTTTTTTCTTTTTCTGCACAAGAAGGATGAGGAAGCACATGGAAAATGTATCTATCTAGTCACCACTTCATAGGAGAAAAAAAAATAAAAAAAACACCTTCTTCTACATTTTCACACCATCCCATATTAGAATTACCCTTCCTCTACTGCCCCATGGGCCACAGCCAGTTTACAGTCTGCTTTTGTAAGAATGGCTTTTAAATTTTTAAATGGTGTGTGTGGATGGATCAAAAGAACAATAATATTTCATAAAACTGTATAAAATTCAAATTTCAGTATCCATAAAATTGTATTGGAACATGCCATGCTCATTTATTTATGTGTTGTCTGAGTCTGTTCTGTGCTACAACAGCACAGTTGAGTATTTGAGACAGAGATTGTGTGGTCTGCAAAGCCTACGATATTTGTTATCAGGTCCTTTACAGAAAAAGTTTGCAGACCTCTGACTAGAGATAAACAGTACTCATTTTCTGTCATTTTTACTTGAAGTTGAAAATGCACTATGTTTTTTTTAATTTATTTTTTCTTTATTGATTAAGGTATTACATATGTGTCCTTACCCCCTTATTGCCCCCCGACCCCCGCTCGTGCCCTCACCCCCCTAGTGTCTGTGTCCATTAGTTATGCTTATATGTATGCATACAAGTCCTTTGGTTGACCTCTCCCCCACCCCCCACCCTCCCCTGCCTTCCCTCTGAGGTTTGACGGTCTGATCAATGATTCTCTGTCTCTGGATCTGTTTTTGTTCATCAGTTTATGTTGTTCATTATATTCCACAGATGAGTGAGATCATGTGATATTTATCTTTCTCCAACTGACTTATTTTGCTTAGCATAATGCTCTCCAGGTCCATCCATGCTGTTGCACATGGTAGGAGTTCCTTCCTTTCTAAAATGCACTATGTTTTGCAGATTATATTGGGTTCTCAAGTTTTGACCCTGTATTCCTGTGTATATGTATGCAAACATGTGCACACATACACATAGACTTATTATGTAGTTTTTTAGTCTGTCTTCTCACTTCTGCTCTGACAACCAGAAAATCTGGATAGCATCTGCTTCAGAACTGATCCTATTTCCTTTTCCTGGCCACAAGAATGGAGTTCTTGAAGAAGGGAGTTGAAGCTTGAAAGCAGAGAGAATCACCTTTGCCGATTGCATGCTGCCTATTCTGGCCCAGCTCCTAGAAGCTGGGGTCTCTAACATATGCTACAACTTTTCGCCCAGGTTTTCTGTGTGGAGACATTCCAAAGGAACAGACCTTTCTCTTGTTGCAATTTTCTATTAAGAAGACTTGTGGCCAGAAAACAGAAGAGAAAACTTTAAAATATCTGAGTACATATGAGAGTTAGCTGGGATAAACTATCAAGGCTACAAAATGCATTTTCTTTTCCTTTTCCCCCTAATTTAAATAAAAAACAGCCAAAGTTTTAGCTTTTATGAAAAACATGAATTTCTATGTTCCTTTTCCCTAGGACATGGCATTGTAAAAAAGATTCTCTCGGACATGTATAAGGGGAAGGAGAGAGAAAAAAGGAGAGAAAGAAATGCCTCAAGCTTTCATGTTATTTGTAAGAGTTTGTAGATGGAGCTGTCCTGATGACATAAATACGTTAATGGCTCTGAATTTCGGAAGGGACATTAATTTCTTTTGCTAAGATATTCTGGAACTATGATTGTATGACTCTGAAGACAAAGACATACAGATTCCAAGACTCTGGCACCTTCAGCACGGTGAAGTAGAAAAGAGAGAGAAAACCCAAACTCCAATTCTCACTTATAAATTCTATTGCCATGGACATGACCCCTAAACTTCTTGAGTCTCAGTTCCTAAATTTTGAAAGAAAAGTAATGCTTCTCCAACTTCCTCTAGGGGCTACACTGAGATTTGAATTTGGTAATATATGTGAAATGTATTTTGTTGATTGTAGAGAACTAATCCGTTTAAAGATAGGTACTGTTTTTATCACTGCTTACCTTGTCTCCAGAGCTTTATCTCACTACTAATTAATTGGATTCCTTTTAATACCCACAGGAACTGCACTTTCAAATTCAATTTTCTATATTGTAGCAGAAATTTATTTCCAAGTGTCTACAAAAAATGTAAATAAATACAAAAGATAGACCTATAGTCAACCTTCTCAGAGCAGCTGCTTCTAATGGGCCCCCTTTTCAAGGCCAGGCAGCTGGGCCTGACTGAACAAATGACTGCTCAGGCCAACAGGCTTCAGAACACAACACTGGCCAACGTCTTCAGAAAACAAAACCCAACTTATTGTTCCTTAAACATGGCACCCATAGTCTCATTTTGCCACAGTTCTCAAATGAATGAATGCTAAAGAGACATCAAACAAAAGTAATAATATGCACTCAGAAATACAGGCCTAACATAGCCTCCTATCTGCCACAAAGTGTTATTTATGGCATGAACTACAGTCACTATTTCCTGTGGTAACAGTGGGGTTTGTTTCATTTTTGTTGTTGCTGTTGTTTACGTCCAGGTGTAGATCACATAACCACTATCAGGGAAAACAATATCTTGAAATAACATCACATGAGAAGGAACCACGTGGATCTATTTGTATTATAATATTGTGCTCTTTACCTAGGTAAGTACAAATACCATCACCATTTGTCATATAAGGAAATGGCCTTCCAGAGGTTAAACAGCATTTTCAAAATTACATGGTGAGTGTGTGCAAATCTGATCCTTTAATTCTGGAATGCTTAATAAGCTTGGAATCTGTTCCCTAAGTGCTTAGTGGAAATATTCATTCATTCAAATATTCACAAACACTTACTATGTTCTGGGTCCTGCTTGTTGCTGGGGACTCATTAGAGAGAGTCAAGGTCTCTTTCATCTAATAGATATGGACTTTCCACCCAGCACACAGTACTATCCTGGACCCTCCTTCTGACCAAAGGTGCCCTGAAAAATCTGGACTCAATCATGGATTTCCTTGGTTCTCTGTACCCGCTCTTCCCTATTATGCCCCACCCATCATTGGCAAAGGTCCCTGGTGCCCCTTGAATAAAAGAAAAGAAGGAAGCTAAATTCATCATGCTCCAAAGAAGAATGCTTGTGTTCGAAATGACTTGTTTTACATTACACCTGCATATTTTTAACACCTAGAAAATATATTCCTACTACTCTTACTTAATAGTGCTAAAACAAATACTAGATTCTGTCCAGTATGTTTAATGCAAAAGACCTTAATGTTCAATATTGGAGAAATAAACAAATAAAATACAGCATATTCTCTCAGTACACTGCTAGAGAGGCATTACAGTTTGTAATAACATGAAAAACGCTCGAGGAGTAGTAACTTGCTTCACCAGCCTAGAGGTATAAACATAGCCATATCCTTTTTATTATTCTAACTAGTGACCTACTGCATGAAATTTGTGCACATTAAAAGGGGATTAATTAGAGGAAATAATTTAATATTGCTATTTGCCCTTTCCCTATAACAGAAGTGTCGGAGATGAAAGAAAATTAGTAAAATGTATATGAAAACCTTCCTCCTGTCAGAGTCTGGGGCTCACCACAGGACCCAGAGTCAAGTCCCTGCCCACCCACATGCACCTCAAAATCGCGTGAGACCCAGATCCGGCCGGCCCTCCCCCCCATTGGGCTAGATTCAGACCCAGCCAGTCCCACCCTTGTCAAGCCCTGCCGGGCAGGGGGGTGTAGCCTCAGGTCCCCTGGCCCGGCGCCAGGATGGGGGGCGTGGCCTGAGGTCCCCCAGCCCAGACCGGGGTGGAGGGCATGCCTTGAGGTCCTCCGTCAAGCCCTGCCAGGTGGGGGACACAGCCTGAGATCCCCTGTCAAGCCCCGCTGGGTGGCGGGCGTGGCCTGAGTTCCCCCAACCCAGCACTGGGAGTGCACCTTGAGGTCCCCTGTCAAGCCCCGCTGGGTGGGGGGCACAGCCTCAGGTCCCCTGGCCCGGTGCCGGGGCGGGGGGCGCGGCCTGAAGTCCCCTGTCAAGCCCCACCTAGTGGGGGGCGTGGCCTGAGGTCCCCCGGCCTGGCTCTGGGGTGGGGGGAGAAGCCTGGGGTCCCCTAGCCCAGGACCAGGACAGGAAGCACACCTTGAAGTCCCCCGTCAAGCCTCGCCGGGTGTGGGGGGGTGGGCCTGAGGTCCCCTGTCAAGCCCCACCTGGTGGGGGGTGCGGCCTGAGGTCCCCTGGCCTGGCGCTGGGGTGGGGGGAGCAGCCTGAGGTCCCCTAGCCCAGCACCAGGACGGGAAGTGCACCTTGAGGTCCTCCGTCAAGCCCCACCAGGTGGGGGGCACAGCCTGAGGTCCCCTGTCAAGCCCTGCCAGGTGGGGGGCACAGCCTGAGGTCCCCTGTCAAGCCCCACAGGGGCGGGGGAGGGCGTAGCCTCTGGTCCCTGCTGATTGCTTGTTAAGGCTCCTTATGGGAACTTGGCCTCAGCTGTGGGTGCAGCCATCTTTGTGACAGAGTGATGGTCAATTAGCATATTCCCTCTTTATTAGATAGATTAGTCCCTTACAAACCCATAGGCCTATATTGCAGGCAGTTTTATATCACATGATCCCTAATCACCACTATGTAGGCCAGAGTATTTCCATCACTGCTCTCAATGAGGGATCGCACGACTCAGAGGAAGCACTGTTGGCACCGTCACACATGGGATGACTAAAGTGGATGGGGTTCCACAGCTGCAGTAAGGCCTGTGCACATTCAGGTCCCTAGGGCCATGCTGCTGCTGCCTAATCATGAGCCCAGTGCCACACTGGCCCAAACTGGCACCATCTGAAGGCTCAGTACAAGATCTGCCAAAGCCAGACCTGTCTTAGAACCTTGTTTAAAATTTGTTGAAGCTCAAACTTACTTTTTCTCACCATGAGTTCTCACCTGTAGCTACTGTGGTTCATTCCTGTCATGAAGCCTCAGCCAGGGTCACTGTGGTTTCCTCCTAATTTGTTTCATGCCAAATATTAAGGAGCTGGGGGATTAGTCTCTTCACTCTCACAAGGCTTCTAGACTTCTGATGAAAAGTTGGTTCACAACGTTCACAGAAGGTTGAGGGACAAGGAGGGGAGACTTGGCTAAAACCATAATGTCTGGTCTACATTTCAAGGGGAGATTCAAAAACACCAGAACAGACTGTACAAGCATGTATATAGCGAAGGTAAGCCAGTCAATAGATTTTCTCATAAAAGTTTTTTCTTAAGGTGACTTACTGGGTTAGCCTCTAAAAAAAGAGGTTGTACTATGTTTTAAAATCCCCCTCCCCAACCAATTCCTTTGCTATATTGATAATTTAAAAGTACATATTTTTAAATAATGAGTTCAAGAAAAACCTGAACACCCATTATAAAGGGGAGAGTGGAATCTGGCAGAAGCCTACACAGAATATGCCCTTTCCTTATAACCTTATTGTCCAGGGGAATAACTGTCCAGGGGAAAGGAAAAGAAACAAGAGAGAAATACATCCTATTCACCCTAAGCAATGATGTGGCAATGGTGTGGCACAGCTGTGCTCACAATATCAGGGATGAGAGAATCAATCTTCCCACAGAAGCTGAGCCTGCAGACTGTGGCCACAGTACCAACATGACAGAACTCAGGCACATGATTGCTTCAGGGGCAGCATCCTAAGAGATTTGGAGCTAGGTGTGGGGCAAGGGGCAGGAAACCAGAGTGGAGGGACAGAGGCAGCCCAGCAGGGTCATGGAAGACAAAAAGCAAGTAAGAACCTGGAAGATAGTTCTTAGCCATGAGACTCGCCTGCATTCAACCCCAGATGTATACCCAAATATATGTGTTATGCCGAAACTGGTTTGGCTCAGTGGATAGAGCGTCGGCCTGCGGACTCAAGGGTCCCAGGTTCGATTCCGGTCAAGGGCATGTACCTTGGTTGCGGGCACATCCCCAGTAGGGGGTGTGCAAGAGGCAGCTGATCGATGTTTCTCTCTCATCGATGTTTCTAACTCTCTATCCCTCTCTCTTCCTCTCTGTAAAAAATCAATAAAATATATAAAAAAACAACAACAAAAAACAAATATATGTGTTATGGTGAAATACACATTACATGGTACAATCAACGCTGTAAAAAATATGAAAAATAGAAAGGAAATATGAAAATAGTATTTTTGTTCTCTTGTGTCAATGGTTCTAATTCTCAGTAGTTCTCAATTCCCATTTTCCCCTATTATTGTTATTTTTCAAATTTTTAAAAATAATTATGCATTGTTTTTTAACTTTTCTGAATTAATTTCTTTAACTAAGTGGTTGAACTTCTTAATGATCTTTTTTTCCCCCCTGAATTAGCTAGCATAATAAGCAATCTAATGTTCCTTTATTTTTTTATGATTATGCATTTCTTTTTCATTATTTTGACTCACAAAGAAAAGCTATATGAAATAAGGTTTGAATTTGCCTGTGGCTTAGTAGTTAGGTAAACTCATACTTGGCATAAGCATTAGTCAAACAGCACATGAATTATTTGTATAATGGAAAAAGAAATATTCTTAACATTATTAATTGAAATGTCTCATGCAGTTTGCGGTTTAGAGCTAGATCCCAGGATTTGAGACATGCACTAAAAAATCCATTGCCCTGCTTGTTACTAGACATCCAAACTATGGCTAGGTCACTGGGTAGCTGCCAAAATGACAAGGAAGTTAAGGTTGTTGAAAAGTTGAAATTATAATGTTAATCAAAATTGAATAATAGAAGGTAGGCCATATCAAAATGGTCAAAATATTTCTTTTTAACATTAATAAATAATTTTGCATTGTAGAATTACACATAAAGAATCTATATCAAGTGGTAAAAATTCTAACAAAACAAAGCCTCAATGAGATGACTGCTAATGATACAGTAAATGTAGCCTTTGTAGAATCATTTTTTATATATTGCTTCATTTACTACATGATATATGTGTGTGTGTATATACATATATATAATATATACGTATATTGTCACATGATAAAACTGAGAATTTTTTAAAATGCATTTATCCAGTTAGTCAGTAACTTGGGTCCTCTGTCTCTAAGTCCAGAACTTTTCCAACTAAGAAAAAAAAATTCATACATACAAATACATAAACATAAACACCTATACTAGTCTATTAGAGAGTATAAAGAAAGTATATTATCTCTATAAAAGTTTTTATGCATCCAATTCATAACCATTTATATGCAAGTAGTTTGAAAGGTTATTCCAGGAAACCATAGTAGGGGAAGTAGAACAGTGGGGCAAGAAAGGGAGGGAGGAAGAGAGGGAGGGAGGGAGGGAGGGAGGGAGGGAGGGAGGGAGGGAGGAAGGGAGGGAGGAGGGGAGGGGGAGGGGAGGGGGAGGAGGGAGGGGAGGGAGGGGAGGCAAGTAAAAGATATGTTATCAAGCCAGTTACCACTTGAGCTTAATCTCCCTGGAAAGTTAGCTTTAGGAGACCACATATAACATACTACAGAATCATCTCAACTGAAGGACAAGAAGCTGGGTATTTGTCCAACAATATTCTTTCTATCATTGACTTGGGGGGTTATTCCAGGAGCACTCAGAACTGCTGGCTAGTCATTCAGGCAGGACAGAAATGAAGACCTCTGGCTGGTATTTGCCATAGCAGTCTTTACCATGTAGAGAGAATGTCAAGGAGATATGGTCCGAACATTAACATCGTCTGCTTCAGTACCTGGTTTGGGACTATTTTCTGGGTGAGCACCTATTTAGCATTTACCTCCAGCCATATTACATACAAGTCTATGACTTATTAATGTGCCAATTTTTCAGATGATAAAATTTAGGCCCACAGAAGTTAAGTGACTTGTCCGAGATCATACAGCTGGAATGTGAACTCAAGCACGCTGATTCCAGAGACCACACCCTTACCCATCTTAATATGGCCAAGGCAGGAAGAACAGTCAAGGAGTTTTGGGAAAGCTTCCCATTAGGGCTCTGAGAGAAGGGATGGTGGCTCCTTCATAATCAAATTTCACTGACTCCAAAAAAGAACAGGCCCCGGTGTCTGCTGACCTTGTTAGCAAAGGTCAACCAAAACACACAGTCAATATCAGAAAACGAAGACCTTCAGGAGATTCTTTTTCCCACACAAACCTCTAGATTTCCTAGAATTTCTATTCGGAATCCAGAGACACCATAATTTACACTAACAGTTGCAATTCTCTGAGCCTCTAAGCCTGTCTCTCCATGATGCTGTAATAGCCTAGGGACAGAATTAGTTTGACCAGGGACTGCAGGCAAAGACACAATTTAGCTCTCTTTTGACTGTAACTGACATGGACACAACACTAGGCAGGTGGTAAATTAGCAACTTGGAGAGGCCCTTCCTTTCTTTCAGGCCACTGAGGCATTAAATCCTCTATGAGCATCTACCAAGCAATGTTGTAAATGTTTGCAAGACTCTACTTTAGCACAATTTTAGAAAAATCACTTATTCCAGGTAACCTAATTAGAAGTACAGTATCCTCGGCTTCTTTAAGACTGTGAGCCCAAATACTCATCTAAGTTTTCTAAACAAAATTTGGAATTGATTCTAATAGGTTTAGACACTGAGCACTTTCTGCCAATTCTTTCCAATTAAACAGGGGATAGGAACAGATGAGAAATCAATCAAAATAAAATGAAACACCTTTGATCACCTTGGGTGGGATTTGAGAATGGGCCCATTTTTTGTTCTCTGATATTATCCTGTGGCATTATCAAATTCTTCCTGAGAAACTAGAAAAACAAAATGGGTTCAGATTTCTTAGCAAAATAGCAGAGAATGGGGGACATGATTACATTTATTCCTTCTCCATTTCAAGAACATTATGAACATAATTCAGTTCCCAACTATTTTAAGCAATGTACATAGAAAAAGAAAAAAGAAAAAAAAAAACCTGGAAGATACATCAGATGTTACCTTTCCACTTCATTACATTTTGAATTCAATGAATCTCTTGCTATTGTACTTTTCTTAGAAATCCTGAAAACTTCTTTCACATTTCCCACCTGGGTGGGTAGAGAAACAACATAAGGCCAAGTTTGGAGGCTTCATGCATTCCTTCTTCATTATGTTTAGGTATTACCAGGGCAATGTGTCTTCAATGCCTGACACAGGGAAGGCTCTCAACACACACATTTTTCCCCCAGGCAGAGTGGAATACAGCATAAATGTCATGGTCAGGCATATATGACTATTCTAATTTCAATTTAACTGCTACAGTTTCCCAGCCATTGTGATGATGGGTAAATGGCTTAACCATCTCTGTTGATAATACCTACCTCATCAAGTTACTGTGAGGACTCAGTGCAATAGCCGGTTCTTATTGCTCATGAGAAACAAATGTGTGTATTTTTTTTTAATTTAATATGCGGTGACATCATGTGGATAGCCTGAAATCGGCTATGGTGGGACTACGTAGGCCATAGAAATTGACAAAAGCTACAAATCGGGGCTTTGTTCCTTTTTCCCAGAACCTGATTTACTAGCTCATTACTGAAAATTAGATAACATGCAAGTGTTTAAGAGAGTATCCAGCTCTTTTCCCTTTCTTTTTCCTGACTTGGAGAGCTTGCAAACCCATATCTATAAAACTCTAGTAATGACATCACCTTCACAATCAGCCATTTGTTAAGGATTTGCCATTGCTGTGGCTTTAGACAATCACACAAGGCTATTTCTTAGGATGACCTTGATTAGGATTTAAATACCCAGTGATATTCTGTGCTAGTATTTTAAAGAATGGTGTTGTTAACCCATCTAATAAACGCTGCTTGTGAGTTTTTGAATTGCCTGGGTTCTGCTGAGGAGCCAGCACTTTCTGTTTTGTCTAAAGTGGCACCACCAAAAAAAAGTGTTCCCTTTAATCAAGGTTCTCACTCAGGAAATCACTCCGACCTGCTGCGACAGCTGGGAAAGCGATGCACTCCCAATAGACATAAAATGATTTGTCAGTGCCATTTAACATATCACAGTAGACAAAAACTGAAATCTGTGACAGAGAGTTACCGTAGATTCGGTGGAGTGGGACCAAATGCCACACCAGCAGGTGCTGTGCTTGGAAGCCTGCAGAAGGCTGACTTAGTAATAATGTGCAGGGGGTGTGGTGGGAATAGTGGGTGTAAAGGCATCCAAGGCTGTTTCTCCTGGTGACCAAGGGGAGACTTCTGAAATCCTATAGAATACCAGTCCCTCTGGGCACACAAGATCATGAATGGAAACTGAAATTCTTCTGTATATCATATGTTGCCAATATTCTCATGATTGATTCCTCTTATCATCTCCAATAGGTATGAAAGTTAGCACACAGCTGAAATTACACTTCAGAGATACTTTGGAATCTTTCTGGTAAACAGTAACATAGCCTCTTGTATTAGGAAGAATAACAGTTGGCAAAAGTTGTGCCTCATGTGTTAATTCTGATATTCACATGTGACCTTGGGAATGTTCCTTGATTGCCCTAAAAATCAGACTTTTCATCTTTAAAGCAGGCATCTGTACAGGTTTAATATGAAGGCCAAACATTGAAAATATGTAAAATATTACTACTGATTAGACATTCTTAGTCACATCCTCCCCAAACGAAAAGCCATTTAATGCAAAACCTCTAATTTGGCATTAATATAAAGCCAAACCGCACATCTCAGAAATCATTCTGGAATGTTGAACCATGGAGCAAAGAAAAAAGCAAAACTCCTAGTAATTAAGAGCTGGGCTTTGAAATCAGGCAGAACTGGATGCTATTCCAAGTTTCAACATATGCTAGCTATGTGACCTTAGGCAATTTATTTACCTCTCCAAACCTCTTTCCTCTTCTTTCCAATGAGGATTATGAAAGGACCTAGCTCATTATGTTGTGTAAAATGAGAGAATGCATATAAAAGTGATTAGCTCTGTAGTATTTCTCAATAAATGTTACAATGTTTGTACTGTTGTTGTTGCTATTGTTATTTGCATTTTGAAATTACCTAGGCAGAAAAATGTTCCTAATTCTGAGGATAAGAATCCCTAGAGTAAATTAAAAGAATCTGACAAGGAGTCATGGATTCTTAAACTCCTGAAATTTAAATTAATAGCCTGAGGTGGCAGCTAGATTTGGACCCTAAAAGTAAAGCAAACCAGCCTCATTTTTCTCCAGGCTCTTCCTCTTAAATTTTCTTCCATTTAAACTGTAAGAAATGCCAATAGGAAGACAACTGTATCTGTGTCCAAGTTCTTCTCCTAGAAAAGAGGAGGCCCTGGAAGGTGAGATTCTACCCACTTCACTTCTCTGAGATTTAGTTTCATGGACTTTGAAAGAGAGGTGGAAGGATGAGCAATCAAGGCTAAGGATGGGGATGGTTTTACTGACTATAGCCACAGAGCAGGGGAGAAGGAGAAAGGAAATTTTAAGTCCAGTCATAGGTAGACCAGGGAATAAAGGAACACTCTACAATGTTACCAGGAAAGAAGATAGAACACCGGAAACAGAGTAGATACCAATGGTATCGAGAGCTGACCTGCTGCTATGGACATGACGGATAGAAGGAGTTCGGGAGGTCAAGTCTGAAGCTGTGATAACAGAAGCCTTGATAACGTGATAACACAGTTATTAAGGATAATTCTTTCTTGGTGAGGAAACTGTTAGAAATAATTCATTATCTTGTTTGGAGTTTGGCAATAAAGAATATTAGAGAATTGTGGGCTTAAATTTTCTTTTTCTTCCCCCAAGGGGAAAAATACGTTATCACTTAAGAAAATAAACTATGCTTTTGTAGAACTATGTATTGGGCCAATCTCTGAAAGTTTTAGTATCTTTCTTACTAGCATGGAATTTAAGCTTTTCAGTGTCCAAGCTTCTCCCAGGTAAAACCAAATAGAAGCTACTTGAGTCAACCAGGACTCTCGAATAACAAAGAGACCACAGAGTACAAAGGTGGTTGCCAAGGGCTGGGAGGTAGGGGAAATTGAGAGAGGTTGGTAAATGGAGACAAAGTTTTAGGTATGAAAGGAATGAAGATTTCATGTAAAACATGCTTACTATAGTTGATAACACTGCATTGTATAATTGAAATTTGTTAAATGAGTAGAACTTAAATGTTCTCATCAAAATAAAAAGATAAAAATGTGTGAGGTGATAGATGTATTAATTAATGTAAATATCAATAAACAGAAACCTCATTTAAAATGAAGTTTGGAGGTCAGAAGAGGGAGCTCTCATGCCCTACCAGTTATGGGCAACCTTTTGAGCTTGGTGTGTCAAACTTCGCCAAAAAACTGAGCATAACTTGGGTAGTGTGTCACTTTGAAGAAAAAACATTATTTCGCAAATGTTTCATCCTCAGAAGCAGCAAATGTTTCATCCTCGGCATGCGGCCGCCTCAGCGGCCACGTGTCATCAGAAATGGCTACGCGTGTCAGTGCTGACACGCGTGTCATAGGTTAGCCATCACTGCATACTGAAAGTTGATCCATGGAGCCCAAGGGGAAGAACGCTGTTTATAACAGCTTCCCCAACTTCCTCTTCCCTGAAAGCTTCCTTTCCTTTGTTTCTAGGCACTTGTGCCCGGTTTGCCGTGAGACCACATGTCCTGAATTGAAATTTGATGTTGTTCACAAATAAACCCAATTTTCCTGAGAAATATATCTGGCTATTTGTTTAAAGTCAACATTAACCAGAAAAAGGGTGGGGTGTTCCTTCACAATGTATATATGTATATCAAATAAAAAGAAATGATCACAATTTTTGTTGTACCAAAAAGTATCCCAAGGCCTAAAAGACTCAGTGTGCTTTAGCACAATGCCTAACAAACTAGAAGATAGTTACTACTGTTTTCAACTGAAAAGTAAAACAACAACAAATAACAACAGACAGTTTTAAAGCTGTTAGCAAAACAAAACAAAATCATCTTAATCCAGACTCATTTCTTCAAGACAGAAAAGAAGAAGGAGGAGAGGAGGAGAAGGAGGGGGAGGAGCCACCCACGAAAAATCAGCAAGTATTTCCAATGCACAGGATAAGAAGGAAATATTTGCAAGAATCTGAAATAACAGAGTCTTGGTCACAGTAAAGCACAGTGCTTATTAACAAAATGGGTCAAGAGTGCCCTGTATTTGGAAGAGAGCACTCTGTGACTTGAGGCTAAAATTTGTGATAGAATCATTTTTCTCTTGCAATTTTCCAATATTTCTTGGATTTATTCACGCTCTCCATGATAAGGTTATAGCTTTCTTTGGGGTATTTCAATGCTTCCATTCATGGTCTCATAAAATCAGGCACCTTAAAAGGCAAGGGCAGCACACATTATTAACTATTACATATCCCTTTTTTAAAATCAATAACAATAAAATGGTAATATGCTAATTAGACCGGACGTCCTTCTGGATGTTATTCCTGATGAAGCCGGGGCCAGAGGGAAGCAAGCCCGGGTCCCAGGTGCCAGAGGAAGCTGTTGCCAGCAGCCGGGGGAAGGAAGGCCTACTCTTGCACAAATTTCGTGCATCAGGCCTCTGGTATAAGTATAATGCTTTATTCTTAATTAAATAAAACTCCAACCATGTCTTGGTGAAATGCCAACTATTTTGCCAATTAAAATTATTTGTTGTATGAACAAATAATGATATTTGTTCTATGGATTCCTTTTAACTATCATGTTGCTGAAATCTAGTTAAGAGAATAAAAAGTAATTTAGAATAATATAATATTAGAATTATAAAGGGGGATTTTGAGCTCATTTTTCCAACTTTCTATTTCAAAGTGCATAAAATAATTCTTAGAGAAGTGATTTACCTAAAGCTTCAGAACTGTTAAAATGAAAAACTAATGAGCTAAATAGAGGTGAACCACAGGTAAATAACTGTTGTCACACATTAATATAGCAACTAATTTGGTGAGGACTTACTAAAATCATATTATGTTTCTAGATCACAATTCAATTAAACTAGAAATTAATTGCAAGAAGATAAGTAGAAAACCCACTAAATCTTTAGAACTTATGCAAAATAACTATAAAGAGCACATATGCGAAAGAAAAAACTAATTGAAAATACTTTGAAGTAAATGAAAATTTTTAAAAAGATAACTTGTAAAATGCAGCTAAAGCCTCTGTTAGAAAAAAATCTTAAAACCTAGAACCAAAATTACCTTACCAAGAAGTTATAAAAAGAATAGTAAATTAAATATCTTCAAAAAGTAGGAGAAAGACAATAAGGATAAAAGAAGAAATAAATGAAGTAGGAAATAAACATATAAAAGATCAAGAAATCAACAGTTTGATTCGTTAACAATAATAAAATTTATAACTATCTTATCAAAAGTGAAGATAAAGAAAGATGGTAGAAAGGAACCAATACCAGAAATGAAATATTAGACACGATTATAGTCCCTACAGAATTAAAAAGGTAATAAGGAGACACTATGAAAAACTTCATGCCAATAAATTTGAAAACTTAAATGAAGTCAATAATTATAATGGACACATAAGAAGAAAAAATATGAATAATTTCACATTTATGTAAGAACTTGAATCAGTAATAAAAATTCCACCTAATACTTATAAAGAAATAACACCTATTTTATACAAATTTTCCAGAGACAAGAAAAAGAGGAAACACTTCCAAAACCAGGATAAACTTGATTATCAAAATTTCATAAGAACAAGACAAAACAATAAAATTATTGTCAATCTCTCTCTGGAGTATAGATACAAAAATCCTAATAAAAATACTAGCAAATTGAGTATAGCCACATAAAGATAGATAATATATTACAATAACTAAAGGTTATTTAACATACATGAATAGACAGATCAGACAATTTTTAAACAGCTACTTAAAATCAGATCTCCAACAGTCCCAAGAAGTGGCAAGATCATCCAAAATGGGGTGAAGAATATGGGCTAATCAGAGGAAAATTGTTTTAGAGCTGTTGAAAAAAAAACAAAAATGATCTCTCCAATTCCATCCCATCCTACCTTGGCAGGAGATTGAGATTTATTTTTTTGAAAAAAATAACATAGAGGATCTCTGGACTGGGAGAACCAATGAAGAGAAGGTATGCTTTACTGAAAAATGGAAATTTAACATTTACATACTCTAGTCGGCTTCCTCCACTTAGCTTCCAAATGTTGGTTGCTGTGCCTTCACCCCCAAGGCAGGAGATTGCAAGAGTCTCTTCTGGAGAAACTGTTTAGTCAATGAGAAAAAAAAAAACAAAATAGCACTGAAATCAGTTCTCCAACATCAACTAAACCAAATTACCCTTTAATGATACTACTATAAATTAGTTCCACTCACATGCTCAGAGCTTTCAATAAGGTTTATTCCCCTACTCTTAAATATATGAGACACCCAGGACTGTTAAATATCCTGGGGGAATAAACAGAAATAAAGCTACATGGAAGAAACAGACTACGCAAGAAGAAGAAAATCTCAAAAAAAATTAACTTTAATATCCTCAGAGTAACATGAAAGGATAATGCAACCTTGAAACAAGAGCAGGAGATCCAGTACAGATCAGCAGCAAAGTGAATCCTTGGGATGGTGGCAAATGGGAAATAGGAATCCGAAAGTGACAGCTGTGCACCAGGTATAGAGGGCAAATTGTACAGACTAAAGCAACTCAGAATGTTTTGAGAGAGCTCACTATAGAAACTGTTAGGATAACAGATGTGAATTAAAGCACTCAGAAATTTAGGTAATTGGCAGAATGTTCAGGGTTGGCCTCTTTAAAATGTATAGAAAAATAAGCAAAAAAAAAAAAAAAAGGGAATGTCTCATATCCGGAAGTGGGGGGGACAGGGGGGAGAAACAGGTTGCACAGGTAAGGAAACATGATCACAGTTTACTATGATTCAGCTCTGAATGATGTATTAATAACATAAATACTAAATTTACCAAAACCAGCTTTAATTTTACCATATTGGCACCCTAAAATATGTCAGAGTGGCAGTAGGGGAAACCTAATGGTTACCTTCCATACTGGGAAGTCAACAAACAATGTGTAAATTTAAATACCAAAAGAATAAGGCAAAAGAGTGGAAACTGAATGCCTGTCCGGCAGAGGAATTAGAAAAAGGAGACTAGGGACTGCTATTGGCCTTGACATACCTGATAGAAGAAGCTGCCTTTCAAACTAAGTACATGCATATTTGATGAAAATGAGAATGATTTTAAAATAAGGAATGAGTGGGACATTAGCTGAAATGTTAAGGGGGAAGAGCATTACCAAGAGAGGGATGTCATGGGCCAAGGCTGCGAGGTAGATAGCAACAAGCAGAAGCATGTTGCTAAAGCATCAAGTCTGACTTATTGGGAGGTCTATAGATAAGAGCTCTTCTATGTAACTTCCACTTTTTGATCCACCAGGGTGGTGTTGAAAGTGATGAAGTGTCAAGAATACCGATGATGTGGGACACATGGTGCTTCCCTCGCATAGCTTGAACCAAAACTGGACTATTCAACCTGGTAAGTTACAGCTCGTGTTTTGAATGAGGCTATGATACAAACTATGTATCAGCAGAGTTTCAGAGAGTCTGGGTGAACGTTGCTCAGAACTAAGCAAGAACAAAGCAACCCCAGAATTAAGCAAGTTAGAGTGAGCCCCAAAGACAGAGGAATCCTAATATGTGGCAATGCTGTTCTTGCTAAAGCCTGGCAGGCAGCCAGCACACAGCATACTCAGGCTCGGGGAGATAAAGGAGAAGGGAAAGAAGCTCCCCAGAGCTTTGGAACCCTAGTACTTTTGCTGGTCACTTGGAAGGAGGTCTCCTAGGGTCACAAGGGGACTGAAGTTAAGACAAAGCTGCTGAAGTTAAGATAAAATAGGAGAGGTGGTTTGTTTCTTCCTTTTGGATCTTGAGCCCATATTAAGAAAGGTAAACAACAATCATTAAGGCAAAAGGAAAAAATTTGGTTTATAAAGTGGGGATTGCAATAAAAAATTAAAGGATGCAAATTAAACAGTAAGCACTAGAAAAAACAGAACATTATAATAAAGAAAAATTTTAAATGTTTTGTAAGCACTATAGGTATTTCAGGGGACAAACATCAAGGAAAAATTGTGTGCACTTATAATAATAACAGGGGGAATTAGAGACAATGGAAAAGGAAATAACACAGACACTAAACAATTACTTGCAGCTGTCTTAACAAATATTAAAGACTAGAGGTTTGTCCCTTTTGGGGATTAGATTTCTTTCAACTGAATGCATGAGAGTTCGGAAGTGGGTAGATAATAGTGGTATTGCTGATAAAGATAGAGTATGAATTCAGACAAGAAGCATCAGAGAAAAATAAGAAACAAGAGATTCATTTTTGAATTTGTGTTACTGTCATAAAAAGCAAGGGGTTTAGATAGTGACTGCACTACACTACCTGCATGGAATTATCCTCCGCTTTGAGAAAAGCAACAACCAAATAGGCACTTTAATGTTGGAGAAAGAAGACCGTTTAGAAAAGATGTAATAAAAAAGGAAATAGCTTATGTATTGTGCCTTTTGATATATGAAATGAACTATTAGGTTAGAATCTACTCCCAAGTTCTTATCTGAAAATGGTAAAAACATACAGGTGTAATTGCAACTAAGCAAAGATAAAGAAGATACTCCTGGCCCTACTCTATAGTTCTAAGGTTCAGTTTGATTTATTTAAAATTTCTCTGATTTAATAATCTCTAAGGGATCATTTTACCCACAGTTGAATGCTGGAAGTAAAATTAAGCCATTTTGGGAAGCTTTGTTGAACATGCTCTTCCATTTCTCACTGTTAGCTGTGATCTCTAAATTTCTTTTCTTTAACAACAGCAATTAAAAAAATGTAAGCCAAACAAGCATCCAGCCTTGCTTTCTTCAAGAGGATGACTATAGAGAGCATA
This sequence comes from Cnephaeus nilssonii, assembly GCF_951640355.1. Classification (NCBI taxonomy): domain Eukaryota; kingdom Metazoa; phylum Chordata; class Mammalia; order Chiroptera; family Vespertilionidae; genus Cnephaeus; species Cnephaeus nilssonii. Next base: position 34,439,577 of record NC_137085.1, read on the forward strand.
CGTCACTTTGAAGCTTTGTTTCCAGTCCTTGAATTGATTCATTTTTGGTTTTAATCAGACTGTCCTCTTTTTACCTTTTCCACCCATCTTTAAATGGGAATAGTCACACAGAAATTTTAGGAGAATAATGGTATACATTGTATTGACTTTGCTGTTTTCAATTAGTAAAGGGAAATATTATTTTTTTTATAAAGTTTGTATTGATTTTATTTTTAAGTTTTAGAATCATAGCAACCTGACGAAACTACCTGTTGAGAACAAAGTCTTGGAATGTATGGATATAACTATTTACTAGTCTTTCTTTTTAACTGCAGCTGGGAAATCCTTATATCAGTGAAATGACAATCTCCATTCTCTCTAAAGCACACATATAGACAATTTCCTAATTCAAGCATGCCTAAACATTTGAACAGTAAATTGTTAGGCTTGAAATTTTATTCTTCTAATCCTAATATATAAAAGCCAGGGGCTGTCACGACTGAGACAACCAGATGAATGACTGAACAGCAGGCTGCATGGGGCGACCAGGCTGGCAGGGGGGGGAAATAAGGGACAACAAGGCCGGCAGGGGGGGGCAGTTAGGGGCAACCAGGCTGGCGCGGGGGGGGGGGGGGGGTGGGAAGTTGGGGGCAACCAGGCCAGCAGGGGGGGCAGTTAGGGGCAATCAGGCCAGCAGGCAGGTGAGCAGTTAGGAGCCAGTGGTCCCAGATTGTGAGAGGTATGTCCAACTGCCGGTTTAGGCCCGATCCCCAGGATCGGGCCTAAACCGGCAGTCAGACATTCCCCGAGGGGTCCTGGATTGGAGAGGGTGCAGGCTGGGCTGAGGGGACCCCCCCCCCCCATACACAAATTTCATGCACTGGGCCTCTAGTGAATATATAAAACACAACATTCTATTAAAATGTTTATTTCATTACTGGAAAATCCAATCTAGAAAAATGAAAAGAATTGCTATAAATAGAAGTATACAAATTAACTGAATTCAGATATAGAACTGAATACATACTGAAAATTAAATAGGCATTTTTCATCAATGGAGAAAAGCAGGATTACCTATAAATGAGGTTAAAATAACTGGAATGCTGTTTGAAAAAATAATAGTTGAATCCCTCTTTTGCTTTTTATACCAAAATAAATTGTAGCTACATCAAAAATTTAATATGAAAAAAATGAATCCTTAAATATTCTCAACAAAAGCACAAATAAAATTATTATCATCTTAGAACAGAGAAGGTCTTCCTGACCAGGACACATGATTAAGAACACATTAAAAAAGTAATAATAAATTTAGCAGTATAATTTTTTTTTAAATTTCCAGTCCTAGCCAGTTTGGCTCAGTGGATAGAGTGTCAGCCTGCAGACTGAAGGGTCCCAAGTTCAATTCCAGTCAAGGGCACCTACCTCAGTTGCAGGCTCCTCCCCAGCCTGGGCCCTGGTCAGGGTGCATGCAGGAGGCAACCAATCAATGTGTTTCTCTCACATCAATATTTCTCTCTGTCTTGCCCTCTTTCTTCCACTCTCTCTAAAAATCAATGGAAAAATATCCTTGGGTGAGGATTACAAAAAAAAAATTATTCCTGTATGACAAAAATAAACTACAGAGAGTGGCAAAATAGGAAACATTAATACATATTGTATAAAATATATTTCTTCAACTTAGTGTTAAATATAAGTTTCTTAATTTACAAAGAGCTTGTAGAAATCAGTAATTGTTTGTTTTTAAAAGTAACTTAATAGAAATATGAGCAAAGGATGATACTCAGAAGATATGCAAATAAACAATGATCATATGAAAAGAGGCTAAAAGTTATTCAAAACTAAAAATGTAATTTCATACAAATAGAAAATGCCATTTTTACCCACTGGAATAGCAACAAAAGGTAGACAAGTTAGATAGATGATAGATGATAGATAGATAGATAGATAGATAGATAGATAGATAGATAGATAGATTTGTGTAAAAAAAAAGAATATATATTGTATATGTAGAAACACAAATATATACATATATTCATGTATACTATTGGTATATGTATAATAATTATATCTGAAAAGGTAGGCAAGACTTAACTTGATTGTCTTTGGAAAGTGATCACAATGTGGGAAAAGGAGGCTTTTATTTTTTTTAATAGACTTTATTTTTAGGTTCACAGAAAAATTGAGTGAAAAGTACAGAGAATCCCGGATGTCCCTTGCCCCCACACAGGTACAGCCCTCCCCATTATCAATATACCACACCAGCCAATGCTACAGCTGATGCAACCTTAATGACAGATCATTATCACCCCAAGTCTATAGTCGACATTAAGGCTCACTCTTGTTTTGACAAATGAACAATGGCATGTATTCCCAATTCATACAGAATAATTTCACTGCCCTAAAATTCTTCTGTGCTCTACCTGTTCAACTCTTCCTCTCTCCTAACCCCTGGCAACCACTTCTCTTTTTGTCTCCAGAGCTTTGCTTTTTCCAGAATATCACATAATTGGAATCATATAGAATATAGCCTTTTCAGATTCCTCCACCACATCTTTTCATGACTTGATAGCTCATTTATTTTTAGCACAAAATAGTATTTATTCCATTGTTGATGTACCACATTGTACTTATCCATTCATCTACTAAAGTAGCGGTTGCCAACTGCTGGTCCACGGACCACTGGTCCGAAATGTTGGCGACCGCTATACTAAAGAACATCTTGGTTGTTACCAAGTTTTGACTATATATATATATATATATATATATATATATATATATATATATGCCTAAGCAACCTTTATGACCCGACAACCAGCCATTGGCTATGATGCGCACTGACCACCAGGGGGCAGACGCTCAATGCAGGAGCTGCCCCCTGGTGGTCAGTGCACTCCCACAGCCAACCTCCTGCAGCTGGCCAACCTCTTGTGGTCCCTCCCCCTGGCCAGCCAGCCCTGATAGGCCCTGATCACTGGCCAGGCCGAGTGACCCCACCTGTGCACGAATTCGTGCACTGGAACTCTAGCTATGAATAATGCTCCTATGCATATCCCCGTGCAGATTTTTGTGTGGACATAAGTTTCAGATCATCTGAGTAAAAGTCATGATTGCTGGATCATATAAGAGTATGTTCAGTTTTGTCAGAAACTACCAAACTTTTTTCAAAGTGGCTGTACCATTTTGCATTCTCACCAGCAATGAAAGAGAGTTTCTGTTGCTCCACATTTTGTCAGCATTTAGTATTGTCAGTATCTTGGATTTTGGTCATTCTAATTGGTAGGTAGTTAGGCTTTTACTTTTTATATCTCACCTTTCAGTGTTATTTGAATCTCTTAAATCACAAAAATATTTAAAATACTAACAAGCATCATATGGTATGAGATGATGATCCATTTTTACATTTCAAGGGATGACCAGGTTTGTTTTGTTCATCTCGACATTGTAGGAAATTTGAGAAGGGATGAAGAGAATTAGAAAACAGCTCTCCCTCTTAGAGCTTACCAAGCCACTGGGTCCAGTCCAAGATAAGAACAGAAAAGGAAATTAACACTCCTGGACACTTACTATTTTCTCCAAAATACCTTTCTTACTGGTATCTCAGTTAAATAAATCTAGAAAATGAGATTCATTTTGACTACTAGTATATTAAAAACTCTGAGAAGTGCTACAGCATGTAAGACTGTTTAATTTCACTTGACACTGTTTTCCACAATTATTTGATCATAGAGAGTATTTCTTTATACATAACCCCTATTAACATTAGGCAGAACACACTTGGGGAAATACTGGTCTAGCTCCTTTACCATATATTATCCCATTTGACCTTATTCAAAATTCTAGGGAAAATATCTTATCCCTTCATCTTAAAAATAACAAAATTAGTATTTCAAACATTTAGGTAACCTTAACCAAGATCATGCTACCCATATATGGGATTTACATCCACCTGAGTGTTCCCAACTCCATAGTCCATACCCATAAAAATCCACCCAGCTCAGGAATTAGTCCATATTGGATTCCCTTATTCCATTTTGATATTTTTAGAATAATCATATTCTATGTGAAGTTGAAGCAATGAAAGTAAAGCCAAAACCCATAATTTGAGACTCATAAGATCTATAAGATGATTGCATGAGCTCAGTTATAACAAAACACAATATTGTGATTCTCTCTAGTTAAAATTATCCTTTTTACAAATCATCTAGATTTTCTGACCTTGATAAACTTTAGAGGATTTGGCCATATCTAAGAAATTCAGATCAACCATGTAATTCAGGTAGTCCCTGACTCTGTGATATCTAACCCTAACAATGTGCTCTCAAGCCCCATCAAGAGCTATCTGATATCTCTGTAGCAGAACACAAAGCAAAAATGAAGACAGAAAGGGAAGAAAATCTGACCATTATTCTGAATTTCCTTGCTTGTGTGGGTTTTGGTCAGATAAAACTCCAATTATTTTTTGATGCATTAATTTCTTTCCCGGTAAAGTGCTTAAAGAATATACTTCCAGTTAAAGCTTTTAGGGTGGACCATTGCTCAAGCCATTTTCAACTTTATTGGAGAAAGCATTTGAAAATATACAATGGGTAGAAATTCAGATATGGCTCTTGGGGAAAAGAAAGATGACTTAATAGGTCTCCCCACCAACCCACCTAACTTACGTGATTGAATTAATACAGAAGATAATGGGCAAGGAGGGATGGAAATGTGAGTTATAACCACAATTTGAGCTGTGTACCATTAAATCATGGCATCAGTTTTTCCACTCAAATTGGTAAATCACTATACAAAGAGATGTGTGAGCCCTTTCTGATGAGATATAAATCAATCCAAACAGTGATCCAATCCTCTGTTGCAATGAATTTAAACCATATCTTTCCCCTTCTTAGCCTTGGGCTCTCATTTCATTTCTAGGTTACTGTGCTCTAAGCTCAGTTTTTAAGGGATTTGATTCAGTTACCTGACTCTGAAACTTAAAAAAAAAAATATTAGAACTAAGTTCAAACTGTCAAATCTTAAGATCTGGTTGAGTGGGGTTTGTGAAAGGATAAGAGAGTATAGGACTATATCTCATCTAAGTAGGTCATAGAAGAAGTTAGCTATCACAGCAAACCCTATATTTAATGGCCTAAAACATTATGCATTTTTATTGTCCATGAGTATCTAAGAAGACTAGCCCTTTGGCCTTCTTGTCAGGGTGGTTCTACTGAACTCATCCAGCAGAATATTGAAATATTCATCAGTGCTCTCTGTCCTTAATTACACTTACATCAGTGCTCTCTGTCCTTAATTACACTAACTTTAGTCATTTTTCCTCACTTCCCCTATATTATGGTACTTCCACAAATTTTTACTTCCATGGCTTTCTTTTTTTTTTTTTTCATGTTGCTCTTTTTGGCTAGCATGTCCTTCTCTCTGATTCACTGTTCTAGCATCCCTCCAGATCCAGTATAATCATATATCACTCCTCCCTCTGGCCTGCCAGACTTTAAAAGACCATTTATCTTATTCCCTCATACATCTGTGGTTAGTTATGTGTTGGACAGGCACTCTGCTGATCTTGGTTGGGCTCCCTCTCATGTACAGGGGTTGGCTAGCTGTTAGCCAGTATAGGATGATCTCAGCAGGGATATTTCATCTGTGCTTCATGAAGTCTCATTTTCCTGCAGGCTAGCCCAGGCTGAGGCAGAGTCCAAGAGAAAACAGAAGCAAACAGGCCTCTTGAGACCTAGGCTCAGAATTGGCACACCATTACTTTTAATCAACATCCTATTGGGCAAAGCAAGTCACAAGAATAGCCCAGACTCAAGAGATGGAGAAACAGACTTTACCTCATAGGTCAAGCTTCAAAGGGTATTGATATGGTGGGGGGACAATGGAGGCTGCTGGGGGGGGGGGCCCTATAAATAACCAGGAATGTCTTTGTAATCAATTCATTATTCTGGACAATACAGAGAGGCATCCCAGCATCCAGGGCAATGGTAGAGTGTGCCTGTGCCTCTTTTCAGCATCAATAGAGTTCAAGGCCAGTGACTTCTCTTCAAATTATGTAAGCTTCCTAAAGGCAACTAGGATCTCTGTCTCTCCCTTCTGTCTCTGTCTACCTTTCTCTGTCTCTCCTTCCTACCCTATTGTATTCCTGTATTTCCAGCCCATTAAACAATGCCTGGTTCAGATCCTTAATAAATATTTGTGAATGAGTGAAAGGAAGCATTATATAAGAGCCTCTATTAACAAAGTCAGATGGAGAAAGTGAATCACATTCAACAGAGACTGGGGAAGGCAGTAACGAAGTGATGCGGAGCAGCTCAGAGAAATCTACCCTGGAGAAGAAACTTTGGAACTGAAGCAAAATGACAGTGGTGATGTTTTTGAGGTTTCTGCTTCTGCTGGCTTGGTCATGCTGGGAATATTTAAACAGGCCATAGTACATAGACAGGGAGGAATAATCCACTGCAGAGATCAAGAGAGCAGAAAACCAGGAGATCAGGCAGCTCACTGTCCTGGAAAGCAGTTGTTTCCAGGTGAGTGAGGAAGAAGGGATAGGGTAACTCTGTCTGGAGTGGATCAGGGATAGCTTTTACTCACTGGCCTGGGAAGCCCCCAAGAGCATGGAGACCTGTCAGTAAATATCAGGGTCCCAGCCAGCAGGTGGAGTTTAGGGACAGACCTGTGACAAGCAACCGCATCCAACTGGGAGGAAAGAAAAGCTAAAATGACAAGAGACGAGCCTTTGCATCCAAAGACAGCAAAGAGAGAAGGTGATGGCATCCACCAAGGGAGGGCCAAGGAGAAACGAGTGGTTAGTGCATCAGGGATTCCCTGGCTGCTTGAGGCCACACACATATTTGACTCCCTTGTCCTTTAGCGAGCACAGAAGTGTTTTATCCCGTCAGTGAAATCTGCATTGCTGGATGACAGGACTCACTTTCCGCAGGGTGCATAACAACTTCCCGACATGTTGTCAGAATGTGTCAGGTCGAGTTACTATGATTCTATTTCATGAGGATGTGACACACGGCGCCATTGCTGGCGATTCAGACGTTTCCTGTCAATGCCTGCCACTCACCTGTAATCAAACCCAAGTCACAGCGAGGCTCTTTGCATGAGAGCAGATTCCAAGTTTTACTTTTAATACCTGAGGTTTTGTGTTACTGATATTAAATAAAAACTCTTTGCAATGAATTTTAAATGAGGTAAAAGCTCTCACCAGAGATTTGTTAAAAGCAGATGAACAGCTGTTCTCTTTTCCCCTCTTTTTAGTAGAAGGGCTTTAAATTATATATTAACCAAAAAGGTAAACAGAATAAAATGGGCAATTAAATATTAATGGAAGATGTAGTGGAATTGTCCTGTGCTGCACTTAAAACAGCCTGAATGATTGAGCTGTGAATTGCTCTCCCCGAGGTATTGAAATATTCATCAGTGCTATTTAATAAATGTTCATATTCGTAGGCACTCATGTTTACACTACAGCACTTGCAAGAGAGTGCTTACTAAAGAAAACATGCTAATGGAAGGTGAACTTTCCTGTACAGTGAGTCACCTTAAATTATACAGAGTGTGCCGCTGAGGAGACAGGGAAATCTCTCCTCTGACTAACAAGGAGCTTGCATAAGAGAGGAGTGTCTTTTGTTAAGAGAATGGCTGGGGATGGCAATAGAGGCATTGTGGCACCAAGACAATTTTGAGGTTTTTAAAAATTTATCTGGCTTGCATTTTAAAAATGTTTAACCTTTCCTGCCTGAAGCAGACCTTCCTCGTTCCAATGCTATTACTGTAAACTGCCTACCTTATGGGAAGGGATGCAGGAGACAGCAAAAGAAGAGTGCAGCGGGAAACCCTTGAAGGACCGAAGTAAAAGCGTTCCAGGTGATAGTGGAAGCTGACACAAAGACACACACAGCATTTACGGGCAGAGGCCGACACTGCCTCTTATCGCTCCTCTCTTTGACATTTACTTAGTCATTCTTTCCCAAGAACTGCAGATACTGTATCACCTCAAGTGGGGTGCCTGATTGTTCTCATGAGTTAAACAGAATCAAGGCCAATCAATACCTTGGAATTGGCTGATCTCGAGGGAAGATATGAAGATTTACTAGAGCAGTAGAGGGAAGGGATGTAGCTGTAGCTGCTGGATTTCTGATGAGTAGGACTGCTTCAAAGGAACATGCCCATGAAACTTAGATCCCTGTCTACTGAAAAATATAGTCACCCAAATTCAGCAGCACCTGCACTTGTACTGGATCAGGCTAAACTGGAGGCTTCCTCTGCAATGGCCCTTCATCATCATTCGTGATTAAAAACAAAAAACTTAACTAATGTTTACTCAGAAAAGAGGATCTTGGTTCCAAGAGTGACAAAAACAGCCATACAGGGTAATATAGATCAAATTTTGGTCTCAATATTTCACTTTCCTGTAAGAGTATCTATCAGACTTCCATACTTATGTCATAGCTTCACAGTAGGTAGAATATACTTCTTACTCCTTGACTAAGGGACTGACCATGTCAAGGGGTAATGAGATGAACACGGCATGAAAAAAAAAAAATGCTCAAATGTTCATACACGATGCCTTTTGCCATGGGAAGAAAATGTCTCCCGTAGCTGTTAATCCAAGGAGGGTCAGAAACAATGCGGCATCAAGTCCAATGGAATCTACCTAGATCAGGTGAATTCTAACTAATCATCAGATGTGCAAGAAAAATGCTAATTTTATATGCCACTGAGTTCGGAGTTTGTTAACTAGCATCATTATGGCATTGTCGAGATCAGAGAGGACCATCTACAGACCATGGGAAACTGTTGATTACTGTTTTTTTGTTTATGAATATATTTTAGAGAGGAAGTATTATGCTGCTAATACAACATGTAAATTTAGACATGATGATGTGTTCCTTCATGGGAGATTACTGTCTTCCTCCCACATTGCAACACTGGCACCTTCCTTGATTTATTTCTTCTTTAATATAATGCCTTCAAGAAAGGTCACCAAGTCCTGTTGCTCCAAATGTTTGAATGCATCTTCTTCTCTACATCTTCCCTGCCACTGTCTACTTCCAAGTTCTGTAATGCTGATTATTACAACCGCTGCTCAGTTGCCTTCCAATGTCTACAGAGTCATGTTTCTAGCAGACCATGGAAAACTTTATATCACTCCCCTCTCTAAATCACTTTAACAAACAAATACCTATTAATGGTTATCCACTGGTTATAAATACTTCAGAATAATCCTCCATGACCTCAAAAATCTGTCCTTAATTAAACTTCCATCTATAACTCTAGTCGTTTCCCCTTACCTTCCCCTAAATTATGGTACTTCCACATATTTTTACTTCTATGGCCTTTTTTTTTTTTTTTTTTCATGTTGCTCTTTTTGGCTAGCATGTCCTTCTCTCTGATTCACTGTTCTAGCATTCCTCAAGTTCCAGTGTAATCATACATCACTCCTCCCTCTGGACTGCCAGACTTTGAAAGACTGTTTATCTTATTTTATTATAAACATTTATTGCCCAATGCATGTCACCATTATACTAAGAGTTATTTAAAAGTAGGAGGAAAAAAAAACCTAGTACATAGTAGGTGGTCAATGAATGACTACATTTAAATATTAAAGCAAGACTTTTTAAGCTAATTCTTTTTGAACAGAACGATTCCTATAATGCCTTAGAATTGAGGAAAATTTGTAGCAATTTATGAATATGGAACTACTTAGAGATAGAACAAAAATTAGAAGGTTCTTTGGGGGTTAAAATATATAAACAGAGCAATAACATAGAGACTAATTCTTCTTTTATATATATACTAGAGGCCCGGTGCACGTAATTCATGCATGGGGGGGGGGGTTGTCTCTCAGCCCAGCCTGCACCCTCTCCAATCTGGGATCCCTCTCACAATCCAATACTGCTGGCTCCCAACTGTTCGCCTGCCTGCCTTCCTGATTGCCCCTAACTGCTTCTGTCTGCCAGCATGATCACCCTCTAACCACTCCCCTGCCAGCCTGATTGATGCCTAATTGCCCTCCCCTGCAGACCTGGTCACCCCTAACTGCCCTCCCCTGCAGGCCTGGTCCCCCCCAACTGCTCTCCCCTGCAGGCCTGGGTCCTCCCCCCCCCAACTGCCCTTCCCTGCAGGCCCGGTCGCCCCAACTTCCCTCCTCTGCCGGCCTGGTCACCCCTAACTGCCCTCCCTTGCAGGCCTGGTCCCTCCCAACTGCCCTTCCTTTGCAGGCCTGGTCCCTCCCAACTTCCCTCACCTGCTGGCCATCTTGTGGCGGCCAACTTGTGTCCAATGGGGGTAGCCATCTTGTGTGTTGGAGTGATGGTCAATTTGCATATTACTCTTTTATTAGATAGGATTATTAGATAGGATAAAGGCCTGGTGCATGGGTGGGGGCCAGCTGGTTTGCCATGAAGGGTGTCCCAGATCAGGGTGGGGGTTCTCTTGGGGCGTGGGGTGGCCTGGGCAAGGGGCCTATGGTGGTTTGCAGGCTGGCCAGGCCCCCCGGAAACCCAAGCAGAGGCCCTGGTATCTGGGATTTATTTATCTTCAATAATTGAAACTTTGTAGCCTTGAGTGGAGGCCTGGGCCTGCCAGGGTGTGTGGAAAGCTTGGCTTCCTCAATTGCCAGGGAAACACAAGCCTCCTGCTCACTCTGTGGCCGCAGCCATCTTGGTTGGGTTAATTTGCATAATCACTCCTGATTGGATGGTGGGCATGGCTTGTGGGTGTACCGGAGTGATGGTTAATTTGCATACTACTCTTTTTTTTTTAGATAGGATAAGTAATTTGGGCAAGAGTAATCATAGTAGAAACTTGAAGTTCACAAATGTAACTTAGGTTTTTCTCATTGAGGGATTTCAAGTAATAGGACCAAGTTGCAGAAAAACCTTGAGACTATCTAAGTAGGTATAAAAATTTCAGGTGAAAAATGAAAACAACTCAAGTGTCTATCAACTGTTGAATGGGTATGCAAAATTTGGTATATCCACACAGTAGAATATTATCCAGCCATAAAAAAGGATGAAGTACTAATACATGCTATAACATTATTACAATCAATTATTATATTCAATAGAGACCCGGTGCACAAAATTTGTGCACAGGGCGCGGGGGTCCCTCAGCCCGGCCTGCACCCTCTCCAATCCGGGACCCTTCAGGGGCTGTCCAACTGCCAGTTTAGGCCCTAACCTAACTGCTCGCCTGCCTGATCACCCCTAACAGCCTCTGCCTCAGCCCACACCACTGTGGCTTTGTCCGGAAGGACGCAGAAGACAACGAGTCTAATTAGCGTATTACCCTTTCATTATTATAGATTATTATATTCAATAAATGGTCTCATGCCATCATAAAACATTTATTTTTCTTCCCCCCCCCCCACACAGATTTGGTAGGTTGAATATATAGGAATTAAATAATCTTGAGTCCAAGTAGATAAGAAGAGTTGTGAATCTTAGTAAGATTACAGAATATTAGCCTGGTTAAGACTCTGAAGCAAAATACAAACAGGAAAAGCTTTGACTTAAGAGATTCAAAATAAATAGGAAACAATAGAGGACATAATATTTCTAATAGGAGGAAATCCAGGCTATCTTTAACAGTAATACTTTAGTGAGAAAAGTACTAAATTATATCTAAGCATTTAATAGTGTGCTCTAAACTCCTTCATAAATACATTTTTTTGGAACGAGAATTAGATTTAGCTGTTTAAAAATTGTTTTATATAAAAACAAAGCAAAATTAAAATGTGGGTTCTCTTGAAAATTTTCTAAGAATCCTAGCTTATTAGACCATGAGACCATTGTTCAACTGATTCCAAATAAATTATGGTAATCAAGGGAAAATATCTTAAGTGTAAGCTTATGAAGTAACATCATACATCAGAGTCACTTTAAGATTTTTACCTTTGAAACTTGATCTAATGAGTGCAAAGCCACCAATCAATACAAAAGATTTGGTTCTTTCAATTTACTTTATTTGCTAATTTTCTCCTGATACATTTGTATAACATTCGGATATTGTGTAAGGACTGTTTTCAATGTTCTATAGATAAAGCAGGTATATGTTGAGTGTGGTTACTAATTGAACATCAACTTAAGTTCTGATAGTGAGGCAAAACTCTCAGGGCCAGTCATTGTCCTGGTGAAGCACCAAAGAATGGTAAGAGAATTCGTTCTACAGATGATACATTCAAATATATAAAGAAGATATCGGAGTCACTTTGAGTCTCTTTTTCTTGCTGAAACGAAGTGGAAAGATAAGGCAAAGAACAAGAGAAAGGGTGACAGAGAAAGGGAACAAGACCCTGGGGCCTTCAACCCCTTCCTCCACAGTGGGACTGCCTCTCCTTGCATGTGCTATTGGTGACCTTGAAAATTCATCCAACATTTGAAGCAGCTAGTCTATCTTCCATATCTCATCCTAGGCCTTTGAGCCAACCCAAAGATCTAAACAAAATCACTTGCCCCTGATAAAGTAGGCCCTACCAAGCCTAGACTACAGAAAAGAGAAATTTATAGTTTCGTTCAAGAGAGGAGAGTGACCTTGTTAGAACAAGTATAGTAATAAGAATACAATTGAGCATCAGTGTGAGCTCTGTAAAACACCCAGGAAGAAATTAGCTGTTTTAAACCATGGGACTAACATGAGTCCTTGCTAATAGCTGCTTATTTATCACCAGAAGAAAAAGATAATTTGGCTAAGCTAATGAAGTTATTCTAGCTTTTAACTGAATGCTAGTTATTAATTGAATGCTACTGGGGGAAAAAGAGCAAGGAGGAAAACTACAGAAATGAGTCAGTGCAACCAGTTTCCATCTTAGTATATTAATATTTTTTGATGCTGCTGGATAATATTCCAGTGGCATAAATATAGAGATATTAAATAGTTTAAGAAGATTCCCATGTAGATAAAACCTAGATTTAGCACTTCATAAGAACAATGTAAAATGGTCTGGACATAAAAAGATAGTGTGTGTGTATTTGATAGTGTGTCTTCCTTTGATTTTTTTCCCTTGCATCTAATTGAAGGTGAGAAAACATCCCCAGAAGTAAAGTATTATATTGCTATTGGACCCAGTCAGATCTGATATTTAATCCTGGCTAATCTTTTCTATGGTGTTACTGTAAATGTACTGTTTAGTTTCTAAGCCTTAATTTCTACCTTCTCCAAAATAAGGTAATAATATGTAGTTAAAAACTAAACTAATTTATTTGAGAAGTATTACATTCCTGGGTATAAACAATAAAGTTTTATGGTTTTGTCTTTTTCCCCCATGCATTTCTCTAAGTCCACTACACAGAACAGAGGCAGGATAGTAAGTAACTAGAAAAATTATTTTGAAAGTGAAATGAGGAGATTAAACCCTTACCGGAGATAACATTGGCAAATATGTTCTCCCATGCAGTGGGTTTTCTTGTTGTTTTGTTGGTGCAGAAGCATAAACATCTCAATCAAAAAAATGGGCAAAGGACCTAAATTGACACTTTTCAAAAGAGGACATACAGAAGGCCAAGAGACATATGAAAATATGCTCAAAGTCACTAATCATCTGAGAGATGCAAATCAAAACAACAATGAGGTACCATCTCACACCTGTCAGAATGGCTATCATCAACAAATCAACAAACGACAAGTGCTGGCGAGGATGCAGAGAAAAAGGAGCCCACTTGCACTGCTGGTGGGAATGCAGACTGGTGCAACCACAGTGGAAAACAGTATGGCATTTCCTCAAAAAATTAAAAATGGAACTCCCATTTGACCCAGTGATCCCACTTCTAGGAATACATACCAAGAAAACAGAAACACCAATCAGAAAGGATATATGCACCCCTATGTTCATAGCAGCACAATTTACAATAGCTAAGATTTGGAAACAGCCTAAGTGCCCATCAGCAGATGAGTGGATTAGAAAACTGTGGTACATCTGCACAATGGAATACTACGCTGCTGTTAAAAAGAAGAAATTCTTACCATTTACAAAGGCATGGATGGAACTGGAGAGCATTATGCTAAGTGAAATAAGCCAGTCAGAGAAAGATAAATATCACATGATCTCACTCATTTGTGGAATATAATGATCAACATAAACTGATGTACAAATGTAGAATCAGAGTCATAGAAGCATCGAACAGACTGTCCAACCTATGAGGGGAGGCGAGGGATGGGGGGTAAGAAATCAACCAAAGGACTTATATGCATGCATATGAGCATAACCAATGGACATAGACGGTGAGGGCATATGCTGGGGTTTGGGGGCTGCCAGGGAGAGGTCAATGGGGGGAAAAGGAGACTTATGTAATACATTAAACAATAAAGAAATTAAATTTAAAAAATATAAATAAAATTTTTGAAATTGCCGAGGCCGGTTTGGCTCAGTGGATAGAGCGTCGGTCTGTGGACTGAAAGGTCCCAGGTTCGATTCTGGTCAAGGGCATGTACATTGGTTGCGGGCACATCCCCGGTAGGGGGTGTGCAGGAGGCAGCTGGTCGATGTTTCTCTCTCATCGATGTTTCTGGCTCTCTATTCCTCTCCCTTCCTCTCTGTAAAAAATCAATAAAATATATTTAAAAAAATTTTTTTTGAAATTATTTTTTTAAGAAAGTGAAATGAGGAAATTGAGACAAGATAATTTTTAAAATTTACAGCCAGCTAGTGAAGCACAATACCTTGTATTCCCTAACTAAGGACACTTGAGAGCAAATGGTTTATACCTCTCCTCCCTCATCAGAGAATAAATAGCTTATTTCACCCTGGTCAGGGAAATAGGTAACAGACACCCCAATTAGTGCCAATTGTGCCAGCCAAACCCAAGGACAGATAAAGTCAGGGGAACAACAACAACAACAAAAAAACCTGATTAAAGCCAGACAGATCCAAGATAAAAGACAGCAGCGGTTCTCAACCTGTGGGTCGCGACCCACATGTTGAGAACTGCTAGCAGGGTCGCGTAAGACCATCGGAAAACACAGATATTTACATTACCATTCATAACAGTAGCAAAATTACAGTTATGAAGTAGCAACGAAAATAATTTTATGGTTGGGGGTCACCACAACATGAGGAACTGTATTAAAGGGTCACGGCATTAGAAAGGTTGAGAACCACTGCTTTAGAGTAAGACATACACAGATACAGCACTCTGGATTTTAATTTAGCTATATATAAGACCATAATTTATATAATCTAAACAGGACTATAATAGGATAGTTAAGATTGTGGGTACTGGGGTCAGACTATCTGAGTGAAAATCCTGATTCCTCTACTTATTATTTCTGTGACCCTGTAAAAGTAATATAACCTCCCTACATTACAGGTTTTTTTCTGCATAATGGGGATAAAAATAGAATCTTAGCATTGCAGATAGATAATAGTTAATGCCTAAAAGCATAGAGTACAGTGACTGTCCATGGTGATTTTTAAAATATATTTTTATTTTTCAATTACAGTTGGCACACAGTATTATGTTAGTTTCATGTGTAAAACATAGTGATTAGACATTGATATAACTTACGAAGTTATCACTCCAATAAATCTAGTACCTGTCTGATACCATACATAGTTATTACAATATTATTGACTATATTCCCTATGCTGTATTTTACATCCCTGTGACTATTCTATAACCCTAATTTGTATTTTAATCCCTTCAACTTTCTGTCTATGGTGATTTTAATGGACAACATGGGTTAGGAATCATTGCCTATAACTACATTTGACTGATTTATTCTTGCTAGTCGGGTCTCAGCTAAAATGTCATCTCTTTGAAGAAAATTTATCTGATAGTCATTAGAGATGTTCATAAATATTCTAGTAACCCTCCTTCTAGGGGCATCATATGATTGGATTTTCTCACCTCCTTTGAGGTGAGGCATGGCCATATGCCTTGTCATGATCAATGAAATTTGAGCAAACATGGCACATAGAACTTTAAGGCAGCCTCAAATCCATTGAGCCCTTAGAGTTGAGACAGAGATAGCGTGTGGGCTCTGGTCTGCTCAATGGATGCCTAAACATGTAGGTAGGAACAAGCACAGAGCCCAAGCTCCTAAAGCCAAGCAGGTCAAAAAGGGAGAAACCAAACACATCTCCAGATATCACCCATCAGGAAAATTGGCCCTCATTTCTCTTAAAAGAAATGACTGAAGGTATATGGGAACAAAGTCCAGAAGAATACCTCCAATTCTCATCCATTTGGACATTGTAAATGTCTTCCTTCTGTGGCAATGTTGAGTGTGGGAGGTGAGGTAGGGAAAAGTTAGTGCACTTCAATCTATAGCCGAGGCAAATCTGAAAGGCTAATAATTTCTTCTTTCTGAATGCCAAAGTAAAATGGAGCACTTTCTTTTAATTGCAGTGGAATAGTGCTGGCTCACTTCCCAAATATTCTTTCATATAAAGATACCTGATGAATAACAACATTGCTCTTTTCGTAGTAATAATTAGAATTCGTTTATGGACATTCAACCAATAGCATATAATTATGATTAGAGGACTTTAACAATGAAATCACTTCTCTTAACAATAGTACTTTCACTGAAAATTCCACCAAAAATTTTTTTAGATCCTTTTATAAAATGTAAATTAAATACTGGCTAAAATAAATTTTAATGAAAGTTTATAATGTCTCTTATACCTTTCCTGGATCCCTCCACATAAATGTAAAAGTATATCAGTGCTAATTTCAGCAGTGAATAAGCTTTTCTGCGGATTCAAGCTGCAAATTTGGCTCTATAGATCCTAAACTGCTTACACTATACACGGGCATTCTTAGATTTGACTTTTGGTGTAGGTATCTGATACACCAAAGAGAAAATTAGGCTATTTATAATACAACAAAATGGTAGTTTAACAACAGACTATCTTCCTGCTAAGAGCACTAATCATTCTTAGATGAAAGTAATATAAAGGTCAATGTTTGCATAAAAACCAGTCCACTGAATTCCCGATCTTTGTGGAACTGGGACACATAAAATTTAAGAGTTTTGAGTGACCTTAGAAGTTATCTACTAGTGAATCTCAATCTAGCAGGGACAGGGAGCACTTCTATTAAGAATCACTGTATGGAATATGAGATGGTACTGAATGGAGCATTCTATAAATGTGAATGATATCATCACAGAAGAAAGGGCAAAAAAATCTAAAACACTCATTTTTTAAGTCACAAATTATTAAACATAAGACCTCCTATTACTTTGTTTTAGTAATATCTGTGCTCTGTCCAAACTATTAAAGTTGTGGATTTTTCATAGGAGAGTGCCTAAGAGTAAATTTTGATTGAAGAATTATGCCAAAGCCCTTTACAGTCCTGGACTTGAGCCAGTAAAATTCTTCCAAATTTGTGCTTATTTCAATGTAATGGCAATATCCATTTGTGTCTATTTCTACTAATCAAATAATTTCCATGGCACTTCTAGCATCTTGCCTCTTAAGAAACAGAGTTTTAAGTGTGTCTGGATTCCCCATCAGTGCACTTCTCATGAGAGGAAGACAGCAAAGCTAAGATTTACAGTGAGGTCCTGGCCAAGAAGAAACTAGTCCACTAGTCTGTAGGGGAATCTGACCTTTTCACTTACTGAAATTTCTCTTTTTACTTTCATCTACATATCACCTATGGTTATTGGAAAAATGAGGCACCCAAGGAAATACCAAATTTTACATTTCAAGTAAAAGGATAGAGTTTGTAATCTGTCATTAGAAATAAAGATTATAGTTACCCTCTAGTCAAATCAAGAAGACAAATTAAGCCAAGTTCATCTGAAGATTGCAGTTATCTTCTGAAATAAAGCTTTGCTGTTTACATAAATGACAAACAAATAAATTAAAAATGAGACACTAAAATGTCTTCCCTTTATCCTTTCATAATGAAGGAAACACTGGAGAGGGTTGTTCTAAGCCTTTCCCCCCTCATTCTTTCTAAAGTCAATAATTGAATTAGAGACCCATGATTAACTTGAATATGGTAAGAATTTTTATTTGAAATTCAATGTATTTCCCATGCTATACAAGTTTCCTTTTCTATATTTTTTTCTTTACTTCACTGCAACTAAAGAATGATACTGAAATGCCTATATAGGGACACACCAACCTAGTATGACAATTGTTGGCACACTTGCTCTTGCTATTTGCATAGCACCTACTCATTTATAAAATGCTTCCATACATACTAACTTATGAAACTCCTTCAACAGCATCCATGTCTAAGAACAACAGGTATCTTAGACAGGTATTTAATAGAGAAGGAAAACATGACTTGGGAAGATTCTATGACTTGTCCAACATCACAGAATCACTAAGTGGTAATTTTTTACCTCCCAATCTTAAACATAAGGTGTTATGTACCATCCCACCAATGACCTTAGAATGTTAACATTTTTGCCACACAAATATTAGTAAAGACAGGAGGAGAAGCTTTTCAAAGATTACGCAGTGCCCTTTAGATTTCCCTTTTTTTTAAAATATATTTTATTGATTTTTTACAGAGAGGAAGAGAGAGGGATAGAGAGTTAGAAACATTGATGAGAGAGAAACATCGATCAGCTGCCTCCTGCACACCCCCCACTGGGGATGTGCCCGCAACCAAGGTACATGCCCTTGACCAGAATCGAACCTGGGACCCTTGAGTTCGCAGGCCAATGCTCTATCCACTGAGCCAAACCGGTTTCGGCTAGATTTCCCTTTTGTGACGTACTCTAGGCAAACGAAATCAAGCCATAAAAGAATATTGGAAGCAATTGGTCACTCTGGAACTCTCACTAAGAATAATTACTTAGGAGCTCTTCCTTGGACAATGTAAAAGAAACACTTGTACCTAGACCTTTGTAATAGTCTCTTTTGTTCTGATTAGGCTCGTATATGTATTTGAAGCTTCAGAGTGATCATACAAATCTTATGGCAACTAACTATAATCAACCCAAAGTGGAAAGTGGAGCAATATTTATACATAAAAGTTTATATCTGAAGGATTACCAGCTGATAACTTCCACACTTGGCAAAAAATCACAGTATCAGTTAATATCATAGTTAAACCCTTATACACACTCACACACATAGTTAAACCCATATACACACTCAAAATGCCATAAAAAATGTCATGTATTTTTATAACTCAGTCCAAAGTATGTTTAAGACCAAACTAACTTATGGTAAACAAACTTGAGCATGTAATTTCTTATTCATTTTACCATGTGATAAAGGAGGCTCTCATACTACGAAGGAAGAAGCCTGGCTAGATCTCTGCTAAGTCACTTCATCTCTCCTAGGCTAGCTCCTTTTGTATAAATTAGAGATAATAATGCTGTTATAGATGAAATAACATACATTGGAGAAGTTAAGAGGTTGGGTCTAGGAGTAACTGGGGGTAAATCATGGTTCTGCTACTTATAAGCCACATGATTGATCTTAAATACATTACTTGACTTCAGTGTGCTTTCCTTTCCTCATCTGTGATGTGGCAACAATAGTATCTACTTCATAGGCATTTGTGTTAAATAAGATAATATAGAGACCACCTAGTAAGTTCTCAATAACCATTACTAATTTATATTTATCGCTATTACGTTTATGTTAGCACAATGCTGCTTGCTCTTTAACTTGAGTTACTACTCAGCGGGGGGGAAAGAAAAACTAATTATATATGAGAATTTCTTTGCATTCATTAGCATTGCC
The DNA here is from genome assembly GCF_951640355.1 of Cnephaeus nilssonii. Lineage (NCBI taxonomy): Eukaryota > Metazoa > Chordata > Mammalia > Chiroptera > Vespertilionidae > Cnephaeus > Cnephaeus nilssonii. Next base: position 34,459,222 of record NC_137085.1, read on the forward strand.
AAAAGTAATATGGGCTTTGTGCATTTGGGAACCACTATATATCAGAAGATAATGGTATTCTAAAAAATAAGCATTTCTTGAAATACAAGAGAGATACTCATAAGATTGCATTGAATACACTACATTAATTTCTAGATGGAAACTCACATTGATAAAAACAATTCTGACACTGTGAACGCAGGTAGGAATATTTTTAAAGGCTTATCCTGAATATTGTTAGAAAATAGGTGCGTGAATAGATCATTCTGGTTACAAGTCAAATGCTAACTTTCTCTAGGGCTAGGAATATGAATCAAAGGAACCCACAATCACCTAGCTAATTTTTTTCTCGATAGTTGCATATTTTTAATTTGGATTCTACATGCAAGTGTAATTATTTTGTGTCAAGACACTATTGAACTCTCCACCATAACCAGGGTGTTGAAACAATTATCTTCTAAATGTATATTTTGCAATTACCAAAATACATCTGCTCCAGAATTAATCAGAGATCATTAAAATGTTCATCATTCCAAGTAAAGAGAAAAAATAGAGAATTTAGTAAACTAGTAAGTAAATAAATAAATATTTTTAAAAACAATCTGGAGACTAAAAATATCAGAGTACACTGAACTTATGCTCAGTCTTCTCCACAGATGGTACACTAGTGAGAATTTATAAAAGTCACAAAGTTTTTGGATGGGAAGTCTATAGCCACTGCTGTTAGTTTCTGCTAACATCTTATCACAGAGCTAATGGGTGCTAGTGAAATTTAGAAAATGTGTATATTTTTAAACAGAAGGCAAATGCTCCTCTTTCCCCAGAATTATCTTAGCAAGAAGATCTATCCTCAAATTATACAGCTTATCTTAGACATGTAGTTATTATGAAGATTTGTGTTTATTTCCAGTGGTCCAGTTTAACAACCAACATTTTAATGAGAAACCATTTTCAACATTGTGGTACGGATGTTTTATAAGTCATTGCATATTTTACCTCATTATCTCTTTATTATTTGTGTGTCTCATATAAGAATTCTTAAAAACATGGATTTAGGAAGGTGTAGAATTACTCATGCTCAGTTTAACAACAATTTATGAAAGCTCAATATGTGTCAGTCAGATCAATACTCAAAGCTTCAACCTTCATAATCTCATCAAACCTCACAACAACCCTGACAGGGGAGCACTGACAGGGGAGCACATTGTACAAAAGCAGGAGTGGAATTGGCCAAAGACTGGATCATATGGTCAATAGCAGAGCTGGTGAAAAGTATGTCTATGATCTTGAAGTTACCCTTTCACAGCTCTTAAAGATTTCCATTTTCAAACATGTTGACTAGACTCTCTGACCTAAAATCAATAAAATGCCAAAAAAATATATAAAGAAAAAAAGGAAGGAATAAAAGACATTTTAAATTATTGAGTTGGCAAGAACATTAGGGAAACTTTGAAGGTCATTGATGAAGTAAAATCAGAATCTGGAAAGACAAAAAAATCAATGCACTTTTCATCCTGAGTGCATATACTCAACCCTGGGCACAATGAGTTTCTGCTTTGACAAATGAGTAGAGTGCTCAGAACAGGAGCCACAACATAAGACCATCTCAACTTGGAAGTTGTAATAAGACACACCTACATAAAGTAGTTATCTCAAAGAGATACATCCATGGAATAGCAATGGAGCAGAAATAAATAAGACCATTAGAAAGAGACAAGAAAAGTTTTTATTCTCAACCTTGGCACTGGATGAAGTGAAAATCTCCTTTGAGAATTGGTAATCATGAGCCAGCCACACCTTCAGGATAATCCCAAAGACCTTAAACAAATTTTTATTAAATTTGTCCTGGATTACTGGTAGCCACTGGCTCCTAGCAGAAGCAAATCCTTTTGATGAACATACCTTCAAGAATACATCATAGAATTAATATAGAGTTCCATTGAACAGGAGCTCAAAGTCAAAAATTGCATCCTTCAAAAGGAAAGAAGGCATATCTAGAATGAGGGATAAAATTAACTGTAATTTCAAACTTCTCCTACAAGAGAGAAGATATTTTACTGGCAAAAAAAAAACAAAAAAACATTCTGAATGCTTAGGGCCTGCTCTGTGCACTATTAAAAAATCAAAATGAAGAAAAGCAATTTGATTAAATCATGTGTGCTTTTTCCTATGCCAATGGAGCTTAACTAAGCAAACAGAAGCAGTGAAGTAAATCAGTGTTGGTTTATTAAAGATCAGAATTCAATATCTCAATGGTTGAAGGGTTTAAGCACCAGGGTTCTCACTGTTTCGCTTTTCTTTGCTAAGAAAGTAAACATGGCAGTACCAAGAGAAACTTGTTCAGAGAATGACACTGACAAGCTATGTGGTCTCAACAAGGAGGTTACCTTGTAGCTCTTGGCAAGTATTTTGTAAACAGAATATAAATTTTATCCTAGTGTTTCACATATTTTTACTTTTCTTCAAAAATATCTACTTTAACATTTTTTACAATGATTATTTCTTAGTTATTTATATCTTTCACCAGTGAGTGAAAGCACTTCTACCTCCCAATTAAGAAATGAAAGCTGAAATGGCTTCACCTGTTCTCATATGACACACCAAATATTTGAAGAAATCAGTAATTAATTTCTAATTCGGACCCATCCTACAATGAAGTCATAAATAATAGCAAATTTGTAACATCACATTAATCTCCATGGCAACAGGTTTACTGCGCAAATAGAGGGTTATGACTTCACAAGATAAAGAGAAAGTGGGTTGCAAGGAAGAGAGCTCATTTTCAACCTCTCATAATCTAAGCAATTGTACTGGGAATACAGACAAAGCCAATCAAAGCAAATTGCTTTTTATAAAAATATTTGGTTTTTTTCAAGTCTGTTCCACAATGGGAAAAAACTTTCTCTAAATTGCATGGAGTGTGTGACATAAGTCAATTTTAATACCTAGCCAATGTGAGACAACAATCTGGAATATAAAGGTTTGGACTAGCGTCAGGAAAGAAACACTCTGCATCCAAAACAGCACTGTGTATGGAAAACAAAACACAGAACTATTACTGAAGTGTTAGCTATCCAAGCATCTAACATTTATAAAGGAGTGGCCTCTTCATCTTTTCTTTCCCAGTTTACTTTCTTTCAAACACAACCTATACAAATTACACTTCCCTTTTTGGATTCACTTTCATTTTGGAAAGCTGCAATAACATCCTTGGGGATTATTAATATGCAAATTATTTTAAAAGACTTCTCCAACTATTCTTTTTTCTCCAACTGGTCTTCTTTCCTGTAATCTTTTTTCCTTTATAAAAGAAATACTCTGCTCACAGCAAGCCTAGGGCTTTTACAGAATTCTATACCTTATGCAACAGTGCTGGGGATTTTTTTCTGAGATAAAAAAAATTAATAGGCCACATTGCAACAAACTAGGCCAATGCATTACACAGTTTTGTTGTTGCTGTTGTCAAATTGTGTTGTGCTTTGTACCATTTTGTTCAGTTTGCCTTTCCAGTAATGTGGGGATACCTTTAAGAAAACAAGTAAAACAAACAAATGAACTGAAATTATCCATCAGTGATAATCAGGAAAAGAAAGGGTTAAAATAATAATTTAACCATAGGCCAAAAGATTGCAAACTCTCCCAAGTCTTCTAATATTTACATTGAAATGGAGCCTGAGTGAAGTGCTCTGAAAAGCAGCCTGTTGTGAAACAGCCCAGACTTTAGTGTGGGCCAGCACTTTCACGGTCTGTCCCAGTAAATTCCCATCTGTCTGTGCAGAAGGCCAAAGATGACATATAACTTATGATTAAGGATAACTCAGTGTGAAAACTACTTGTGAGCAAGAAGCAGACCTCATTACCCACAACCGGTTCAATTAAATATTTGAGGCAAGAAAATGATATGACCAAATCCCCAGAAAACATTATACCAAGTTGAATGACTTGAGCCTTTCACATGTCTGAAGTCAAATAGAATACCAGGTTCCTGAAGCTCTTTAAATTAGATGGACATTGACTAGTAATGCCAGGATGTATACTGTATTTCCCTTCCAAAGTCTTGATGATATTATACTTTCAAAAGAGATGTATGTCATCAAATATTTCCTCTTCCACCTTTTCACCTGCCTGCAAGATGCACCCAAGTGGACAAATATAGTTGACTTGATAAATTAGGTGCCAATTTCATGACATTCTTTTGACTCAAGATCAAAGTAGAAATATGATTTTTGTGGTATTTTAATAAACATCAGAACAAGTGAGACTACAATTCTTCAATTCTTTCCAGACCCTCCTGAGGCAACCTCTGGAAAGACTCCTTTTTTGTTTTTGTTAATCTTCCTGGCCTTTCCCATATGCTACTCAGGGGCTGGTTATAGGCAAAAGCTAAGGCTCTGATGGTCTGGCTCCTTTCTTCTCATGCACATTCACTTTGCTTATCGTTACGAGTGTGGACTATACTAACTATCATGCTACCATTAATACTTGGTAAGAGACACTGTGCTATGAAAAAAATTCTAAGATCCAGATTACAAATACATTTATAAATGAACAGCACTTATGCTGCACGCATAGTTTAAAGGAAATTGAGTAAAATAAGCAAATACTTAAAGCATAGTAAAGTCAATCCCTTTTAGACAACACTTTGCATGATAAATTCAACTTAATACTATTATTAGTGGAAGTAATCATAATAGAAAATACAACTGTAACAACTACTCTTTTTGAGCTCTTGACCAGTTTCTGTGTTATATTCTTTTCAATGTATTTTCTCATGTAAACCTCAGCCTTAAAGATTATGTATTATGAGTTCTATTTCATAGATGAAGAAATTCATGCTCATGAGATTAATAATATCCTCAAGTTCATAGTTAGAAAGTAATGATATAGGGATTATTAACCAGTCCGTCTGACATACTTTCTTAACTTTGCAGTGGCATCTGCTTATAGAATTTCTGCAACACAGTGGCAAAGCAGATAATTAAACTTAAAAATATAGCAACTCTGTTAGATAGGGTCTAAAATGACCTGGGACTCTGAGGCTGAGAGATGAATGTGTGTGTGTGTGTGTGTGTGTGTGTGTGTGTGTGTGTGTGAGAGAGAGAGAGAGAGAGAGAGTGCACGCGTAAATACGCGCTTATGCTTGCATGCGCATGCACATTTATATATATATAAATTTATAGATCAAATTTATATATATGTATATTTCATATAGTTTTATATCTAGGTAGAAAAGTACATACATACATACATCAGCCAATCAATACTTCCCACCTCAAAGGCAAAGAGGTATGACTGCCTGTCCTCAATCCCATCTCCCCTCTTGCTTCAGGGGTCTTGTTGTAACTTCTTTTATTAATTCACTCTGCCCTTATAGTTGCTGAGAGAAGAGAGAAAGAACATAAACAGAAAGGCAAGATTTAAGAGTCTGCTGCTCTTCAAACCCTCACAATGAAAATCCTTGGAGAGCCCTTGAAATATTTAGATACCTCAATGGCTCTTTAAAAAAAATCAACATCTCAAATTTGAGAGCAGCTTTAAGGTCAATGAAATAATCCGAAATGCTTCTACTTGCTGGAGCAAAAATTTATTTATTTTAAAAATGATCAAACTTCCTTTGATAGCTTTTTAAATTATTTTGATCTTTCAAATAATGCCTCCAAATAAATTTGTCTCTAAAATTGTGACTTAAATGTTAACATTTGTCATAGCAGGCATATTAATTTGAACTAAGCCAAATTTATGACCTAGTTTGTTACTTTATGTGCTATATGTACACTTTATAGTTCATAAAAGTCCCTTGAATAATCAATGTATAAGGTATATTAATGCTCCATTTATAAGACTTGAAACATTTTACCACTTGAAGTTACTACTTAGATTTATAATGAGACTATCTTCATTTATACCATTTTGCCGATGACACTATTGAGTGACCTTGGGAAGGAATATAATACCAGTTATGATGCTACTCTGTGCGCCTTAGCTAGTTCATTGGTAATAAAGGGTTCATTTTAAGATAATGTGCTATTTAACTCATTAGCACAGATCTTTTTTTCCTCTTCAAATACCAGAAACACCCTGGGTTGCAAAGAGCAATAACTTTAAGTGAGGGTTAAACAAATCCGTTAAGACCAAGCCCATATCAGCTTTGTCCATGAACAAAGCCTTTGTTGTTAATAACAAAGCTGGTGGAGGCAGGGGGCGATGGAAAGTAGGACAAATGACTACTAATCTACTGGGGAAGCTCCAACAATGCTGGAGCACTCAGTTTTCAGGTTGTTGGTGATTTTTCTTCTTTTGATTAGTATCATATTGACTCTCAGGACAGAGAAAAATACTGGAATTAAAAGGGCTGCTGATTCCAAGATGTATGAAGGAGGGTAGGCAAATAAAGACTATAGAAAATCTGTTTTAAGGATCCTTTTCCATCTGGCTTAGTCCCTCTGGCTGTGCTCCACAACACAGACAGCATCAGCATATCTCTTGCCATCTGTGATTTCACCAGAACATAATCATGCACCATTAATACTTGGTAAGAGACACTGCTAAGTTTGCAATAAATATATTTTCACTTTTAATTTCCACAAAAAGTTATAATTGGGTATGATTGAGGCTGAACAGCAATAATTAGCTTGCAAAGGTCTTGACAGGCAGGTTGTCCACTACACTATTCCTGCTTCCACAGCATCCCTAAGTCCTTGAATCATACAGGCTTCTTCTTGCACCTTCACTATAACCCACTGTGGATAGGAGAGTTTGGAGCATATGGAGGCTAGTTATATAAATATCAGAACAATATACATAAGTGGGCTAAAAATGGTTAAGTCACCAAATCCCAAATTGGTACCTTCAAATTGTTGTGATTAAAAAGCTAGCAATAGTTGTGCAGAGGGGAACCTCTTGGCTAAAACCCAAACAGGAAGTTTTACTCTTTCCAAATGAATCTTAGGAGATTTTTATAGCCCTCCTAACACATTATGTTAGGAGAGTGTGAGAGCAAGAGCAAGAGTGAGAGCAAGAGAAAGAGGACAGGCATGCCAGGTATCCAGCAATCACAGCAAATTTTGCAGTCTATACAATAGAGAAGGCAAACCTCTTTGTTTCCAGCTTTTTCCCAAGGCTTCACAGTTATATGGAGGAATTGAGCTATAGAGACAGTAACCACACACAAAAATTGGAAACATACCAAAGTCTCAGCAGTATGAACTTATTATTCCAAATTGCTGCATATTCAGAGAAATATACATAATACAACCCCTACCAGTAATATTATTAAAGAAGAGTTTTGAAATGTGAAAATGCTAAGTGAAAGACTGGCAGTGGCTGGAACTATTGCAATCCTTGTTAACATTTCATTATTTGGAACTAGGGAGAGATTCTTAAAACAGATTTTCTATAGTCTTTATTTGCCTACAAAAGAGTATGGTTTCAATTTTTAACCCCCCCTCCCCGCCCCCCCCCCCACACACACACACAAATATCTGCACATACACAGAAAGAGAATGATATACAACAATGTGTTAAAAGGGTTTTCTCTGGGGCAGAAGGATTACGATTTTCTGTTGTTTGATCAGCCATATCTTCTTTGTTTTCTAGTGTTTTAACATTCTCCATTTAATTTTGTAAGTTATTAAATAAAATATTCACCTAAAGACATAGGTAGACTATAACGATTCAGTGCTTAGTATCTAAACTTGAATCATGACAAACAGATGCAGGATATGGACTGACACAGGGCACAGACAAAAAATAACAAATAACGTAAGAATAAAGAAAGAAGAAAATATCTAATAGATAAAAGGGAGAGAGGTTTCTTTTAACATAACCTGGGTATTTCAACAATTCCCTTGAAGAATAGGGATTAATTAAATACCCAGACCACTTTGCATATTATTTGTAGCTTCTTGTATGTATATATTTACTAAAATTAAGTATTCCATGAACTATATATAATTCACTCCTGTGTATGTTCATCATTCTCAATTAATGGTTTCTATTGCAAGGAAAAGAGCCCTCTGTATTGTTAACTTGATCAGAGGATGCAAAGGACAATTAGCATCTAGTCCAGCATCTCAAATGGGCATATACTGGTGAGCAACAGCCTTCAGGAAAGGATGGAGCCTGAATAAGGCTGCTTCTCTAAGTAAGTTGCACCATACCTTACACAGTTGTACCCACACAGCCAAGACAAACAAACCACTATTATTTCTTCGCATGTGATGGGCATGTGTTATGTGCTAATGAGAGTACTATAAGAGTCCATAAAGCTGTTTTGAGGACTTTTTCAATACACACAAAAGAAACACCTTAAAATTGTGGGTTTGGGGGAAGTTTTTTGCCATTTGTAATGCATGAGGTAACACATCCACCTTGACTTCAACGTTGGATAATTGTAACCGTATAAGCATTTGTAATGTTTAACTTCAACTCTCCAGTCTCTCCCTAGTTCTAAATAATGAAATGTTAACAAGGATTGCAATAGTTTCAGCCACTGCCAGTCTTTACCTGCTGCCTGAAGTTCAGTCAGTAGCTGACTTCACCACTCCTCCTGATTGCTGACAATTGGAGGAGAAATTGCCTCATGGGCTCAGACTGAGTCATAAATAAATGCCCAGGGACCACATAGAACAGCAAGCTTTAAGTTGCACATATATTATAAAACGAAAACAAAAATCGCTTAGCTCAGCGACTACAGACCTGCCTGTCCCCTCTCCAGCACAGCATCCCTCTATTTCCCTTTGTGGCACAGTCTTTATACTATTGCTGAGTTCCAATGATGTTCAGGAAGCAGCTGTTCCTTTATATACCTTGTATCATTCTGCCCCTATAGTCGTATCAGGGCATCACCTTAATGGCATCAAACCCCTTAACTTAAATTATTGTAATACCTTGATGCCTAGTTTAAAAATTACTATTCTTGCCCCCATTAAAAACCAATGATTATATATAGTTGTAATGAGAAAAATATCTAATACTAATCTCATCAAAAATTATGACAATGAGAAGGGGAAGAATGTATGTTGGGGGCAAAGGGGTTTACGACAGTTAAATATTCATTTTTCATAATAGAAAGTCAATCTATAATTTCTAAAATGGAAGAATCAAGAACCACAAGTGTAATTGCGTTATTTCGAACCATGGTGGCAAATCCATGCGAAACATCTAAAAGGAGTAGAAAGTAGTTGCCCTTGGAAGCAGGACTTGAGGTAGAAAAGAAGTCAAGAGAAGGGCCTTCTGTTTTTCATCATAAGTCTTACAACATTATTAATCCTCACAAATACACCAAGCACATTGGCTTAGTTCGATAAAAAAATAAAAATTTAATTAAAAAATTGCCAACTCATTCACCTATTCAAAGGCTAAATAGTCTCAATTAGTTTTATCTTGCATAAAACATTTTTATTAAATAAAATCTTACTATAAATACAGTTTTCTGGTTTTGTCTTGTGCTAAAACTAGTTCTGTCTAACAGCATAAAACCTTGAAACTGTCATGCATACTCTAATATTATCCTTGGTTAACCATGTCTGTAATGCCAATAGCACACCCAATCAAACATCTAAAGTTACCAGCTGGCTCCAGAGTTGGTGCCCTGGTTACAAAACACTGGCCAGCTGCAGGAAACATAGAGGGGAAAAAGTTATGCTTTGGCTACTGAGTACAATCCATGTTCAGTGTTAACGATGCTATGTCAGTCCATAAATTATAATGGCTAATGCTAGAACATTAACACCACCCAAAAGCACACTCATAAGCAAGCCAGCATGGCAAAATGAGGTCATGGAGAAGCTTAAAGCTATTTTAAGATGTGTCTTGAACACCAGTATAGCTCCTTTGACACCACCTGCTCTCATTTGGAGAACTGGATATTTAGGTCCCCCAACAGCAACTGGGCTCAATCCCAGTGCTGACTCTACAGTCCAGTTCAGGATAAACGCTGTCCTGTTGTTAGGTGTTGACCTTTAGATGAGACATTTAAATCCCCCTGCCAACATTCCCCACCTTCTGCTTAATTGGCACAGCATAAAAGATGTGGCTGAGAGAGCATTCAACAGTGGTCATAGTTGCTTGCATATTATCATAGTAATAGAAGCATGCAATTTATTTGTTTGAAAAAAAAAGAGTTGGACGATATAATCCAACGTAATAAATCACCCTTGCCTTGAGAATCATGGTGGCACCAAAAAAGCAACTTATAGTCACATTAGGAATTTTTACTTATTCTTTCCATAGAACTATTCTTGACCCATAATCAAATCAAGAACATTTATCTTAGTGTCTGGAAGACCCGCTTCACTATATGATATTTGCCAGTACCTTCCAAGAAAGAGGAATTTTTATACAAATTCTTTTTAAAGCCACAATTCTCAAGTGTGGCAAGGTTGGTAAAACTTAGCTTTCAAAGCCATCAAAGTAGACCTTAATAATTAACTTGAAAGTCATTTCAAGTAATATGTAATTCAAAATATAAATGACTGATATTATCTTTTGGAGTGGAGAGAAACTGGCTGGCAAAAGTCAGAAATTAAAAGCTTTTAACAAAATGATTTCCAATAATTCCTTTTTCTGTATTTCATGAACACTTAGCACTCTTGAAAATGAATGTGTGTTTTATAGAGTTGTAAAGCATTTATAATGTGTTTATCATGTACTCAAAACTAAACCACTGACTTCCGAATCTTTCTATTTTCTCTGAGCACCTAAAACTGCTTCCCTCTCCCCTGTAGTTAACAATAAATATTGCCTACAAGAAATTTTGTATATAAACAACAAACATGTAAATATGAGTCAAGTCCTTCTTACCACTGATGACATGGACAGTTTCTATGATTGTTGAGAAATAGCAGTTCTGTAAATTAAGCCAGTATTAATTGTGTACTTTCATTTTCCAGGCAATAAGCTAAGCAACAGACATAAAAAGGACAAATAAGATGCAATTCCTAGGATTTCATGCTCTATCTTCACTGCTCTTTCTTGTTTCTAAAATTATTATTTACAGCCAAGACAAACTCAGTAACACACTCCAATTGCAATCACAATTCCTATTTTCTTTTTCAGCCCTGAACAGGTTGGCTAGTGAGTGCCAATGCACAATGCATAATAAGCATGAAATTAGTTGGTTAGACTAAGGTTATCATCACATATCTGTGAGGTTGGGGAACATGTAAATGGTCTTTATTGTTGCCAACCAAAAGAAAAAAATTATATATACATATATAACCAAATTTCTAAAATATGAGGTCATATAATTTACACATCAAGAGAATATTAATAAAAAAATTTTATTGATGCCATTTAGAAACAAGTCAATTGACTTCTTTCATAATGTTTTTAAAGACTTATTTTAAGTTTACAAAATATTTCTATATCTTTGATTTAGATAAGTATTAGTTTATAACCTAACTTGAGGCCCAGTGCATGAATTCGTTCACGGGTGGTATCCCTCGGTCTGGCCAGCGATCGGGCCCATTGGGGGCAGGGCCAGGTCATCCTAGGGGGGGGGGGGAGGCACGAGAGGTTGGCTGGCGGGTGGGAGGGGCTGATTGGGGCAGGGAGGGACTGGGAGACGTTGGCCTGCTGAGGGAGGTTGGCTGTGGGAGCACACTGACCACCAGGGGGTCACTCCTGCGTTGAGCGTCTGCCCCCTGGTGGTCAGTGTGCATTATACCAACTGGTCGCTCTGGTCGTTCCAGTCATTCTAGTCCTTCGGTCGTAATAGTCGCTTAGGCTTTTATATATATAGATTTTCTTATATTTAAATAGATAAACCATGTAAAATGTAAATCTTATTTCATTATAAGTTAGCCAAAATTCCCAGCCTCATTTTTCATGTAATCTCCACTTACTATGCTGTTTTTAATATACAGCTGAGTCTATTTCTAGATTTTTATTTTAATCCATTGGTCTATTTTTGACACATTGTTTTAATTATTGTAGCTTTATAAATAATTTGAATATTTGGTAGTACAGATGTCATTCTTTCTAAATTTATGTTTTCTTCTTTGTTACTATTGCTGCTTATATTTCACAACATCAAAATCATTTCATCAGATACAGCCAAAACCACATTGCACTATATAATTTATGATTAATTTGGGGTACTATGACAACTTCAAAATCTTTACTTTTCCTGTCTGGGGACAGGGAAGGTCTTTCCAATTGTTTAATTCTTCTTTTTAATCTCTCAGTAATTGTTTTATAGAGGTTTTTTGTTTTGTTTTTAGGTAGATGTTCCAGATTTTATTTTAAGCTTGAATTTATATTCCTATTCTGAATGGCATTTTCCCTTTATATTTCCTAAATGGTTATTGCTGACTGATCTATAAAAGTTATATGAATTTGTGTATATGTTTTTGTGAGAAGTCCCCCTTATTGAACTCTGTTATTAATCTATTATTAATCCTAGGGTTTTACAGTAAATTCTTTTAAATTATTTAAATAACTAGTACTACTAATTAAATATAATTATAATTCCAATACTTTTATAATTTTTTTCCTATATTATTGGATAGGAATTCCAAGGCAAAACTAAAACATAATGTTGATAATGCTTACATGTATTATTAATAGTCACATATTTGTCACAGTGGTGTCAACTCTCCATTATCCCCAGACCAGCATGACCTGGGCCAGCCCCCAAAACTAAAAATCTTAGAATGGAAACTATTCCATTCCATACACTGTTCTATACCCAGTGGTCCTCTTAGGATTTATAAGTATCTTGGGCTGTATCAGAGAATCATCTTCCATGGAAAACTTAATTAATTAGAGTATGAGATTGTAAAGCATCAAAATGGCACAAGATTACCTCAAACCATAACTAAATGACTATCAGGAAAGGCACAAGCAACATGAGTTTGATTCTCAGAAAGTCTGGCCAATGAGGTCTTGAGACACATGCCATGTATGACCTGACCAGGTAAGCCAGAAATATTAAGTTCTTTGGAACACTTAGAATAACCCTCCTGGTAATTATTTTCTTCTGGTTTACTGCCATCAGCTTTTCCAAGGCATGGGTTTACTGTGAGGTCATTCCATGCTGAGGCTTGTGAATGTGCACCTCTAGATCCAAGGCCCCTCTTCCTAAGCTTCGCTTTTCTGGGCTCTCATATCTTTCCTTGTAAGTTGCTTTAAGCTTCTATTCATTCATCATTCCAAATGAAACTACCCTCAATATTTTAAAGAGAGGAAATAAACACAAATTTAACTTCTGTCACTATGTGCTAGGTACTATGTAAACTATAGGTATTTATATACCTTATATGATATAATCTTTGCCACAATCCCATAAATTCAATTATTTATCTCCATTTTACAGATATAGAAATTGGGACTTATAGAGGTAAAAAAAATGTGCTCTAAAATATTACTCAACACTTCCTTTAGATTTGTACATTTAGTTCAAATATGGGCTTTGGATTTAGAATAGTTTTTACTATATTCCTACTTTACAAAAGTAGGAATAATATTCCTACTTTTATTCCTACTTTACAAAAAAAGTTTTCTTCATACATTGAAGTTAAATTTCTCAAATGCCTTTTAGCATAATTGTGATGATTACATAATTTTTCCACTTTCTTTGATCTCATGATATGATGAATTGTTTTAATAAATTTTCTACTTTTAAAATTTCTTTGCATGTCCGTGATAAAACCAGCATGCTCTCAGTGAATTAGTAATTTAATATAATGCTGTATTTGACTTGCCATTCTTTATTTTGGGTTTTTGAATCTTTATTCTTAAGTGTGCTAGCCATTTTTGCAATTCATAAAATGAGTTGGGGATCAATCCATCTTTTTCTAAACTTAATAAAATGTTCATAGCATATCATTACTTTAGTACAATCTGTATTTGAGTTGCTATTATTTATTTGGGGGTTTTGAATCTTTATTCCTGCATGAACTGGCTATATTTTGCAATTCACAAAATGAATTGGGGATCAATTCATCTCTTTCTAAGCTCAATAGCATTTTAAATAATATAGGAATTGCTTTTTCCCTGGAGGTTTGGAGAAAATCACCCTTAAAATAGTATTAGCCTGACGTCCTCTTCAGAGTTAGGTATTTTACAACATTATAAATTGTCCCATGACTATTCAGATATTCTATTCCTCTTGAATTATTTTTAGAAATTTATATTTTCCTAGTAAATTGTCCATTTTATGAAGTTTGGCAAGTTAATTAGAATAAAAAGTTGTTCATAACATTCATTCATAGTATTCTACCTGTTCCATATCTGATCTTGGAATCATTTTCTCTATTACTTGCTCTGTGCCTGACACTGCTCAGATTGCTAGGTAATTACTGATGAACAAACATATATGGTTTCTGGGCCCTTTAGGATCTCGAAGTCTGGTGGGTAACAACAATGGTAAACAATTAAGCAAACAAATAAGTACTTACAAATTGTAATAAATGATACGAAGGTATTAAAACACAGTAATAGAAAACAATTGGGGTAGGGCTACAGGACTAAGGGGAGTTCAAAGTTAGAGAAGTCTGGGAACACCTCACTGTGAGGTGACATTTATTTATTTATTTTGGTTAATCCTCACCCGAGGATACTTTTCCACTGATTTTCAGAAAGAGTGGAAAGGAGTGGGAGAGACAGAAAGAGAAACATCCATGTGAGAGAGAAACATGTATTGGTTGCCTCCCACTCACGCCTCGACCCGGGCCTGGGATCTCGAGCCTGCAACCAAGGAACGTGCCCTGGATCAGAATCCAACACGGGACCCCTCAGTCCATGGGTGAAGCTCTACCCATTGAGCCAAACCAGCTAGGGCAAGGTGACATTTAAATCCAGACCTAGAAGATTAGGAAGAACCAGCTCTGTGAAGAAAAGGAAGAAAAAAAAAATCCCCCAAATATTCCAATGCAGGCCAGAACCTGCTGTGTGCGAGGTACAGAAAGAAGTGCGAGATGCTGCCACACAGGGAGTGGGGTGAGATGGGTGCGGAGAGTTGCACAGGTATAAATATGTGGGTCTTTCAGTGTTTGCTGGGAAATTTCTATAAAGAAGATTAGGTACTGTCAATCCAATCAAATGAGGAAAGTGTGACTAGGTTTGCAGAGTTCTTTATGTAAAATGAAAAATAATTCAGTCATCCCTATCCAAGAATTGTATAGGTTGCAATAGGCATTTTGTGGATCATAGCAGAATTTGGATACGTTTTTAAATTACTGGACTTTTTAGAAGTTTTTGGTTTACCCAAAAATAGAGCACAAAGTACAGAAAACTCCCATATAACACCTTTCCCTTCCACCCTCATTTACTCCCCCACTTCACTGTCCCATACCATCCCCACACTGTTTCCATATTACTAGCATCTTACATTAATGGCTACATTTGTTATAATTGATGAAAGTTAGGACAATTTGAATAATTTATGACATGTTGTTGTTAATATCAATAGATTAAATTAGGATTCACTCTTGGTATTGTACATTCTATATTTTTTGATGTACATATAATGTCATATACCAAGCATCAAAGTGTCAGGCAGAATGACTCCACCTAACCATTCCTCCCTTCCTCCTTCCATGTAAGTCCCTGGAAGCCACTGATCTTTTTATGGTCTCCAAAGTTTTGCCTTTTCCAGAACATCATATAGTTGGAATCATACAATATGTAGCCTTTTCTTTAACTTAGCAGTAAGCATTTACATTTCCTCCATGTCTTTCCATGGCTTCATAGATCATTTCTTTTTATCACTAAAGTAGTTTCCATTGTTTATCTACTCCCCTCTTGATGGACATCTTGGTTGCTTCCAAGTTTGAGCAACTATGAAAAAAAGCTGCTATAAACATTCATCTACAGATTTTTTGTGTGGACTAGATAGTATTTTACCTGTTCTGGCAATCCACCAAAGAATTTTTAATATGTTTTTATTAAAAAGATGACCTTCAGTCACTGCTGTGTAGAGATTAAACAGTGGAGAGAAGGCACATGTGGAAATGAGAAGCTAATAAGGAGGCTGATGCAGTAATCCAGGCAAGAGAGACTCACAACTTGGACCTGGGTGGGGCTTAGGGCAGTGGCCAGCAAACTCATTAGTCAACAGAGCCAAAAATCAACAGTACAACGATTGAAATTTCTTTTGAGAGCCAAAATTTTTAAAATTAAACTTCTTATAACACCACTTCTTCAAAATAGACTCACCCAGGCCGTGGTATTTTGTGGAAGAGCCACACTCAAGGGGCCAAAGAGCCACCTGTGGCTCGCAAGCTGTAGTTTGCCAACAATGGGGAGAGAAGAAAAGGCATTGGGTTATATTATATGGAAGGAGAATAATAGGACTTGCTTAAGAGAGGGAAATGAAAAGGTAAAACAATCAGGACAGATTCTTGGTCTATGAAACTAAGAGATAATTTGTCAACTACTGAGATAGGGATGAAGAGCTTAGAAACATGTTTGAGGGAAAAGGAGCAATCAAGAGTTCAATTTACCATGTTAAATCTCCAAGATTTAACTACATAGCATATCTCCAAGAAGACAAAATAGAGAGATGGATATACAAATTTCAAAGAACAGATTTCGGTCAGAATGTAAGTTTGGAAATCTGAGATAAGTGAATGCCATTCAGAGCCATGGGAGAAGAGAGCTAACAATCAACTACGTGAGCTCTAGTATGTGGAGGTCACAGAGGAAAAGCAACCTTCAAAGGAAACAAGGGAGGATCTAGGGAGCTGGAAGGAACTCCAGTGTCAGAGCATCATAAAAGCCAAAGAAAGATTCAGTCATCAATTGCAAATGTGTATATTTGAGTGTTTCCCCTCATTTATATTTATCATGTAGCTAAAGACTACCAATATTTTTTCCTTAAGAATCAATTCTTAAACTTATTTTTACTGTTTTTTTTGTTTTGTTTTGTTTTGTTTTATAGGCATTAATTCTTAAATTTATACTCAGGCCCAGCCGGTGTGGCTCAATGGTCAAGCATTGACCTATGAACCAGGAGCTCAGGGTTCAATTCCCAGTCAGGGCACATGCCCAGATTGCAAGCTCAATCCCCAGTGTGGGGCATGCAGGAGGCAGCCAATTAATGATTCTTTCTCATCATTGATGTTTCTATATCTCTCTCCCTCTCCCTTCATCTCTGAAATCAATAAAAAAAAATTTAAATTTATATTCAGTAATTCCTTCTGTTACTGTTTATTTTTAATCTACTCCATGCATTAAATGTTTTAATCTGTGGACTTTATTTGTTTAACCCTTTGCACTCGTTTGCTTTTTTCTCGATTCCTTTATTCTACTCGGGATTTAATTTTTTAAATACCCCAGATTTTACAAAGCGCGGCAGTAGAATAAAAAACTGGAGTTTCTTTTCATACAAACTTATTTATTTGGATTTTTTTATATTTCAAATTATTGATACATTCAATAACCGTCACACTCAACATCCGAGTGCAAAAGGTTAATAATTAAATAGTTTAAAAAATTTACTTCTGGATTATAATTTTTGCTATTTACCAGAAAATATTACGTGAACCGCTCTCATCATTTTCTAACTGGAGGCCCGATGCACGAAGATTCATGCAAGAATGGGCCTTCCTTCCCCTGGCTGCCGGCACCGCCTTTGCTCTGGCCCAGAGCCACCTTTCTGCCTTCCCATGCTGCCCAGAGGCCCAGAGCAGCTGGGGAGGTATGGAACGCTTGGCACCTGTGTATGCAAATTAACCCACCATTTTCGTTGGGTTAATTTGCATACTCACTCCTGATTGGCTGGTGGACATCACGAAGGTATGGTCAATTTGCATCTTTCTCTTTTATTAGTGTAGATTAGTGTGTAATTTCATTTTTTAACTTCTTAACCATAACATAAATGCCTAAATTTCCTTTTGTGTTTTATTTATATTCTTTATTGTTAATGTTCTTAATATTTACATTTGACCAGGATACAGTCTTTAAAATTTATGATTTGGGGAATTGATTGAAATTGATCAATTTTGTAAAACATTTAGGGCAACCAAAAAAATATATATTATTTATTTATGTAAGTTGTTAAGTTAGATATATTCCTATTAAATCAATAGTATTGTTTTAATATTCACCCTTTATTTCCTTAATTGTATTTTTTCAATTTCATCTATCAAGAACTAAAAGTAATATTACCATATTTGTGTTACTACCATGATTACATCAACATCTTATATTTCTAATAATTTTTACTTCAATTTTAAGCTATGATATTCATCAAGTAAAGTTCATGACATCCATACTTCATTGCAGGCTATTCTATTTTTCAATGTACAATAATGAGGTATTAATGGTTATTTGCCTTGCATTTGCACTCATTTAATCAGATAATGCCTTGAAATCTGCACTAATATTAATTTGATACAAACTGCTTTATTCTTTTGCATTTGCCTGGTAACTTTTTGCAGCTATTATTCTTTAACTACTTTCTATAATTTTACTTTAGGTAAAGTTTTTGTGTAAAGCACAGAGCTGAATTTTATCCAATACTGTTTATGTTTTAGTAGCAATATTTTACCTAGTTTATTTTATTTTTTTTAAATATAAATAAAAGGCCCTGACCGGTTTTGCTCAGTGGATAGAGCATCAGCCTGCGGACTGAAGGATCCCTGGTTAAATTCTGGTCAAGGGCATGTACCTTGGTTGCGGGCACATCCCCAGTAGGGGGTGTGCAGGAGGCAGTTGATCGATGTTTCTCTCTCATCAATGTTTCTAACTCTCTATCTCTTTCCCTTCCTCTCTGTAAAAAATGAATAAAATATAAAAAATAAAATATAAATAAAAGATTGTTGTTTTGTTTTATGCTATCTGTTGCCTACGCTTTTTCAACATTTCTAAAATATTTTCTTTAATAAATTATGTTATCTCTCCTTTTTCTAGTCAAAGTTTTTCTAAGCACAGTTGAACATTATCTTCTAACTAGAGGCCCGGTGCATGAAATTCATGCACGGAAGGGGGGGGGGTCCCCTCAGCCAAGCCTGCAACCTCTCCAATCTGGGACTCCTTGGGGAGGGGGGGGGGGACATCGCTCTCACAATCCTGGACCGCTGGCTCCTAATCATTCACTTGCCTGCCTGCCCGGTCTCCCCTAACTGTCCCCCCGGCCAGCCTGGTTGCCCCTAACTGCCCCTCGCTGCCAGCCTGGTCGCTCCTCAATGCCTCCCCCGCCGGCCTGATCACCTCTCACTGCCCCCCCGCTGGCCTAGTTGCCCCTCACTGACCCCCCGCCAGCCTGATTGCCTGTTACTGCCCCCCCTGCCAGCCTGGTCACCCTCAACTGTCCCCCTCTGCTGGCCTGATCACCCCAACTTCCCCCCACTGCTGGCCTGGCTATCCACAACTGCCCCCCCTGCTGGCCTGGTCGCCCCTCACAGCTCCCCTGCCGGTCTGATCACCCCACACAGCCTGCTTGTTCAGTCATTTGGTTGTCCCTCACTAACCCCCCTGCCGACCTGGTCGCTCCACACAGCCTGCTATTCAGTCGTTTGGTCATCCCTCATTAACCCCCCTGCTGGCCTGGTAGCCCCATGCAGCCTGCTTGTTCAGTCGTTTGGTCATCCCTCACTAACCCCCCTGTCGGCCTGGTCGTAGGCAGCCATCTTGTGAGAGTGTGATGGTCATTTGCATATTACCGCTTTATTATATAGGATTAGCAATATCCATTGACTCCTTTATGTAAAACAAGGAAATTCATTTCTTGTAGCTTTTCTTACCAAACATTTTGCTTTAGTTTATGTACTTGACTCTCTAGACCATTTTTTTTCACATTTTATATCATCTCTTTAAAAAAATATTAATAATATTTATATCACACTTGTGACTCTATTTACAAGTAATCTTATTTAATAGTAAATTTACATGGTTTTAAATTTACTGCTAGTCTTCCTCCCTATATTTAAGTTACTTGTTTTCAATTTATCTCTCCACTAACTGCTATGTTTGGTTAATTTTTCCTCCCAAGAAATATACATGACTGAATCACTCTTTCTGCCATTGCCTATCTGATATGGTTTGTTTCCCCCTTCAATATGATTTGACTGGTCTGAAATTATTGAATTAGAAACTCTTTCTGATGAAACTTGCATTATTTCATGGTTTTCCATTACTAATACTATTTATGTAGAGGGAAGGGCTGAAACACATGGAAAATTCTTTTGTGTTTGTTTATGTTTTTGCTTTTGTTAAGAGTTTTTTTTTTAAGTTTTTAACATAATTAACAAACCATACAATTCACCAATTTAAAATGTCCCAAGTCAATAGTTGATAGTATATTTAGAGTTTTACAACAAGCATCATCACAATTTTAGAACATTTTTATCACATCCACTAGCTGTCATTCCTCATTTTGCTTCAAGCTCCCATCCACTTTCTATCTCTATGGATATGCCTATTTTAGACATTTCAAACAAATGGAATCATACAATTTGTGACCCTTTGTGACTGGCTTCTTTCACTTAGCACAGTATTCAAGGTTCATCCAAATTGTAGCATGTTTCAGGACATGGTTTCTTTTTGTTGCTGAATAACATTTCACTGTATGGATATATCACATTTTGTTTACCCATTCATCAATTGTTGGACATTTGAGATGGTTCCACTTTGTGGCTATTATAAAAAATGCTGCTATAAACATTTGTGCCCAAGCATTTGTGTGGACATGTTTTCATTTCATTTATTTTGGGAAATATGCCTAAAAGTGGAATTGTTTGGATATATGGTAACTCTATGTTCAACCTTTTGAGAAACTGTCAAAGCAACTGCACCATTTAAACATTCCTATCAGCAGTAAATGAGAGTTTTAATTTCTCTACATCCTCAGAAAACTTATTATTTATCTTTTTTATATAGCCATCCTAGTGAGTGTAAAATACTATCTCATTGTGGTTTTTTTCTTTTATTAAATTAATTGGGTAACATTGGTTAATAAAATTAATATCAGGTAGGTTTCAGGTGTATAATTCTATAAAACATCATCTGTATATCACTTGTGTATTCAACACCCCAAATCAAGACTCCTTCAGTAACCATTTATAACCTCTTTACCCCCTTCTACCTCCCTTCACCCTCCTTTCCCCCTGGTAATCACCATACTGTTATCTGTGTCTAAGCGATTTTTTACTTTTATTTTTAATCCCTTTAACTTTTTCAACCAGGCTCCCAACGTCCCCTCCTCCCCTCTGACAGCTGTCTGTCTGTTCTTTGTATCTATATGTCTGTTTCTATTTTGTTTGTTAGTTTATTTTGTTCATTAGACTCCACATATAAGTGAAATAATATGGCATTTGTCTTTAACTGGCTTATTTCACTTAGCATAATACTCTCCAGGTCCATCCACACTGACCCAAAAGGTAAAATTTCTTTCTTTTTTATGGCCAAGTAGTATTCCATTGTGTAAATGTACCACAGTGTTTTTTATACATTGATCTACTGATGGGCATTGGGCTGCTTCCAAATCTTGGCTATTGTATATAACACTGCAGTGAACACAGGGGTGCATATATTCTTTCGAATCAGTATTTCAGGTTTCTTTGGATATATTACCAGAAGTTGAATTGTTAGGTCATAAGGCAGTCCCATTTTTTATCTTTTTAGGTAACTGCACAGTGGCTGCATCAATCTATATTCCCACCACAGTGCACAAAGGTTCTATTTTCTCCAAATCATCCCCAACACTTATCTTCATTGGTCCTATATAATAAAAGCCTAATAAGCTAAGTGTCCAGTCAGCCATTCAACCAATCAAAGCGTAATATGCTAATGATATGCTAAGGCCACTCAACTGCTCACTATGACGTGCACTGACCACCAGGGGGCAGTTGACCATTCGACCAGTTGCTATGATGTGCACTGACCACCAGGGGGCAGACGCTCCGACCAGTAGTTTAGCTTGCTGCTGGGGTCTGACCGATCGGAAATGAGTGAGATGGGCTGGACATGCCCTGGAGCCCTCCCGCAGTCCCTCCTTGCCTAGCCAACCTCCCACATCCCTCCCCGGACCTGATCGTGCACTGGTGGGGTCCCTTGGTCTGGCCTGTGCCCTCTCACAATCCGGGACCCCTTGGGGGATGTTGGAGAACTGGTTTTGGCCCAACGGTGGAACGACCAGTCACTATGACGTTCTCTGACCACCAGGAGGCAGACACTCAACACAGGAGCTTCCCCCTGGTGGTTAGTATGCTCCCACAGGGGGAGCGCCACTCAGCCAGAAGCTGGGCTCACAGCTGGCGAGCACAGTGGCTGTGGCGGGAGCCTCTTCCGCATCCACAGCAGCACCAAGGATGTCTGACTGCCATGCAGGGAGTGGGCCTAAGCCATCAGTCAGACATCCCCCGAGGGCTCCTAGACTGTAAGAGGGCAGGCTGCAAGCAGGCTGGGCTGAGAGACCCCCCACCCGAGTGCACAAATTTTGTGCACCAAACCTCTAGTTTATTGATAATATCCAATCTGACAGGTGTGAGGTGACATTTCATTGTGGTTTTAATTTGCATTTTATGATAACTAGTGACATTAAACATCTTTTCATATGTGTATTGGACTTCTGCACATCCTCTTTGGAGAAGTGTTTGTTAATTGGATTGTTTGGGGATTTTTGTTGTTGAGTTGTATAATTTCTTTATAAATTTTAGATATTAATTTCTTACCAGATGTATCACTGGTAAATATGTTCTCCCATTCAGTGGGCTGTCTTTTAATTTTGTTGATGATTTCCTTTGCTGTGCAAAAACATTTTAGTTTGATGTAGTCCTATTGGTTTGTTTGTTTTTTCTTTTGTTTCCCTTGTGTTTGGAGATATAGCAGAAAAATATTGCTACAAGACATGTTTGAGATTTCATTGCCCATGTTTTCTTCTAGAATTTTAATGTTTTCAAGTCTAGTATTCAAGTCTTTAATCCACTTTTGAGTTCATTCCTGTGTATGGTTTAAGAAGTTGGCCTGGTTTCATTTTTTGCACCAATTTTCCCAACACCATTTATTGAAAAGACTGTCTTTATCCCATTGTATGTTCTTGCCTCCTTTGTCAAATATTAATTGATCATAAAGGTCTGGGTTTATTTCTGGGCTCTCTATTCTGTTCAATTATCTATGTGTCTGTTTTTAGGCCAGTGCCATGCTAATTTGATTACTATGGCCTTGTAGTATAGTGTGATATCAGGTAGCATGGTTCCTCCAACTTTGTTCTTCTATCTCAAGATTGCTATGGCTATTCGAGGTCTTTTGTGGTTCCATATAAATTTTTAAAATATATATTCTATTTCTGTGAAACACACCATTGGTATATTAATAGGAATTGCATTGAATCTATAGATTGCTTTGAGTAGTACGGACATTTTAATTATGTTAATGCTTTTCAGCCATGAACATGGTATATGCTTCCACTTATTTGTATCTTCTTCAATTTCTTTCTTTAGTATCTTATAATTTTCTAAGTACAAGTCTTTTACATTCTTGGTTAAATTTATTCCTAGATATTTTATTTTATTTTTTTATGCAATTGTAAATGGGATAGTTTTCTTAAGAAAGTTCTTTCATTATTATTTCTGATTAGATGCTTGAAGGATCTGTCTTTATATTTAAATTTAATCATTTCTTCAGAATATGCCTATAGTTTTCTCTCACTGAATGTATTTTCATGGTTTATAATGAGTTATTTTATTTCAGGTAAAGGCTTTCATTGATTAGAAACATTTTCATCATTTATAGATATTATATTTTCTGTAACACTTATTCTGATCTCCATATCTATAACCATTGAAACAGATATTTTCCTTTTTAAACCTATTTCTCTATATTCTAGTTAAGATTCTCAAGTTTTTTTCTCCACACTGCTCATTTTATTTTCCGCAGATATTAATTCTTACCTTACCTTTTTAAAATTCATCTTACTTAGCTCCCAATTTAATTTTCCTACCTCTTCTTCCCAGCTCTTCATGTCAATATGTCATTCTTTCTCATCTTCAATATTTAATATTAAAGATCTTTAAACTTTATTGCAAGTACAAAGCAAGTATCTACAATTATACCTGCAGATAGTACTTTTAAATTGTGTTTCCTTTCTTTACATTCAGGATTGATGTTTTACTCCTCTTAGGCTAAAAAAAAGTCTTCTCATAAACATTTATCCTTAGTTCCCAGATACAGTTTATTTTTCTCTAGTCAGTTAGAGAATGGGTGATAAGAGGGAGAGATGAGAATAATATTTTACTGAAATTTTAGAATCATGAAAAATATAATAAAAATTGAAATAATAAACATCTATAAAAGTATACCAACTTTATGCTAAATTAGGTTGTATTTCTATATATTCACTGAGTGAAGAAGTACAGAAGTGATTTTCAATGAGAAGCTTAGAATACATTATGTAAAATCAATAAAATTTTGTTAAATTTAATAGCCTTTGCTTTTCCAAGATTTGGGGATATTGACATTGTCTTACATCTAAAAATCAACATGTTAAATTCACAACATCATTAGATCAAAAAATACCTCTATTCAAACAGTCTTATAGATGGATAAAGGTAGGCTCAACTGACCATTGCTCAAGACACCATAAGTCAATAGAGAAGCTGAGTTTAGAATTCAGAAAGCCAGCCAACTCATACAGTTAAAAACAAAAATCAATAAAGGAATTTAGTGATTTGAAAATTAAAACACCATGGTGCTATCTTTAGGAGTTGAAGGCAAAATATTGATTCATAACTTTCCCCCCTTTTTTTGTACTCCTGTCAAATAATGAGATTGTTATTTTTCCTTGAAACAACACGTTCAAAAATGGGAAATGCTGAATTGCATTAGTCAAGAAAATCCTATTGAAAAATCACACGTTAATTCTGTGAATTTGTTCAAAATAATGATGCTTTTGAGTATCATGAATAATGTAAAATCATACTGTTTCTAAAGTGAGCCTGCCATGTGCAAGGAAGTCCCTTCAGAGTTCACTAATGAACAGAACAGTATGTAGTAACAGTCATTCTAGCAATAAGTGGAGTAATTAGAATGTGCTTGGTAATAGCTGACACATAATTATAGCAATCACATCAAAACTGAATGAAAATAAAAGGAAAGAGAATAGAGGTCTGATCTTCATATTAAAAATAATAATAATAATAAGTTAAATCTCATGCCGGAAGAAACTCTTCTTATTCTAAATGCACACAGGCAGCTCCAACCAGTCCATGCACAGCTGTTTGTAGCTGGTTAACCCTTTGATTGCCCTGGGTATGAAACCTTTTGCTCCCTGACACCGAGGAGACACCAGCCTTTAGGGACAGGGTTGGCTGGTTGGCTTCCTGTGTATCCACAGAATTTTCTTGCTCTGAAGCACATGGTCTGTCCATGCTAATTTAGGCGAAATTACTTCCACTGGTGATCAGCTGCTCTTCATCTCCTTTGAGATGAGAGAAAGAAAGGAGAGCTTAAACATGAACATGTGGAGACTAAAGGGATGAAGAACCACTGACAGGGAGTTGTCTGATCACAGGAATGGGTTATAACACTAGAGAAATATTAACTGAATTGAACTGAACTTCATGAGGGTAGTGGTATATTCAGAAATTATCTTCTTCCCATTCCCAAAAAGACACCAGTTCTACAATATGCTGCTTAAAGAAGGTAGTTGTTCTACTGATGAGCACTACATAAAAAGTAAGTAATTGTGCTGGGAGAGAAAAAAAACAAAACGACCCAGAGCTTAAAAATTTGCAGTGATGAGAAATGATCCTTATATTTTAATATCTTGCCGCTCAGAGTGTGGTCTGTAAACTTCAGCATTCACTAGGAGTTATTCACAGATACAGAATAGAATCTCAGGCCCCACCTCACAGGTGTTGAATCAGAATCTGCATTTTAACAAGACCCCCAAAAGATTTATTTATATGACATTAAAGTTTGAGAATCTGACACTGATATGACAGATTCCTAGGCCACCAGGAAGAAATCGATCTTGGAAACCTAATTTCTTTTTTCAATTTCAAAAGCTCACTAAAATTGCATAACCAAGAGTCAGTAAATGTCAGGCAACCAGTTAATGTTAGAGTTACATCTAGATCCTTGACCAGTGCTCTGTACAATGTCCATGTTTCACCACTCAAGAACTACCAAATAACCAATAAAATAAAATAAAAAACTGCTCAATGAGTCTGTTTCCTAATTCCTCCCCATTCAATTATGTTAGGATTCTAGGACTAAACTTGATATATTTTAAAAAAAACAAAAAAACACAACTTTCTCATAAATGAATCCCTGTCAAAGAATAAACCCATTACTAGAACAGATTAAATGCCCAGGTTATGTATTTAAAAGACCTTCCCTCTTCCAGCAGTCCTGATGCAGTCAAAGGTACTGTGAGAGATTGCTGGAAATGATTAAAGGTGTATGATGTTAGATTGATAACCCTGGTGGAAAGAGAGTGAGAGGCTACTGGAGAAGGAGGAATGCAGAAATACCAGGGAAGGAAAGAGGGGAAAGCAGGAGTGGGTGGTGACACTGCTGTGGCAGGCCTGTCTGACATCACTAGCTTAACATTTGTATTTCAGCCCATCGCCTGACTAATAACACCATGTAGTGACATAAAGCACCCATTCTGGAGGTAATTGTTATGTGGTGGAATATAAACAAGCCCCATCCTGCAGTATATTTACCACAGTGCATATTTACGAGTTGGGTTTAATTAAAAGTTGGGAACACTAGAGCTATTTTTTAACTAGATGCCTATTATCTAGTGTCA
Source organism: Cnephaeus nilssonii (assembly GCF_951640355.1). Taxonomy (NCBI): domain Eukaryota; kingdom Metazoa; phylum Chordata; class Mammalia; order Chiroptera; family Vespertilionidae; genus Cnephaeus; species Cnephaeus nilssonii. The sequence continues at coordinate 34,485,902 of NC_137085.1, forward strand.
AATGCCTGGTTTTAATCACGCATTTTATATCATCGTGACCTAGATCACTGCCTGTGACATATGAGATAGTGTGTTGTCTTTCCTGAGAAGATGTAGCAGGGCTTGATGGATGTTTTCTCATTCCTAACCTCATTACTACCAGCTTCCCATCCATCTAATAAAATGCTATGATAGAGAGTGGGAAGGTGCTATAAATCATAATATTCCAGCCGCTTCCAGCAGATTCATTAGAAATGCTGACTATATATCTCACAAACAGAAAGTCAACACACAAAGTAGGTGGCTGGCTGCTTCTCTTCAGGATCCAGACACCCTGTTTCTTGCCTCTCTCTCCCAGTGGAACAAAGGTTCCTTTTAAATGGTAAAAGCCACCATTTAATGAGTTACTGCCTAGCCCTCTGCCCTAACATGATTTATCCAAGATAGAGTTTGATAGACACCAGTTTCAGTCTTGTTACACACAATCTGACCATTATTTCCCTGATTGGAAGAGCTGTCTTGACTTCTAAGTGGCAAGGAAACAGATTCAGTTAAAATAGATTAGGTCTTGTAGATTTTGTCATTATTGTTTTTGTCCTGACAAAGAAAAAGGTCTCCATGTCTCCTTAAGGTTAAGATGGAAGCTGTTGAAGAGATAAGTGAGACTCTGACATTACCACTCCTACAGGTAATCACTCCTGAAACGCTGGTGATGATATCCTTGGCTCTTCCCTCCTTTTCACTCACTTGTTTATTTATTCAGTAAACCCATTATGAGAACCTGTCATGGGCTAGGTACTATTCTAGATGCTGGGTTACAACCATAATCCATAAATGGCCTTTTCTCACGGACAATGCATATTAAATGCAAAAACAGTGTACAATGGCAACATAGAAGAGGAAGTCCTAATGCAATCTGTGCAGGGTGGTGGTGGTCAAGGCAGGCTTCTGGAGGATATGAAACCGAAGCTCACCAGATAAGAGGGAAGGGAAACTATAAAGAATGAGCAGAACATGTACAAAATTCAGAACTGGAAAAAGACCATGATCCAAGTTTAGCATAGCCGAGACCAAGAGGCACAGGAGTGGTGAGAGGTAAAGTAGTTTAGAAGTAATAGAGGCCAGACTAGGAAGGGCCCTGTAGGCCTTATACGTAAATCTAAGTGACTCTGTGAGCAACAGGAAACTCTTAAACACTTCTAAGCAGAACAGTGACATGGTGGGTTTTGCATTTAAAATGATCACTCTCACTATAGTAGGGAACGGATGGGGGATGGTGGTGATGGGACAAGTATTAGGTCAGGGAAACTAGCAAAAAGGCAGCAGCATGAAATGTGAGAATGGAGAAAGCTGGAAGTAGCTGAGAACTATTTATGAGGTAGAGATGACAGGGCTAGTAATTTATTCGATAGCTCTAACCTAACTGGAAACTAAGTCTATTAGATCTTTTTTCAAATTGAGTCTTATTCAGGTACTAGAGACACAGTGCAAGAAATTTGTGCACTGGGGGGGAGGGGGTTCCTCAGCCCGGCCTGCCCCCTCTCACAGTCCAGGAGCCCTCAGGGGATGTCCTACTGATGGCTTAGGTCCACTCAGGACCTAAGCTGCAGTCTGGCCTCCCTCTGTGGGAGGCGACCGGACCAATCAGGGGAAGGCGCTGCCCCCATCACCTCGACACTGCTGCTGCCTCTGGCCTCCCTCTGCAGGAGTCAACCAGGCTGATCAGGGGAAGGCACCGCCCCCATCACCTGTTGCTGGTGCCACTGCTGGCCACCGCAGCTGCTGGCCCTTGGCCCTCGCTTCTTAGTGCTGACCCTGCCTCCTGCCCACTGGTGGGTAAGGAGCGATCTGGGGCCAGGCCAGCTGGGGGAGGGGCTGTGGGAGGTTGAGGCACGGCAGGTCGCACCCCGTCCAGCCTCTGAGGAGGCATGGCACCAGGACCCGCCCGCGCCGCTGCCTCTGTGGCTGCCTCTGCGGAAAGGGCAGCACTAGGACTGGGACTGCATAGCTCCCTCTCCCACTGCCTCTGCAGAAGGGGCCGCGGACTGGACCAGCCTGCGCCGCTGCCTCTCCCACGCCGCGGGCCCTCGCAGCAGCTGTGGTTTTGTCTGGAAGATGTCCAGTCTAATTAGCATATTACCCTTTTATTAGTATGGATTCTCATTTGTTCCCACACCCACTCTAGGCTCTTTCCAAGATCATAAGCCCTTTTCTGTACTGTAACTGACATTCAGATCTAGGCTGATCTCTCTGACCTCCAATCCATGTTCCTCAACCTAATAAATCCTAGGCCTCTTCTCTGTTCTAAAGTCTCTAGTGCCTGCCTCATACCTGATCCCCACTGCCTACAGAAGTAGTCCTCAAACTTCTGTAAATATCTGAATCATTGGGATGCTGGAATGTGAGCCTTATGGGAAATGCAGAATCCTAGCTCCTATCAAGATAAAATGTCTGATTTATGTATGGCAGGGTATCCAGAAAGAAGTCTTTCTAACAAAAATTCAAGATACTAAGATAGGAATTATACTTTGAGATTAAAAGTATACTGTACTTTGGATCAGCGCTAAGGCCTAGAATTCATGGACCTCTACAATTACCACACTCCATGCTGTCCTGAGATCCATGGCAAGTTACTTTTCCCTTTCTGTTGTTCTCTGGCTTGGTTTCTAACGGTAAAAATGATGCTGCTGTAATTATTTCCATATCTGTACCTTCAATCTTGTTGTTCTGCCTCTGCTTGTCTAAATTTGGTCAATGAATGAGGGCTCAGTCTCCACATCTGTAAAGAATAGGAGACAGGCTAAATGATATTTAAATTTCATTACAAGTTTACTCTTCTATGACTCATTTTAAATCGCACATCTTGGTGAGCCCATCACTGATCACTCCAACCTTCATCACTGATTCCTCTTTTTGAAGTTGGCCAGTCCCTCTTTTTTTCACACTTAATTACATAAACCATTTATAGCTTACTAAAAGCAGAATAGAGTTAAGATTAAGAACATGGACACCAGAATCAAATAACTTAAATCAGGTCCTAGCTTGATCATTTACTACCTGGTATGACATTGGATAAGTTGCCTTCTTTCTAAATCTCAGCTTCCTTATCTGTAAAATGGGGATACTAAACATTTCTGCCTTGTAAATTGTTGCAAAAGTTAAATGAGATAATCCACTTAAAGCAATTAGTGCTTGTGACTCATTAAGGCATTCTATAAAAGTTAATCAAAACTACTGTGACAGCCTTGCCTCTGTTTGCAACTCAGTTTTAAGCAATATGAAGACAGAGATGGAATCTTCTTTTATATCATTATCCACTTCTCTCATTCCAGAACCTGATACAAGATAGCACTATTTAGGGATTATATGTAGGCAGATATTTATGGTACTCTAAAATAAAAATAATTGGGTATAGCAAAAATTAATCTTCGTACACAAACTCAGGTATTCCAGAATTATCACATACCCACATTTTCTTTAAATCATTTAAAATGTGACTTCAGCTTCATACTACTACTCTGAAGGAAATTCAGTGTCCAGTCATGATTACCTGCCCAAGAAGGAAAAGTCCCAGAGTCTTGCTTATTAGCAGAACATCAGGGAATTCTCACACTGTTCCACACTGGTTGCAACTGAGATGCCCAATGACACAGCCCATATGATTCTTGTAGGTCACAGGCAGCTTAGCTGCTCCCTTATCTTGTATGGAATGTAGGCAACTGGACTAGGTTTTCAACTCCTGAACTTGGGGTACAGTTACCAGTGCTTTAGTTGGCCATCACTTCTGAGATTTTGTCATCTCTCCAGGACTTTGCCAAGAATGAGATATGATCCCCACTCCAAAAGGACCAAATCATTCTCTTTTCCCATCTCAGCCAAGGGGATTAACTCCCTGAACTCCCTGCATTGAAAGACAATTCCTTCTCTTACTCTCTGGGGCACCAAATAATGACTTTAATGGGGTGCCTACATAATGACTTTAATAAGTTTAGGATTTTTCTCTCAGTCCTACAAAAAAAATTTTTTTTCTCTGAGGCAGGAAATTATTAGGGGTATGACTAACAGTGTAAAATGAGGAAGAAGAAAATAAATAAATGAAAAGATGACAAGCACAAATATTTTAATAAACTATCTTCTCAACAAGTCAAGAGAAATTGATTAGCCTGAGCACAGAAGGATCAAAGTACAAAATAAAGGGATGCTGGAATATTGACAGAAGATTTTTCTCTTGAGTCAGGCAAGGTCTTTTTCTCTCGAGTTTTGGCATTCAGAAAAAGAATGGGCCTTTGGTCAAAGTTAGGATTCACTCTGTCTCCTTTCCAAATTTAGGAAATTTTTTTATTGTTACAATGAGAGTATCATCCATTCAGGCAAAGCACAGCTTGCCTCTTGAAAGAACAAAGGCTCAGAGAGGCCATAAAAATTGCTCTAAGTCTTCTTAGACATCAAAGGACTCTTACCAACAACATACAGATGACTTAGTGAAAGTAAATCGGGAACATATGGATTAAGATTCTCTTGAAGTACACATGGGTTTAGATACTAGGTGAAGAGGGGACTGCTTACAGCCAAATGAATTTTGAATTTTCTAAACACATGTGTGTGGCTATCACCACTACCACCTTCCATCCACCCAGACATACACACATACAAACATCCGCTCATTGCATGACCTAGAGACCTAGAAATAGTAAAACTCCTGGAGACCACACATCATGGGAGATTTGTAACTATTTACCCAAGGTTAGATTAATTCAACAAATGATTTTCTAATGTTCTCAGAAAAGGGGAAAAGGAAAGGAGAAGTCAATTGGTGATTCAAGATAAATTAATAATAGACTTTTGATTTTGACTTCAAGAAAAAACACATATCTACTTTGTTGGCCTCAGTTGTCTCATCTATAAAAATGGATTGACTGATCTCAGAAATGTTCAAAAATTCCTTTACACTTGAGCAGTTTTTTTCATCTGCTACTCCCCCTTGTCCTTCCTTTTCTAATTGATGCATATTCAGATTTTTACAGCAATAATAACAAGACCAGACAGTTGAGCTTTAAAATATCCCACATGCAAACCTGGCCCCAGGAAAAATACAAAGTACATAGAAACAAGTCCCCAGTATCCACCCACTCACTTTTTCTGCCCCTCCTTTCCCCCTGGACACACCACCACAAAGCACATTTGTCCTGATGCTCACCCCAATATCCTATAGTAGCCCATTAGAGAACTCACACTAGGGTCTGATTTGCACCATATGAAGATCTCTTTCATAAATAGAAAGAAAGTAGTATAGGGATTTTTTAAAATACTGATTAATTATAATCAGGAAACCTCAAGAGTTAAGTCTAAAATTACAAGGCTAGAAATTGGAAGGAGTGAGGTAATACATTTTATTACATATTTAAATCCTCATTAATAAAGTGAGAGGAGTTACTATCGGTATCATCAATATAAGGCAGATTAAATCTCAACTGAAGACTTTTTTTCAAAGCAGTTTTCTCATTCCTAGTTTCCCTGCTATCCTGAGCCTGAAACAACTCAATCTTTGAAAGAACTGTCCTCTGATAGAAGAAGTAAAGCTATTTATGTGCTAAAATGATTATTCAGCTGTTCTTTATCTCTATTTGACTATTGTGGTATGGTCACAGTTATTTCACAATCATTGTTTCCAGACTGTATGTGAAGTAGATAATGCCTGGGAGCTGCATTTGAAATAGAGTCTAAATTCTCTGTGAGAGCCACTGAGACCATCAGTCCTTAATGTAGGACTCTGTTTTGAGTAAATAACATAAGTGTGTGTTATGGTGGGGGGGGGGGGTGGCGGGGCCGGTGAGTGGGCGGCGCCCAGTCACAGTGCTGACATCAAAACTATTGACTACCATGATGCATGACCTATAATGACACTTCCCTTACACCTGAGAAAACTGCTTCTAATATATAAATCCCAATTGCTGTGGATGAAATTTTATGGTATAAATATACTAAGCTACTTGAATAATCTGTCACCTCAACCAGCCAGACCATGTTAGTTTCTCCCACTATATACTCCTATTGTACCTGGTACTTCATCATCATAACATTGAAGATTATAGTATCTGAAAGGGGAGAAATTGTGACTATCTTGTTCTCAATTTTCAGAGCCTAAAGAATGCATGGCATAAATAATCACTTGCTGAATACACACATAAGTAAATGAATTTTATTTCAGAACTCTTACCCAAATCAGTCCTGAATAGCTTGTGCTGATTTTCTACTCAATGTACCCGTATCTGTCCCCTTAGTCTAAAAACAACATACATGGTTCCCTTGTGGCTTCAAAGGGCATTTTTAAGGCATTTGTTTGTTCCTCTCTATATTTGATTTGAGAGCAGCATTAATTCTATTTCACAGATGAAATGCCTGAGGAAAAACCTTCAATAACTGGCCTCCAAAAAACAAATTTAATTCCTGAAAAATAAGGGTGAAGATGAGAACTCAGGAAATCCTCGCTTTCAATTCCTTATAAGAGATGTGAAAATTCTCTAGAGAGCCCAGGAACTTTGTAGGTGTGCTTTATAGGTGTGCCTTTAGTTACACAAGCAAAATTAAAAATTTGGCACTGAAAATGCATTTGAAGAATCGTTTAAAGTAAGAAACCCTATTGCACATGAAGAAGCATGCAGCATTGAGGTGATTCAGGTGGAATTTATTAAAACCTGCTCTGTTGGCATTCCAATGCATGTTAGGTCAGGGGCACAGAGTTAAATAACAAAACTAGTATCCTTATGTGAAAAATATAATCCAGATAAAAATTCCAGAATGTACAAGAAGAATTATTTTGAAGTCCCATTAATGTATTTCTTTACAAATCAGTTGGCCAAGGATAAAGATATCGCAGAGCTATCCTTGTTCATTTTTTAACAGGTTCATGGAGGAAGACACAAGATAGGTTTGTTACTTTGTAAAAAACATTGTCCAAATCACAACTGGAAAAGAAGCATTTAGACCCATTTTTGCCATTGCATCAATATAAAAAATGATATAACATCTACACTGAGAGTGCAAAAGAAAAAGCATAAATAAAACACAAAGGAGCTAAGGTTTCTACTAAAATGGTTGCTAAAATGTGTTCAAATATGTGTTGTATGGATGAGTCCCAATGCTAAAAAGATGCCAAAGTATTTCAAAACAGAGGTGGACAAGCCACACAAATTAGTATATGCTCCATATTTCCTAGTTTGGGAATAATTTGTAATTATACTGGCAAAGAGTAGCTTAATTTACTTTCATACTAAACTATTAAATATTCTGATTCAAAACAAGAATATCTATATACTAGAGGCCCAGTGCATGATTAAATCATGCACGTGTAGGGTCCCCTAGGCCTAACCTGCCATCCAGGCCATATCCACTGCCCCGCAAAGCCTAGCACGCTCCGCGGACACTGCTAGCAGCCTGCTCCCCGCTTTTGATGGCAGGGGGTCCGCTGGTGCTGGAGCGGACACACAGCTCCCCGCTTTCGATCGCGGGGGAGCTGGCTGTCTGTCCCCTGGTGCCGGAGCGGACAGACAGCCAGCTCCCCCGCTTTCGCTCCCCGCTTTTGATGGTCCAAAGCAGGACGTGGGCTCACTGCCCCAGAGGCCCCTTCTGTGCCGCAGCACAGCCATGGCGCAGACGCTGAGCTCACGTCCCGCCGGCCCAATAGGCCACCCCAAGTCCCGCCCCCTGCGCCTCCCACTGGCCCAATCGTGGGCGTAGCAGAGTGATGGTAATTTACATATTACCCTTTTATTATGTAGGATATAAAAGTCTAAGCGACCATTCAACCATTCTACCATTTGAATGGTAGCTATGATGTGCACTGACCACCAGGGGGCACATAGACATGGAAACATGGAACAGGCTGATGAATCTCAGAGGGAAAGCGGGGAGCAGGGAGGGCGTGAAGAGATTAACCAAAGATCTTATATGCATACTAGAGGCCTGGTGCACTGATTTGTGCACCGGTGGTGTTCTCAGCCTGGTCTGTGGAGACAGGGCTGAAACCAGCAGTCCAACATCCCCCAAGGGGTCCCAAATTGCGAGAGGGCATAGGCCAGGCTGAGGGACCCCACTGGTGCACAAAGCCATACACCGGACCTCTAGTTTATTATATAAATTCTAGAGCTCCGGTGCATGAAATTCGTGCACAGGTAGGGTCCCTAGGCCTGGCCAGTGATCAGGGCCAATCTGTGGGGCGACCTACAGGCAATCAGGGGGACCCCTGCTGGCGACTGCCTTGCCCGGCCTGGCACCGCCCACTCACTAGTCCCACCCACCACTGCCACCACCAGTCACCTCCCTCTGTGGGGCGACTGGCGGGGCGATCGCGGGGGGGGGGGGGCCCTGCTGGTACCCACCTTGGCCAGCCTGGCACCATTTGGGGGGCCACCACTCGCACCTGCCTTGGCTGGCCTGGGGCCTGCAGGCTGGGGGCAGCTCCTGCATTGAGCGTTTGCCCCCTGGTGGTCAGTGCACATCATAGCGACCATTCTGCCCTTTGTTCCACTGTTTGGTTGATTTGCATATTAGGCTTTTATTATATAGATTTCAAATGATAATACATGTTTGTTTATTTATAAAATAAACTCATTAACTAAATATATTTCAAACATAATATGATCCCACTCCCTTCTAGCTTTCATAAGTAGAATAAGTTTAGTTTGATATGTTGAGGTTACGGTGTCACAGTGCTCACAACTATGGGCATTCTGTCAATAATGAAACAAACAAAATCTTTGAACTTAATATACTAAGAAAAATAAACTTGTACAAATTTGTGAATTTCTGATAAAGGCTGGCACTGAATTATCTTAAATGTATTATGCTATAATTTTAAATATCTTTTGATGACATAAAAATATTGGAAGAGTATTTCCCCATAAGAAAGTGAATACTTAGTTTCATGAGTATGAACTTCCTCTTAATTGAATGTTTACCAATGGCAGTGTCTGAGTTTTTATACACTGGCATTGATGTAGCTCCATGAAGTGGGAAGGCCATGCAAAGCCCAAAGTGTAGCTGCTACAAGAACATAGTGTTTCCCAAACTTATTTGACCACAAAACTTCTTTTGGGGGGAGCATTAAAATAGCTTCCATCAGAACTTCATTGTTTGGGAAACATGCAATTATACAGTGCTCTAATGAGTAGCATAATATAAACAGTGCTTTCATATACATGATCTAATTTCAGTCAAAAACCTATGAATTATCATCAGATGATGAAGAACTGAGATCTAGATAGGTTAATCGTTACTTGTAGACCCAGAAAGCAAACTCAAGCTTCTCATCTTAAAACCCAAACTCTTAAGTACTCAAACTGCTTCTTTCAGAAAATGTATTTTCAACTAGTACATAAAAATTTAAATCTGGAGTAGTTTTTGGCTTTTCATCCATAAAGTTCTTCAAAAGACCTTTTCTATTAAAATGACCCATACCTCATATATAGTTTGATGAAAACTAGATTTTAAATTTTTTTAGACAACTTTGAATTCTATAGTTACTATAGAGATAGTGAAGCTTGCTGTCACTTTAATGTACTACGCTGTCTACAGTATTACTGATAAGTACACAAGATAGCCTAATAAATTTTAAACTTTTATGTGCCTTCTATATTTCACAGTATAGGATCACAATTTATAGTGATCTGATGTATTGTTATAGAAATTGTCAGCTAGCAAAGTCTAAATATATTTTAAAGATTTGCAGTTACTAACTTATACTTCAGGAAAAACAAAAAGTCTCAAAAGCATGTAGATCTATAATTTGGGCTTTTTAAAGCTAATATTTATTAAATATTTACTATGTACCTAGCACTACTCTAAATTATATATAAATTCATGAGTACTCAGAACAGCCCTCTTAGGTAAGTACTTTATTATCTACCCTATTTGAAAAATAAATACAGAAAAAAGTTAACTCACACACCTTTTGAGTTTTAATTACAAGATTTGAACCCATGAAATCTGGCTTCATAAGCTATCCTCATAGACATTATGCAGACACACTAAAGACACCATGTCATACTAGACTTACCACAGAGTTGCTCCATGTATTTGCTCATTAAGAATTATTGAGGTTTTAATTCTAATTTAATCATGGTAAAGAAAAATATTTCCAAAACTTCTAAACAATAATTGTCAGATAAAAGATCATTTAAACTTATGCCTACATTTTGCATAATTCCTCCCAATAGACCTGTCCCATACTATCTTTGGTAGAATTTTAATTTTTTGAGTTCTCTCTGACATTTCATTCTAAGAGCTTCTTAAATTTTTCATTTACTGAAATAATATCTTCATGTGAATAATTAAAAGTTGCATATAGGGGAAGCGAGCAAGAGAGAGAAAAAGAGAGAGGATATAGATTCCCAGATTGAATTAGAAAATATTATTTTCTTGCTAAATTAAAGTAAGGACATTGCTCTGAACAGAGATACATCTTTATTTGTTTAACAGATGTTCCCCCGAGAGAGTTGTATGTTGATTTAAGATATGTAAAACCACATATTAACTGACATCACGTTTTTGTTTGTTTTCCTATTGGCCCAACTAAAAAGGTGTTCACCTCCTTTCTCATTGATCATAAACCTAAAACCTGGAAGTGTAGGACTAAAAGAATACCCGCTGTGGCCACATGATAAGAGGACAGATATTCAAGTGCACATATACAGAGTATTTTAAGCTTGAAATCTCACGTTGTCACACATACATCCACACTCAAAAACTTGCTCATATTTGTAATCACTTTTTAGCCTTTTAGTCCTGAGAGAATTTCAAATCCTTCAACTGACATTAAGAGGAAACTCAGTCATCCTCTGGAAGAAGTTTTTAATCCTTTGCCCAAAGGAAAGCAGCTTGTACTTACAAATATTAATGCAAATGCTTGTACCCACATGTGTGTATTTGAGAAGCCATACATCATCTGACACTGTATTTTTAAAATCATTGTAATGTTTTAAATTTCAGCTAGCCTAAAGTCAAACTGACTAAACACTGAGGCAGACAAGTATCTAAGGGGAAAGATATATACAAACTAGTATATCATGACTCATTTGGTTGAGGTCTCTATGTCTGACCGTAGTCATGGAAGGAGAATGAGACAACTCATTCTCATTTTATGACATGGGTAAATAGATCTTGTGTATATATATGAATAAATAAATCATGGTTCCCAAATGTGAGGAGCTTCCACTCCATCTGAAGGAATGAAAACAATTTAGTTGGATCATTTTGGAAATGATTCTGTATCAAACAGAGGAGGCAGAACTTGACCTGGACCTTAAAGCTTGAGTCTAAATAAGTAACTCAGAGGAAAATAACTTGTTCATGCTAAGGAAAGAGCATAAGTTGGTGGGAATGGGCATGGCAATAAATAAATACGAACTATTATTATTAGCCCATTTTGAAAGTAGAAATAAAGTTTGGAGTCACATTTGGACCATACTCATATGAGAGCAAATAAAAACAAGCTGGAAACAAGGAAGGATGAGGTCCTGCATGAGTGCCTCCAAACAGGTGACTAATATTCTCAGATCACTTTTATTAAGTAGGAATATGGAGCAAGGGAGTTATATTGGCACAGAAAATAAAAGTCAGGTCCACAATGCTCAGAAAGGATGGCTGACCAGTCCCACGTCACACAGTAGATCAAAGACACAGTGAAGAGAATAATTTCGGTTTCCTAATTCTCATTCTACCACATCAAAATACCTCCATAACATGACAATTATGTATATTTATGGAATTTTATTTGACAATTTCCCAAACATTTTGACATGTATTATCTTATTTTCAGTGATAATCAATGAATAAACAGACACACTAGCCTTCAGAGAAGCAAAATAAAAACCACAGTTGGATTTCAAATCCACTTTAAAGTGATCCAATTTTTTTGTTTTTTAATTGAAGTTTATTTCCTTTTTTAAAATCTCTACTGTTGAGAGTATTACAAATGTGTCCCCTCTTTTTCCCCTGAAAGTGATCCAAATTTAAAGAATGTGTTGCTTTAATACCACAGTTCAAGAACTGGGCAAGTCTAATATATATCAATGCAAATATGTTAGATGCAATGCAGATAGTTGCCATGGTAATCTCCATATGATGGATGGATGGATAGATTAAATTTTTGTTCTGAGCTTCTGAAAACAAAAATTCTCCACAAAGCAAAAATTGCTTGAAATCATATCTCAAAAAATAATATTTTTCCTAGTAACACTCAAGACCATGGATTCATCAATTAAAACTTTTACTTTGTTTTCTTCTTTTATGAATGGAAAACGTAAATCAGAAAATACAGTGGTTAAAAGCCTAGACTCTGGAGAGTCCTGTTTCTATCCCTCCCGCCCCCAGCTGTGGGCCCCAAGGCAGTTTGCATGACCTCCCCAGGCCTCTGTTCCATTTATAAAATGGGTATATAACAAAGCTACTTCCTAAAGTTGCTGTGAGAATTGAATGAGTTGATGCATGTAAAGGTCTTACAAAAGTGCTTGGTGCATTGCACATCCTTAATAAATGCTAGTTTCATTATTGTATTCCTCACTGTTCTTTCCACTGCTCCACCTGACTTTTAAATTTATGTTTGTTTTAATGTTGTAGTTATAGCAATGGCTTTTTAGATTGGGTCTATAGTTAGGAACGTGGTCATCGGCAAGTAACAAAACAAAATATGACCTGTGGTGACTTTAAAAAAAAGAGGGTTCTTTTTCCCAAATAAGGAAAAAAAAACAAAAAGCAGGTAGTTAGTTGACTGCTGGCGTTGATTCATGGCTCACTAAGGTCAGGGTCTGAATCTTTATGTCTCTTAATCTGTACTTGGAGCTGCCCTAGCTCCAGATATTCAAAGCAGGCAGAAGGGTGGCTCCAGAAATCCCCAACAGTCCTCCACCCATGTCTCACTGGCTAGGCCTCTGTCACTTGCTGCACCCCACCCCCATTCCCAGCTACAAGGAAGGTGAGGAAGCTAATATTTAGCCAGGCATTCTGCCATCCTGTTCAAAATTTGGATTCTGTTGGCAAGAAAGCGAATGAATAGATAGTGTTTGCCACAGGTGCGTGGGAGATCTTGCAGCATCTGATAAAAAGAATCCATTAGATAGCACTCTCTTGAACACTTTGAGAATAAAATGAGCTGTGTAATGTCTAAGTAGTTTTAGCCGCCAGTTAAAGCACATATTTTGCCTTCTCTTCCTTTCTGAACTTATTCCCTCTGCACTTGGTACTTTCATTCTGCCTATAATCAAAATTTAGGAATTTCTGTATGTGGGTTAATGTGGCCACATCGCCATGGAAGGCAATCACTGCTAGGTTGCTGTGGTACCTCTACAGGTGGATGTAAAGGTATCAGGAACAAAACAAAAAAAATCTAATATACTCACAGTCTCCCTTTGCTTTGCTCCAGAATCCGCATGTACTCCATCTCTGCAGTGCACATAATCGAAAGAGTGCAGGTGCTTAGCCTGATTGAGTTGAGCCCACTTCCCTCCAGACTACCGCAATTCTCATTCAGGGGAGCTGCAAGGCAGATGTGATGGAAGAGACCTTTCCCTAATTATGGAGATTTGTTGTTGGTGTTGGGGTTATTTTTTGTATTATTTACACTATTCTGTCTGGCGGTAATATTTCTGTCTATCGGTGACAATTACATTGCTCTTGACTGGTGCAGATCAGCAGTTTGTAAAAGCTCTGAAAAGCTAGTGTGCAGCACATGTCACTGGCAGACATATTAATGTTGGCGACGAGGAGTGCATGTGATGTAACACGATTAGATGGCGCTAAGATAAAGGACCGCTTTGAAGCCCATGAATAACCAAGAAGCAGCAAGGTGACAACTATCAATTATTTATTGCCCTTGTCCAGTATATTATTAACAGCTCCAGGAAAGCACACAGTCTTGCTTTCCTGCTCTCTCTCCCTCATGTTAATGCCTGGCTCCTCAGCTTCTGGGAGGTGACATCCTAAGGGAGACATTTTGCTCTCAGCTACCATTAGACAATCCAGAGAAAAAAGTGAAATGACCTCAAGGAGACTACATTCAGCTTTTTGGCTACCAGAAAAGATACTTCACTCTCCACTGGCGATTCCTCTTACGCCTTCACGCGCAGAGACCTTTTTCATTCTTCTCCCCTCAGGTCCAGTGGACACTGATTGAACAACAGTGCATATTTGGAGGGGAGAAAGTGATATTCTATGCTTAAATCTCATGCATATACCTGTAAGCTAGACCCTCATTTCCCAGGGAGATGGTTATAGGTTTTATACTCATTTCACTGCTGGGTCAGAAAGAGATTATTTTATATCTTAGTTTATATGAAGCAAAGTTATAAACAGCTACTAGTCAGGCTGCTTTCGATTGCAAGTAATCGGCAATCTGTCTCAAAATGATTTTAAACAATAAGCAAAGTTATCTCGCCTATGCAATCAGTAATGTCAAGTGTGCAGAGTTTTTCCACCTCAGTGTTGGTTCCCTCAATGTTCTAAGATCAAACAATTCTCTGCTCTTTGTCATTTTTGTCTTTCAAGCAAGAAAGAGAGAACTCTCCTCCACCAAGGAGAAAAAGGACCTGCCTCCAGCCCACTGAGCTCACTGGACTCCTGGGTTCATCTCTAAGTCCCCAGGGGAAATAGCATACACTGATCAGCTTAAGCTTGCTTTCCAGGACCAATCTATAGTAAAGGATGTTGAGAATATCCTCAGGGGTTTGCAGCAGTTGCCAACTGGTGGTCCATGGACCACTGGTGGTCTGTGAGGTCCGAAAGGTTGGCGACCCTGGTTTAGAGTCTTCTAGACCCACCCCTGGAGCTAGAGATCACACCAGGGACCCCTGAATGACATAAGCTATTAGAGAGTGGACACTTTAACAAAATCCGAGTTATGTGAAGAGGAAGAAACTAATCAACTAGCAGCACAGAGTAGGTGAGATAAATGTTTATGAAGCACTTTAGAGTTCTCCCCAGTTGAGTAAGATGAATAAAAAAATAATTTTATTAACATAAAACATATTGCCTAATCCTAAAAAGTTATTCATTCTAGAGATTCTATTGAAGATAGAATCTATAGCCCAAAATTTTGATACCCATATAATTATTACATATGTTTATTATGTGCCTTATGTCTGCTGTTGAAAGTGTTACCATATTGGTATTATGTAAAGGTTTTACATGAAGACAGAGTTGTGAAAACCTTGAGAGGTCATTTAAATCCTGTCTTCCTTCAAGGAACTTACAGTCCTGGGAGGAGGGCCCATGATTAATTGAAGGGTGCTGTGGAAAAGCAGGAAATTTACACTAGCCTGGCAGAAGGAGGACGTGCCCAGCATCTTCCTAAATGAGATAACTGAACTTAGTCTCAAAGAACTAACCAAGTATAAAAGCAGGGAAAATGGAACTCAGAAAGCAGAAATTACTGGCACTTCATAATATTAAAATGAGATGGAGAAGCAGAAATTGAGGTCATACTAGAAGAGCAAAGCTGAGGAGCTGAGCTTTAACTCTCCTATCCATGGCAAGAGGCCATTGAAGAACAGAGAAGCAGCTTAGCCTGTTTGGGACTTCGGGTGGCCCATTCTGGCAATTGTGTAGGAGACAGAGTATAAGGGAGAATTTTGTGAAGATTTTTAAAGTACACTGACTGTGAAAAACATCAAAATGTAGTATGAGCCCAAGGTGGCCTGATACAGTCAGGGCAAGTTTTGAGTGGTGTGAGCTTTGATGAATTCTTTGAAGAATGATTAAGATTTCTCTAGGTAAGTAAAGACAAAGGGGAAAAGGCATTATGTGATGAGAGGAAAGCAGAGGAGTTAGGGGCAATCAGGCAGGCAGGCAGAGGCAGGTGAGCGGTTAGGAGCCAGTGGTCCCAAATTGCGAGAGGGATGTCCAACTGCCGGTTTACAGGGATTGGGCCTAAACTGGCAGTCAGACATCCCCCAAGTGGTCCGCAATTAGAGAGGGTGCAGGCTAGGCTAAAGGAAACCCCCCAGCCCCATGCACAAATTTCGTGCACCAGGCCACTAGTATTTATATGTGAAAATATTTCTCTTGCATATGAAATATCTTATTTATGTAATATATATATATATTTTTTTTTAAATTGATTTTAGAGAGGAAGGGAAATAGAGAGAGAGATAGAAACATCAATGATGTGAGAGAATAATTGATCAGCTGCCTCCTGCACGTGCCACATTGAGGATTGAGCCTACAACCTGGGCATGTGCCCTGACCAGGAATTGTACCATGACCTCCTGGCTCATAGGTCAATGCTCAACCACTGAGCCACACTGGCCAGGCTCAATAAAGTTTTGTGTCCCAAAGGCCATAATTTTCCCATACATAATCTGATCTAATATTCAATTACTGAAAGATGAAAGGACTCCATGGATCTTTGTGGTAGAAATTGTAGTTGATTGTTACTCATTTCTATATGAGTCTAGAGAATCATTCTTCTCTATATCAGCTCCCTGTATAGTCCTTTCCCACACTGATTTTGTTGAACCATGTGACTTGTTTGACCAATGAGATATCAGCAAACATGATGCAAATGGAAGTTATATAAAGGCTTGTGCATTGGGGCTTACCTTCTCTGCTTGGCCTCCCAAAGGATTAGAGACCATGTAGAGAAGCAGCTTGAGCTGCCTCAGCCATGGGCCAAATATAAGATAGAGCCTAACCCAACATCTGGTGGTACAGAGC
Organism: Cnephaeus nilssonii; assembly: GCF_951640355.1. Lineage (NCBI taxonomy): Eukaryota > Metazoa > Chordata > Mammalia > Chiroptera > Vespertilionidae > Cnephaeus > Cnephaeus nilssonii. The sequence continues at coordinate 34,502,585 of NC_137085.1, forward strand.
CAAACCACCTCAGCTGAGCCCAGCCCTAGTTGTCAACCCACAGAATCATGAGCAAAAAAATGGTTATTGTTTTAAACCATTACTATTTTGGGATAAACTGGTGGACAGCCATAAGTAAATTATATAAATGAAAAATATTCACTCACTCACTCACTCTCAATGATAGTTGTTGTGTTGGTGTAACCAAAGCAAGAAATGAAAGAGCTATTTATTTAGCTTGTGAATTTGTGGTTTTCTTAATAGTCAGTTCAGATTATTCTAAATTTCTGAACTATTGTAATAGCCAATTGGACTATTTCTCTGAATATTCAGAATTGCTATGAGAAATAGTTCAGATTCACTGAGTAATTTGTAACAAACTTCCACTTTCCTTGATTAAAAAGGCTCTGTGATGATTATTCATAGAATAACTAATAGAAATAGCAAGATTGTAAAGACTGCTCTGATCAAGGTTCCTGCAAATGATTTTTCCTTGGAAAAGTACCAAAATCCAAAGACCAAATTCAAAATCCAAGTAGAGCTTTATTTAACAAGCTAATTGCCATGCTAAGTGGTTAATGCATGAGTCATCAGATTAAGAAAGTCCTAGATTCTAGCTCTTTTGATGTCATTCTCAACACTGTCATGCTCTTAAGCTCAGTATTGTCAATGTGTTTTTCTTAAAGATAACAAATAACCCAATTTCATGACTATTGGTTACATAATTTTTAAAACTTTCTTAATAATAAGACTGGGAATACATACAGCCAAGAAACTCATGGAGTACCTGTGCTTCACATAGAAAGTTTCATTAAGAGATTCAGAGGGTAAATTAAATTCTTCTCAACTTGTAAACACAACCAAAGGCTCTTACTATATGGAAAACTGATTATCAAAGAATGGCCTCCAACAGCACTAAGAGGTTACCAGTTAGAATTAATGCAACACCCCATTAATGGATTACAGGTTTTCAAGTGGTGAAGCATTTGGACTGAAGCATCTGCATTTGGGCTGAATTTTCTGATATCCTGTTTTCATAGATGTGTTGGGTAAGCTATAGATTACACTGCAACATGGTTTGTGGAAAACAGAGAATGTCATATAGGTCTTATGTTCTCATTTTGTCAATTTTTAAGGTTGTTTCCATCTGTAAATCTGTGAATTGTGAAGTGATATCACAGGTATTCATAATAACCCTCTGGTTTACATAAATATGTATACAAAGTATAAACATACTACTTATTGTGATTCTATTATGATGTGTTAACTCTCTTTTAAATTTTAGCAATTACTGATTAGACAGAAATTTGCAAACCACTTTTGGAATTGATGAGGTCTAGTGAACACATTCTCAGAGAATTTACATATAGTATTTTGAGTATTTTATAAGCCTTCCTTCCAACCATAACCCAAAGTTGCTTTGCCAGTTAATTAATTCTCTCTGGAAAAGACAGATGAAATGTTATCAGCTTTCCCAGCATTTCAGCAGAGGGCAATTGAGCTAAGCATTTACCTCAGATTCCTGAAGGAGGTAATGTCAGAGCCAGGGTTAGCACACAGAGGTCCCCCAGTCCCCGAGTCTGTGTCACTCCACCCCTCTCAGCCAAAGCTGGGGTTGTTTCTGGTTCCAAATTGCATACAGCAGTGCTTTCATTTTTTTTATTATTATTTAAAGATTTCAGGGATGTGAGGAATGATAAATATAAGTTCTAAGAAACATAAAAGGCTGTGGAAAAGACTCAGGGGGACTTCAGTGAAAATTATATGCTCCCATCTCTCTCATCATTGATGTTTCTATCTCTCTTTTCCTCTCTGAAATCAATAAAAATTTAAATATACATATATATTCATTATTTAAGTCTCTATTCTTATCATTGACAAAAATACATGCTAAATTTGGGAGTAATGACACTGCAGAGGTGAAGTGCTACTCCTGAATAACAAAAGGAGTGTATAAATTGGAGACCACTGCTATGGGATAACACATATTTCCTACTATTTGTGAACACCCATGCCCTCATGATGGGGCAATTCGCTTACCAGTTACTGAGCTATGATTTAGTGCTTATCTGCCTTCCTAATTACTTCATGGATTTCAGATTATGTAAAAAATAATCAGTTAGCATCAGTTAGACAAGGGATTGATTTTGGCCAATCCCACATTCATTCATAGTCACATTTATAGACTAGCGACTTCCTCCCAAGTCTGTGCTCACACAGAAGCAGAGTCTAAGATACTGGAAAGTCAGAAAATGTAAATCCCTCCCAAATGTCTTTTTTCTTTTTTTTTTTCATTGTTTGGTGTGGGGTTTGTTGTTGTTTTTTTTAACCTTGGTCAGTGAAAGATATTAATCCTGGAAGCATTAGCCTACCTACATAAAGCCCTTGGGAGAGCATCAACATTACTTGTGAGCTTTCAGATAAACCGAATTTCAGACACCACACATAGCCTACTGAATCAGAACCTGCATTTGAACAAGAACCCTAAGGATTCGTCTACTTGTTAAAGCTTGAGAAACACTGTATTAAAGAATTTCTGGGTCAAGACTATACTATCTTTCATAAAAACATTTGGGCAGAGGAGAGCTGTAGGTATTATTCAGTGAGGTGTATGGGAGAATCACACATCACAGTCCTGGAAAGGAATAGATTTTGCTCTGTTATTAAGAGCAATAATAACTCATCTATAAAATAAAGTATTTTTTTAGGGTCCTGAGTCTCACTGTCATTCTAAAAGGCTTTAGAGAACAGTTATGGTTTTTCTCATTCAAGTTCTCCTTTCCTTTACAACTTCTTTTGATAACAGAACTCCTCTTTCCCTCTTTTCTTTCACTCGTTTCATGAAGAAGAGGAACTGACCTCATCACAAAGAAAGATAATTGTGACAATGTTGTATTAGCTCCTGAATCCAACCACTTCCTAAGAATACGTTGTGCTTTATGGTTGTGTATGACAAGAGATTTCTCTTTTTTTCTTACCTAGTTTAAGTTGAGTTTCTACAAATCACAAATGAAAAATTCTGACAAATATAATAGCCCAGCAATTTTACTTTTCTGATGCTTGTATTCACTGATACCTATGAGTCACTAGGCATTTGAGAAAAAGCTCCAAATGACAGTGAGATTTATGAGAGAGACTTCTAATGATTTTCAAAATATTCAACGTAATAAAAGGAAAGATTATATCTATAAAACAATAACCATATGCTTTATAAAACAGAAAAGCAAAAATACTGGGAGAACAGGAAAAGTAATTAATATATGATAATCAAAATAAACATGTTAATGTTATAAATGTTGGAAGAAAAAGTCAAGAAAAATCTCTCAGAAAATAGAGTAAAAAGGTAAAGCTACAAAAACTGGAGAATTTTCAGAAATTGGAGAATTAATTCAGGAATTTTATTGTCTTGTTAAGAGTAGTTTCAAAAAGAGAAAAAAGAAAAGAAATGGCTAAAAACTATAAAATAATTTTTTTTCCAAAATCTGAAGGACATGCATTTCAAATCATACAAGTCCACTGAATGAAAAAATGTACCAAAGTACATCATCATGAAATTTCAGTACATCACAGATAAACATAAAAGGTTTCATGCAGAAAAAGAAATTGAGAACAGACTCTCATAAAAACTACTAATAACAATAAAATATACAAGATGATAAAGCTGTATATTCAAAATGCTAAGGCAAAATTATTTTCAGCCAAGAATTCTCTACCTAGCCATATTTACAATCAACATTTTTAGACATGCAAGGAATAATGATAATTTCAATGCATGTTTTCCTAGAAAGCTCCTGAAAGATATGCTACAGAATATGGAAAAGTTATCTATATGAAACCAAGATTTAGGAATTACAACATGAGAGGGTAGGAAACAATGTCCCAGAATGACAGATGACTTTTTGACAGAAGGAGAAAGTGAAAGACTAGATTAGAATAAACTGGAGAGATGTCAAAGAAGGGTTCCTGGGGGAGAGGGGGAGGAATTAACTATATATTATTTGATGTTTTGTTATGCAGAAATATTTTTAGTATTGCAACAGGACTATCTGACAACTTGGGGGAAAAACAATAGAGTCATAGAAAACAAAGAAATATATGAGAAAAATTTTAAATACAGAAAAAAGTAACCCAAATAAAAGAAATCACAGTATATCACTTGACTCTGCAATCTAAATTTTCTATTATTAGGTAGGATATATATGTAATTTTTTCAGAGAGGAAGAGAGAGAGAGAAACATCAATGATGAGAGAGCTGCCTCTTGCATGCCCCTGACTGGGGACCGAGCCCACAACCCAGGCATGTGCTCTGACCGGGAATCGAACTTGACCTCCTGGTTCATAGGTTGATATCCAAACATTGAGCCACACCAGCCGTGCAGAGAGAAACTTCTTTTTAAAGCAGCAAGGCAGGAGAAAATGTCATCTGAGAGTAGACATGGGGAGAGAACCTCTTGTAAGCAGTGTGGCCTCTGCACAGGTCCCCAGGAGAATCCTAAAAGGAGCATCGTTTTCAGAGGGGAAGCCACCTAACGATGTTGTGCCAGGAGTAGAAGCTACCCCCATGGTACAAAAGCAAAAAACCACTGGATTTCAAGGAACCTCTTGAGCAATGAGGATTTCAGAAAGGGTGAAACAAAGAGCAGTGTATTTGACCAAACTCTGAGGTTTACTCTTAAAACTCTGCACAGAAATTATGGAAGTCAAACTATCAGGGTAGATAGTAGAGTTTGTTTAATAAAAAAATCAGATGATGCAATAAATAAAAATGTGACAGTCTTTTGAACATGAGTGGAAGCTGAGAATTAAAAAAAAAAACTGGCAAAAAAGAAAGGGAAAGAATAACAAAGGAACAAAGATTATATTGCTGCTTAACGATTGTGAAGGTCTACACTACATGCAATGTTCCAGGTAAATCAGAATCAGGTCTGAAGTATTAAATCCGAAGATTATCATAACGACCCTGAGCAATTCAATTAACTTTTCACATCTCAGTTTACAATGTGTAAAATAAGGATAATATCTACTTCAAGTGTTAATAAGAATGCAACTTTTAAATTATTTTAATAGATGAGTGCACTTAGGAAATGGTAAATTTTCAGGGCAAAAATTTCATTGTAAAAGGAAAATCTCCCCAAGAGAATCCTAGAAAAAGAGAAAAGTTTAGTGAAGTGAGAGCTGACAGGTAAAGAAGAAGCTCATGGTCTTGCTATTAGTCTTCTCTGAGAATATGTCGAGGTCATCATCTGTATAAATATCACAAGTTTGAGCCATTGGATTTGATTTTGGCATGTATGACTGACAAGAACACCCTTTACCATAATCTAGAAGTTTTTATTAAAGTTTCTCCTCAAGATTTAAAATTATTTTTAATTTAATTTAAGCAAAGGTGAGTATTTACATAATGGAAAAATCTAGAAACAAAGCAGTAGAAATACAATTTTAGAGAAAATAGCAAATATATGTCAGAGAGGCCTTTAAGTAATTTGCGGCAAAAGCCTCTTTTTTCCATTAGAAATTTTATTTGGTTTTGCAACACTTGGTTTTCCTTACTCTGACTTCATCACTATGGCTATACATTTGAAACTTCTTATTACTTGCTATATTAGTCCCTCAATGTATTGCACTAGAGTGATTTAGAATGTGAGAATAAGAAACAAACATTTAACATGGTAATACAACTACCTACTGACATCTAATTCCCCGTAGTGTAAAGGGGCTCAGAAACAGGAATCCCTCTGCATTCTGATGGCTATTTTTACCTAGTTTGCATGATAACAGTTATGAAAAAGGGTTTTAGCTTTTCAGACAATTCTCAGGGGGGAAAAATTAATATCATAAATTGAATTCATTTGAGGTAATTTTCAAAGGAGAAAACCAAAAAGTTTCCTTTTTTCTTTATTTTTTGCTTTTTTATTTGTTTGGTTTTGTCAATAAGTCATCTTTGGACTATACCTCCTCTCTCCCTCAAATCCTTAGACTCTTATATTTACTTTATGATTCTACAGCTTTACACAGCACTGATCAAATCAGGTAAGTTGAATCCAGGGTATTATCTAAAACTGTCATTTGGGGGGAAATGAATGAATGAATGAAGTAAAAAGATAAGTTGAAAGATACTAGATTCAACAGTTTGAATAAATATTTAAATTGCATTTACAGCCACATTTTTTCTTACTTTTGGGGATTTTTTTTTAATTCTAAGAAGAAAAAGTCTGACATTATCTAAGAGGCTTTGTTAGACAATGAATGGGCTGCATTTAGGGAAAACTGGCATTTGTTCTCTTGAATTTCTCATGAAACGACAGATTCCCCACTAGAAATCCCCTTTTAATGCTATCCCTATTTATTTGCTCTGCCAAGAGTTTCAAGTTCATTTTCAATCTGAAATCCTAGACTAATGCTTTCCTTAGTTTTATATTTACAAATAAAATTCAACTTAATAGAAGGTTTTTTAAAAAAAAAAAAGAGTGAAAGAAAACTAACAATAAGTGGATCCTACACTACTTCTCAAATTGCATAAAATCTAGGATTTGGAAATGTGTAATAAAAGCAATAAAGACAAATATCTAAGGACATTCTACATATCAAATTTACCATTAAAACCTTCCACCCTATGACCGCTTGATGACATGTGATTTACATAACATTAAATCTGAGTGATATTGTTAGTGGACTTTTTTTTTTTCTTTTAAAGTGGCCTCTGCAATGCATGAAAAATAATCATCCAAGTTCCCACCAGAAATATAATTGCTTTTTGGTAGAGGTCTTAACAGATATTCTTGTCAAGTAGGCAGTTGCATTAGCAGACCAGAACTCTGAGTTCTATTTTTGATGCTTCATGTGCTCCCTCCAAACCTTACTCATTGAATACCTCATGGTTCTGTTGATTAACTGCTGAGAAAAACCCATAACTCTCTAAGTTAATTCTCAGAAAAAAACAACACAAAAAACCTAAAAGCAAATCTGCTTCCACAGGTTGTAATGTGACAAAGCTTTAACATAATGCAGATCAAAATTTAAGCACCTCAAATTAAGCTTTGTGTGACTTCCCACCTGCCTTGCTGTGCTTTCAATAGAAAATTCTAAAACTGTTAGGAACAGCAATTACTTGGAAAGACATTCACTGGGCAAACTTTCAATCATTTTTATGCTGCACCCCTTGAACAAGGAGATTTCAGAAATGCCATGACTGTCATTAAATCATGTTGTTTTTTTTAAAAAAAAAAAAAACACAAAACATAATATGCAGTGCCCTCAAACTCTCTTCTGACAACCCACTGACAGGACACACCTCAAATGTGCTGGACACTTAGGGCACCCTGCCACCCAAAAGGACATTATTAACACACTATTTCATGGCAGTAATTTATACAGAGAACTTTTCACAAAAAGACTGGGTTCCATATTTTGATCTAGACAGATATTGGCTATGCCAATAACAGGTGTGTCTTTAAAGTATTTTTGTTTTGGCTGTTGTTGAAATATAATTAATATACCACAAATTCACCCTGTTAAAGTCTAAAATTCAGTGGGTTTTATTATTTTTATGAAGTTGTTCAATCATCACTAATATCTAATTCTAGAACACTATAATCACCCTACAAAGAAACCTCTGTAAGCATTAGCAGCATTTATTCATAACCCCACCCATGCCCAGCAGCCCCTGGAAACCACTAATCTACTTTCTGTCTCTATGAATGTGTGTATCTTGGACATTTCATGGAAAAGAAATCATATAATAAATACATAGCCTTTTGATTGGTTTCCTTCACTTAGCATAATATTTTCAAGATTCATCATATTGGTGATGTTGTAGCATGTACCAATATTAGTTTTCATGGCTAAATAATATTGCATTATGTGGAAAAACACATTTTATTTATCCATTCTTCAGTTAATGGACAACTGGGTCTTTTCCACTTCTTGGTGCTTATGAATAATGCTGCTATAAACATTGGTGTACAAGTTTCTGTGTAGACATATATTTTCAACTAGTTAAGGTATACATCTAAAAGTGAAATTACTGGGTCATATAGTACTTTATGTTTAACATTTTCTTGAATTGCCAGGCTGTTTTACAAAGCAAGTACACCATTTTACATTCTCACCAGCAACATACAAAGGCTTCAATTTGTCCATATCCTTGCCAATACCTGTTATTATGTTGAGTATCTTTATTAGGGGTTGGTTGGCTTACCCAATTTAACCATCTTGGAGTAAAATATATTTAAGAGTGTTATTGAACTATATACAATTTAGTAAATGAAAAAAACTACAAAAGAGTATGAAAAAAATTTTAAGTTTAATTATTAGGAATTTAGGATTCTGGAAGATATTTTAGTGTTTTGTTAAAGATATAATTTATATATAATAAAGTATAAAAATCTTATACAGCTTGATGAATTTTGTACACATATATAGCCTATATAATTATCACTTAAATCAAAATATATAACATTTCCATCACTCCAAAAGTTACTTTTCCCTTCCCTGTCTAAACTCTTCCCCTAGAGGTAACCATATTGTGACTTTATCACAATTATCACCGTAGATTACTTTGGCCTATTCTTGAACTTTATAAAATTAAATCCTATATATTTTGTGCCTGGTTTCTTGCATTCAACATAATATTTTGAGAGAGATCCATGCTTTTAAATATACAAGGAGTTCATATTTTTTCCTGTGGCTGTTAGAATATACCATTGTTTGATTACTTATTCATTTATTGATAAACACTTGTGGTGTTTCCATTTGGGGACTATTATGAATAAAGATGCTATGAACATCTTTGTACTATCTTTTGATGGGTCTATGCATTCATTATTGGATATACACCTAGAAGTGGAATTGCTGGATCATCAGGTAGACATATGTTTAGCTTTAATGGGTACTGCCAAATAGTTTTCCCAAGTGGTTAAATCAATATACACTTCCACCAGCAGTGTATAAAAGCTTCAGTTGCTTTATATCCTGTCTAAAACATGGTATGGCCAGTCTTTTTCATTTTAGCCATTCTGCTGGGCATGCTTGAATATCTCACTGGGGTTTTAATTTGCATTTCCTTGATGAGAGATAATATTGAGTACTTTTTCATATCCTTGTTGGCTTTTTTGGTTTCTGCTTTGACCTTTATTTTCACCATAACTTTTTTAATTCTACAAACATTTATTGAGACTCTGCTATCTAACTGAGATATAGACAGTAAATACCCTGCCCTCTAAGAACTCAGCACCTAAAGAGAGGGGTGTACAAATAACTAACGGTAAAAATCCAGAGTGATAAGTGTAATGATATAGGCAAACAGAAGAGACAGACATGTGACTCAATTGTGTAGACTGAGAAAGGCTTCTTAAGTAACTCCTATACTAAAACTTAAAAGATAGAAAGGAGTTAGCCCAATGGTCAGCAAACTCATTAGTCAACAGAGCCAAATATCAACAGTACAACAACTGAAATTTCTTTTGAGAGCCAAATTTTTTAAACTTAAAATTCTTCTAACGCCACTTCTTCAAAATAGACTCGCCCAGGCCGTGGTATTTTGTGGAAGAGCCACACTCAAGGAGCCAAAGAGCCGCATGTGGCTCGCGAGCCGCAGTTTGCTGACCACGGAGTTAGCCAGATAGACAAGCTGGGGCAGAACCGAGTAGGAAAGGACATTTCAGGATAAGAGAACCAGAAAACAGAGGGGAAAGTCTTCTTGCCTTTGGATCCTTTTAGTTCTTTTATTTTTTAAAAAATGTTTTTAATTAAAAATTTAAAAAATAAAATTCCCAAAATGAGGGCAAGTAAACTAAATCTGGCAGAATGTTCATTCAATGCCAGGAGTTTTATTAAAGGACTAGAGGCCCAGTGTACGAAATTCGTGCACTGGGGGTGCGTGTGTCCCTCAGCCTGGCTTGTGCCCTCTTGTAGTCTGGGAGCCCTCAGGGATGTCCGACTGATGGCTTAGGCCTGCTCCCAGAGGGCCACAGAGGCAGGAGAGGCTCCCGCCACCGCCGCTGCACTCACCAGCCATGAGCCCGGCTTCTGGCTGAGTGGTGCTGCCCCTGTGGGAGCGTACTGACCACCAGGAGGCAGCTGCTGCATTGAGCATCTGTCCCCTGGTGGTCAGTGCATGTCATAGCAACCGGTCATTCTGCTGTTCGGTCGATTTGCATATTAGCCTTTTATCATATAGGATACCAATTTAGGAGTTGATGATGAACTAGTGCCATCATATCCCAAGGGATTCCCCACTCAACTCTGTCAGTTAATTATGGTAGAACTATCCTAGCTCTGGCAAAGGATTCCAGTGTATTAAAGTTCCACAGAGATAGAAAATAGAGGAAACAACTAGATACACTTTTAAAAAAAAAGGAATAATCTTTTACATTAGGATTTTAATAATGTTATACATTACCATTATTGTAATTGCTATTATTAATAATGTTATTATTATAGTAGTTACCGCATGGTGTGTTTGCCACGTACCAGGAAGTATGTGAAGCACTTTACATATTGGCCATATAAAGTGGGTACTATTTTAATCCTCCCATTTTATAGATTATGAAACTGAAGCCATCAGAAACTTGTTCAATGTCACACAATTAGAAAGGAGAGATGGAATTTGAATGTGAGTCTGATTCCAGAGCCTATATTTTAATATTAAAATCTTCTGCATTACAGCTGGATGCCCTTTAGTGAAAGAACATTGTTTTTATCTCATTTCAATTCTCTGACCCCTGGCACAAGAGAGTTATTTATATGCTTGTGGCAGAGACTTTGCATTTCTAGCCAGAATGTTTATTGCACATATTTCACACTCCCGTTCTGATCCAAGGATATAATTATCACCTTACAAATCCCACCTAAATGACATTTCAACCTGGTCTAAACCTAAATTTCTTCTTCAAGCTTCATCGGTTTCAGTTGATATGATCATTATATTCTTCAACTATGCTCTGAGGCCCACTGCTATGTCACTAAGGATGATATAAATAATTAACATCATCTGATGTTCTGATGGTTTGTATTCATTCTGAAATTTCAATAGTCTAGGCAAATCATAAAGAAGGTATTTGGCATAAGTGAATTTATAACACTTTAAGAATAAAAAAATAAATAAAAACATTAATAGTTATGATATTAAGCTCACAGTTCTTAGTTTCATGTCCCACTACCTCCCAGGCAAAAACAAGATGAGAGAAGAAAAGAGAACAGAACAGACAAGAAATGAAGTCAGTTTCTCAACTGTATTTAGATAAATAAGAACATTTTTTATATCAGAATGTCTATCTATACAATTAGTCAAATTTCCTAATTAGGCTGTTATTTCAGCATCTATAAAGAAGTGACTGAGAGGGAGAAAATTGAGTTTAGGTGAGTTTAACTCCTATAAGATTAAAAAACTTTCCAGGAATTTAGGGAAAGTTCACCTTACACTGAAATCTTAAAATAAGAATGTTCAGGGAACGTGTGAGGCCTTTAAATGAATTTTAATTTAATCTCTTTAGATGTTAATGGGTTTTGTGGGCAGCACTGTTTTCTAAATGTCAGGGAATATGGGTTTCTGTAAGCACTCGTACTAGGGAAAAAACATATTAAGTTTGGCTCTTAAGGTGAGCCTGGATGAGAACAAATGGGAAGTTTAAGGTCACAAATCGTGTTTAGATAAACGACAGAGCACAGTGACTAATCTAGCCTTAATATGTATTAGAAGGCAATGTCACCAAGTGCACACACTTGGTAAATACAAACTGAGCATGCTTAGCACCTTAATTTCCTTAGCACTTATTCATTTTTAAAGCTTACATATGAATACAGCTTACTTGTGTCAATTTTCTTCATTAGATCACATTATTATTACATGTTATATTATTAACATGATAGATACTGCACCTAAATATTTTCATTAGAAATAAATTCTAAAGGCTGAGATTAACCAAAGGGTGAGATTCAACTAAAGTGTGTGATATACAAAAATGGAAGTTATATTAGGGAAAGCTAGATAATGGTGGGTAAAATAAAGAATCATTTCATTGGTATCAGAAATGAGAGAACTGAATGTATAGTGTTTTAACAATTTTTCCTCAAACATGGCATTCAAGTTCCCTAGGAAGCAAATAAAACCTAATATGATTTTAAATACATAGTTATATTTTTACCTCTTTATACATATGGAAAAGGAAAAAAAAGACCTTCCTTACTTTGAAAAAATGCTATAATATATATTCATTTAAATTCTACTTAGTTTGAGGCTTTAAGGTATTAACCCTTTGCACTCTCTTGCTTTTCTCTCGATTCCTTTATTCTACTCGGGATTTAATTTTTTAAATACCCCAGATTTTACAAAGCGCAGCAGTAGAATAAAAAACTGGAGTTTCTTTTCATACAAACTTATTTATTTGGATTTTTTTATATTTCAAATTATTGATACATTCAAAGAGTAATTTGCACTCGACATCCGAGTGCAAAAGGTTAAAAAGAAGAGTGTGCATTCAAGATAGTGGGAATTGAGTTCTTTAAACAAACAAACAAAAAGAAAAGCCTGTAAAATAAAATAAAAAAGAAGAAGAAAAAAAAAAAAAAAACCTGGGTCAGGGCAAAGTCAGAAAGGAGAAAGAGTCAGAGGGTAGACTTAGGGAATGGGTTATTTGAGAGATGTGCGAAAACTAACTGATCAGAGCAAAAGTGATTAACAGACCAGGAACATCTGGATTGGAAAGCAGAGCCAATCGTTTTCTTTAGTAGGGAAGATACTCAGAGCGATTAGTCTTCAAGAAAAATAGGGAAATGTTAAACAGGTAATTACTAACTTGAGATAATTAACATTTAGGTTAAATGCTTGGCCTCTGGAACCAGACAATCTTGATTCAAATCACTGCTCTACCATATTAGCACAGAGAACCTTAACCAATCTGTGCCTCAGTTTTCCTAATCTATAAACAGAGATGATATTAATTGTATCTCTTTCATAGGATTGTGGTGAGGAGTAAATGCGCATATGCCAAGCATATGCTATGTACTATCTACATATTTGCTATTATTATTATTTTGCACACAAAATATTGAGGCTTTGGAAAAAAGAGAAATGTCTAAAGCAGATGGGCATGTAATAAAAAAGAAAATTAAACACAAGCAAGGTTTTAGATGAATTGAACTTATTAACAGATAGGTAGGGATAAAAGTATTCAATTGAAATTTCAAGTTTTGTGTTTCTTTCCAACTTTCAGAGATAACATTAAAGGTATATGTATTTTGAGATCCTATACAATATTGTAGTCTACAAGCTTGAACTGTCTTTGTGGCACATTTTAGATGTCTAATGACAATACTAGTCCTGGTACCTGAGTAGGGTTCGGTGGCAGGCCTCCTCATGGCCTGTCTGGGTCCACTGATATGCATGTGAACTAAGGAGGCTGCTGGGAAAATTACTTGACTTCAGAACACAGTTGCAATGCAGAACAATACAGATGTGTTCCATGTGTATATATGAAACGCAGATGTGTGTATCCATTCATCTGACTGACTACAGGAAACATGAAGAAAGCCAAATTTCAGTCAAGTGTGATGGGGCCCCTGAGAGAGAATTCATGTTGAGGGCAGAAACAGCACAGTGCACCTAATGTTACAAGGAGTTAGTAAATTCAAGGGCAGTGGTTCAGCGTTCCTAGAAATCCATTCTGCTGTGCCCAACCCCTGATGGCATATGGGTGGCCAGAGAGAAAGACTGTTATGTTGATCAAATGAAAACCATTTCATTAGATTCTGCTACACTTTGGGGTATAAGCATAGCTCAGAGGTGTGGTTTTTTCTCTCTCATTCGGGGGACTGTCATGTTGTCATTCGGTTCCAGAGCAGAGCTGTTGACAGGGCTTTCTGCAGTTATGGAGACGTTCTCATCTGTGCTGCCCCAATATGGTTGCCACTAGAACATGTGGCTAATTCGAATTGAAATATGGCTGGTGTGACTGAGGAAATATTTTTAATATTATTTCATTTCAATTAACTTAAATTTAAACAGTCATGTGTGGCTAGTGTCTATTGTACTAGACAGCACAGAGTAAAAGCATCACTGGTCAGTAGCAAAGTGTCTGTGACGCTTCAACATCACCCAGATAAAGCAAGTCAGTTGCTCCATGGTTAAGAATATGGGATGTGAAATCAACTGTCTGATTTATATGTGGTTCTACATCATACTAACAAGGTAAAAAGTTATCCTGGGAGGCATATGGAGCTTCCACGTATGCTTGGGATATAGAAATCTAGGGACAACATGCTCCCACCATTACTAAAAGAAAACGAAATATACTGGGCAATCTGAAAATTCATAACTTTTCTTGAACCTATCAGAGAGCTTAGACTTCAGGGCAACAAACGTACTAGAAATTTAAGGAAAGGACAGTCAGGATACCAACACGTGCTTACCTAAGGCAGATGCAGCTAGACCCTGGGAAGAATTAAAAACAAAACATATAACATATTGGTAAAGACCAAGTATGGGCTCAAGAGAAAATCTAGACTCCTTAAGGGCTCCAGATATAAGGGAATTTTACATCTAGGTATAGGCTCTTTGCCACAGACCTCACTAACAGATTGGAGAAATCTGCAGAACAAATTCCCATAGTGCGGCTAGAGGAAGGGACAGCAGTACCCGAGATCCTTTTGCCGAGTCTCCCCTACAGACCCAAAGCCTTAGGTTGTCATAAAAAGAGCAATAAACAGTTACCCTTAGGACCCTAGTAAAAACCCATTTCCACCAGGTGAAGAAAATAAAAACAAAAAACACCCTTTACCTATAGTGAAGGGACAGGAATACATGCTGGGGCCTACAGTTAGGAACGGGGCAAGAATCTTAGGAAAGCCACATCTCTGAGTCTCAGAGACACAGTACCTGCCTAAGACTGAGGCCTAATCACAACAAGATAAGGGTTCTCTCACACCCTCTCCCCAAACCAGGTTAACAAGAGTTAAATAACAAGTAACCCTGCTGTCCTGCTGGAAGAGAAGCAAGAACATGAAAAGAGGATCTCTCTGAGGCACAGTTCAAAGGGAACACCTAAAACTAAGAATATTAAGAAAAAACTGTAGAGATCTATACTCTCTCCAAAGTTCCCTATCATAGTGGTAAATCTGTTCCCAAGGGGAATCCCCAGGGCTAAGTTGAAGGTGCCAGCAGTTAGTAGAGAACCCAAGAAAAGCTGGGGAATGAGTGCACAGAGCACTCCAAGGGGATCTGGATGTGGCCCCAACAGAGTTTTCTATAGAAACTAACTTTGTACACTAGCAGTATCTTTTCTTTGTAGGATTGCCAGACCCAGCAAATAAAAAAAACAGGATGCCTAATTAAATTTGAATTTCAGATCAACAATAAATACTTTTTTAGTAGAAGTATGACCTTTACATCTTGTATTTTGTTTGGAACCCTATCTTTAGGGTGTTTGTTTGTTTGTTTGTTTGTTTGTTTTGAAAAATTAAAGTGACTTCAGTAGTCAGCGGGGTTGTTGCTTAGATGAGCAGGCACCCCATACTACCAACTAATCATACAGGAGTTGAAAGCATACTCTTGTTGTGTTTATATAATGCCAAATATCAGGATTAAAATCAGAGATATTCAAATATTCCATTCACCCATTCATCCCATAAACATTTACTGAGTACTAACCACCAGGAACAGTGCTGCATTCTGGGAATAAAACAGTGAGTAAGGTTGGACTCTATGTTCTAATGGGGTTAATGATTTTCAAAGTCTAGATACATGACCACATTTTAAATTTTCATAGATGCCTGGCATCCTGCCTGGCACCCTATAAGCATATCTGGATCTAAGGAAACATTGCTCATGTGATCTACATTATTTTTCTTGAAATGCTTATTTGAATTCATTTGGAATTGATGGGCAGGAGAGGATATCACTGTTTACATATTCAACTCATTTGAGTCTGTGTGTCATTTGACCTATATGTCTTAATCTAATTTTACCAGTTAAGTATAGGAGCTAATTCCCAAGTGTGTGACAGACTCTCTAAGTATAATTTGTTATTTTTATAGACTCATCAAAAGAGCATGCCTAAAGTATATTATATTTTAATGATAAAATAAGTAACTTGTTCAGAGAATAACAGTCTTGTCAGACAGTTTTCAATGAAAGTAGTTAAGGAGGGAGCACAGTTATTTTCAAAATATTATACCCTATTATTTCATACCATGAATAAATCTACACCACCATCTCTACCATCCCAATGGCTGTTTAAACTGTTCTCCTGGTACCCCAGAGTGCACTATCTTTATTTTTAGTTAGAATCAATAGTACAAATTTCCTCAGAGATAACAGACTTGTTATGTTGCAGTTTGAGTCCTCAATTCCCTGATTTCATTCAAAAGTGCAATACTGTTTAACCTGCTATTACAGAAGGTCTCTGCATCCTCCATAGGCCTATGTAGCAACAACTTGGGAAGATATTATGTTTAAGTAGTTTTGCTAACAAAGCACAACATATAGATGAGCCTCACTGGGTCCCTCTAATTTCCGTAAACTGTAAATGGCTCCAGTGTTACATAACTTCTTTTCTAGATAAGAGAGAAAAAAATTAGAGGAGTAAACAACTGAGTCAACTTTAGCAGAAGAATAATCACAAATATATACATAAGAAAACTTAAGGAATATTTTTAAAAGGTAGTCCTCCTGTTTCTGCATATGATTTCTACACCTCATTTTGTCCCTCAGAATATTTAAGGAGACAAAGTTTGCTAACGAACAATGTCACCTAAAGAATTGCCAGTGCTCCAATGGCATATATATTCTGACAAAAACTTAGCAAAGGTTTTCTATGTAACATTTGTCAAAGTGTAAGCAAAACTAAAAATGTTAGCCTGAACTGATTTGGCTCAGTGGATAGAGCGTTGCAGATTGAAGGGTCCCAGGTTCGATTCAGGTCAAGGGCATATACCTTGGTTGCGGGCAGATCCCCAGTAGGGAGTGTGCAGGAGGCAGCTGATGGATGTTTCTCTCTCATCGATGTTTCTAACTCTCTATCCCTCTCCCCTCCTCTCTGTAAAAATCAATAAAATATATATTTTTAAAAAACACTAAAAATGTCACTCAGCTTCCCAATTACTGACCTCATACCCTTCAAGAAGCAAACAAGTCCTTCCAATGCTCCATCTATTTACTCCTTTACAATGAAACAGAGAATTCCATGGTCCTTGGCTGGCCACAGTCTATTGGGAGCCAGCACTAGAAAGAACCCCAAGGAAAGTATCTCCTTGTGTAGCTAAATTAATATCCTTGAGCAATCAGTGAACAATTTCAAAATAATATTCAGAAAATTGCACAACATCCCAAAATGTATTCCAGGGGTTACTAGTTCCAAGAACTCTAACATGTATTACATGAAGAAGAAAAAAATGCCAAGGTCAAATGTTTAAAACAGCTGGAAAAAAATTAGAAGAATTTCCTCCCATGATATAAGGGTCTTTTAATGCGCTAATGTGTACTGTGACCCTCCTAAGGAATACACTTTGCAGTTTCCTAATCTTTTTAAAGTCCAGAACCTTTTTCCCATGGAGCATCTGAGGTAATAATCACTATCGTTCAGAAAGCACTCATCTCTGAACCCATCCACCCACCAAGAATACTTGAATTTTAAACAAAGGGTCCAAACCTGAACCAAAGAAGTAAAATGCTGAAGGTTGGATTTCGCTAGATAGACAGACAATAAATGGGGAAGATTTTGATGAGTTTTTCCCATTTCACAGGCCTTGGTGACACAGCCAGCACCCAGAATCAGGGACAGCTCTGCTGGCACAGACAGAGAAAAGCTATTTCTTAGCCTGAGCTTTTGGAAGTAAAAGCTGCTTTTCAGACTTTGCTCTTATCTTCAAATTAAACTTTTTTCAAATTGTAAGGAGACACCTTTAATTTATTTTCTCCTAGGACTGACTTAATATTCTAGGAACAAAAGGGGAAAGCTGTTAAACTATCATATGCAAATAGACTCTTTAGAAAATAGACCAGCTATTCTGCTACAACAGCCACATAGAAAATTCAGAATTTGCAAAGTATTCATGGCATCCAAATCATATGCAAATGAATATTTCTGGGAGGCCAAACCAATCCATATCCTTCTCCCAAATGTGTCCTGTGGACTAGGTCACTTCATTCTAAATGCTCAATATAATATCTTGCTACTCACTCACTATGTTGGACAAATTTGCTACATGGAATACGCATTTCCAAGGAGTAAGTTGTTTTTTACGCAATGAACAAAACAGTAGCATTTGTAAACTCTGTGTAGAAAAAAATAAATCAGATATATTCAGTAATTGTTGCTGATTTTTGGGGGTAATATCCTCTCAACCAGTATGTGTTTGGTTTTCTTTTTTATATATATATATTTTATTGATTTTTTACAGAGAGGAAGAGAGAGGGATAGAGAGTTAGAAACATCAATGAGAGAGAAACATCCATCAGCTGCCTCTTGCACACCCCCTACTGGGGATGTGCCCGCAACCAAGGTACATGCCCTTGACCGGAATCGAACCTGGGACCCTTGAGTCCGCAGGCCGACGCTCTATCCACTGAGCCAAACCAGTTTCGACTGGTTTTCTTTTTAAGCTTATTATTTATCTGTTGGTCTCTGTGGTTTTTTCCTTACTGAAGAGGAAAGAGTACTGTCAATTTCAAAACAGTCTGCTATTGACACATTAGAAGGGGATTTAATTATTCTGGCATAAAACTAGGAAAGCAAAATAAGTGCATTTAATAGAGAGAGACTTTCAGCTATTCTAATTGCTTAGGCACTATAAGGGCTTTCAAATAATAAGTCCTTAAATAATAAATTGATATGGGAAAGAATAATGATACCCAGGTGCAAAACCTTAATCTGAGAGCTGGGCCGCATACTCAATGACATAATTACCTCTATTACCATATTCTACCCTAACATAAGGGTTTGAGTCATGGAAATTGGATAGAAATAAAAGACAAACTACATTCAGATCAGAGGATCGCACAATAGAGACCAGGTATCTAAATAGCTACTTGAAATGTAAAAGCAAGCTTCAGTTTTACAAGAGAAATGCCATTTATGTGCCACGCTCGGTCTAAGCCACAAAAGCAGAAGTTAAGAAACTTCTCTATTGAGCTTCAGTGTTCTTAGCCAAAAATCCTCACAGAAGGAACTCCTTTAATTTCCAAACAATAGCTCAAGGTACTCCATCAGAACTAGATTCTGTGGTTTAAAAAAAGACCCTCCTCTGCGCAACTCCAAGCTCTCTACAGAGGGTTACTCATTATAAGCTTCTAAACGCACCCATTGTGTTTATCCTCTATTTTGTATATTCACCACAGTAATTTACCTGACTGACCATTATGTGATCTATGCTAGATATTGATATTTCTGGAGTTTGAGAAAAAGATTCAATCTACTGCCAAGATCTCTTGGCTGCATCCTCTTTCTTATTTTATTTTTTTCATTTTCATTATCAGGATTAAAGAATAGGATATCTCATCAGTTTATAATTCAGAAACTTTAAAGATTTTTTTCATAATTTATTTGGCAGCAAATCTTGACTCTGTTCCTATATTTCACTGTAGAAATATTAATGTATTTAATTATATGATATTGCCCCAATTCCTCTGTGGATGTTACCAACTATATGGTGTATATATTGTATTGCCTTTCTAAAATCTTAACTACAGTATATAACTTACCTAAGAATGTCAGAAGAGGAATTGTAATCCTGCTATATATATTGACTGAATTGCAATTTGATTTACCTACCAACATGCATAAATGACTGAAAAGCATGGCAACTCATGCATTACAAGCAAGGTTGCTAGAGTTGCTGTAATCATTTCTCCTGTGATACATGCCACATGATCTGCATCTCATATCTGCAGATATCACTGATGAATCATTTAGATCCAGTAGATGACTCCATTACAAGGTAATATAAACAAGCATGAGCCTTACATTCTTCCATCATCCGACTGACATTTTTTTTTAATTAAGCCCTTTGTCAATCTCATTGTTAAACATTTCTGCTAGACTCTCAAATAAAGAATTATCTAATACTAGGGGCCCGGTGCACGAAATTCGTGCATGGGGGGTGGGGGGTTCCTCAGCCAGGCCTGCACGCTCTCCAATGCAGGACCTCTCGGGGGATGTTCGACTGCCAGTTTAGGCATGATCCCCGGGATTGGGCCTAAACCGGCAGTCGGACATCCCTCTCGCAATCCAGGACCGCTGGCTCCTAACTGCTCACCTGTCTGTCGGCCTGATCCCCCTAACTGCTCTCCCCTGCTGGCCTGATCCCCCTAACTGCTCTCCCCTGCCAACCTGATCCCCCTAACTGTTCTTGCCCCTAACCGCCTCTATCTCGGCCCCACCACCATGGCTTTGTCTGGAAGGACGTCTGGAAGGTTGTCCAGAAGATGTACAGTCTAATTAGCATATTACCTTTTAATTAGTATAGCTAGCCTGGCCGGTGTGGCTCAGTGGTTTAGTGTCCACTCATGAAGCAGGAGGTCACAGTTGGATTCCCAGTCAGGGTACATGCCAGGATTCCAGCTAGATTCCCAGTGGGGGATGTGCAGGAGGCAGCAGGCTGAAGATTCTCTCTCAATGATATTTCTATCACTCTCTACCTCCCCCTTCTCTATCTGAACTCAAGAAAAACATATTTTAAAAAATAACTAAGGTATACAAGTGATAAATAGGTAAAGCAATTTAAGTGTAAAAAAATATTTTTTTTCATTTAACATAACTAAACACAGAAATTCTAGACTGTTACCTAGGCCATGAACCTAGATTCAGAATTCTTTTATTTTTATCTACATTCATCTAATAGTTGAATTTATTCACCTTGAACATGTATAACTTTTATAATATTAAAAAATGCCTTTATTTTAAATTTCAAATATAAAAAATTGAGTGTTACTATATTATTTCATCTTCTTTTATTATCTAGACATAGATATTATGCTTTGTCAACTTGTAGGAGCCCTATACAGATATGTCTGATTAATACTGACTTTTTCCATTTCTCTATTCTCACTACATTTGAAGTTCCTTTTCTTTGAAACCTGTATGATTTCCTTTGCAGCCCCTGCAGAGTATGCAACAGACACCCTCTAGAACCATAAAGGGAAGAAAAGAATTTTTCCTCACATCATTCAAATTCCGTTTCAATATAACCCACGCTAGGGTGGAATGAACAAATGCTCAGAGTCAGAAACCTCTCTTATTGATGGCCAGGACAGAACCATTTCAAAATAAGTCAAGATGACAGTGAACAGCTCTACCCCTCTTCAAAGTGTAAACTTTGGCTGAGAATTATCTACATGAGGCATGCCAGTGTTTAACACAGTGAGAATAGTTTGCCTTCCTAGCCTCAGCTCCAAAAGGAAACTCACAAAAATCCTCCCTACATGGATTTATGTCAGCGTGGACTGGAGAATATGCTCTGAAAATTGTTCTACTGTTCTGTAGAACCTAGAGCAACCTTATATTTCTATATTTTATAGAAATATATAGCAAACATAGTAAAATATTGCTACATTTTTATATTTCTTTGTGCATGATAATTTAGTATTTACGCTTGTAGGTGATAAACTCAGATTATTTGAGTTAAATTCCACCTAAATTACAGGCACTTCCTAGTTTAATAGATAGCAGAATTATTGAGGTCCTTTTTGGACCATGGACTGTAAAGAACCAACATGTATTCCCACCTCCCCTCCCCGCCAAAGTTCATAAAGTACCCCATCACCTTCTCAATATCATCTCAGAAGATATAACTCTTCATAGAATTTTCATTTGTTCAGTCTTTTTTGGGGGTAACTACTCTGGGACAAGATGCCTCTATATATGGATGTCTAAACCAAGGTTCTTGCTATAAGAAGCTTAAAGTCTAGTTAAAGTTATGTTATAAATCCCCCAATGTAGCTACAACTATGTACACATAACATTCTGTTGGGAAGTTTCAAGCTGGCTACTTTCATATTCTACATTAGTCCCTCATTTATTCCTGGATTCACTTAATTTACTTATCATGTTCCCTCATTGAATAAAAGCCCCTTGGAAGAGAAGGGACAGGAGTGTTTTGTTTTATTCATCTCCAGATATTTATCTAGTACAGTGATGGGCAACCTTTTCAGCTTGGTGTGTCAAACTTCGCCAAAAAACTGAGCATAACTCGGGTAGTGTGTCACTTTGAGGAAAAAACATTATTTCGCAAATGTTTCATCCTCAGGAGCAGCAAATGTTTCATCCTCAGAAATGGCTACGCGTGTCAGTGCTGACATGCGTGTCATAGGTTCACCATCACTGATCTAGTAGCTCACAAAAACACTCTACAGCTATCCTTGACCCCTCTCTTTCTCTAACAACCCATTTCCAAATATTAGCAATCCTACTGGCTTTACCTTTAAAATATATCCCAAATACAGAACTTCTCCTTTATGACTTAGCCAAGCTACCATCAGGTCAGCTAGATTACTGTAATAGTCTCTTAATTGGTTCACTGCTTTCATTCCTGTCCTCCTGCATTCTAATCTTTTCATAGGAGCTGGAGTGATACTTTTTAAGGTAAATCAAATCATGCCATTGCTATACTCAAATCTTATAATACGACCTTTGGGTGGGGAAGAAAATCTCTGAAGACTTTACCTTAGCCTTTAAGGCCCAGCATGAGCTTTACCCCTGGCCTATCTCTTACCACCCTCCCTTTTCTAAGGTTACTTGTAAGGTTCCACTATAGTTCACATGTGTTTCTTTGCTTTTACTAAAAAATATCAAAGCACATTCCCACCTCAGGGCCTTTGCACTTGTAATTCCTATTGCCTAGAACCCTCTTCCTCCTGATGGGTAACTCATTATCTCTCTTTATTCAATTCTCTACTTAAATTTTACTTCATTAAATGACCTCTTCTATCCACTTTATTAAAAAAAATAGTCACATTCAGCAACATCATACAAGTTCTAAAACAAATTTAGTCAAAGGCAATATTTATGGTAACTGTCCAGCATATAAAGTACTATCCAGTCCCTTATCCTGACTCATTTTTATTCATAAAATTTATAAAATCATGACACTATACTACATATTAATTTGTATATTTATTCATTATATCTCTCTATCACCCTCTCCCAAAAATATAAACTCTTTGAAGGTAGAAGATTATTATTTTGTTCATTACTATAATACCAGCACCCAGAAGAATGCTTTTTTTGATAAATAATTTTAATGAAGAAATTAATGAATGCACAATTAAGATATTTCTTCATCTTTAGGTTGTTGAAAAATATAGAACATAAAACAGTAGACTCATCCTAACACTCAACCTAAGTTAAAACAAAGAGGAATCTATAATGCTAGGGTAATTTGGGCAAAATGTGCTTTAATTTGTTAGGAATTTAATACAAAAAGCAATATAAGGTAGAGAAAGAAAATTGGACTGAGATTTTGGAAACTTGGGTGAACATCCTGTCTTGGATTCAAATATGTTTTATGACCCTGGTGTAATAACAGCCTCAGGAAAAATCTCTTCCTATATAAAACCTGAGGCCCACAATACATTCAAAAAATAATTTTCCTTCTTAAAAGAAACACATGGAATTAATAGATAATGACTATTATTTTTAAGCAAAGCATGCCAAGATCTTTATGTCTCTTCCAAGAGAAAGGTTACATGTAATGCCTGAAAATCCCCCATCAAATGGCACCTCATTCCCTTTAAAAAAAAATGTTATTTAGTTGCTTTAAAGTTTCTATAAAGGATTGTGGAGATGTTTTTTCAACAGTGTCCAAAATAAAGGAACAGGAGAAAGAGTTCTAGAAGGATACAGGGGAGGAGAAGGAAGTGGGGAAGACGGGGTGGGGGGGAGGATAAGGAGGAAAAAGAGGGGAAGACAGGGGGAAAGGTAAGAGGAAGAGACGGAGGAGGAAGAGGAAGAAGAGTACAAGTGATAATGACAAGTAGAAATACTCTTCTCCAAAACCACCCTAAACAGTTATTTGATGGCCCTGTAGGGGCTGGAAGGAAAGCCTTGGGTAGAATCTCTTGCTACCTACACTGTTGCCAAGTAAGCTCCTTCTATTCCAGATCCAGGGCTGTGAGATTGTTTGAGTGAATAATCCCACCTTCAGGTAGGATTATTATACATTCGGAGAGCTGAATGATTACATCTAACACTTCAATGAATGGGTATTAACAGGCTCTGTCTCATGGTGTCCTACAGTTTAGGACTCACTGCTATTAAATAAGGCATTGTCTTGTTCAGAGAGAGACAAAAGATTCATATTTGGCAGAATAAAGTAAGTCACTATATTGGGCAAATCACTATACTTTATAAAACTTAGTTTTCTCATCTTTTAGAAAAAAGAATGGTGGATAGGGTGTTATTTATAATCCCTTCTAGCCCTAAAATGATTTTTTATAATTCTTTTATTCTTTTTTTTTCTTATTGCTAATCTATTTAGTCCGTTACCTAGAGCATTATTTCTTAAATTGGAATTTTTAGAATGCTGCATTTAGCAAGGTTTTAATAGGTTTTCTTCACAAAAAATCCCTCCATGGTAAAAATAAGTTTGAGAAACATTGGAATTATCATGTTTCAACATGTTTATTTCTGACAGGACTTCTCCTCCCTACTAATACACCAATGTACTTTATGAATGCCTAAAAGAACACTCCACAGGATACAGCACTTATAAATTTTATCATCAAGCAAATTTACCGAGGAACTGTCATTCTAGTTAAAGATGGCTATACAACAGGTGTTCATCTCCTCCCCCTTCCTGAAAGTTTACTTAAATTATTGTTTAAAAAATTAAGGCTAATGATAAAGAAAATAAAAGAGCCAATAGCTAATAAGAGAGTTCTCAACAAATTTGTGGAACACAAAGCATTTGCTGGAATAGGGGAAGAGGATACAAGCTCGACAATGTATGAAGAGCAATCCAGTGGAGAATTCTGTCCATGATCTAAGTAGATAACCACAAAGAGGCTCTGGACTCAGATACAAACATACCATGTTATGGGGAAGGGATGAATAAACTCAGAAGGAAAAATTATTTTAATATTAAAATCTACCACCAGCAGAATCAGCATGCAATATAACAGAAAAGCAATCATGTCGCATTGAGAAAATGTCTCTCTTATGCTACCTTTTGCTTTTCTTAGAAGCTTCAGATCCTTTATCTATTCTCAGCTTCCAAAATATAGGTTTTTCGGAATTCTTAATTTCTTTTGATTTGGAGCAAGTTCTTGTTGCCAATCTAATATTTTTTCCTTTCACATCTTATATTCTACTCACTAAACTTATTTTATTTTCCCTTTCCATGTGCTCATAGATCCACTTATGGATCAATAAAGAGTTATTGGCTGTCTACTATATGCTAGGCATTGCAGTAGTTGCTATAAAGTACAAATAGATAAGGCACAGTGCCTGTCTTCTGAGAACCTGCTATCTAATGGGAGTGATAGACATAAACAAATAGTTACCAACTCCTTGAGGGAAATGCCATGAGAGACCAGGTGGAGTGGCACACAGTACAAATGACGATCACCAGTTCATTACATAAAACCTCCTAACAGCTTCCTTAATTTACCTTAACTTACACTCATTTACTCATTATACCCCAATTTCTTATAACATTCTTTCTCCTTCTATTCCCATGATAAAGTCTAAAACAATACTGCCCAAAAATGATATTTGGGGCACATATACACACTGCCAAAATTTTATTGCACAATATATTATTATGTTAATTCAATAAGTACTGAGTTCAACAACTTTTAAAATCAAGAGCCATTGGTATTATCTTAATAAAATTTCTTCTAAGAGATTTATAAGAAATATAGCTTCTAAATGTTTTATTTCATGCTATGCTGCCCTTCAAATAATCAAAAATGGGTGAAACTGGCAGTGGCAAGCAGGGAGTGAGATAAATGAACAACTATAGAATCTCAATGAAAAAAGGTAGAATAAAATATCTGGGAATATTGCTATCAGACACTGTATAGGTGGCTCACATGGCAGTAAAAATACTTTTGAGATGCCAACATCATTGTCTCAAAACCTCAGGTTGTCCCTAACCACTGAATAGTACTTGGGGAAGTTGTCCAAACAGTTAAAGCAACAGCCGCCCTCTCATCTTCAAAACAACAGGTGTGGTCCTGGCACCATTTTCTGGCTAATGGACAGCAAGACAAACATTCTGTTGTTTTCTCTGCTGCTTTTTCCTGATTCTAGTTATCACCTTCTTCTCTGTAGATACAAAGCTTTAAATTACCCAGGTGAATAAGGAGCTCATAGTAAAATTAGTACAGTAGCTTTAAAAAATGAGAAGGCTGTGTCAGGTATTTTTAAAAGCTCCTGGCATTCAAATCTACAGAAAAAATAAAAAGGGGAAGTACATTTCTTAATTGTGTGGTAGTGGAAAAGAACTTATTTAAAGTTTCTATTAGGCAGCAGAGAAGTAAAACAAACTTGAGCATTGAAAATTTTCAGGGGTACAGGTGAAATCAGATCTCTAAGCATTTAAATTTTCTTAAAATAGATTTTTCATTCCTATCTGGTTTATAAGCTTACCTTCAATAATAAAATGCAGCCCTCATGGAGCTATCCAATAGCCTAAGAATCACATACTCTTCCTGACTCACAGTAGGCATTACTAATAGATCATCACTTCTTCACACTAAGCCCAGTGGAGCCTCACAAACCTTCCAACCCATAGTTTCCAGCAGTCCCACTCCAAACAGGACACATGAAATAATACCTTTTGCAAGTCTGGCTCAAATGTTGCCACTTATTCAGTTTTTCTTTCAAGGTAGCCCATATTTCAATATAAATTGGGCAAAAGCTTTGAAACTTGAGCATTGGACACAATGAATCAAAAACTCCAGTTTTCCCTTTGCCTCCTATCAGGACACTTCTTTTCTAATGCCCTACAGGTGCCCCTGACTCTGAGTATGTACAGAAAAACTGACTATGTCTCTTTGTCTCACACAGTGATGCCTGCTCATCTTGGGTCTTCCTGCAAATGAGCACTCACTTCCCTCAAGTTTAGCAAATAGCTCATACCTATTTAATTTGTGTAGCCTCTAGTACTTTCCTTTGGGTCTGCAGATAATACAACCCAGTCCTTGTATTTCTAGAGTTGAATCATCTTAGTTTCAGAGCATGGATAGTTAATTTTCCTTTGAAAGTGCTTAAATAAGTTTTCTTTGTAAAAATTCTATATGTTTGATTTGAGTACCTGGAAACTATGATGTGAGCATGTGCACTTGAACAGTCTTTTTATCCCAAAGGTTTGAGGTAGTAAAGTATATTGTACTTTCAATACCACTAGAAGAAGGCTCTTCACAATTGTAAGAAATTCAGCTTCGGGTTGTTTCCAAACACAATGAGGATCTAACTTCTGGAGGAGTTTTCCTGGGTTAACCAAGAAGATGAGTTTAAGTCTGCGAGCTGCAAATACTTAGTATGCTACCAGGTGAGTCATTAGGTAGGAACCCCCTATGTAGGAAGCCCAGGGAATTGGCTCCTTGAGCCATAAAATAAATTATAGATAATAACCTATTATGGCTATCCATGCATGCTTTGGAAAATATCAGATATCAGGGAACACAATCTATGCTCCAGCAATCATTAGTGTAGAAAGAATGTTAAAGACGTTTTAACCCACCCGACCCCTCCTTTGATATTTGGGGTAATTGAGATCTAGAAATATTAACTAACTTGCTTAAAAGAAGGAGAAGGAAGCTCTAGTTTCCTGGTTCTTAGGCCAGTCCTGCCTCCACTAGTGACCAATCTACCAGCTCTTAGTTAAGAATAGTTGATACTCATTCAATGTTTGAAAAGTATTCTTTTTGTTTAAATATGTAAATTATAAAATTTACCTCTATTTCTAATATCCTACATAAGATACTCACTTTCAAGAGAGAGGGAGAATATTAAAAGACATGAAAAATACACCCCCGAAAGACAACGTAATAATTATAACCAGAGTCAGATATGACAAAGATGTTAAATGCCTGACATAAAATTTAAAATAACTGTGATTAGTATGTTAAAAGGTCTAATGGAAAGGCTGGGTGACACCTAAAATCATATGGATAATATTAGCACACAGATAGAAACTGTAAGAAAGAATCAAATGAAAATGCTAAAAGTCAGAAGCATACAACAGAGAAAAAGAGTTCCTTCAATGGGCTCATAAGTAGAGTCAACATAGGCAAATAAAGATTCAGTAAATTAGAAAACAGATTTTTAAAATGTATCCAAACTGAAATACAAAGAGGGACAAAAAGAATGCAAAAAGGACAGAATATTCAAGAGCTGTGGGACAGTATCAAACAGCAAAACTTACATGTAATTGAAATCCCAGAGAAGAGAGACAGAATAAGACAAGGAAATATTTGAAAAATAATGAACAAGAATTTTTCAAGATTAAGGATAGACAACAAACCACAGATCCAAAACACAGGGTAAAAAAATAGACATATGTAGGCAAATCATATTTAAATCACTAAATGCTAAACACAAACAAAAGTTCTTAAAGGCAATCAGAGAAAAAAGATACATAACATGCAAAGGAAAAGATAAAAACAATGAATTTCTCTTCAGAAACTTTACAAGCTACCAAAAGATGAAATTGTCAATCACAAATTTAATCCCCAGAAAAAGTAACTTTCAAAAATTAAAGAGAAATAAAAATTTTCACAGGCACATACAAACTGTAGAAATTTATTGTCAATCAATCCACTCTATAAGAAATACAGAGAGTGGCATCAGCAAGATGACCAAATTAAATGTCCCCCTCTCTTATTCTGCCTGAACAACAATTTGGCATCCATCTCAGATAAAAGTGCCTTTGTGGGGACATTGAGATTTAGGTAGGAGACTGTGAAACCTCATCACAGTTCAATACTAAGGAGAGCCTTTTGAGAAAGCATGTGATTTGCTGACCATCGTCCCAGCTAAAGACCAAGAAAAATATCTGTAACCCTGAGGATTTGGCTACATCCCCATTTGGCATGGTCCTGTCAAGCTCTGTACACCAAGGGACCCAGGAAGAAACACACCCACCCATGCATTGGGTAAGAGGCTTAAAGAATTTGGTCCCAGCTGTGAACCCAGAATCACCCTGTGAACTGGCTCCTGTGCCTGTTGGCTTTGGTCTGGGAGACCCTGGAGGAAAGGCCACCAAAGTTGACCCGTCCACATGGATTCTAAAAGGGCCCTGTGATTGGGCTCCTGCCTGTTCCTGCTAAGGACCATGAGGAGTCCTGCTGGCACAGGGACCTGGCAGGAGAGTCACATTTGCACCCCTGGAGATCCTGAAAAAGGACCCCATACTTGCTTCCAGCTCTCTCTCAAACAGTCTGCCAACAGGCCTCAGGGTCAAGGGACTCAGTGGGAAACAACCCCAGGAATCTGCAACCTTAGAGATTCATAAAGGACCCAATACTAGGATCCAGACACCTCCTAGTCATAGTCCACAGGCAGAACTGGGAAACACTCCCATGTATGCCCCTGATTATACTAAAAGCACCCTCTACTGCCCAGCTGGCATGGCTCAGTGGTTGAGCGTCGACCTATGAACCAGAAGGTTAAGGTTCAATTCCTGTTCAGGGCACATTCCCGGGTTATGTGCTCAATCCCTAGTATGGGGCATGCAGGAGGCAGCCAATCAATGATTCTTTCTCATCATTGATGTTTCTGTCTCTCTCTCCCTCTCCCTTCCTCTCTGAAATAGATGTAAAAAATATTTTTAAAAGATGACTTAACATAATGATTATAATAATAAAAGGGCCATATACGTAG
Source organism: Cnephaeus nilssonii (assembly GCF_951640355.1). Taxonomy (NCBI): domain Eukaryota; kingdom Metazoa; phylum Chordata; class Mammalia; order Chiroptera; family Vespertilionidae; genus Cnephaeus; species Cnephaeus nilssonii. The sequence continues at coordinate 34,532,380 of NC_137085.1, forward strand.
TCCCAGCTCTTCTCAACGATCCATGAGCAATCCTGCTGCCAAAAGGACCCAGTGGGAGACTCTCACGACTGTACCTAAGGAAATCCAGAAAGGGCCCTATACTCAGGTCCAGCCCCTTCAGCCCTGGTCAGAGAACAATCAGCACAGGCAGGGACCTGATGGGAGACATGCCCATCTATGGCTCTATGGTCAGATCTAAAGGCCTCAATTTTGCTGTGGAACGAGAAACAGACCTGGGGTTGGGTTCCAGTCCCTTTCATCCATGGTAAATGGCCAGTCCTGCCTACCAGAGATCCATCCATTGACCAAGGACCAGGCAAGACCCACACCTGTCTATGAATGTGTTAACAGGACCACTGACTAGGAACCCAGCTGTAGACCCTGAAGTGGACCCTTGTCATAGCACCACTCAACTAAACAAGGTAATGAAGCTAGTCTAATCCACCCAAGAAACAGACGGAATCTATACCCATCTGACTCCTGTTAACAAGCCCACCAACTGTGGAAATCTACTGACAGCCAGCTGCATACTCCAGGACCAGAACCTTAGCCAGGAGCTGGTGCAAGGAAATGCATACTAAATATTATTTCTAGCAAAAGTGGTCAATGAACTTAAGGGGAAATTTTGATGAGCAGCAGGATTGCATTGTCTCCTCACAGACTGCTTATTAATTGGAAAGGAAAAATACAATAGAGAAATTTGATATCTTTTTTTAATCTTTATTATTGAAAGTATTACAGATGTTCTCTTTCCCCCTATTGTCCTCCTCTACCAGATCCCTGCCCCGCCCCAAGCCTTCACCACCCTATTGTATGTGTCCATATGTAATAAATATATGCATATAAGTTCTTTGAATCAAAATTAACATGAGGATATCATGTGTTTGCACATGTAATATCCTGAAAATAAAATAATGCAATTTATATAGAATACATGCCAGAAGTACAGAGTCTAAGTCTAATTCTAGGGATGTATCAGACAAACCCATAAAAAGAAAGTTTCTATTTAAAATAGGGGTTGCAAGGAGCTGTATTATCCAAAATGTCAATGTCAAGAAAGACAAATAAGGCTAAGGCAATGTTCCAGATTAAAGAAACTAAACACAAACACAAAAACAAAAATAATCAGATGCAATATCATATCTGGTCCTATATTTTATCCCATACTGGAGAAAAACAAATTATAAAAAATGGTATTATTGGGTCAATTAATAAAATTAAACTATAAATGGGAGATTAGATAAAAGTATCAATGTTAAATATATTGAAATTGATAACAATATGGTGATTATGTAAGAGAATTCCCTATTCTCAGGAAATGTACATAGATTTAGGAAGCAAGTGCAGTGATATAGACAACTTGCTCTCAAATGGTTCAGATAAAAAATATATACACTATCATATTATATAATCTCCTCACAGATTGAAAGAGAGAGAGAGAGAAGGAGAAGGAGGAGGTAGAGAAGGAAGAATAAGAGAGGGAGAGAGAAGGAGAGAAGGAAAAAATAAAATAACTTCTGGAAAGATACTGAAAACAAACTGTTAACCATAATTATTTTTCCAGTATTCAAAAAGGAACCTGAATAGATAGGGAGAAAGTTTTATATTTTTGTTTTCTTTTACACTTCTATAGTTTGAATTTTTTACCTCGGCAATTTATGTTTATTTTTAATTTAAAAAAAAAATAGAATATACTTACCTGGCAGGGGAGATACCATGATCACGAAGGTGGTTTTCCCAGGGCGAGGCTTATCCATTGCACTCCGGATGTGCTGACCCCTGCGATTTCCCCAAATGTGGGAAACTCGACTGCATAATTTGTGGTAGTGGGGGACTGCGTTCGCGCTCTCCCCTAAAAAAAAAAAAATAGAATAGCATCTGATGAGAATACATTCCCTGTTTTTTACAAGACAGATGTCAAAATTAGTATAAATAATAATATTTTATAATTTGGTTTGGACATTAAATTTCATCAATATACAGAATGTGTGTTTTTTTACGTACTACAAACCAAAGTATTTTTAAGGTGTTAAAGGCGTGGCCCCAAGAAAAAGTTTCTTTCTTATATTTATGTTTAGAGGAAAAACTTGACATTGTGAGCACCCTTTTTGTACAGAGTATTTGAAATTCAAATTCAAAGTTAAAGAGTAGAGTTCAATTTTAAAATTGCTTAAAACTGAGGCAAGAATGCCCTAAGCCTACTTCCTTTATTACTATATTTAGCCTCAGGCTTTTACAGAGGGATGTATAAGTGACTCTTCTTTTTCATGTTTGGTACCTGACACCATCCCTGACACCATGGCTATATACACACACACACAGAGTAGGGCAAAAGTATGTTTACAGTTGTTTGTATGGAAAAGAATACAATAATCCTATCTAATAATAGAGTACTATGCAGATTGACCATCACTCCAACACACAAGATGGCTGCCCCCATGTGGTCAAAGATCCTGCCCCCATGTGGACACAAGATGGCCACCACAAGATGGCCAGCAGGGGAGGGCAGTTGGGAGGGACCAGGCCTGCAAGGGAGGGCAGTTAGGGGCGATCAAGCCTGCAGGGGAGGGCAGTTAGGGGTGACCAGGCTGGCAGAGGAGGGAAGTTGGGGGTGACCAGGCCTGCAGGGAAGAGCAGTTGGGGGGGACCCAGGCTTGCAGGGGAGAGCAGTTGGGGGGGACCAGGCCTGCAGGGGAGGGCAGTTAGGAGTGACCAGGCCTGCAGGGGATGGCAGTTAGGGGCAAACAGGCTGGCAGGGGAGCAGTTAGGCATCAATCAGACTGGCAGGGGAGTGGTTAGGGAATGTTCAGGCTTGCAGGCAGAAGCAGTTAGGGGCAATCAGGAAGGCAGGCAGGTGAGCAGTTGGGAGCCAGCAGTCCTGGATTGTGAGAGGGATCCCAGATTGGAAAGGGTGCAGGCTGGGCTGAGGGACACCCCCCTTCGTGCACAAATTTCGTGCACCAGGCCTTTAGTTAATAAATAATAATGCAAGAATAAACTGTTTGGTGTACTCACAACTGTAAGCCTACTTTTGCCCACCTTATATGTCCCTGATACTAATTCAGCAGTTCTGATGTTTCAGGGTTATATCCAGCAAAGGAAATTTTCCTTCTATGGGTTACTTTTTAAAGGATTAGCTCAGCTAATTAAGGCCTCCCATAGCTATGCCCAAAGCCCTCCACATCACTGCATCTCAAATTTAGAGGTGCCTGTGACTCACCTGAGGTACTTGTTAAAATGCATAATCTGACTCAGTAGGTTTGGGGAGGGCCTCTTGAGTCATTTCTAAGAAGTCATGTTGTTGATACTATGGTCTATGGGCCATCACTTTGAGTAGGGATGCTGTAAAGAATTGAGCATAGATAGGGATGGGATATAGGACTGAGTTCTTGTCTTACCTTTAATTTAAAAAAAATCTAACTATGTTATCCCTGCTTTTAGCAACCTAGCAGTCCTCAGGACTACTTGAACGCAGACACTGTGTCACTTTCAACTATTCCAGTCTAGATTGAAACTATCATCTCAGAAATTTTAGTCACACTGAGTCTTTTAAAAGGCACACTTATAAAATGTACCCATCTGGTATTTTCAATTAATGGTCATAATATTTAAAAAGAAGTGAAAGCTTAACTAGTTATCCATCTGGTATAAAAAACAGTTTATAGTCAAGTTGCGATAATCTCATTCTAGTGACAAAAAAAAATGTGTCATGGACCTAATCTATGGGGACGCTCCAACCCAAGTCATGTCTCAAACTCTTTCAAGAATAGCTGCTTAGGCCGAAACCGGTTTGGCTCAGTGGATAGAGCATCGGCCTGCGGACTCAAGGGTCCCAGGTTCGATTCCGGTCAAGGGCATGTACCTTGGTTTCGGGCACATCCCCAGTAGGGGGTGTGCAAGAGGCAGCTGATCGATGTTTCTCTCTCATCGATGTTTCTAACTCTCTATCCCTCTCTCTTCCTCTCTGTAAAAAATCAATAAAATATATTAAAAAGGAAAAAAGAATAGCTGCTTAGGAGGCACTTTTCTATATGTGCTCATCTGTCAAGTCCACAAGCAGCCTCTGTATGAAGCAAGTATCACATGTATGACTTATAACAGCAACTGTTGTCTTCATTCATCTCTTACAAGCCTCTCAGGGAGAGAGAAGCACTTGTCTGCTTTAGAATCTTCCACATCCCCATTACACCTGTGAGAGACTAACATTTGAAGATGTATGGTTAATTGTCCCTTGCAAAATGGATATGTACAAAGAGGCTCAGGAAAACCCATGGAACCCATGGAGTATCAATCATAATGTGAAAGTAATTAATCCCTCAAGATAAGTGACTTTGCAGAAAACAGCCCGGATTTTATTAAGGACTAAAGACCCTGTTGCATTCTCCGACTGGTTTAAAAAGAAAAGTCTGTTGACATCAAACATGTAGCCCACATGGATTAAATTAGGCCACTCTTCATGTTACAGTTTAAGATTTCATAAAGTATAGCTTGTGGTTAAATCATGTGTTTCAGTTCTGAAGGGCTGGTTGATGACTTCCCAATCTTTTCAATATTGTACCACTAGCAATATTTACCCAAGCACTGCCACAGACCTTTCCAATCTGGTCTTAATAATCCAGCCCCCAGTTTTGCAGCCCACTCCACATTTTTATTCCCAATAAACAAATATTTGTGGTGTGTTCGTGGGCTGTTTAACTGCTAGCATATTTGGTTTAGGAAAGCATTCCATGAAGAAAGGAGACACATCTGTGAACCTTGGGTTAAATGCTGTTGGGAATGAAGTTTCACTGAAAGCACCTTTTTGTGAAAGGTTCTGTGACAGCTAATAGAGACTAAACTGGGACAGCTGTTCAAGGGGGACAAGTCTTCAAAAGTGTCCAATGAGGTATTTGTCTTCTCTACCCTTTCCCCTACCCTACTCTATTTGGGAGCCCAAAATGCTAGAGCATTAATGGGTTTTCAGATAAGCAGGAAACAGAGAAGACAATGGAAGGGAGAGATTTCCTTTATACATATGCAAGGTCTCCAGATGCTTCAGTTTCTGAACTTCTTAGCACGAATGTGGGCATAGACTTAACCACTTGGGAGCTCACATAGGCAAGGAATGTTTATTCATCTCGATATCTTCCTGTTTCCAGGATTAGAGGCTGTCAAAAACAAAGACATCAGCAAGTCCATGCTGTCTGTCTTGTTTCACTTAATTCATTTTGTTTGCAGTCATAACAAGCATGTTATTTATTTAGTTGTAAGTACATACCAAAGTAAGGATGCATTCACTCTAATCCTTTAATTTAACAAGATCACATACTTTAGGAAGCCAAAGGCTTTACAGCAAGATTAGAATAAAGAGTTCTGTTTCCTCTTAGATTAAAATAGATATCCTGAATATTTGATTTGTGGTATATCATTATGTTTGATATTTAGGTGCTCTCTTGCTGAGGTCTAAATTAGTATGTTTATTAAATTCCCTCTAAGTGGCATTTTACCCACTGTGTTTACATTTAGAATCATCTTTCATGATAAAGACTGTCATGAAATGGGAAAACTGATTTACTGCCTACAGTTCTTCCAAGTTTGGTAAGACCCATCTGTCAACAGAAATAAAGCATGCGCATGCATGTGCACACGCACACACTTTGTTCCGATCTGTGAGCCCACTCCCGTCCCTGGTTAAGTTTTTAGCAGCAGGTACTAGGTCAGTTTGCTTCTTTTCTAATTTCTGCCAACATTTTTCTGTCAAGTGCACTCTCTTTGCACCATTAAGAGGTCAGGTTGGATTTGCATTCAAAACTTTCTCTAGCCTGGTAAGGTTTAGGCAGAAATAACCTTTTGAACAAGAAATTGTTTACTTGTGAGCCACAATTAAAGTATCTACTCCTGAGAAATAAATGGACATAAATTTTAAAATAAATAATCAGTTTGGATTGAGAAAACCACCCCCAAAAAATGTGAATCTATGAATGGAAATCTTGAATGGTTAAAATAACAAAAGACAATGGAAATAGTAAATCAATTTCTACAAAGATTCATGAAGTGACTAGCTTTTATTCAGATGACTTGCTGCCACCCCATCACCCCTTACCCCTCCACCTCAATCTGTCTGCCCATACATAAGAAAAGCTCTCTAACCAATTGCCAGATTGTAAGCAATGGCCTAATGGCACAGAGATCTGTTTTCCAGAGTCCGCAGTAATGGCTGCACTTCCCATATTGGTCTTCCCTTTGCATAGAAGTAGAGCCAACCCTTCTCCAACTTGTGTATCCTCCATTCCAGTTCCTCTAGAGTGACTGTCCAACCTCTCCAAGTCTGCACCTCAATCTGCAGAAATTTATCAGGTTAAGTAATCCAAATACCTGGTAGTTCCTGAGGAACTGAAGTTCAGAGAAGGTAAGTGGGAAAGAAAAGAGAGGAAGGTCTGAAGAATGGTCAAGTGTCATGAGTGCAGCTGGACACTGAGAGAAATAGCTTGTGCACAGCTAAAAGAACACTGGTCTTAAAGTCAAACCAGCTGGGGTTCATGCTCCTCCTACACTATCCTCATATATTGGGTGATGTTCCAAACACTCACATGGTGATCCATTTAATCCTCTCAACAACTCTAAGAGATAAGAACTAATAGTTAGCGAAAATTTAAGCAATTGCACAAAGTCCCAGAGCTTTGTAAGGGATGAAGCTAGGATCTGAATCCAGATAGCTGGCTCAAAGAGTCCACAACCTCAACAAGCTTGAAGCTAATTTTATAATGTCCCCTAAATTAAGTGACTTAACCTCTGAGCCCCAAGGGCCTATTTAGGAAACTAGAGGTTAAAATATTTACATTAAGTTGTGTTGTGAGAATTCAATGTGAATATGCATGGCAATCATTAAAAATTGATGATTTTTATCTTATCTCTAAGATACCTAGAGAAAAGGAAGTTCACCTGTCTCACACTTTTGCTGCCATGTTCCTGGGTTTCCCACCAATGCCCCAGATCTCCCCAGCCTGCAGTCTATACACCACACAGTCACTCCTCCAGCCTGTCTGCAGATTAATGGACAGCTGCTAGAGTAGGACCACAGAACACTTTCATCTCCAGCACAACAGAAAGGAACAATTAAGCAAAGAATATAAATAAGGAGCCAAATCCCCCTCTTCTAGAACTATAATGGAAAACTTGGGTTATTTGTTTCAATATGTTTTCATTCTCATTACATGAGCAAAATTCCTTCACGCTAACTGGGTAAAAATTCAGCCTGCTGAGAATTACTTCCATTTACCAGAAACTGCCCTTTTCCCTTCACTTTACATTTTCCAAAGCAAGACACTATTTTGATGTTGTCACATCGACAAATAGGCATTCATTGCCTACAAAGGTCCTAGAGGAGGCTACACATGAACTACTAGAAACTACTAGTATATGCAATTGGGGGTGAGAAGAAGCAGGTTCCACTCCTGTTCCTCCTGCTATTGTGGGTGACACTTGATTTAACTCCTCCATGTTTCTTGACCTTCCTCTGTAAATTGTGATAATCTCCTGTGCTCCCCCTCCCAATTCTAACTCACAAGACAAGCTATCACAAAGTGGGTGGCTTAAACAACAGAAATTTATTGTCTCACAGTTTTAGAGGCTGGAAGTCTGAGATCAAGGTGCCATCAGCGTTGGTTCCTTCTGAAGGCTGTGAAAAGAATCTGTCTCATGCCCCTTTCCCAGTTTCTGGACGTTTATTGGCAAACTTTGGCATCCCTTGACTTGTGGAAGCATCATCCAATCTCTACCTTTAGCCCCACATGATGTACTCCCGGTGTGCATTTCTTTGTCCAAATCTTCCCCTTTATATAAGGACGCCAGTCAATTTGGATCAGGGCCTCATCCTACTCCAGAATGAGCTCATCTTAGTCTATCTAGTTACATCGGCAATGACCCTATTTTCAAATAAGTTTACATTCTGAGGTAGTGGAAATAAGGATTTCAAAATATGAGTTGGGGGTAAGGAGGTCACAATTTAACCCATAACAATTACCCTTTTACATATTCTTCATAGAAAATATCACGAATTGATAGTTTTTAATTTTTTTTCTTTTTGCTTATTTTCTATGTAACAAGATCCTAAATTGTAAATTTTCATTGAGGCACCAAAATAAGATATTAGATATCAACCTGAAGTATGAGGAAGATTACCAGTAGAAACTTTAAAATAAGAAGCTAAAATACATTGGATCAGTGCTCCTCAAACTTGAATGTGCACATAAATCGCCTGGGAATCTTGTTAAAATGCAAATTCTGATTAAGCAGGTCTGGGCTGGGCACAAGATCTACACTTCTAATAATTTCCAAGGTTATATTAATACTCTTGGGTCATGGACCACATTTTGAGTAGTAAGGGATTTGATGATAAATTTATATCAACTAAATAAAGAGATGAAAGAATGGGAAAAGAGGGTTTTATGAGGATTACTTTGTTGAGAGCTAAGCTTTGATTACTCTTTCTCCTGGGCCCCCATACAGAAAAGTACATTTGTGGAGGAATGCTGTTTCCCAAACCCCAAGCCTAGGACATGAGACTCCAACTGGACCTGTTGGAGTACTCTATGTGACCCTCAGATTTTGAGTGGAGAGTGGACTGAGTCTGACTCTCATCTGAGAAACCTAATAGATCAGAGACGGTGCTGCTGGCTACTCTAGTGGACAGGTGACCATGTTAGGATCAGTCCAAATTCCCAGAGTTTGTTAGCAAAAAGGATGTGTGAGAAATGGGCCACAGGCAAAAAGAAGCTGTTTCATAACAGCATCAATCAAGTAAGGATTATCTGACCCCATTTCCTCCCCTCCATTGTTATGCTCCACAATTGGAGAGTCAGAACAGCTGCTAAACAACGAAAGAGAAGGTCAATAACCACACTCTTTCTCAGACCATAGGCTTTCACAGAGGGAAGGGAAGAAGATGTAAGCCAAATTGAGATTCCAATGACTAAAACAGTTTATTACCTGAGAATGGCAAGAAAGGTCATAGGACTGCCACAGTGTTCAGGCAGAAGTTAGGGGAAGGATGACTTCCACTAAGTAGATGCAAAGAGACTGCAGGAGACAAAAATAAAGATGATTTCAGGAATACACTCTATGAGCCCTACAAGTTCACTGTGCTGGCAAAAACTCTCTTCTTCTTGGCAGAAGGTAAGCCCAGAGAGAGCAGAATCCTTGAGTATCTTATTCACTGCTGTTTCCACAGCTGCTGTGTTTGCCTGTGCAGATTATGCACTACACAATGGCACCACATCCAAGAGGATGGAAAACAATTCATAGATATCATAGATTTGCAAGTTAACTACCAAACTTATCCAACAAAGACAGTATAATACCTTTTCTAAATAAATCAGGATATTATGACAATTTTCCAATAGACATAAAATATCCTGAGAAAGTTAGTTCTCATAAAATACTTCCCGGGCTACATTCAGGGCCTGACCATTCCCTGGCATATAGTGGACATTCAATGAATATTTGTGAATGAATAAATTGGGATCTTCTATTAATGCTTCTAGTAACCTATATTGAAGTGATGACTAATATTTTAAAGGAAAGTTCCAGAATGATTACATAATTGGAGACTTTGAAAAATGGCTAGTTACAGAATTAACATACATGTATATAACCAGACAGAAGATATAAAAGAAGAAAAGAGCCTATTTACAATGATAACAAAATATATGAAATATTTAAGGATAAACATAACAAAATATGCTTAATCTATGTGAACAAAAACTTTAAAATGCCACTAAAAAGAGTTGAACAAATGGAGAAAAGAAGACATGTCCAACAGTAGGCCTTATTATTAAGCACATCTGAGAGCCTGGGGACCCCATCACTGGAAGGAGGTAGGATGTTTAAAATCCTGTTAATAAGTGGCTGATAAAAGAACAAGTAAAATGTTTTATCTCTATCATTGTGCCCCTTATTTTAAATTGTGTGCTAGACTAATCTAGGGGATTATCAATAATATTAACTTTTTCCCTTCTGCAGTTGGGTATTTGCCTAGGTTCACTCAAGAGTTATATACATAACTAGAAGTCCCAGGCACGAAATTCATGCAAGGGTAGACCTTCACAGCCCCAGCGGCCTCGACTGCGGCCCCACCCCCGCCCACTGGTTGTTCTGGAAGGTCGTTCCACTGTCTGGTCTAATTAGAATATTAGCTCTTTATTACATAGGATGCCTACACACACACACAGATCTTCAGGAGGCATAGTCAAGAGAACTCATAAATCTAAAAAGGCACAATGGAATCGTAGGAGTCCCCACTTCCCTTGATCCTCCTCCCTAGCACACTCATGAGTGAGCAAAGATCAGTTATGGCAAAAAAGACAGCCCTGGGAGAGAACTACAAAGGAACTCTGGGACCTTGGCTTGTTCTTCCTAGTGAGAAGAAATCTCATCCCCTAAATGGTCACTTGGCTGAAACTTTATCATTCAGATCTCAGTTCAACCAACATCTTCTTAGAGAAGATATCCCTAACTACGTTAACTACACTTCACTCCCATTACTTTCAAATGCTTCGAAATTTTTTAAGATTTTCTTCATAGACCTATCCCTCTAAAATCATCATATTTGTTTGCTTACTTATTGTCTGTGTCTTTCCAAGAGAATGAGAGCAGGACACTGTTTTCTCACCATCTAGAATTTGCACCTTCTCAACCCTTTGAGAGTTATGGCTGTTATTTCCTCTGGTTCCTCTGTTTCACTGACATTTCTCTCAGCTTATTTAATATTTTATTGAGTGCCTACTATATATCAGACACTGTTCTAGCTGCTTGGATACAGCAGAGGAAAAAGAATATCTGCCTTCGTGGAATTATATTTTATTGGAAAGAGATAGATGATAAACAAATAAATAAATATATACCATGCCAATCATATAAGCAGAATAAGGGAATAGAATGTGATGGACTGGTGAGCATGAATGTTTGGTGGAGGGTCAGGGAATATCTTTCTGGGAAGATGATCTGAAGGACTGAGGAAGGGAGCCACACAACTAACTGGAAAAGAATGCCCCATGCAGAGAGAATGTCACATGTGAAGGCCCTGAGGAGGAATGAGCTTAGTATGTTCAAGAAGCAAGAAAGCCAGTGTAGCAGGCAAAGAGTGAATAAGGCAGAGACTGGAAAGAAATGACATTAAGGAGGTAGCTGAAGAATAGATTGTATGGGGCTTTGTAGACCATGGTGACGACTTGGGCTTTCATTCTTAGTGAGACAATGAACCAATTGGAGAATTCTGGAATAAAATGATCGGATTCACTTTTTAAAAGTAAACTAAGGCTACTATGTGGTAACAGACTATGGCTTGGGGAGTGGAAGTGGGGTAAGAATGAAATTAAAGAGGCCAGATGAGATTTATTGTAATAGCCCAGGTGAGAAATGATGTTGGTTTAGACCAGATGGTAGGAGAGAGAGTGTTTGGGAACATATTTTGAAGAAAAAGCTGATGGGGTTTGAAGGGTTCAAGATGGGATATGAGGGCAAATGTCAAGGTCTTGATTTCAGTTCTTTCCTCTAACCTGTTTTCTTCAAGTTCCTCCAGTGAGTTCCAAGTCATTTCTTCTCAGCAAATTACTGACCTCACCTGGATCCTCCTTCACAGGGCAGGTCCTGGTCCCTACCCTGCATCTCTTTCATGACCAGGTAACTAGTCCCATCTGTTCTCTAAAGCTAATTCAATCTAAACTGATCTCTATGTCCTGTAATATTATACAAATTGAAAAATCCATCAAACAATTATGTTTTGCATTAGGACATCTCTTCTTATAAATTTAAATATTTTATTATTTAATGTTTCATGTGATCTAATATCATTAAAATATAAATTTTTCATAGGCAGGGGATCCACCTTATATTCCTTATATTCCTTTACATGCTCTTATCACATAGTACGTACTAGCACATATTTCCTTATACTTAGTAAATGAGAATAAAAATGTGCTCATGTGATATACATGAACTTAATTATACTCTAACTCTAGCCATTGCCTCTATTTCCTCACATCTCCTTTTGTTCCCATATAATCATTGTCCCAATCACTCCAAAGTGTCTCTTGTAGCCCTAGCTGGTTTGGCTTAGTGGATAGAGTGTTGGTCTGCGGACTGAAGGGTCCCAGGTTTGATTCTAATCAAGGGCACATATGCCCAGGTTGTGCGTTCAATCCCCAGCGGGGGGGTGGGGGGGCAAGCAGGCGGCAGCCAATCAGTGGTTCTCATCACTGATGTTTCTATCTCTCTCTCATTCTCCCTTCCTCTCTGAAATCAATAAAAAATATTTTTTAAAAGTGTCTTTTTTCGTTGAAATACAAGATTTATATAGGGAAGAAATGCATTATATAACTAAATGGATGTGTTGCATTTTTATTTTTGAGATCTAAAATGCAAGATCAGGAAACTAACACTTAATTTGGAGGGCAACTGTGTCATGAAATGTTTTAGAACAAGGGAGTGATAGCCACATTTTAGTAAAGACTAATCTGCCTATTTGTATATTGTGAGTTGAAAGGGGAATAGGCAAGTGAGGGTTGATATTCCTTATCTAACTATTGAAAGGGTCCATGTGAGAAGTATTTAGAGCTTGAAATAAAAGGTTAGCAGGGGAAATGTGAACCATACAATGGGATGAACATTTTAAGACAATTTTTAGGACTTTCAATAGATTATATATGGTGATTGAAAAAGAATAAGTCATATGTGACAAGTTTTAATCCTCAGTATGTGTAAAAATTATTATATTGTTTATAGAATCAGGGAAATCAAGGAAAAGTTGATTGAGGGAAGAATATAGCGAGTTATGTTGAGTTTGCGATGGCATTTTTCCATGCATAGGAGCCCAGAAAGCATTTGGAAGTAGAAGATTATAAGTTAAAAGACATGTCAGCACTAGACATAGAGTTTTGTGAGGATAATGGTTTGCAAAAGCACAACCTTCACCTTCCCACAATTTAGTCTGTTGCCCACCACCAGACTAGTTTAGCTGCCACACAGCCCAAACTGTCCCCAACAACAGTTAGCTTCCAACAGGATTATTCAAGAGAGAATGTAATAAAGAACTAATTAGAGAGGAAGTACTGATATGGCTGGAGCTGGAGTAACAGCCAGGCCCCTGCTCTAATGTAATCAGCCACCCCTACCTTAACTTACTAAAATTCTTTCCTCATTATATTATTGGGACATCTAGTACAGGCCTGTGAATTTCTCTCAAAATACACCAGTGAATTTCACAGTAATAATAAATATAACTGACAAGGATTGCAGTCATAATGTCTTCTCAGATCTCATGCTGCATTTTTTCTTATTTGTGATATTATTGACTTGCCTCAATCAACCAAACGCCCACACACAATTTCCAGAAATCGCACTCTTCAGAAGGCCTGGTGCAATTCCATGCAGATAAAGCACTACATTCACAATCAACTCTCCCAGCATCTCTACCAGTTGATAATATCAATGAATCCAAAATTGAACTCAGCAAGGCTAAGAGAATGGTTTCGCTGAATTGGATAGATATCAATTGGAAGCAATGGTGAATGAATCATAAAACACCCAAGCAGTGTGGATATATTTAAAGAAGTGTGATTTTTTTTTCCCAAGTCTCAAGTGGTAAACCTGTAACTTACAGCCAAGAAAACCAAGAAGCAAAGTACGACCTACATCTCTAGACAAATGGAAAAAGTAATAACAGAAATTATGGCATAAACGACTAAACCAATCATTATGAGAACTAAAGTTACAGTTTACGAGGAGGTTATACAGAAAATTGACTCTGGGAAAGTGCAAGGAGACAGATACTCTGAGTGGGTTTCAAGTTCTGAGAACTGACTGAGATTGACCATAAAGTATTTCATGTGCTTTACTTTGCATCTATATTTCTTAACTGCATATACAACAAATGCAGACACAAAAATTCCTAACATGGAGGCAAACAAATTAAGCAATTAATAATGATGCTTTAACATGGGAGAATCTTTTGAAACCATTGTTTTTTAAGAGAAACTCCAGATGAAATGTCATATGCTAATGTGGGCAGCTGTGACTTTAAATACTAGGGTTGTAGGTATATGGAAAGGGAAAAAGGTTAGGTGTAGGTTAATAGTTCTTAAATTCTGTATTTTATTATTTTTATTTATTTAATAACACATAGTGATTTCAAATCAATATTTAGCTATTAAGTTGCCGTAAACTTCTTAGACACCAAGAGAGATAAAAATAATAGCAGGAAGAAAACAAAACAGTTCCAGGAGAATGAAGCACTGCTTTAAATGTTAATACTTGTTGCAGAAACACTAACACTGCTTTTGGCATACCTGTGTGTTGTAGGTGAAGGGTAGTTTCACTGCCTACGGCATTGCATGAAAAATTGAAACCAGATCAATCATAATTAGCAAGTGTTTAATAATACTAAATAATAGGATTGAGGGTCCCTGAATAAATTAAGGCTTAGGAAACTAAGCAGATAGAAATAAAATAGCATATAAGATGATAACCTTGTATAAATCACCTGCATAGACTCGTTGAGTTTGAACACTGAACAGCAATGAACAATTCGTACAGCTATAAGTGACTGCCCTCCTTGGTGAATACAAGATATTTTTTTTTCCTGTCAATAATGAGTTAAGTCCCAAACTCTTCAGGTGCCAATTCTGGTTTAAATAATGGCTAACACTTTAAAAGGCCAAGCACCTGGTTTCTGGGGCATACTTATACACCCTTAGACTCTAAATGCCAAAGAGAATAGAATAAAAACAACATTTTCTGAAGTAATTTTTTATGTATTTCCTTTCTTTAAAGATAGGTTTTTATTGACATAGTCTCCTCTAACCAAAAATAAATGAAAAAAAGACAATGAAACCCACCAAACTTTAAAAGTTGGACCTAAGTCATTGTACTATTTAAAATTATTTCTGAAGTAAATGCAAATAAATATCTATTCTAACTTTCTCCAAGTTACAGTTGTGATCTTTAAACATAAAAGAATTAAGTCACTCTAACATTTTCAGACCTATTTTTACTGAAAAAAAACTGGTAAGAAATATGTAGTTAAAAAGGTTACTTTGAGACTATCAAATCATTTCAAATACCAACAAGTAGGTCTTAGAAGGTAATAAGCATTGGGCATGATGAAGTTGATCTTGGCTTGAACTTGTGACCTAAACCTCAAAACTTATACTACAACTCTGAGTGGTATACATCTATATGACCCTCTCAATGCTGCCAAATATCATTGGAGTTTTAAAGTATTCAAAATCTGCCACAAAACTTTCATTTATTTGAATGTATTTAAATTCAGGATAACTTTAAAAAGCATCAATAAATTCAAAGCTAATATAAATATTTCAACATTTAGAATGGGCTGACTGACTTTTGGCAACTGTATGTCATTCTTAAAGCAACCAAAACATGTTTGAAATAATTAGTTAGCACTTAATAAATAAACAAAACCTGTTTTATCTAATTTAAATGTTAGATGAAACCTATTTAAAGCAATTTAATAGTTTAAATTATTGAATCAAAAATGTGTAAAAGCAATGTTGTAATGATTGCCCGAGTGCTATTAAATCTACCAAGGGAGCAATGAGTGTTACATTATTTAAAATAATGACACCACCTTTATTTCCTCAGAATAAGAAGCTTGGGTGAATGTTTAATGAATGAAATTCAAGAAGGTCTCAGAAAAAAAGCCACTTTAAAACCGAGTGGCTCACAAATTCAAACTGTTTTTCTAGCATGGATACCACGAACACCAAACAAATATCAATTCAGCCATGTGGAAGGAAATCTTACAGCAAAGAGCAGGAGAGCACCACATTCATTCTGCCTTTCAACCAACTGTCACTGGAATTGCTATAACTGGAGCTTGGTTTTGTAGTAACACTTATGCCATAATTTGATTCTAAAGAAAAGGCTCATGTACCCAGAACTTCCACATACTGTCCCTTGCCTTCTGAAATTAGAAAATATAGGCATATTCCTGAGTTTAATGGAGCAAGGCGTGAGGCTGAGTGAAGCAGAATCAGAGCTGTCGTATGCCTCAGTGAGTTAGATCCCTGACCACATAAAGTATCTCAATTTTATATTCCTGGATCTTGCCCCAAATCGCTTGTCTCCATCTCTAGCAGTAACTGCAAATAGGAGAGCTGAAATGTTCCATTTTGACTTTCAGAATAATGCCTCTGCAATTTCCAAGTCCCCAGGAAAAGAGCCCATGGACGTAGCAACATGGTCTATCTTGCTCATTATTCTGAATCTGACACTATTTCTGGCATAGAGTATTCTCAATAAATATATGTTGATTCATTATTTACTAAAGCTCTCAGAGACCTCATCCTGGAGTTCAATCTCCATTACTGCTATAGAAGAGAACCACCATTTTTCAGATCTGGCAAAACACCCTTTTATGCATAAGGTCATTTTAAATGAATTAACAGCTTCAGGAGAAAGATCTAAGAAACTGATGCCTATACATTTCTCAAGTACATAATATAAAAGAAAATCTCCTCTTATTCTTAAGACCAAAATCATCTGTTTCCTCTCTCAAACTTACTGCTGCTCTGATAATCCCTATCTCACTCCATCACAACACACCTACCCAGTCATCCAAGATAGAGAGCTCAGAAACCTTTTGACATCTCTTTAACTTCCAGAATCGTAATTAGTTACTATGCCATGAAAATTCTTTGTATTCCAATCCTCTTTAATCTATTCCCCAGTCTTGATCATCACAGTTGGTACTGACTATTACCTGAAATATATTGCCCTTCCCTCTTCCTCCATATATTATTCTGTTGTAAAAGAAAATTACACAAGTCTGAGAGAGTTCACTTTTTATATAGCCAATGGAGTTATTATATAGTAAATTTTTTCAAATTATATTTTACTAGAGGCCCGGTGCACAAAATTCGTGCACCGGGGGGGGGGTGTGTCCCTCAGCCCAGCCTGCACCCTCTCCAATCTGGGACCCCTCGAGGGATGTCCGACTGCCCATTTAGGCCTGATCCGGTAGGGCAGTCGGGCCTAAATGGGCAGTCGGACATCCCTCTCACAATCCAGGACTGCTGGCTCCCAACTGCTCGCCTGCCTGCCTTCCTGATTGCCCCTAACCGCTTCTGCTTGCCAGCCTGATCACCCCCAACCACTCCCCTGCCAGCCTGATTGATGCCTAACTGCTCCCCTGCCAGCCTGATTGCCCCTAACTGCCCTCCCCTGCAGGCCTGGTCCCTCGCAACTGCCCTCCCCTGCTGGCCATCTTGTGGTGGCCATCTTGTATCCACATGGGGGCAGCCATCTTGTGTGTTGGAGTGATGGTCAATTTGCATATTACTCTTTTATTCGATAGGATGATATTTTTCATCATATTCCTAGATTTAAAGGCTAAAGTTACCAGGATATATACTCTAACTACTTTTTGCATCTTTCAAATTATCCATTTTCCAAATACTTTTAAATTATTTCAAATTATGGACATGTATTCCATAAGGAGAATTCCAAGTTAACATGAGTTACTTTATAACCCTTCCCCCAAAATTATGTGTGTATTGTGCATTTTTGTGCATATGTGTTTTAAGTTTATAGATTCATGATTTGCAGAAATGCTTTTGACACTTTTATTTGGATATTTACATATAATATATTGCATAGATTTAAAGTGTACGGTTTGCTATTTGTACACACAAGTGAAACCATTGCCACCATCAGAATAAATATAGCCATTATCCTCAAAAGTGTTCTCATACTCCCTTGTAATTCCTCCTACTTGATGTTTAGTGTCTTGAAAACCACTATTGCATACATTTTGGGTGGGTGTGTTTTTCTTGGTTATTTTAGGTAAATAAAGGTAAATCTGGTTCGTGTTTCTCTATCTTTTGCAGAAGCAGAAGTATCTCCGTTGATATTTTTAACCATATGTTTTTAGTTCTTTCTCTAGTGATTTATCTAGGAATTATAATATGCATCTTAACTCATCACAATCTATTTCAAACTAATAATACTACCTTAATTCTGATAAATATAGAAATTTTGCTCCTTTTGTGTTATTGCTATGATATATATTATATCTATATATGTTACAAACCCAACAATCCTATATAATAAAAGCCTAATATGCTAAGTGTCTGGTCGGCTGGTTGGCCGTTCAACCATCAAAGTGTAATATGCTAATGATATGCTAAGGCTACTCAACTGCTCACTATGATGTGCACTGACCACCAGGGGGCAGACGCTCCGACCTGTAGGTTAGCTTGCTGCTGGGGTCCAGCCGACCAGAACTGAGCGAGACAGGCCGGACATGCCCTGGAGCCCTCCCGCAGTCCCTCCTTGGTTGGCCAACCTCCCACGTCTCTCCCCAGCCCCGATCATGCACTGGTGGAGTCCCTTAGCCTGTCCTGCACCCTCTCGTAATCCAGGCTGAGGGACCACCCCCTGAGTGCACGAATTTCGTGCACCGGGCCTCTAGTACTGTTATAATTACTGTTTTATATACTATACCTTTTAAAGACTTAAAAACAAGAAAAATATTTACAGTCTTTTAAATGTATTCATATATTTAACCATTTATGTATTTGTAATGCTCTTTATTCATTCTTGTGGATTTTAGTTAACATCTAATGGCATTCCTTTTAGTATAAAGAACTTCCTTTAGTATTTCTTGTAAGGCAAGTCTGTTAGTAATAAGTTCTTTCAGACTTTATTTATTTGAGAATGTTTTTTCCACTTTCATTTATGAAGGATAGTTTTACTAGATATAGAATTCTTGGTTGACAGTTATTTTTCTTTCTTTCAGCATTTTGAATGTATCATTTCACTGCCTTCTCACCTTTATTATATCTGATGAGAAGTCAGTTGTTAATTTTATTGGGGCAGAGGGTCCCTTGCACTTGATGAGTCTTTTTGTTCTTGCTATTTTCAAGATATCCTCTGTCTTTGTCTTTCAGTTTAACTATGATGTGACTAGTTATTATCTCTTTATGCTTATCTTATTCAGTATTTGTTGAGCTTCTTGGATCTCTAGAGTCACGTTTTTATTTAATCAAATTATTTACGTTTTCTGACATTATGTCTAAAAATATTCTTCTACCCCTTTTTCTTTCTCTTTTCTCCCTCTGAGAGTCCCATCATATTTATGTTGGTGAACTTGCTGTTGACTCACAGGTCTCTGAAGTTCTGTTCCTTTTTCTTCAATTGTTGTTCTCTCTGTTCTTCAGTTTTGATAATTACTACTTATCTATTTGAAGTTCACTAATTCTTCTCAAATCTTCTGCTGAGCCCCTCTAGTGAACTTTTTTCAGTTACTATATTTTTCATCTCCAACATTTCTGTGTAGTTCTTTAATATGCTTGTATCTCTTTATTGATTCTCTAATTACTAAGTTATTGTCATTCTACTTTCCTTTTAATTTTAAGCATTACTCCTTTAACTCTTTGAACGTATTTGTAACAGTTGCTTTAAAACCTCTATCTGCTAAATCTAACACCTTGGACCCACTCAGTTTCTGTTGACTGCTTTTTTCCCCTGAGTATGGGTCACTCTTTCCAGTTTCTTTGAATGTTTTCTTATTTTTGTTGAAAACTGAACATTTTAGATAATGTATTACAGTAATTCTAGATTCTGATATTTTCCCTGAGAGTTACTGTTATTGCTGGATTTTTCTGTTTGTTTTAGAAAGTTACCTATGATAAATTCTTGGAGTTGGTTTCCCTTGCCATGTGTAGCCCCTGATGTCTCTTCTCAGCAATTTCAAAATATTGTTTTATTTTTAATCTTGGCTTCCTTGAAGTCATCCCTGTGGTCTGAATAGCTTAATAGTCTGTGGGTTCATTCAAAGTTCAAGAGCTTTCTGTCCTGCACCAGCATTTATTTTCTGCTGGGATCACTTTCACATACTCTGCATAGTTTTGTGGTCTCTCAATTATCCAGGGATCTTAGGATATATTACACTCTGTTTGGTCTCCCATGTGCATGCACAATAAAGACCGCTAGGGATGTATAGAGATATTATCAACCCCCTCTATGGCTGTCTCATATCTAGGAACTCTATGTTTAATTCCTGGTTTGTCCATTAGTCTGTTGCTATTCCAAAATAGGACTACATCTCAAACAAGCAGTTGCTAGCCCTCCTCAATTGCTTGCTCCCAAGAAAATTACTTTTACTGAGAATGTTGTGAGTGAATTTTTCATCTTTTACACAACATCAAGTGAGTCTCTTCTGGCAGCAATGCTGCTGGCTTTCATGGGATATCCCACAGAGTAGAACTACCATACCAACCAAAATCGGAAGGATGAAGCAAATCTAGGCAGGAATGCAATTGATTCCCAATGCTCTTACCTGATACTCAGCAATTTTTCATAAATAATTGCTTCTCAACTTGTTTTTTGCCTTTGAGTAATTTCAAGAGCCCTGAAATGTTTGTTTTTGACAATATTGTCCAGTTTTGTAGTTGTTTTTCAGGGAGAGAATTTGCCTCTCTCCTCACAATCTAAAGGAAAATTAGGCTTCTCAATGGATTTTTCTGTTTATTATGGGTCAATTTTCCTGCTTCTTTGAATGCTTAATAATTTTAAATTAGATGCCAAAAATTGTGAATTTTAACTTGTTAGGCACTAGATATTTTCATATCCCTATACATATTCTTAAGTCTTGTTCTGGGACACAATTAAGTTGATGAAAACAGATGATATGTTATAGACTGAATGTGTGTCCGTCAGAATTTATATATTGAAATTCTAAGCCCCCAATGTATGAGGAGATGAAGTCTTTTGGAGGTAATTGGGTCATGAGGGTGAAGCCCCATGAATGGGATTAGTGCCCTTATAAAAGAGACCCCAGAGAGCTCTCTCACTTTGCTATATGAGAAGACAGGGAGAAGACAGAAAGATGGCTCTCACCAAACACTGAATCTGAATGCACCTTGATCTTGAACTTCCCAGCTTCCAGAACTGTGAGAAATATATGTTAGTTGTTTAAGTCACCCAGTCTACAGTATTTTTGTTATAGTAGTCTGAACTAAGCCATGATTCTCTTGAGTCTTTCTTTTAAGCTTTGTTAGTTGGGAACAGAGCAGTGTTTAGTCTACAGCTAAATTTGCCACATTACCATGTTAATGCCCTTCCAAATACTTTATCTGACAGCCTGATATTCTCACCTTTTCTAGAGTGAGTCATAACAGGAACTATTCCAGTTGGCAAGAACAAGAGCTATTCCCAGTCCTATGTGTGTGCTGGTGATTATTCCTTCTAATTCTTTCAGATAGTGATTTCCATGGTCTCAGAATGTTTCCTCAATAGCCTGTGCTAATAATTACTCAGCTGAACCCTCAAAGGAGACCTGCAGATCTCTGAAGTTCTTTCTCTATACAGAAATTCCCTCTCTAGTCCCCTGCCCTGCAAACTCTAGCTGTCGTGGTCTCCCAGATTCCCAGCTTGTCTACTTAACTCAGATTACCCAGCTCCACCTGCGTTTTCCTTCACTGTGCCACAATCTGGAGACTCTCCAGGCATAAGCTGAATAATCAGATGGCCCTTCTCATCTGCTTCCCATATCTCAGGAAATTGTCCTTTATTGCTTGATGTTCAGTGCCCTGGAACCATTTTTTTTCCATATATTTTGCCTGTTCTTTTTTCAAATTGATTCAGATGGGAGAGTAAGTCCAATACCTGCTGGCCCATCTTGTCCAGAAGCCAGTCAGGAATGCTTATTTTGACAAGGGAATACATTTAGTCGTCTGTTGATTTCCCCCCCTTCACTTGTTTTTCCATCACCCCCCTGTGAACCATGTACATTCATTGTCACTCAAGACATGCTTGACCCAATCTTAATAGTGTAATATTAAAATTTTTTAAAGTATAGCCACTACCTTAAGAACTGAGGATATAGAGGCAAATTAAAACAGCCACCACATGGTGAAGGAATATGTGACCAGGCTGGTTTCTCAGTGTCCAGTCCTTCAGATCAGCAATCTCTTTGTTTCTCCGACATCCAGATTCACTTACTTTCAGCCCACTTATTAGTCCTATTACTTCTCACTATTCATTGAATGTGCCTAATTCATTTAGATGAAGAGGACTTTTTTATAGCTTCATACACCGTTTTCTTATGAAATTAATTTTTCTCTTCATGCCACCCTTCTCCAATAAAGGGAAAATGTTTTCCTCTCTTTGTTTCCAGACCTATATTTATTCTGTTTTTCTTCTCATTACATTAATTTTATTGGGGCAAAAGAACAACAATCATGTTTAAGCTTAGGGTGTGAAACAACATAGCGGGGTTCCATAAATAGAGTGTAATTGCAGCAATTACTTACATTAATTATATATCAACTGATTATTTTTAAGACATATTTATTGAGCACCATCAGCTTTCAGAGATATCCATCATTCTCCCACTATCATTTTCAGATTCTATATCCTTGCTCAGAATAATCAACTATCATTTGACACATGGTATAATAAGCACCTAATGAAATCCCAATTAAAATTGTATTTGAGACGCTTAATTTTAGAGATAGATTAGAAATAATTACATGATTCAAGAATCCACATCAGACAGGAGACACAACTATATCTTGACTAACTGGAAAGGACAAGCACAGATGAAGTCTTTTAATGTGTCTTCCAAAACCTGTTACAAAACATTATTGTACCTCAGCAGATGGCACCCAAAGATGTCTTTTTTTTTTTTAAATAGACAGTTTCCTTTCATACGCTGACTTGAGTGATTTTAGTTCTCATTATTATTGTCATCTGTTAGAGATGGAAAAAAGAGGGGGGAGCAAGCACGTTATTTTCCGTAAAGCAAGAACATCAGTATGGAGCCAGCCTTTGAGCGTACTAAGTTTAATTTACTGAGTCTCAATAAGCAGGAGAATGCACTGACTGTCTCCTAACTGTTCATTTCAAACAACTTATCTTCATTTGGAGCTGAGACACTTGGTGCTTGCTGGGTACAGAGCTTCCTCTCTCTCTTCCCCGACCCTCCCCCACCAGCTAATTTTCCCCTTTAAGATTTAATGAATTCTGGAATCAATCAAATGCTAGTTGTTAGTAGACACTAGCCAGGTAAGAGCTTTAATATCTTCTCTTTCACAGTTCAAAAGGTCACTTCCCTACACTAGGATCACAAAAATATATTTATTCCCTTCTGAGAAAGCTATTTAGTCTCCAAGGGGGAGCAGAAAACTGCCCCATTAAGTCCACCAACACTTTGCTCAGAGCTTCCTCTCCTTCCTGCAATATCTTTGTTCAGAGGACAACGGGCTCATTTACAACCTCATTGGGGAAACTGTTAACCCTATAAATGTTTCTGATCTATGTAATTTGCTGTTAAAGGACACAATAGCATCTAATAGAAAACAGCTGTTACAAAAGCCACTCTTTCTGGCAGGAGCGGTTCCTAACGTAGGATTTTAATTTTATCTCCTGATTGATAACACCCCATTAGCCATATCTGGATTCCTAACTGCAAAATGACGCATGGACACTATTTTAAGCTCCCTCCCAGATGGATATCATTATGGTTGCTTGTCCCTCTGAGCAGAAAGTCCACAGTTTGGGCGGTGGAGTATGAAACAGGCACTCATTACCGCCCTGACACATGAAACGGGAAGTACTGGTCACAGCTGATCCAGAATGTTTAAAATGCACACATAAAGCAAGGAAAGAGATTTGAACAGAAGAGATTAAAAACCCAGGCACATAACACCAAAAGTAAACATGGAATGTTCTCCTTTGATACTTTGGACTTTCAATTTTTGTAAAAGAAACACAGGAACTGTCTTCTTTCACTAGTCACATAGGTGTTATTCAGGAATAGCTAGGTTCACTCCACACTTCCCCTACATCATTCATCAGCACATTTGAAGTTTAATGTTTATGTACAAGAATTAACCTTTTTAGTTAATCTATGAAGCCATATGTATATAACAAACTGACTTCTGCATAAATATCCCCCCCAATTCTATGTTAAGGAGCTCTTGGAATTTGGACACTCCATGTTAGGACTCACTGATATAATCTAAATCCCTTAGTTTATGAATTAAGGAATGAGTACTATAAATGGTCATGCATCCAATCTGAGGCAGGCTTAGATGAAGACTCAGGTTTCATGATTCAACACAAAGGACATCTACTAATTGTTAAGATCATTTCTTAACCCTTTTTAAGAATCTGACCCAGGTTTCCTCCATTATTTTAGACCCAGACCATCCTCCCAGCTTGCCCTCAGCCTGGCACAGATAGTCACTTATCCACCTGATTGAGAGATATACCTGATTCTGTGCCTTCCCTATCCCCTGAATTCTATAGCACCCTTTAAATTCTATAGCACCCTTTATACTCCGCCAAATCCAGAACCCTCAGAACAGTCCCTGCCTCTCTTTCCCCAACCTGTCCTCCTCCCACACTGCTCTTCTTGCCAAGACTCTCCTCTGGCTGCATAAGCCTCTTGTCTTAGATTACGCCAAGATGGTAGCCCCAGACCCCGGCTAATAATCTTGTGGCCTGCAATTTCCCTAGAGCCACTCCCTCACCCCTACATACCAATTTCCTTTTTTTCAACTTTCAATAAAGTGTTAGATAAAAGGGGGTGAACACATGTTTATCTGGGGCCATCTACTATTATGTGAGCCTTATGCCAAACTTTTTGGAGAGAAAGAGGCCGGTACACACCTCCCTGTGACAGGTCAGGCATTTGCTCATTGTGTAGCCTCCACCAATCTTGTCTCAGTCTTTGAATCTCAAGGGAGGGAGGTAAAAATGAAAGGACAGTAAAAAAATATCCATAACCCAGGATTGAAAACTCAGGGTAATTTGTCAGATGCACATAGGAGAAGTATAGCCTCTAATATATCTTCCTTCCTCTTCATTTTGTCATATTCATAATTACACATTTTAACTCTTTTTTCTTTCCTCTCCCTTTCCCCTATTATATGAGGTCTGTGTTAGAAATAGTTAACTTTACAGTTTATTCATTAGATTATGGAAAATGGAAACAGGATCAGGACAGAACTAAGAGAAGTATGGACGATCTTAGAGATTCTAAGTTTGGAGCAGGATGAAGCTACTGACAAGATTCAGGGCCATATATTTGAGAATGGGCTATACTACTAGTGCTACAAGGAAGAGTTAGGTGCATTTTTAGGTAGATGAATTTGTCTTTTTAGGTTATGAGTACATGTTTTTTTTTTTGTTTTTTATTTTTTGGTCACCTACAACCTGAACCCCCTTTCTTATTTTGGAGAATCCTCCATTGTGTAAATCTTGGCAACAGAATGACCAGATAATTTATTATCCACATTGAACAACTATCACGAATTAAAGGGGTGCTATTAATAATCATGCTGCAAGAATCAACATAAACCAAGGCAGTTCCAAGCAAGCCAGGAAATATGGTCACTCTGCCTTCCACAACAGAGTCCATCGAGAAAGACGCAAGCCCTCCCCCTGCTTCCTGACAGGTAAGTCGCGGGCATGTTTACTGGCTTAATCAAAGCTCCTTGAAGGAATGATGTAAAAATGCTGTGACTATTATAAAATATTAGTAGCAGAAGCAGATTACTAGTAGTAGCAAATTAAGGTAAAAAGTCTAGCCCCTACCAGATATTTGAGAGTGTACAGTGGCTGCAAGACCAGCAAGAATGTCCCAGCCATACTGTTCTTTTGCTTTGACCATACTGGGTATGGTATCTACTCTTCAAACTGGTTCCTAGTGAACCTTGCCTCCAGGCATTACTCTCCTTCATACAGTTCTCTCTTACAATGAATCTGGATTAAATTGTAACTTGCTTTAAACAACCAGGAGTGCTACTATGCCAGTTCTATACCTACCCAGTAAACCTTGAGAAGATCTGGAAGCGTTCACTTTTGTTTTTGGAAACTTTGAGTATCTATGTAGGAAGTCTGGTTACCCTACCGGAGTATATGCAGAGGAAGAAGCTCTGATATAATAGAGTAAGAGAGGCCAAACCGTTCAGCTATCCCTGCCAAAGTGTCAGTCATGTGAGAGGAAGCCATCTGAGACGTTCGGCCCAGTTAAGTGCTCAAAGGAGTGTAGCCCAGAAAACATCACATGAGCAAAACAGCCATGCTCTGCCCAGTCACCCCACAGAATTGTTGCTTAAAGCCACTCAGTATCATGGTAATTTGTTACACAGTAGTAGATAACTAAAACTTTCTGTAATCAGTTTACCAGCCAGTTTTTGTTATTCTCATTTCATGAGTCTGGTTCTCCAATGTTCCTGCTTCAGTTCATTAGTCTTCATACAAACCTATTTTCTCTCTTCTGATTTACTGGTGGCTTTTCTAAACATAATTATTTCCACTTTTTTCATTCTAGGGCAGGAGCTCCGCAACATTTCAAACATGAGGACTTCATATTTACTTTAAAAAATGCATGTAACAGGTGTATATTTAGTAACCCGTGACTGGAAAAAAACTTAAACTGGCAAAAAGCAAATAAGAATTCAGCAATAATTCCCTTGCTGGGTGGCTCAGATGGTTAGAACATCCGCCCTGTATACCAAAAGGTTGAAGGTTTGATTCCCCATCAGGGCACATACCTAGATTACAGGTTCAATTCCTGATTGGAAAACAAATGGAAGGCAATCCATGTTTATTGATCACATTGATGTTTCTTTCTCTCTCTATCTCTCCCTTACTCTCTCTGAAATCAATAAAAACATGTCCTCAAGTGAGGATTAAAAAAATTAATAAATAGCCTTAAATAAATTTGTATATTCTTCAGAATAATCACATATATAAATTCAAAAACAAGGACGGAAATATCCATGTGGAATTTTACAAACCTTTGGACTCTTTCCATAGCTCCTCACTGTCAAAGTCCACGTCCCACCAGATGGGAGTCCCTAAGCTGGCACACATGTTTCTCCTTACATTCTCTTAAGATGAAGTCGTCTCAAAATACACTACTTCCTGGGAAAGAACAACAATCTGGAAAACACTACAGCTCTTGACAGATAATATCACTGAGAGCAGACAGAATACATACATAAATTTTTAAAACAATTTCCAAGAAACTAACCATCTTCAGAGGATAGGGTAGACGTGGGGGAAAGCAACATGTAAAGAAATGGCTCACAGGTAAAAGTTTTGCAAACAAGGCACCTGAATTATAGAGGTAAAGCTATTCATTCCTATTAATGATCAGCTACATATACCACCTCAGTCTGGGCACTTTCCTTTCCCACATCCTTCCTATAAACAGGAAGGTACCTATAAACAGATGTTTTCCTATTTGGCCAAGTAGCCCACAAAATAAAAAAAAAATAGTTCTTTTTGGTTTGAGGGCATGCCAAAATTTAAAAGGTGAACTTTTTGTTAAACTTTGGGGGTTTCATTTTGCATCCCAACATTTCTGTTAGAGAGAAGAAACCTATTGAGATAGAGAAGGGAAAAGTTACCTTCTTAATAACATATCCAATTCATGATTCCTTCTAATTAAAATAGAAAAATGTTACCCATACAAAGTTAGCAACAATTTCTCCTCACTGAATTTTTTATTGTGAATCCAGCAATTATTTCAAATAGGGTCATTTTTCAGTTGCACAGGTGTCCCTCTGGAGATAACCCCAGGAATATCTTACACATATTTATATTTAACAGACATATGACATGTTAGAGGCATCTAAGAAGCACCTCTTGGTGACAGAGAGTCCAAAGCTCGCCACAAGTGATGAGTGTTTATAACAAATATTTTAAATTGATATGGCATCTTAAAAGATGGCATTTTCACCTCAATAGAAATATAAAGTAATAGCATGAGAGGGAGGTTAGACAAGTGGGAAAAGTTCAGACTTTGCTTTCTGGCTTAAAAATGGCCAGCATAACTTTGCCCCCTGCAGACTGCAATACTCAGAAATTGCACTTCCACCACTTTTGTGATCATCAGCTCTTGGAATTCCTATGAAAATAAATTGATAAAGCAACTTCTCTCCCAGGCTGTCTGTCTAGATTTACTGTCACTATCTACTCGTCCAGTTTCAATACATCCCAAACTATTAATTGTAGAGATCCATCAGGATATAATAATCATTTTCTTTAATTTAAATATATATATATATCTTTTTTGAACAGAGCTGTTTTTCTCTCTCAACGGAGGCTCCTGGCTTGGCTAGGAATCATTAGCCACTGAATGAATATAAGAAATTCAAACATATTATAAAAATCTTTGAATAATTTAGTTACCAAGTCAGTCAGCCGTAAGAGGCAAAAGCCCAAGAAATCAGGCTTCATTAGCTAGCTGCAGGCTTCATATAGAGCTGCACTAAGGATTCTGAGTACTAAAAATTGTCTCATATTCCCAGTCCTCTCTGTTATATCCTACCTGAGCTTCTTCCTGCCTAGAGGGAAAGCAGGGGCAAGTTGGGGCTTGAATATTTATTAAGTGCCTATACTGTTCCAGACCCCATCCCAGACACACAAACATGATTTTGTTTAATCCTTATAACAATCCATGTTAGCTATTATCTTCCCATTTTATAAATGAGATCTTGAATGCTGAGCTATCCTACATCATGCAGTTAATGAACAGTGAATAGTAAATTTCCACACAGGTCTTGCTAACTCTATACCTGCCCATCAGTTCTATGTGGGCACAACCCCATGCCATCATGTCAGCAAGTTGAAAGTTGAGAGAATGGAAGAAGAGAGTATGCACAATGAAGCAGGTATAAAACACCAGTTAACAACTTGGTAGTAAGGAAAAAACATATAAAGTTCAATCTGACAACATAAGACTTCTACATTTTGTAGGAATGAGTTCCAAAACAAGTCTGTAGACCATTCTTTCCTCCTTGGCCTACCCATGACTGGCATTTAGCAACCTCCGATCCGACAAAGACCCAAGTAACTTTAACCTGACTCAGATAATATACACACCAATTTGGTCTTGAACAATGAATCTAGTATACTTGATCAGACATCCTCAATTTACATTTTCATCAAAGTTGGTCATTCTAATGGAGTTTAATCCCTCATTATTATCTTTAATGTGCCATACAAAAGTTCTCAACTTCAATGACTAATAGGTAAATGTAAACTATGTGGGAACAGATTTAGAAACAGATTGTGAGGCATATAATAAAATCATTTAAACCCTCCATATCAGAAATGAATTTTTGGTGTGTAAATCTGGTGCTTTGGGACCTTTGAATCAGGCTGAAATCAGACAATTTGCCCTCATTCTGAAGCGTAGGGTGCTTCCTGGCAGTAACTGGAACTGTTGACGAAGCATTTCAAGAAGCCCTGTGAAGTGAAAGGCTGCTTCTTACAGGGCTTTCTTCCCCTCTGGTGTGCATAGGGAAACTCTCCTACCTTTAACACATTTTTATTTATTTTACTAGAGGACCAGTGCACGAAATCATGCATTGGGGGGTCCCCTTAGCCCGGCCTACATCCTCTCGCAATCTGGGACCCCTCAGGGGGTGTCCGACTGCTGGTTTAAGCCCATCCCAGATTAGCCTAAACCAGCAGTCAGACAACCCTCTCATAATCCGGGACCGCTGGCTCCTAATCACTCGCCTGCCTGCCTCCCGATAACCCCTAAATGCTTGCCTGCCTGCCCGATCGCCCTTAACCACTCACTTGCCTGCTTGATTGCCCCTAACCCCTCTGCCTGCCTCCCTGATTGCCCCTAACCACCTCTGCCTCGGCCCCCATTGCGGCAGCTTCATCCAGAAGGACGTCCGGAATGATGTCTGGAAGGGCGTTCGGCTGTCCAGTCTAATTAGCATATTACACTTTTATTATTATAGATTTTTATTGAATTTATTGGGGTGATATTGTTAATAAAAGTATATAGGCTTCATGTGTACAATTCTATAATATCATCTGTATGAATTTCCAATGGTATTTGTGATTATAAATTAGGCATTAAATAAATAGCAATATAAAAGATATAAAAGTGGCAAAATTAGCATCCCCTATAGACCTTCAGTTCTAAAGTTCCTGACTTTTGTGGGTTTAAATTTGTAACCTGTCATTGCACTCAAGTAGCTTTTGCATTTAATTATTGGAGGGGAGTGAGTAAAAGGAAGAAATGGAAAGAAGAACAAGAGAGGGGGATGGAAAAAAAGGGAGGGGAGTGGAGAGGAGGTGAATAACTGTCCATATCACTCCTTGTGTTGCCTGCTTGATCCCCTAATCACAACTCCCTATAGGGAGCAGATGTACTTCCAACTGAAAAGACAGGTAGAGAATATTATCATCATTCCTGGCTCTGGACTGATATACCAAGAGGTCATTTCACCCCAAAATAGTTAGCCATATCTTGCTGTCATTCAAGTACAGCTGTGAACTATGTTACACCATACAGGGACTCATGTGGCAGTTTACATAGCAATTCTAAAATACGATACATTCTTGAACAGTGGCTTCAATAGTTGTGCTCTTGATTGTCCCTCTCTCCCTCCTTTCTCCTCCCCGGCCAAAGTATCAAGACCAAAGCCTGGAAAATACCTGTTTGAGGCATTCCCCTATTCCCAGAATTGTTAACTGTCCTATAGGAGCAGCAGGTGGAATCCCACAGTGGAAACTGTGAATGACACTGTTTCCTGACCAACGATGTCTTCCGTGGTTTCAATGTGCCTCAACTTCTTATAATGCCAAGAACCGAAGAGATTTGGAGTAATTTTTTTAGAACATAGAAGGAAAAAAAAAAAAAACATGTGGAAACTGACTGTGCCTTAAAGTTTCATCCCACTCAGGGCATTTGGTATGAACTGGACAATTTACTAGTTCCTGAGGTTAAAGATAACTAAACAGAGAACCTTCCTCAAGCATTTCATGTCAACCGACAATTCTGAATTGCTTAGAGGCAATTGGAACATTACTGTGGATATTATTTACCACGTGCTTAGCAGAGGCCCAGGTGGAAAGAGAGCAGTCAGCCCTGAAGAAGATAAAAGATCCAGGAGGGTCCTCCATCCACGCTGAACCCTGACTCAACACAGAGTGGTGGGAAAAGTACCTTCCCCACATGTAACAGCCAGCCACATGTGTAACCTTGAGGAACCAAGGTATGTGACCTGGGGAAAGTTACTTCCCCTCTCTGATCTTAGTTTCCTAGTATGTAAAGTGGAATAATGGGAGACACTATCCCACAGTGGGGACTAAGTGAGTTGATCTATATAAAGTGCCTAGCACAGTACCTATAACATAAAAATCATTTAATAAGAATTAGGTGTGATTATTGATTATTGTTGCTAGCAATGTGTTGGTGTTTAGTACTAGCATGTTGGAAGCAGTATCTCATAACCCTTGATATGCATACTGTTACTATCCCCATTTAGCAGATGAGGATACTGAAGAATACAGGAGATATGGTTCAAAATATTTAAACATATCTTACTTCAACTCCCTCACCATACACTTTAGTACAGTGACTGAATGGTTCTGTCACTGCTACTACTTTAGACATAGGTGTCTCTCCCAGCCCATGCCACTTTACAGTCAGAAAGTTGAAAGCTGCGAGACTGGGAGAGGGAGCATGTAATGGAGCAGTATGAAGTACCAATTACCAATGTGGTAGTAAGAAAAAATATATGAAGTTACACATGGGAATTGGAAATTATAGCAGTTTGGAATCATTTAGCATTGGGGCAAATAAGCTATATAATTCAATGGCACATGAGGTAATACTGTAAAAGAAGACAGTGCAATAAGGAACTGCATATTAATTATCCTGAGACATCAAAAAAACTCAAATTTTATTCAGTTTTCTGTTTAAAAAGTGATGAAAGTGTGATATATTTTAAATAAATTTTCCTATCAAAAATAGGGAAATTTCTGAAATTTGGGGGAATTAAAGGAAAAAACTCCACTTATATGTAAAAAAATATTATTCCTAGATGGTGATACATACAGTAACAAATTATAGGCTTATTAATCTCTTTAAAAATACTCTAGCCCTACTCCTATATTTTGAAGGTAAGTTAACAGAAACCTATAAAGGTTAAATAACTTGCCCAAAGTCACAAAATTAATTAGTACAAGAGCTGGGACTGGAGCTTTGAATTGTTATGGATAATGCTAATTGTTTGATTGACTGATTGAGGTCAATAACAATACGAGTTCAGTTTGGATTTCAACTTTGAAATCATGAGGAGCTTTTAAAAGTTCTGATACTTAAGCCACACGAGACCTTAATATTTTTAAAGCTCCCCAAGTGATTCTGATGTGCAGCCGAGATTAGAACTGCTGATTTAGATCAATAGTAATTTATGGTGCATCTGCCTAAGAGCCAGGTAATGTCCTAAGCACTGGAGACACAGCCAAGAATAGCATAGCTCTTGTCCTCTGGATGCTTCCACCTGGCAGACAAACATATGAACTGATGATTGTAAATCAGAGTGATTGATGGTAAAATCAAGTTAATCACAGTGTAATCACTTGGGGACCTTTTGAAAGAACAGATTCTCTAGGGGTGGGGCCTAAGCATTGGGTATTTTTACAGCTCCATAGGCCAGGTTTTGAGAAGCACTCCTGTAGGCAAAAATGTCCTCCCTGAACAGCTCCTGAACTGTGGGTCCTAAGAGGCACATTATATTTGGACAGGAGAAAGGTGAAGAAAGCATATTCCAGCAGAGCCAAAATTTCAGACATGGAGACATATGACAGCATCGAGTCTCTGGGAAACTAGTAATTCAGGGAGTCTGGGGTGTCCAGTCAGATGAAGGAGCAGACAGAAGATTAATTAGATTGAAGCTAAAGGCTGAGGAGTGACAGTTTGGCATGTCACATCGAGGAGCTTGAAATGTATCCTGAGAGCTAGTTTTTCATTGTGTATCTCATCAGCTTAAAAATGTACATATACAAACATAATCGGTATTTATTACATATATCTACTATTATCATTAGCTAGTATCTCAAGGCAGAGATTACACTGTGGGAGTGGCTCTTTATTAACAATTCAAATAACCTTGATAATTTCTATTTCTTTTTAACTGGCTCTTTGTCAGATCTAATTAGGTCATAACTGCTTTTGCCCCACCATATGGCTGATAAAGAGCTTGTACCAGGACAAGGCAAAGTGCCAGTTCTGCCATTGTCTTACTATTTCTTTATGAGCCACTTGCCCATTTCTCTGGGAGTTCATTTGGTTAAAATTATATGACATAATCTGTAAATCCAGTTAAGCAGACTCACAGGGCACTGCTGTCCACCACTCTGTGCTGTGGAACTCTCTCTCTTTCTTTGGGTTACCTCAACTCCACACAGGACACATGGACAGAGGACAGGTGCCAGTGTCACTCCCTATGTTAACTGCTGATACATCTGAATTCCTCAATTCTTTTGAAATGTGTGTGTGTGTGCACGCACGCATGTGCGCTCGCGCTCGTGTGTGCATGCACCCTAATATTTCTTCCTGTAACCCATTAGGTCATCTTGAACACTCTCTGCACTATGGAAGAGTTCATGATTCAAAGGGTAAAAAGATCCCTTTGATGTGTTGGTGTTTAGTTACAATAAAGGACATCTAATACTGGAGGTGGGAGATCAACTAGTCTCTGCCAGAGGACAAAGTGAGTGAGGATTAGACTAAGAATGAACAAAGCAGTGAGAGAAAGAATGAAGGGAAAGGACGTATTCTATAATCATTGAGAACAAAAAGTAGGCAGGTCCCATGGATTTGGGTGTGAGAGAAAAGGGAAAAATCAAGCATGACTCCAAGTTTTCTTCTATAAAGGACCAAGTTATCAAATAAACAGTGACAGCAACACTGGCAAAGGCATCTATAACTGGCTGTGCATTCGTAAAGCAACTTTCAAACCTTTCAAGTCCTTTACATTTCCTCTCCTTTTAAAAAATCCATCCATTTATTAACTCTGATAATAAAGTCAATGCAAACTCAAAGAAGCTTATTCCTTATGTACACACGAGAAGCAGACCAAACCCCCTCTTTCTACCATCAATCAGAGCAAACTAGCCCTCTCCACCACCCTCCACCCTTGATAGAGATTCAAACCATGAGACAAAATCAAATAACAGATGAACCTCTCAGTCAGTATCAGTATCTTAACTGCCACAGACACAACCGGCCATGGTGATGTGTTATACATTTTTCATGTTATGTGTGTCTGCCTGATTTGTCAGAACTCAAATTTCTTTTGCACTTAAACTGCTGTCATCCCAATAATGTCATTCATTGTTGACAATGACTCCCTGTGCTATATCACAAACACAGGGCATGATGCATACAGTTCCAGAAAGGAATTGGCAGGATATTATCTTCCTCTAACGTGTGAGCAATCACCTATTTTCCCTTTTTTCCTTCCATTTCTTTCCCCACGACACACAATGTGTACAGTTAGCATACAGCTGTGCTGAGTTATGACACTAGATATTTTCATCATAGGGATGTTAAGTGTTGATACTCAACCTTACAAACTCAGTTCTGCTATCTCAAAGTGAGAAAGAGGAAGCAGTATTTTTTAGGTGTCATTCATTATATCATATCACCTATCACTGTTTTGTATCTCTTCAATATGTAATAGAGTTATATTAATTGCTAAAATTGAAACAAGTGTGAACTCTCATCTCAGAAGAGTCATAAAACTGCTAAGAAGACTGACATGGTCCCAGGCAGGAGCTCCCCTGCCAAAGAGGAACAACACTTTCCTATCGCTTCCATAATTTTGCAACCACATACAATATGACTTTCACTCTCTTAGGAGTATTGGGAAGCAGTCTTTCATCCTCTTCACCTCTCACTGTGAAGCTGAACGATTCATGTACTAGTAATTAGTGAGAGAGCACAAATGTGACGTCTACTGGCACACATGTATCTTTTGGGCAGAGTTAAAAGTTAAGATTTGCATATACCTGAGATCTCCTATTCCTGTGTTTTCATGTTTGACATGAAGTCACAGTATGCCAACTGGGTAGCAGTCTGTTCTGTAGCTTTCCACAGATGCGGTCTAGAAATCCAGACTTGAGATGGGATAGAAGTATCAGGAAGTGTATTTTGGCCTCAGGCACAGTAAAGAAGGCTGCTACGTTAATATATTGACTGTCATCCTGAAACCCCCCACAGTAGGGTCAGGTAAATGAATAAAGGCAATTCAGTAAAGCAAGAGAAGGCAAAGTTACACAGGGATGAGGCTACCAAGAGCACCAGGGCAAAGATTTGATTGGATCCATCCCAGTGTTTCTCAAATTTTAATGAGCAGGATACTGGTAAATACCGAGGGAACTTGTCATAGATTCCTGAGTCCCATCACCAGAGTTTCTAATTCAGTTCATTTATGGGGGCCAAGGAATTGGCTCCAACCAACTCCCAGGTGTCACTTATTCTGCCAGTCCTCAAACTACTCCTTGAGTAGCAATGATTTAAGAAATCCTAGATTCCTGAGTCTCAAGGAAGGTAGACCCAGATTTTCCATTCCCCAAGAGACAGGTATCAGGTGCAGAAAATCTCTTCAGGCAACTAACCAGTGCAAATGTGTGTGGCAGATAATAGTGAAGCTTCGTGCTTCCAAAAAGAGCATGGTATCCAGTAGATTGCATTAGTGGCCCAATTCTTCAGCCTCCTTTACCATATGATTTTGCAATTTGCAGAATATATTTTCCTACTCTTTGGTTTGGGGGTTGATCACGTGACTTGCACTGGCCAATGGAATGTTAGCAAGTGTGTTATGACCAATGGCTTGAAAAGCCCTTTCCTGGCTTATCTTCACCCTTGTACCTGTTGTTACATGCCCCTGTTGTGCTCCAGCAAAAGGATAAGAGACTTGGGGGGAAGCATGTAACTGATCCAGCTGAGCCCAACTTAACATCAGCCGACTGACCCCAGACATCTGAGTGAGCTCAGCCAAGAGCAACAGAGCCACCCTGCCAACATCAGCTTCCTTCAGTCAGTCCTCAATTGACCTGCATACCTATAAGAACAAATACTTGTAGTATTAGCCACTGGCTTTGACATGGTTTTCATGCAGCATGTTTTGTGATGATAGTAAACTGATATACTGTCCACAAGGTTGCCTTTGGTAGCTAGGGAGATAGAGAACAGCACGAAGCATCTACAGCCATACAGAAGTAAAATCCAAACAGACCTGTGAGGTTGATAAGCACTATTTTTTGGAGTCAAACATCAGGGACTTTAGGAATTAAGAATCCATCTTAAGGAAGACCCTGGACCCAATTCTGTAATTTTCAGATTGAAAAATTTAGGCTCATAAAGTACAGGTGTATAAGTGTCCTATCTATGGTAACAGAGTATCAATAACAAGCTGGAACTAGGTTTCCAACTATAAGACCTGAGCTTCATTTTCAGTCTTTTTGGTTTTCCTTTGTAGCCTGAAAGTTTGACTTTAAAAAAACTACCAAGTTAACCATCCAGTACTATGGGTTCCCAATTCCCTTCATCCCCTCCAGCTTATGAAAACAGTCACTAATAATTATGACTAGCCCATAGTTTTAGGATTCAGACTTGTACCTACAGCTGATAGTAACTGTGACCAACAAAATGGCAATAACAATGATTCTCTGCAAAGAAAACAAATAAAATATACCACTAGGTGAGCAATATTTGTTTATAAGGGATATACTGGTAAATATATGTAATGTTTTGTTAACTTCTTCCTTATTTATACTGTTGTTTCAAAAATATTTTAAATAAACCATAATATTCTCATAAGAATAACTTCTTTAAAAAAAACACTGTGGTTTTCCCTTTTTTTTTTCCTTTCAGGCTGA
Source organism: Cnephaeus nilssonii (assembly GCF_951640355.1). Classification (NCBI taxonomy): domain Eukaryota; kingdom Metazoa; phylum Chordata; class Mammalia; order Chiroptera; family Vespertilionidae; genus Cnephaeus; species Cnephaeus nilssonii. Next base: position 34,569,094 of record NC_137085.1, read on the forward strand.
TCTATGGCCTATTTTAACTCTATTCAATTGCAGGGGAATGCAGTCCTCCCAGCGGGTCCTGATACACACAGGACCTTCTTGGCCATAAACAGACACTTTTGAGAGAAATTGATCTTCAGACATTAATGTGATCAAGATTATAAACATGTCTCTACTGCCAAACAGATGCTGGATACAGTAAAAAGTTCATGGATCATAAGGCCTAGAACCTCTACTTAATTATATATATAAAACCCTAATATGCAAATAGACTGAACAGCAGAACAACAGAACCACCGAACCGGTCGCTATGACATGTGCTGACCATCAGGGGGCATGCGTGGAACATGGCAGGTGTCAGCAGCAGGTGGCAGAGCGTGGAACATGGCAGGCATCGACCGCAGCAGGATGGTGGAACTGGTGAGCAGGGGCGCCAGACCAAGGCAGGGTGCCCGTCACTGTCACTGGGGGCAAGCCTGTGGTGGTTACTGAAAATTCTTTGCTCCCGCGTGCTATGGTCCCGCCCGGCGCTCGCACCTGCTCAGTGCTGTCAGCGGGTGCAAGCAGCGGCTGCTGGACCAATTGCCCCACAGCGCTTCTTCACCTCCTCCTCCTCCTGAGGGGCAATTGAGGCCAGCAGCCGCCACTCGCACCTGCTGCCGGTGACGGCCCCACTCGCACCACTGGGCCCCTAGTAAAGTAATAATTACAGCTATCATTTTTTAAGAATTTACTCCATAGATGGTGTTGTGCAACACAGTTTTCATATACATTATATAAAAACATTCCCTTTCCCTCCCCATCACATTACATTACAACATTCCTTTGTATAAATGCGGAAACTGAGATTGAGTAATTTGCCCAAGATTACAGAAAGAATACATGGCAGTCACGATTCAAATCCAGGTCTTGACTCCAAAGGCTAAATTTAACTACCAGTCCATGACTGCCTGGGATGACTTTACATGCTCTGGGTAAGCACACTTTGTCTCTCTGAAAGTCTCCTCACTTGTAAGCTCTGAACAATAATAGTACCCACCTCAGAGGATTATATAGGTGGAAGTACTTCAAAAACTACAAAATATTAATTAAGCCATGGAGAACTACAGTCAGGATTCTCCTGTGATCCAGGTGTTCTGTAGTTGAGGGCAGACAGAGGAGGGTTGATAGCTTTTGCAGACCCCAGTCACTAAATTGATAGAAAAGCCTAGGGAAGGGCCTTCAAAGGAAGACATCCAAAGCTGACAACTCATGTCCCAGTTCATTTTCACAGAATGATGAAAAGTTAGAACCAGCAGGAGCGTTGGTGACCAAAGGCTAACCCTATTCACCTTCCTGTCTTCCCAGATTTCACAAAAGCATCAGAGGCCATGAAATGTAAGTGTCCCACTCAGAACACTAATTGGTAACAGAACTGGTGACAGCACCAGGGTCTCCAGATGCTACCACACTTCCCATAACACAAGACTATCTCTCAAGTCAATCCCACACCATTGTTGTTCCATGACCAATTAGCTCTAATTTACAAGGTCCCACATCCCACTCTAATTTCATGGGAAAACCACTAACATAGCAAGAAGTAGCACATCCAATGTGGAATTTAATCTTCAAGAACCTCTTAGCATTTCCCAACTGAATAAAATTGGAAGAGTAAACTTTAATGAGCAATACATTTTGCTTTCTCTCTACATCTGCCGCTGTAGAGAAGACAGAGGTCTCCTTTTTATGCACTGATTAAAAAAACAACTTAGAAATCATCATATTCAATCAGCAATATTCCTGGCTATTTCAAATCAACCCTAGCAGTTATACTGAAAAACCAGAAAGAGAGTAATGCTTCAGTAGAAAACATTGAAAAGTCTCAGGCAATTGCCATTTTCTAGTGCTCTGAGGCAATCCCAGCCAAGTACCCAGCCCACTTGCCCCCCCGAGGGCTGTGAACAGCCCTCACATCCAGATCAATTTATACTTTGCCAAACAGTTTTGGCACATCTGTGCTGAGAGTGCGATCCAAGAGTTTCAGACAATACACTCTCTCGAGCTCCATCATATCCCACATTTTGTTTTATTTATAAATGGACAAGTGATTTATGGTTGCACTGTTAAATTTTAAAAAGGGGGCTGTGAACTTAGTATTTACATCAGGTCAGGCGGCGACACACCACAACAAAAAATAATGCATACAGGAAACAAAGGGTCAGGCTTGTGTAGAGGGTTTTGTTTTGTTTCCTATTATATACGGAATTAATAATAAACTCAGTGGGCCCTCCCATAATGTATGCCCTGTTAAAAGTCAGTATGACCTTAATAATCTGTCCACCCTCAACTGGGGAAGAAAAAGGCCACTAACAATACATTTCAATTGAGAGAGTTTAATATAGTGAGAGTTTATAAAGAAAAAAATGTTTAAGTGCATGACCTTTTCCTTCTTGGTTGAGGGTTTTGTTTTTTCCTTAGTTTCTTCTCTTGATATCCACCCAAAGTTGTAAAGGAGTTCAAAGTAAATAGAGGGATTAGCAGATCCAGCGATACCTAAAGCTCAACTGAATAAAACATGATCACCCCCATGTGAATCAAAAGAAAACAATGGAATGAGGGCCAATTGCTTGCTAAGCTAACTTTATCGAATCTTGAATCTGAACAAAAGAGTTAGGAGTGTTTGTTCTAATAGACATTATTTTTCAGAGCAGTTGTAGATTCACAACAAAACTGAATAGAAAGTACAGAGAGTTCCCTGCCCACACACACCCACACTATCAACATCTTCCACCAGAATGGTACACTTTTGCAATGGATGAACCTACACTGACACATCATTATCACCCGTAGTCCATAATTTACATTAGGATTCACTCTTGCTGTTGTATATTCTATGGGTTTTGGCAAATGTAAAATGTTAAGTGTATCCACCATTTTAGTATCATACAGGATAGTTTCGCTCTCCTAAAAATCCATTTATTCAGCCCTCCCTTTCTCCCCACCCCATCAACCACTGATCTTTTTACTGTGTCCATAGTTTTAGTTTCTAGAATGTCATACAGTTTGAATCATACAGTAAATAGCCTTTTCAGATGGACTTCTTTAACTTGGTAATATATGTTTAAGGTTTTTCCATGTACTTTCATGGCTTGATAGCTCATTTCTTTTTAGTACTGAGTAATATTCCCCTGTCTGGAGGCACCACAGTTTATCCATTCACCTAATAAAGAATATCTTGGTCCCTCCCAAGTTTTATCAGTTATGAATGAAGTGGATATAAATATCGATGTGAAGATTTTTCCATGGACATTAAGTTTTCTACTTCTTTAGGTAAATGAAACATGATGGCTGAATCATATGGTAACAATCTATCTATATAAAACCCTAATATGCAAATAGACCAAATGGTAGAACAAGCAAAAACTGGTCGCTATGACGTGCACTGACCACCAGAGGGCGAACACGGAACATGGTGGGCATCAGCAGCAGGTGGCAAAGCGTGGAACATGGCGAGCATCGGCCGTGGTGGGATGGTGAAGCAGGTGAGCTGGGGTGCCAGACCAAGGCGGGCACTGGTCACTGTCATCTGGGTGAGCCTCTGATGGTTACTGAAAATTCTTTGCTCCTGCGCACCATGGTCCTGCCAGGTGCTCGCACCTGCTACTGGCACCGGCCCCACTCGCACCCACTGCCGGCCCCAATCGCTCCGGAGGGCTTCTCCACCTCCCCCTGCTCCTGAGGGGCAATTGAGGCAGCAGCTACCACTGGCATCTACTGACGGCGCATCCCCCGCTTGGACCCGCTGCTGACACTGGCCCCAATAGCTCCGCACTGGCAGCGGGTGCGAGTGGGGTCAGCACCGTCAGCACATGGGAGCGGCAGCAATGGAAGCGGGGCTGCCAGCAGACAGGGGACTCCAGGAGAGGGCACAGAGGATGGGCCAAAACCCGCCCCTGTGCCCACCACAGCCTCATGGCCCACAGTTCCTTTCAAGGTGCACAAATTCATGCACTGGAGCCCTAGTATGTTTATAAGAAACTAGAGGCCCAGTGCATGATTTAATCATGCACCTGGTGCACCAGCGGGCTGGCTGTCCTCGGGTGCCCCAGGCCTTCCAAAAGCCTCCGGTGCTGCGGAGGCTTTCGAAAGGCCTTGCGCCGGAGCAGACAGCCGGCCAGGTCCCCCGCTTTGGCCTTTGATCGCAGGGGACCTGGCCGGCTGTCCGCCGGTGCCCCAGGCCTTCCGAAAGCCTCCGGCGCAGCCATGGCACAGACGCTGAGCTTGCGGCGCCAGTGGCACCGCGAGCTCAGCATCCTGCTGGCCCAATCAGCTACCCCGGCCACCCTGAGTCCCGCCCCCTGCGCCTCCTGCTGGCCCAATCGTGGGCGTAGCGGAGTGATGGTAATTTACATATTACCATTTTATTATGTAGGATTGCTGCCCGGTCAGGGTTGCTCAGTGATTAAGTGTTGACCTATGAACCAGGAGGTCACAGTTTGATTCATGTGCCTGGGTTGCAGGCTTGATCCCCAGTGTGGGGAATGCAGGAATCAACCGATTGATGATTCTCTCATCATTGATGTTTCTATCTCTCTCTCCCTCTCCCTTGCTCTCTGAAATAAATATACATATATATAAATACATATATGTGTATATATACATATATATATATGTATATATATCCTATCTAATAAAAGAGTAATATGCAAATTGACTGTCACTCCAAGACACAAGATGGCCGCCCCCTTGTGGCCAAAGATGGCTGCCCCCATGTGGACACAAGATGGCCACTCCAAGATGGCTGGCAGTTGTGGAGGGCAGTTGTGGGCAATTGGGGGTGACCAGACTCGCAGAGGAGGGCAGTTGGGGGAGACCAGGCCAGCAAGGGAGGTCAGTTGAGGGGGACCCAGGCCTGCAGGGGAGGCAGTTGGGGAGGGACCAGGCCTGCAGGGGAGGACAGTTGGGGGGGCAAGCCTGCAGGGGAGGGCAGTTAGGGGTGACCAGGCCAGCAGGAGAGGGCATTTAGGGGTGACCGGGCCAGCAGGGGAGGGCAGTTGGGGGCAACCAGACTGGCAGTGGAGTGGTTATGGGGTGATCAGGCTGGCAGGCAGAAGCTGTTAGGGGCAATCAGGCAGAGGCAGGTGAGCGGTTGGGAGCCAGCAGTCCTGGATTGTGAGAGAGATGTCCGACCACCCACCGGGATTGGGCCTAAATGGGCGGTTGGACATCCCTCAAGGGGTCCCAGATTGGGGAGGGTGCAGGCTGGGCTGAGGGACACCCCCCCCCGCCCCCGTGCACGAATTTTGTGCACTGGGCCTCTAGTATGTGTGTGTGTGTGTGTGTGTGTGTGTGTGTGTGTGTGTGTGTGTATGAAGAAATTGCCAAACTGTCTTCCAAAGTGGCTGTACATTTTTGTATTTCCACCAGCAATGAACAAGAATTCTTGTTGCTCCACATCCTCGCCAGCATTTGGTATTGTCAGTGTTTTGGGGTTTGTAGTGGTATCTCACTATTTTAATTTGCCATTAAGTATAATGACATATTATATTGAGCATGTTTTCATATGCTTGTCATCTTTATATTTTCTTTGGTGACGTGTCTTTCAGGTCTTTTGTCCATTTTTTATTCAGGTCATTCATGTTCTTATTATTGAGTTTGAATAATTCTTTGTATGTTTTGTGTAATAGTCCTTTATCAGATGTGTCTTTTGCAAATATTTTTCCTTGGCCTGTAATTTGTCTTCTTGTTCTCTTGGCAATATACTTTTTTTTTTTTTGGGGGGGGGGGGTTTGGGAGGGGATTTTAGGCAGTCACATTCTTTTACTTTAGCATGTTCTACAACAAAACTTGTGCAGACGAGTAGGTTACTTTCCTTAGCTTAGTTTACTTGTATCCATAAAATGGGGCAAATAACAGTACCTACCTTAAAGGACCTTTCTGAGGAAGAAAATAATCATGCATACATATGTTGATTGGTGATTATAGATACAGAAGTAGATCCTTAGGAAATTAAATAAATGACAAAATCACTTTAGGAAACTCTATTCTACTCTTAGGACTCTGAACTGACATTTCTCTTTCAAGTGCCTGCTCCCACACTACATAATCACCTCCTTAGAGACAGGGACCATTTCTACTTTGCAGAGTCAGGGATAATGTCTGGCGAAATAGTAAGTACTTAAGAGAGTTGAGCTGGCACATTACTGGCCTAAGGCCTTAGAGAATCCATTGCACTTTCCTGGGCCTATTTCCCCATATGTCAGAGGAAGGTGTTAGACTAAATACAAGTCCTGCAAGGTCCTTTATTCAATCAATTAATGAATCTATCCCATATCTCATATTGCACATGAGAGACATCTTTAAGGGATATTAACATTCTTTGGATACCCTACCTCTGAAAGTTACGATACTTGAGCTGTTTCTAAACTTCGAAGAGCAACAGTGCTTTCACGCACACATGAAGTCAGAGCGTGTGATTTCTCTTCTGCATACTTCAGACTTGACTGTCTCCACACATCTGATCTCTGCTCCTTCTGATTGCATGAACCTTTCTTACTTTAGTAAAGGAGATAAGCAATGGCCACAGATTAAAAATAGAGAAACCACAGAAGCTTAAATTTTCAACTAAAGAAAAAGTCAGAGGAGAGGAATGTCTACTTCTGGGATTCCTTTCCAGAGCTGCCAAAAGTTGATTCATGCTGGTGAAAAAAATGTGGGCGTTCCTCCCAGCAAGAACTGATTAGCTAAGAATCTTTACACAGAACTTTTGTTAATTTGTAATATAATCAACCTAGACCATTTTCTGGGCCACTGGCCCCAGTAATTTGTACCAGCTTTTTATCACACACACACACACACACACACACACACACACACACACACACAGACACAGACACACCTTGCTCCAAGTTCTACAAGATCTGAAACCAGAAAGAGTGATTTTTCTAACTCTTTGCCAAGTCAGAACAAGCAGGTCTAAGTGGGCTATCTTTTTATCTTGACTACAAAAGAAAGAAGATGAATAATGAGTTTAGGAGCAAAATTGTGAAAGCTTGGGGCAATGCTTTTTGATATTTGCAACTGACATAAATATTTGCAACTACCTAGGCCTCTGAGACTTGATAGTGAGGCTACAAAGTATGTAAACTGTATTCAGCAGTGCTTTATGGGTTATTTGGTTCAAATAGATTTTCAATCATATTTTAATAATTTGAACTTTGTTTAGAAATTTAATTAGAATTTAATGTATGACACTGAAGATCACAACAATTTAACACATTTTTTACAAATATCAGAAGAAAGCCTCCCTTACTAGTTTTATGCATTACCAGTATATGAACTTATACATGTATCATTACGCAGAAAAGTTACAGGGCTACCCCTATCTTTTAAAAAATTCACTCACTCATGTAAAAGCACCCATTATGAGATGTTCTGCTCAGTCATGTACCAGAAAAGACTCACACATGGCTATTTGGCCCAAACCCTTGGCATAGCTCAGTAGTCAGTCAACTATAATTGAACCAGTGACACGTAGCATTACTACATATAGCTTTGATGTTTACTGTAAGCTTAGGGCTGACCTTTCTATTGAAGTTAAGAAATGCAAGCACTTATTAGATGTGGTTATGACTCAACTTTAAAACCAAATTTTTTCTACTGCTCTTCTTTTAAGTTTCTGGATCAGTTTAATTGAGGAATGTCCTGTGCTTAATACATGCCATTAAGAAAAGAGTGACCATTACAACTATGTATCTGCATAAGTAATGAATTGCATGACAGAGTAAACCAAACAAGATAGAAATAAGTTGGATACTGAGTAATGGAAGGTTGTAACTGTTAGGACCTTGGATTTCCAATGTTGGTGTTGATTAAAACAATCTAACTGCTCTCATAGACTGGCTCTTTAATAGTTCATGTTTTAAATTTGAAATTTAAAATACAGAATTAAAAGCAATTTTAAGTACCTTGTTTTAGAATTTAATACAAGATTTCATTTTTAGGAAATAATTTTTGCTGCTATTAAGTTAAATCACAGGAGTAATGGAAAGCAAGTCCTACTTCTTCCATTTACTGCCTGTGTAAATTAGAAAAATTATTTAACTTCTCTAAATTAATTTATCTTTTGTGAAACTGAGGTAATAACCAACTACCTTGCAGATATAGTAACCTTTCCAAGTTGATATATTCTTATGTGGACATACAACCTTGTTATTACTATTGGTTGATAAATATAAAAGCAGTTCAAAATATCACGGATCCTGCCCTTTATAGTAGCTCTAAATAGCCTCCTCCACCTGCCCCTGGGATCTTTCAAAATGTAAAATATTGTCAAATAAAAAAGAAAATGTTGGAATAGCCTCAGAATTTTTCATAACAACACTCAATGCCTACAAAATTCTAAGGGAAACTGTTTTTTAAGGTTTTATATCTTTACTACAAAGATATAAAATGTTTGAAGATATGCTAAAGTATTGAAGACCGAGTTGTTATCTACTATGGTAGCCATTAAAATTAAATAAAAATTAAAATTCAGTTCCTATTAAAATGTAGCTATTAAAATTTAAATAAATTAATTAAAATTTAAAAGTCAGTTCCTTAGTCATACTAGCCACATTTTAAGTGTTCAACAGCTGCACACATCTAGTAGTTGCAGCATTAGACAGCACTGATTCATTGGGAAAATTCTATTGAACAGTGTTTTTATAAAACATGAAAAAGCCTAAATATATAAAACTTAGGAGATTTTATCTAACTAAGGTGAATCAAAAGAAAAATTAAGGACTATAAAAATTATCCTCTCTAATAAAATGGTAATATGCAAATTAACCATCACTCCGTTACATAAGCCACGCCCACCAGCCAAGCCACGCCCACCAGCCAATCAGGGCGAGTATTCAAATTAACCCCAATCCAAGATGGCTACCGCTACAGTAAGCAAGGTTTCCCAGGTAACAGAGCAAGCCAAGCTTTCCATAGCCATTGCAGGCCTAAGCCTCCACTCAAGCTACAAAGTTTCAATTATAGAAGGTAAACATATTCAAACAAATGGCGGCAGAATGGAGCTTGAGAGAGCAGGCCAGGGTTGCCGGTGGCAACAGGGGAAGCAAAGCTTTCCGCACACCCTGGCCAGGCTCACCCGCTTAAGGCTACAAAGTTTCAATTGTAGAAGGTGAATTAACTGCCACAGAAATGGCTGCCGCCCCGCCCTGGAGGGAGAAGCAGGCTTGGCTCCACTCCAGGCTACAAAGTTTCAATTGTAGAAGAAAAATAAATTCCAGATACCAGGGCCTCCCCTTGGGTTGCCAGGGGGCGTGGCCGGCCTGCAAACCACCACAGGCCCCTCGCTCAGGCCGCTCCACGCTCCAAGGGAACCCCACCCTGATCCGGACACCCTTCAGGGCAAACCAGCTGGCCCCCACCCATGCACCAGGCCTCTATCCTATCTAATAAAAGAGTAATATACAGATTGGTCATCACTGCAACACACAATATAGCTGCCCCCATGTGGTCAAAGATCCTGCCCCCATGTGGACACAAGATGGCCACCACAAGATGGCCAGCAGGGGAGGGCAGTTGGGAGGCACCCGGCCTGCAAGGGAGGGCAGTTGAGAGGGACCAGCCTTGCAAGGGAGGGCAGTTGGAGGTGATCAACCCTGCAGGAGAGGGCAGTTAGGGGTGACCAGGCTGGCAGAGGAGGGAAGTTGGGGGCAAACAGGCTGGCAGGGGAGCAGTTAAGCATCAACCAGGCTGGCAGCGGAGTGGTTAGGGGGTGATCAGGCTGGCAGGCAGAAGCGGTTAGGGGCAATCAGGAAGGCAGGCAGGCAAGCAGTTGGGAGCCAGCAGTCCTGGATTGTGAGAGGGATGTCCGACTGCCCGTTTAGGCCCGATCCCGGTGGGGATCGGGCTAAACGGGCAGTCGGACATCCCTCCAGGAGTCCCAGATTGGAGAGGGTACAGGCTGGGCTGAGGGACAACCCCCCGCCGTGCACGAATTTCGTGCACCGGGCTTCTAGTAGTTAAAGAATAGAATGCAAATACAACTTGATGATCCTATATAATAAAGATGTAATATGCAAATGGTCGTTACGCAGTGAGGCATAACGACGGACCACGTAACAACCGGATCACAGATCAGCAGAAGGGTGGGGCAGGAGCTACAAGTGGGCGGTGGAGAGCTTCAGGAGGGGGCAGGGCAACAAGCTATGAGGGAGGTGGGGGGAAGGGGCGCGGGGAGAGCTACAGGAGGGATGGGCATCGGACGGAGAGCTACTGGAGGGAGGAAGTGAGCTACTGGCGAGCTACTGGCGCACGGATTCATGCGCAGGGCTACTAGTATTAAAATAATAATATAGTAATAGAAAAGTAAAAATTGGTGGGGGAAATAAGAAGTCTAATTCTCTCACCTTTATATGCAGAGTCAAAGTTGGAATGCATAGCCTAAAAAAAGACTCCAATCTTTAATAGTCTAGCCATACTGCTTTGATGAGAAACTTTATAGAGACACTATAGGAAGCCCCATATTTGTGTAAAGAGAGATTTATCCAAAGCTCAGCAATTACCTAAGTTTCATTTTATCTACCTTTCTTGCTGAAACACAATGCCAGTATTTCTAGAATGATATATAATAAATGTTAATGACAGTTATTTTGGGATGTAAAATTTTGAGGGTTTTTCTTTATTTTTATAGTTTTGAGTTTTGATTGATATTATATGTTGATCACTTGTAATTGTTGCAAAAACAATCAAATTATCCTTAAAAATAAATGCTTCAAAAAAGAAAAGAATATGAAGAAACAAAACAATAAGGTACATTAATAAATAATAAATATAATTGGAATCACTTTATGGAAATAAGAAAAACATATATACACTTGGATAAGAAGGCAACATTTAAAAATGAAAAGTACTCCTATTAACATTTTTCCATGAAACTTTCATTTTATTTTTAACACATAATTACATGTGTTTTGAATTGTTTTGCCAGAAATATAGTTTCACTGCAATCAATCACTTATACTCTGGCCAACATGAGAACTTGCCCTCTCATTACAGGTAGACACCTAAGGATTTGAAGAGCAATTAGATTGAAGGAGTGGAAGCAATGCTTTTGAGTTTTAGGGTTAAATAGACAGATTCTGGAGTGTGTAGCTCCTGGAATTGGTAGTTTTTTTGTAGAGGGAAGCTCCCTGCAGCTATAACAGATACAGATTTAATGAGAGTGATAAGAGATCCCATGGGAGCTGCCTAGAGAATACCAGGCATTCTATAACATCTTAAACTATTATCTAGACTCAGCAACCAAGGGCATAAGGTTTTCCATGTCAACAATGAAAAGGTTCTTCAGAAACTTTCTCTATTTTTGTGTGAGCACGTACACATCCACACAGTTTATTACTGAGAGAAGTTTTCTATAATGTTTTGTTCATGCATTCCAGCCTACTTTTTGTAGACTTCAAGACATCTATAAAAGAAAGGCCTTTTCAACACTGTTCCCCATTAATTCTACCCTTCATGCCTTTATTTATGCTATGTCCTTAGCCTAGAATAATTTGCTGTCATCCTCTCTCTTAAAATTCCCCAAGCCCACCCTAAATTCAAGGTCCCGTCAATGCCACTTCAACCAGGAAAACTTCATTGTGTTCCAGCTGGAAGAGATCTGTATTTCCTTTGATCTAGCATATCCTTTCCATACCTTACTAATTTACATTATGAATGTTGTCACACATATCTTCCCTAATAGGTCATAAGCAACTTAAAGCCAGGATTTAAGTTACGTTTACCTTCACATCTCCTTATTCCTGTCTAGGGACTAGGAGCATGACTTGAACATAGAGACACTATATAAGAGCAGGAATGAGATATTTATAAACTATGTTCCATGCATTAACCTTCCAAGATGCTTCTCTAAACATGTGTTCTATGTTCAAGTAAACGTCATAAAACCTGCATAATCTGTTCCCTTTTAGAATATTCATAACAAATATTAAAATTATTGAGAAGTCTAATGGTAAAGAAACTTATTTTACCCCATTCAACTCTGTAATGACCACAAAATCCTATTATTTTTTTCCTTCTTTTTCTTGTTTATAGCAGACACTGTTGATACCTCACCCATATCCCATCAGCCTTCCTAGAGATCAACTGTGGATACTTCCCTTATCAGCCATGGCTTCCTGTACCTCTCTACCTGAAGGTTACATCTGACAACCGGAACATGTTCTACTAACTCAGGAAGTCCCCAGAATTACTCCCTACAGTAACTCATAAGAGATAGGAGTTGGTAAATAGTTCCCCAACCCCCTCACTCCTCAGGACATGTGCCATTGCATTTTTCATCACACATCTCCAATAAAAGGTGCTCAATAATTATTTGTTGAAATGGCTGAATCTTATAAAGATCAATTAGCCTTTTAGAAGTGGATAAGAAGATAATCTGGAGGCAGAAATAATTAGGAATTTTAAATGAATATTTGTTCCTTCAAAGAGCCCCCTAGGAAAAATTCTGAAATATGCTGAGTTTTTCTTCCTCCTTTCTGTATCTTTCAACCCCGGTACTCAGTGCTCTCAGTTTCTTTGCTGCTTATGATGCCATGTTATTATTCTTCCAAGGCTAAACTGCCCCTTAAGCTTCTAGTAATATTCTATTTCACCAGTAAAACTGATCTTCTCTATATTCCTTTCTTCTAGCACCCTGATTTCTAATAGAGACAATGTCTCTTTTACCAAGAGTGTATGAGGAAATTAATGTGTTAGCTAACTAAAGTATGATTCTTCACAGATACTATTCCTGACATAAACTACTTATATATTATCCCTTATAATGGTGTCTGAACAAGTTAAACAGGTATTGTGATTATCCATAGGGGAAGATTTGGCAGCTAAGTTTGTCCGTGTACCTTAAAATCAAACCAATCCAGATATGACCAGAGATGGCTGTATCAATTGCATACTTCATAACTCTCTGATAACATTCACACAGACTACCAGCTGAACAGTACCTCCCTGAGTTGAGTAGTATACAACCTACATAACAGCACACAGTAGCTCTTCACCAAATAAGCAACTGTTCATTTTTCCTGTGTGTTAAGAGGCCCTACCCATACTTTTCTACTCCGATTCCTAATTTCTGGTTCACTTCTCCGATTCCTAATTTCTGGTTCACTTCAGTTGAACTAGAGATAAATAAATGTTTATAAATACTAAATATTTGGCCAACTTTCATTTTTTCCTAAAGGAAAATGAATCCAAAGAATTCTATATTTGACATTATGTAGATTTAAAAAAAAGTGTATACTGTTGACTCTTGAACACTACAGATTTGAATTTCTTTTCTCTAGCTTACTTTATTGTAGGAATCTATAATAATAAAAGGGTAATATGCTAATTAGACCAGGCGTCCTTCTGGACATCCTTCTGGATGAAGCCAGGGCCAAAGGGAAGCCTGGGTTCCAGGTACCTGCCAGTGGCCAGAGCGAAGCCCGGGTCCTGGGTGCCTGCCAGCAGCTGGAGGGAAGCCTGGGGCCCGGGTGTCAGAGGGAAGCCAGTGCTGGCAGCTGGGGGAAGGAAGACCTACTCTTGCATGAATTTCATGCATCAGGCCTCTAGTATATTATATAATACATATAACATACAAAATATATGTTAATTGACATTTGTTATTGGTAAGGTTTCAATCAACAGTAGGCTATTAGTTAAGTTTTGGGGGAGTCAAAAATTATAATCAGATTTTCAACTGTGCAGGGGCCAGCACTCCAAAACCCACTTTGTTAAAGAGTCAACTGTAACTTGCCAAACCTCAGGTGCTAATGGTACCATGTAGCTAAAAGATAGGTTCCCTATGCTTCCTTTGAATAAAATGCTTCTATATAATTTACTTTAGCCAAAATCCTCTCATTTATCTTTAAATGTATACAGTCTGCCAAGAAATTTTGACCTCTGAGATTTCTTCAAGACCTTCTTTGAACCTTAATGTCTTTCATTAGTATTTTCTAGGATAGCTACAACTATAGCATTTGAAAACCTATTAGTGAGAGTGTTGGCAGTGCACTTGGCCTTTAAGAAGAACTTAATATTCAGGCTGATGAATATAAATTTAGGAGCTCAATCCTCATTCCTTCCTTACACAGGGTCTGAAACCTCTCACCACTCTAGCAGTGCCCAGCCCATATTTAAGTAGGCAAAAACTCCAACAGAAAATCTTCCTTCTCCTATTTCTCTCCCACCTAGATTTAATTCTCTGCAGTCTAGCTGAGTTACAAATGAAAGTTTTAAATTCTAGGCACTGAAAAGTATTTGGACTACAGCATGCTCTTTTCTAATGCATTTCAGCCAAGGAATCCCATTTAATTCCAAGTCAGTGAAATAAAAAGCTACATTGATTAAAACTCTTGAGATTCAGATCAACTTTTAAGGAGGCACTGAATCTTTTTAACATCTGCTTCCTTCCCAGCAAAGGTACTACATCTTTAAATAATTTGTAAGTGTGTTAGAGCTGCCACACCGTTATTGAGAGCTCTCCTTCGGTAAATAGGGGCCGAGGGCTTCATATTTCAGACAGCTGTCATCCATTAAATATTTTAATATTGAGGGGAATTAACTTTCATATCAATAGCAAGGATGAAAAAAATGATCTTTGTAGCCAGGACAGACGATGTCACTGCATAACTTGTCATTTTCTAATTCAGCTGCTTCCATTTGATTTAGAATTAGAACTAGACCTCGGAAACCCAAGCGGCATCCTCACACAAAAGCTGTTTCAAATTATGTGCAGCAAGTTTTTAAGCACATTAGCAACTAGAACAAGCTGTCCTCATGCTAACTGGCCTTGCTTTGTTCTTGATGGTGGAAAATCTCGCTTTAACTGCCCTCTAATTTGTTGCAGAACGCTACTGCACCAGCAGCTGCCTTGGCACAGGATTAAACACACAAGAAAACATTATTTTTCCACACAAATTATTAACAGTGCCAAAAGCCACAAATTCCTTTTTTTGGGGGGAGAAAAAGGCTTTTCTTCTCCTCTTCTCCTTTCTTTTCTCTCTCCCATAAAACAACCTGCAATGAATTACACCTCAGTGGGGTCTTTTGAGATACCCACACACACACACTTTCAGTGTAAACATACAGAGAGGATATTTCATTCTGTTTTTGATAAAACACAAAAGATTCAAAAATGGGGCAGAGGGAAACTTTCCACTGCACATATAATAAATATGTCAATGAATGAGGACTCCTGAGGGGCATATACATGGGGCTGTTGGGAAACCTAGTTGCTTAGCACCACATATGCTTGTTCAAGAACTACAGGAGGAAATACATAAAGTCAGCCTCCTCTATTGTAATCTTAGTCTGATTACAGCTATTTCTGTGTGGCAGTGAAACATCTTGCCAAAGGAAGAATTGGCTTGATTGCTGCTTCAGGGCAAATTTATTAATGATGTCTGCAAATAATTGTTGAGAAGACAGTTGTGCCCGCCCCCACTGTCGCCCTCATTCCCTGGGCCAGCCACAGCTGATGTTTGATTTAATTACATTTGTTAGGAAATAGCATGAGGACCTCTAATGTCAATCCATACCTGTGTCCTGGCTCTGAGGAAGGCTTAAAAACAATATTTATTTTTAAAGGAAGGAAAGAAAATAAAATGGCTGTTAACCCTTATTTCGTACAAAACCATGGCCTCATTCACTGTGAGAGGTAAGAACAATTTAGGGGCTTAGGTATCACAGATGTCTCTCCAGTAGACTCCTGCCATCTTCTCATCAACCCTTTTGACTGGGGCAGTCTGACATCTGCCTAGCAATAATGAACTCCATCAGATGACCTCAGTGCCACCTGGAAAAGAGGCTTTCACTGGAGTAGACAGCAAAGACTGTCTGGGAGGGAAGTGAGGTTGACCATTTGGCTATCAAGAGGAACTTACATACAGTTTACTTCCTCGTTGATTTCCAGTTCCTATTGTTCTGGAAAAAGGCTGGCCCTGTAATACTCCTGCACAAAGTTTTCTTCCTCTCACTGTGAAAACTCTAGGACAAAGTGCTGTGGTGATGTAGTGATGGTAAGTTCTACCACACACTTTTACTCTTCAAGGTTAAGGAACTGAACGATAGATATCCATCCCAAAACTCTCAGTGAGACCTGGCCACAAGGAAAATTTCCTGACCCTGGTTTAAAGCGACTTTCTGGCCTTCACTTATTCCCAGCTGTGCCTTTCTCTTTAATTGGACTGTCTTTTTGCATTCTTAATGTTCACTCTCTCGATCAGTTATGTCGACTCTCAAAAAATGGTCAGATGCAATGATTTGAAAAAGGCATGCATTCAAAGCTGCTTTTATTAAAAATTTCATTAAGGGATTTGCAACCTTCTCCTTTGCTTTCTGTTCCAGCTTCTCTCTGAGCTGCAAATCAGAACAGTCCACCCAGAGGCATTCACTGAAAATTCATCACACATCACCAGTTATTAAGCACACGACTCTCTGGGATTCAGGAAATAAACAGCCAAGAATTCTGAGTCACTTGTTTGTACCTTAAATTCACATGGGTCAAGCCAAATATCTGAGATTTAGAACCAAATCAAAGTCTGCTAAATGCAAATGACATAATCAAAGAATCTTAATCTATGTTTTACACAAATGCATTATAATCGGGTTCTATTTTCTAACTTTTCAATCAACCATATGGTCCATCTACAAAAGGAAAAATTGGAATTTTTCCAATTAATAAATGACTGTTTCCATTCTATCCAGGGGTTTATGTTGCTTCTGAGTTATTTCTAATACATGTACTAAATGTCAATCCTATCTGGGCATTATTTGAATATATGCTCATGGAAGACATTATTAACTGTGTTTTCCTTACATATTTTTTAGCTGTTCTGTATACAAACTAAGAAATGAGACATAATGTAAAGTACTTGTGCTAATGCAAAGACAAGTTTAAATTCCTATTGGCTTTCACTGCCCCTATCTATGTCTCTTCCCCTACTGCCCCTTGTATGCAATACATAGCAGATGATGACCCAACACCACAGTGCCAGGCATTTCTCTCCCTCAAACATCATTTTACCTCATGATTCTCAGTACTAGGCTATAGAACCATAGATCTCAGAGTGTGGACACTAAATTGGCAACATTAGCATCACCTAGGAATTTGTTAGATATGCAAATTCTCAGGTGCCAACCTAGACCTGCTGAATCAGAAATCTGTGGAGCTTAGCAATCTGTGTCTTAAGAAGCCCTCAGAGGATTCTCCTGTCTGAGAACCACTGCTCTAAGCAACGTGCCCTCTAACCTACCTCACTGGAAAAGTTGGATAATTTCACACTTTCCCACAACATGCCTTGCCTTCTGCTGGCCTCTGATTTCCGAGAGCTCCCCTTTGAGGCTCCCCACTCAGGCCAGTCCTCTAAAAGTTGAACCCCATACTCCAAAAAGATCCTTTTCTCTGTGCTCTCTATCAGAATCCCTATCTCCATAGTAACCATTTCTGGCCCAAGGGAGAAATTACATAGCCCAAAGAAATGTCTAATGGTGGAATTATGATCCTTGCAGCAAGCATATGGGGAAGAGAAAATTGTATAAGATAGTCTTCAATACTTTTCAAATAACGTCATATAAATAATCACTAAATATAGCTATCAGGGAGGCTTCAGAGATTGTGACAGATCTAGGTTTACTAACTTTGATAGCAGGCCACTTACTTAAACTCTTTGAACAGCTTCCTCATTGACAACACAGAACTCAAAAGATCTTCCCTATGGAGTATTTGTGAGAATTAGTGATACTTTCCCAAAAAACACCTAGACTTGTACC
This sequence comes from Cnephaeus nilssonii, assembly GCF_951640355.1. Taxonomy (NCBI): domain Eukaryota; kingdom Metazoa; phylum Chordata; class Mammalia; order Chiroptera; family Vespertilionidae; genus Cnephaeus; species Cnephaeus nilssonii. The sequence continues at coordinate 34,586,860 of NC_137085.1, forward strand.
TAACACAGAGCAGATGCTCAGTAAGTAGAAAATGTATGAGTATAATGCGAAGAGGGTGACTTTGGAGTTAAGGTGACATAAGCTCCAGTCCCAGACCTATTGTAACTCCAGGGAAATTACACTGCCTCTCTGAACCAGTTTCCTTCTCTGTTAAGTGGAAATACTATTTCCAACATACTATCTATTGTGCAAAGATGTCTTGAGGCTTTTATTAGACAATCCTATATAAATTGTGTGACACACACAAAAAAATGATCATCTTCTTTTCTCCTGTCTATGGGTATAGGATGGGAGGGAAATGAAAAAGGGTAAGAACCGCATAGCTGAAACAACACTGGCCTGCATTTATGACCTCGGTGTCTTTTTCTAGCTGTGCAGCCTTTGATAAGTTATGTAATTATTCTGAGTCTCAGCTTCCATATTGATTGAAGGTGAACAACTATTCCTACCTTTCAAAGTTGCTATAAGATTTAAATGCAGTGAGCAAAAAGCTTAACATAGCAATTGCCTGAGAGCAGGATCTCCCTATAAGCAGTTTTTTCAAAAAATATAAATTTTTATTGATTTCGGAGAGGAAGGGAGAGGGAGAGACAGAAACATCAATGATGAGAGAGAATCATTGATCATCTGCCTCCTGCACACCCCCTATTGAAGATCGAGCCCACAACCTGTACATGTGCCCTGACTAGGAATTGAACCGGGAATCAAACCATGACCTCCTCATTCATAGGTTGATGCTCAACCACTGAGTCACAACTGACAGGCCCTAAAAGTAGTTTTTGTTACTATTACTCATTGTTATTTTCATTATTAGTGCCAATGTTATTAAATGATGGCTATTTCTTGATGGACCTGTTCAATCAAAACTTAGAGGTGGATAACTAGGTAGACAGTTCTAAACTCTTATTTGCCTTCTACTAGGTTTTCAACAGAGAATACAATTTTTGTTGTTTTTATAAAGTGCACATATGAGTTTTACTATCTTTTCCTTTTTTTAAAAAAAAAAAAGGGTCTAGTTCCATAAGATGTCAGAATCCTCATTATCTATATATATAAAAGGCTAAGTGACTGTCTGACTGGCCGACCGGCTGGTAGGTCTGACACGCACTGACCACTAGGGGGCAGACGCTCAACGCAGGAGCTGCCAAAATATGGTGACTTGGCAGCAGCGGTTTTCAGGTGGTGCACTCTGGAACCAGAGAGGAGGGAGCCCGATTCCACGCGGGGGGCCGCACGATTCCACCAGGCTGTAGGACCCCACCTGCCAGAGGGACCCTGCTCACTCCATAGACGCCCTTTGAGCCTGCAGCTGGCCTGGGAGGGAGCAAGGGAGGTTGGCTCCAGGGCATGTCCAGCCTGTCTCGCCCAGTCCCGCCCTGCTGGCCACCTTCTAACTAATTTCCTTTCAATGTGCACGAATCCATGCACCGGGTCACTAATAAATTAATGATTTTCCATTTCAGGTTTACAGAGTAGTCTTGTGGATTTGTTTATTGCAAGTTGGAGAAACAGATTCAACAACATAAAGACCAGACTCTGACACATTTTCCAAAATAATGGTACCTTATTGGTATGAACTCTTGGAACACAGTCAGTCAGCTTTCCCCAAAGAGACAGATTTATTTATTTATTTATTTATTTATTTATTTATTTATTTATTTTATAACTGAAAGTTTGTACCTTTTGACCACCTTCATCCATTTCACCCACACCCTAACTTTTCTTTAAAGCTCATAATTTGCAGCAGCCTTCTCAAAGAACTTCCTCTTATCCTTCATGACACATAGAGGAACTGAAGGTCAGAGAAGTTAAGCCACATGCTTCTCTTTGTACCCACAAGCTCTGGGGCAACTAACTAAGTTACTCCCTTTGGTCCTTCTGTATTTTAGAAATAAACCTTTGTTTAAAAAGGGGGATGGGGAGGCTTATGAGCCCCAAAATATAGCCCTACCTCATAACACCTCCAATCTACCCACCCCAAGTGCACAAAATAACTCAATCCAACAAATATTTATTGAGTACCTACTATGTACCAGGCACTGCTAGAGGCACTAGTTATAACAAGATGTAAACCTGAAATCTCATACTTGCCAGTCATTTTGTCCACACCCAGATTATACTGGGGTTTGTCATCTGACACTGCCAAGTCTTTGTTAACTTGCCACAAGTCATGAATAATCCTCAGGAACTAGCTCTTTATTGTTATTGTAGTTACCAGACGACATGCCGATGTTAGTATTTTTGTCCATGCAATTCGTATATTCCTAAGACATTAAGTGTGACTCTGATCCCCCCTAAGGAATAGTTTCTTTCTCCTAGGACCCAGAATCAGACTTTGAGTTTGTGTTACCAGGCTCCAGTCTCTAACCAGGATATTTAATTCTGCTGCCATATCCTCATTCAGTCAGTGTGCAGGCATTTTCCCATCAACTCACTCATTCTAGTCTTGGTTCCCAGACTCCATGTCTCCAGTTGCCATGGGAGGTTGATAATGATTCAAGAATTAAAGTCTGAAACAAGGGCAGTCCCAGAGACTGTTCTTCTCAAGTAGAATTTAAGTTGATGTCTACAACTGTTGTCTTCAGGGATCAGGCAGATAATGTAAATACAAAAAGTCAACTATGCATTACACAGTAGGGAGAGATGAGGTCTGAGATAAATTTTTTAAAAAGCATGCCAATTTCAATTTAAAAAGGCAAAACTGAGCAGGCTGCCAAATTACAGCCTCTGCAGCTCTTCAAGGACAGGACAGAAGTTTCTCAGGCTTTGTAGTCCACACTTCCTCACACTACCTGTACTTAGTAGGCGCTTAAATCAATGAATGAGTGAAAGAACCAAGAAGTGAATGAACAAATAAAACAAAATGGGAGAGCTGAAACAGGTATTTTAGATTGTACTCTCACAATATGGGAAGTGTTAAAACAGGGGAGTTCATTCATTTCGGCTTTCTTTGATCCCGAAACAATGTCTCTGTGACCTTTTCAAACTTAAAATAACCCCAAATCAGTTTGTATAAAGGCTTTTTTTAAATTAGGACTTCATTATAGATAAATACATAGGCAATCAAAGAATAGATGCTAGGTATTAATATAATACCTTCCTTTAAAACAACTAGAGTGCTGTAAAATACATTTTAAAATCCAATATCAACTTTTCTAATGTAACAATAGCCACATGAGGCGAATAGAGGAGAAAATAAATGAATGTAGGACAGGAAATTAATAAGCAACCTAAGTGTCATGGGCTCACTTTATGGATAAAGTTGTTTCAGACAAGTTGTGTTCAGGCATCAAAGTTGATACCTGCAGTCTTCTCCAACAGTGGGCAGAGAGGAAGAAGATGAGGATGGGGTTTGAGCAGCAGGAGAGAACAGAGGGGTAAGCATCTCAGGACCATCAAAGTCCCCCTTGCACGGTTGCTGCACTGCTCTTCTGATCAAGATCCAGGAAGGAAGGAAGGCATTATTTTGTATTCCGAGAGGCCCTGTGAATTCAGTGCCTGAAGGCACGTGACCTCAGGGCCTTCTCCCAGTTCTATAGGGACAGGACAAACTATCCACAAGCACTGCCAGAATCCAGTGTTCTCACGAGCCTGTCCTGTCCCTCAGCTGCACTCACCCTTTCTCTTCTTGCTCTGTCCGTCCAGTCTCTCTGCCTGCCTGCCGCCCCCTGCTCCTGGGCTCCACGGGACCCATGTGACCAGCTCCTGAACAGTTGCTGTTCTCCCCAGTTTACTAGACATTACCATGATGAAGGCACTGAGCTCCTAGTAACTTGTCAATGGTGGTATTCCAGGACTGTATTGGTTTCCTGTGATTGATGAAAAACAAACAAACAAACAAACAAACCTACCACAAACTTGGTAGTCTAAAATGCCAGAAATGTATTCTCTTACAATTCTGGAGGCCTAAATTCAGTAACACAGACCAAAATCAAGATGTTGGTAGGGCCACGCTCCCTTCAGAGTCTCTAGGGGAAAATCCATTCCTTGCCTACTGGACATAAACCTGCCACCTCTTTCCCTCCAAAGAGTTAGCACACAAGTCGGGCCAGATGGAGCCACCTCTCTCACAAGAAAGTCGACTCCTCTCAGCTTTTCTAGAGATGAAAACAGTGGCTTCTCTACCTTCTGTCCTGAGAAAGCCCTCTCGGGGAGACCCATACTGTGCTCATGTTTGTTCAGGTGGCTTGATGTTCGCCACAAGACATTCTTTCCCAAGCAGCCTGCAAAAGACAACCTCCTGCTTCTGTAAAATATGTGGATTGAGTTTCTCTGAGTGAAAAGACATAACACATTCAACCCACCTAGAGGAACTCGAAGCCTTCCACTGAGGGAAAGTGTTACCGAACCAGCCAAAGGATGCCACCCAAGCGTGACCAGGAAAGTGGCTTCCCACTTGGATCCAAATATGATTTGGGCTCTTTGGGGGGTAGATTTATGTTTCCTTCAACTACAGCACTTGGGACAGAAGGCATTTCTTTTGCCAAGAAACAGGGAACACGCTCTGTACCCTTTATCAGTTCTCGTAAGAGTTTCCCCATTCTCATGCTGTGCTGAGAAAGCAAATAAAAATTATCCATGGCTTTGTAAATAGCTGTTGCTTTGAGGAAATGTTTTCTGACCAGCACAAAAATCTCAGACTGGCTAAAACAGAGGAAAATTAAAGTGATACGTTTCTCTAATCCTAAGATTTATAAGAAAACAATGAGTCATCCATGCTGTAGAAATTGTTAAATTTGTTCAAAATCCAAAAATAGCCTTAGAAAAGCCTAAGACCCTTTATAGATGTGCTGGGACCCATACTTCAAAGAGTTTGCTAATGAACATCCCAAATCCTTTAAGTAACAGGATGGAGTGTTATTTATATAGAGAATACCTTTTGGGGGGCTTAGGGGAGCTTATTTCTGGCCAAAACTATGTTGGACAGTGAACCCAGGAAACTATAAATGAGGCTGAGCATGGTTGTAGTTAGCTGTCTGCTACAGAAGTCCCATCATCAAAAGAATAAACACTGTAACTTTCAAACTGAGGCAACAACTGTTCTTTTTGCTGGTTCCACTCTTATTTCTGCATCATGACCTTCAAAACGAGTAATCAAAAAGCCCAGAAGCCCTAACCAGTTTGGCTCAGTGGATAGAGCATCGGCCTTCGGACTGAAAGGTCCCAGGTTCGATTCTGGTCAAGGGGGCATGTACCTTGGCTGCGGGCACGTCCCCAGTGGGGGGCGTGCAGGAGGCAGCTGATCGATGTTTCTAACTCTCTCTCCCTCTCCCTTCCTCTCTGTAAAAAATTAATAAAATATTTTTTTTAAAATAAAAAATAATAAAAAAATTTTAAAAAGCCCAGAAATGCTTGTTGTTAGGCCACTTGAGGAGTTATTGGATGTGGTGGGGGTGGGGGGAAGATCCTGATTTTCAAGAATTGACTAGCACTTGAAACTTTTCCTTTGCTTGTGGGCTTTGACAAGATCGGGGCTCTGTTTTTCTGGCTGATGGCTTTAATTTTGACCTCAGCTAAATAAACCTCTCTCAAATACTGTCTTTATTGTTTTCAGAGCACACACTTTTCTTATATTTGAAAAATGTGTGCATGTGTGCATATGTATGTATTTTAGTTCAGTTATTTTTCTTTGGGATACTGAGCTAAGGAGAGACGATCATGGACTTCAGGAAAAGTTTGTGACATTCTTTGTCTCTAAATATCCTGAAATTCAACAATTTGCTATTTATGTTCTACCAGAATAGAACACTTTGTAGCACTCTGCACGCATCACACTATATCCTCCTTATGATCTCATCTTCCCCAAACTGAATCTCCTTACCATTTAAAAAAATGAAATAAATAATTCATGACTCAGCTTAGATAATAAATCTTCTAGAAAGACTTTCCTAATCCCAGGTCCCATTCACTGACACAGGCTGGGTCCAATGCCTTTCCTCTGTGCTACCATGAAAATCTCCACACCATCCTAAACACCAAATTAACTGTGCTGTGTTGTAATTGCATGTTGACTTGTTTGGCTTCCCCATTAAAGAGCATCATCTCCTCAGTGCCTCGCAGAGTTGGTAATAAATGCTTCTTAAACTACACAATAACTGAAGTATGTTTTCCTTTTCCATTCTTAAGACATTATGGACCCTAAAACTTAAGGATGACTTATCTTCATCAGTAACACATCTTTGCAGTCCACTTTGTAAAAAGAGTGGCTCTTTTTCTAGACTAGTCCAGAGCTATGGGGGAAAAATATATTTGAACTTCAGTATAGACAGGGCTACTCCCATAGCTAAAATGGCCTGAATGCTGGTTTCCACACATTGCCTCTGGTACTTCTGAAAGAAACATAGTTCCTAAAGTGATTGAAGGGATTTGGGGTTTCACCCAACCATGATGCAGGCTGCCTCTGCTGGACCATTGAATCTCCGCCCAGTCTCCAGAATAAAGCAAGATTAAAGGAAAACCAACCTTCACAATTGCTTCCCCAACAGATTCTGCAGTCCACATGGGATTACACACAAGATGATCGAGTTGCCATAACTTTAACCAATGGCCCTGAACTATCCCCACCCCTGAGCTGATGAGCAGAAGTCAAGAATCCAAATCCCTTTTCTCCTAAGGACTAATCCTTTTCAATGAGATGTTCACAGACCTATGTTATTAATATAGATTTAAAGAAAAGTGAAAAAAAGAAACAACCACATTCTCAGGGAATTCAAGATTGCATGACTAAAATAGAAACTTGAGACTTTCACGCTTAAATGTTCATAACGGAAGATCCTGCCGGGTTTAGAATGTGTGCACACCGCTTATTCCAATGGGCATCTCAGATAGAGGAGATCATCTGGCTCTATATTTAATAAAATGATCTTTCAGGGCACTAAAGATAAGACATGAGAAGCTATCGCTGAGCTTTCGAAAGCCTACAATGGCCTGATTTTAAATCAAATGGAAAATTTCATTTCAGATCAAATCGGTAAATATCTAGATATCAGCCAGAAAAAAAAAAAAGGAGCACAATTCAAACATATGAGCAGAGGTAATTAATAATGAAGTTGAGATCCAAAAGTTAACACTGAAAAGTCATTTGCCTGTACCTATGGCCTCCAGTCCAGCTACCTTGACCCCACGCCTAGGTGAATGTGTGCACCACTGGTCCCAGGCATGAGTGACAGACCTCTGGGTGACAGGGCTCTGAGTTATTAAAAGAGCTCAAAGAATCAATACGTTATGAACAGCCAATGTTGGCTGGGGTGCCTAAACAGTATGTCTCACAGAAACACAAAACATTACTTTTTAAACTTGGATACTGATTTCAAAGTGGTAAGCTGATTTCATAGTAGTTTTTCTTCCTCAAGTGGTTTCTCAAACAACATATAGTAAAGGCAATATCATACTCAGGGTTGTGGGAAGGGAACAAAGTTAACTTTTTGTAAAAGAATAACAACCATACATGTGAATATTTTTTACATTAAACTGTTGGAAATTACCGTTCTACACATTTTTATCAACAATCCAGAAAACATTTTTCATCTGTGTGTTCAGTTTATTCCAGGGCTTTTTAATCCTCATAGGCAGGAAGGTCTTCAAAAATTATAATCTAAATCCTTCCTGCTACAATTTTACCTGAGCTTAATTTATTGTTTCTTTCTGAAGTTTTGGGATGATTCTATAGCTATTTGTCTAGCCAATGACTATTAACCTCTCAAGGTCTTTCCTTGAGGTTAAACAACTCAAATCTTCCCATATCGAGCTGTATCTTAACATTTACATTTTTATTCTCTAGAACAGCACTGTCCAGTGGAACTTTCTGCAGTGATTGAAATGTTCTATATCTGTGTTGTAAAAGCTGGCCAGTGAGACTGAGGAACTGAGTTTTTATTTTAATTAATTTACATCCAAATTTAAATAGACACATATGGCCAGTGGCTAGCATACTAGATGATGCAGCTCTGGACAGCATTCATTTCCTAATCATTTTATTTAATTAACACATATCTCAAATGCAGAAAATAGCCCAATAAAGATCTACTTGATTACAAAATCTGGATTATTTGATTTTACACATAACATCACGGTGCCAATAAGGGCAATGACATGGTTGCATATTAGCTTTATAAGCAAAAACAAATAAAATATAAGCATTACCCTAACCTAATATAAAAGGCCTGGATAAGTAAGTGCAGCTTTGGAAAAAGTTATCTATGTTCTTGGAAAGTAATATATCCAAAGATCTCAGAAATTTACCTTTCAAGACAAAGACCTGTTTACTCCATAAACTGTACCTTAAGTGTCTTGATTTGGTAACAATCGGCTTTGTTGTCCTGCATCAGTATGTCATGTTTGATGCTAAGCTCATTTTACTTACATATTTACTCAAAAACAGTAAAGAATTTATCTTCTTGACATTTGGGATTCTTTTTCATTCTTCAAGTGAATTAGTCTGAATGGATCCCCACTGAGTTGCCCAAAGACTGACCACTGTGGAGTTTCATTCAACTAATAAATACTCTTACATTGACACTGAATCACTACAAACCTCATTGCCAACTAGGTATGAATCCAGTCAGCAGTAATCTAATTTAAACTGTGTTTTTCCAGGAATGCCGACACAGGACACAATCTGTCCTTTAATTTGTATTTTACAAAATTTTCCTAGCACTATTCCTGGTGCTGGAAAGACACTATAGGATGATGTAAGACCCAGTCCCCAATCTAAAATAGCTTAAACATATAACATTTCACACTAATAATCAGGGAGTTAAGAGGTTCTCTTTTATTTGTCTCTTTTCCATTGTCCAATTATGCTATATTCCTTCTATTTATACTGATGTATCTGTGAAATATCTGGATTGATGAGCTAAGTTTGATTGTATTATAAAACCTGGACTTCTTAGTATTTCTCATCCCCTAAAAATCTGCTATGATGTAATATCTGTACATTATTTTCAGCCCCCTAAAGACATCATTATTTTCCTATATTAAATAAACTTTATCTTGAAACACTTAAGAGTACCTCCTGTAGACCTAGCCAGTGGATAGAGCGTCATCCCTAGGACTGAGGGTCCTCGGTTCAATTCTGGTCAAGGGCACATACCTTGGTTGCAGTCTTGATCCCCAACCCTGGTCGGGGCACGTGTGGGAGGCAACCAATTGATGTGTCTCTCTCACATTGATGTTTTTCTATCACTCTGTGTCTCTCCCCCTCCAACTCTCTCTAAAAAAAAAAAGTAATGGAGCCCGGCTGGTGTGGCTCAGTGGTTGAGCATTAACCTATGAATTAGGAGGTCACAGTTTGATTCCCGGTCAGGGCACATGCCTGGGTTGCAGGCTCAATTTCCAGTGTGGGGCATGCAAGAGGCAGCCAATCAATGATTCTCTCTCATCATTGATGTTTCAATCTCTCTCTCCCTCTCCCTTCCTCTCTGAAATCAATAAAAATATTTTTTAAATAAATAAATAAATTTTTAAAAGTCAATGGGAAAATATCCTCAGGTGAGGATTAACAACAACCAAAAAGTACCTCCTTTAGGGATTGAGCAAAAAGAAGAAAGAAAAGAAAGAAAGAAAACTCATTAATATGGACAACAGTGTGCTGAAGGCAGTGGCGGCGGGGGGGAGGAGGAAGGGTGGAGGTGGAAGTGGAAGAGAGCATAGAGGGGAAAAATAGTGATGGAAAAATAAAATAATATGTATACATATATTTCTACATGTATTTTTATTGATTTCAGAGAGGAAGGGAGAGGGAGAAAGAGATAGATCGGCTGCCGCCTGCACACCCCACACTGGAGATTGAGCCCACAACATAGGCATATGCCCTGACCAGAAATCAAACTGTGACCTCCTAGTTCATAGGTCGATGCTCAACCACTGAGCCATGCTGGCCAGCCTACATATATTTTTTTAAAGGGTACTTCCTTAATTAACTTTATGTAAGAAATGGAACACTATGGCTTAGAGTTCAAACTTCCATTGGTATTCTCTAAACTTTCTTCTCAACTTTTTGGGTGTTGTTTTTTTTTTTTGTAATCAACAAAACAATTCTTATTTGATGCAATACCAGTAAAATTTTATTGCATCAAGTAAGAATTCTAAAATATTATATTTTTCAGACATAAATTTTATAGAGCAATAATAACTAACACTTGCCCAGCACTTTATAGTTCTCAAGCTCTCACTTGGACTTCATATAACCCCAAATGCTCTCATTGTCAATTTGCACATTAAAAAAAAACACACAGTTTAGCAGTGAAGTAGCATCTCCAAGAGAACACCTGTAAATTATGATCTAGAGCAGGGGTGGGGAATTTCCAGTCCATGGGCCATATAAGGCCCATGAAATCATTTGTTCTGGCCCTGCTAAGTTATTATGGCTGAGTTAACTAAATGTTTAACTAAATATAGCAGGCTAATTTTTAAGTTGATAATTTTATATGGCCCACAAATGATGTTATAAATATCCAAATGGCCCTTGGGGAAAAAAAAGTTCCCCACCGCTGATCTAGAGCAATACTTTCTATAATGTATCTGCTAATGGAGGGGAGAGGCCAGTTGCAAATCTCAAGAAAATTCTTTTTCTTGGAATATTGCAAGAAATTAACCCCCACTAGCACCTGGGGGAATAGGCTGGTGGTTCCCTGGGGAGTGCAAAGTTTCAGCTTCCTGGTGAAGCTGCCCAAATGACATGCTATAATGTCTGGCCTCCCTTTGTTCCTTTCCTATTATTAATAACTAGCTAATTACAATGGTATCCTATCCAGTGGATCTTTGCTTGCCATAAAATAGGAAACAATTAATACCACATATTCTTTTATAAACTCAAAAATTGCACCTTACCATATGTAAAGATCTGATAAGTCCTGCCCTTTAAAAAACAAATCTGTTTAACTTTTTAACCTAAGCATTTCCCAAACTTATTTAGCCATGGAATTTTTTTACTTTTTTAAAATACCAATTATTGTTCTACCAAATACCTTTTAAAAAATATTGGACTAGGAAAATATACTTAAAATATCAAAAATGATAGAAACTTAGGTGACAATACAATTTCTCAACTCCCACATATTTGGAATGGAACTCCCCATGTAACCCTACTCTGTAAATATTCTCCTAAATGCCCTCTAAATAGCCTCAGTTACTGTGTCTGTGTTGTACTTGTGATGGGAAATAAGGCAAAAACTGTGGTTCCATTACTGCTTACCAAGAAACATTACAAAGGGGTTTGTTTCTAAATGAGAAGACCAAGAAGCTAAAATGGAGTGGTAATTATGTAGGTAGTGTCTCCTATCTGGAATGCTGGTCTGGCAGAGCCTCTCCACAAGACTGCATTCCCAGCATTCCAGGTGTTCTTTCCAGGCTGAACTTCTCTGGTGTCCCTACAGGGTCTCAACAGACATGCCCTCACTTCCTCTAGGCCCTTAGGCCAAATACTTTCCTTGCTCTTTGATTAACTTCCTAAATTTGTCTAATTAGTGTAGCTGCCATAAAAGATAGCAAACTCAAACTATCTAAAGTCCTTAGATGATTGCAAGATGTGCCACTTCCTAAGTCAGCAATATGAAAAAACAAAAACAAAAAACTATGAGAGCACCAACAAATAGCACATCCTTTTAAGATAAGCTGTTTAAGAAAAGCAAGGTGCAGGGAGCTGGGGTCGTCTAGAAGCTGACCCAGAATGCTTGTGTTCAAGGACAGGCATATCTTAAAGGGAGTGACCATGACTACCCATAAGAGAAGCACTCTAGTTTGGCCCACCCACTGCATCTCAACTTCAACCTTTCTTCCTTCATGAGTAGAATTGCATCACAGGGAAAATAAAACCTTTGAATCTTCCAGAAATAGTTCGTCAGGCCTGTCTCTGCCATCAGCAAGAGACTACCCAAACCTGGCTTTCAGTGTGCAGTTCTAGCACCTTAGCTTGGTTGGGCATGTCTTTGCCCTGCTGCCCTCTCTTCCTAACAGACCCATCCTATCCTGGCCCTGAGTTCCCTGCCCTTTCGGAACTTTATTCATTCTTTGAGGGCTGGCTCAGTTCCCCTTCAGAATTAGTCTTTCCCTCCTCCCTGCCCTGTCTCCAAAAGCTTCATTCTTCTCTGGAGAGCAGCATAAAGGGCTGGGACAGTTGGGTGGTGGCCCAAAGCAACAACCTATAAAAGTGATTAATGTAAATTGACCTAGTAAATCAAAGCTGATGATACACTTTAACAGAAAAGGAAAAACCCCAGCTGCTAATAACCCTGCCTCTGCTAAGTAAATATTTGAAAATATTTTTAAAATTTGGTTTAAAAGACATAACATTAATATATTTCCAAGAATCTTCAACTTTTATGGTCTGGACCTGTTTTTGTTACAGCCCAACCACAACAGAGTTAGTTGCATATCTGCCTGTGTCATTTTTATATGTGCATTCCCCAGAAGTTAACACAGTGCGTCACATGTGTTAGGTGTTCAGTGTGTTAGATTGAATCAATTGGTAGTCTTTCTTACTCACAACTGTAGGATACAGTCTAACAGAAATTAGAAAAGAAGGCTGGAAATTTCCTCGACTATATCAAGCTATTTAATTACCTTAATTCCTCCTTCCCTTGAAGGTTTGAAAAAGCAAAAAGCTTTTATCAAGTATTATCAAAATTGAGAGCGATAAACCAGTCCCCTCTGTAAGGATAACTGGTGCCTGCCTAAGAGACACTGCTATGTGGGGAGAGGAAGTGGAGAGATATTATTTAAAAGAGCTGGTGAAATGCACAGCTTTTCTATTCCTCCCAAGTTGAATATTGACTAAATGGTCTCTTTATTTGTTTTATAATTTTCTACACCATTACACACACTCACACTCAATGCCAAATATAATTTCATTTATCCACTTTTGAGATTTTCCACCAGACTCTTTACCTCCATTAGCACAGAGAAACTAAAGGTGAATAGCCAAGAGAGCAACTTGGCCTAGAAATAATTTCATCCATTTGGGTCTTTCCTCCACCTTTCTGATTCTGTTGCCACCTCACCATACCATATTCATATATGTGTGAGTATGCACATACACACATACACACAGACACACACCAAATGTAACCATGACATAAAATAAATTTGTAATGAATTTATTCACACAGAAAATGCATTCCCATTGCTCAGGTTTCATATGATATGTTCTTTGGACTTAGCCAGACCTAAATTCTGTTCCAGCCCCACCATTTAGTAATCACATGTGTGACCTTTGACAAGTTACATAACCTCTCAGGGACTCGGTGTTTCTTATGTAAAATGGAGTTGATGCTCATGTGTCCTTCCTGGAGGGTTAAGTTGAATGATATATAGGTAGATATAGAAATACCTACCAGAGTTGCAAACACCTGGTGAATACTCATTATTAATGTTGATTAAATTTTCTTCTGAGAAGTTGGGCTACACCCTGAAGAATTGCTAAAAGAAACCATTGTAAATATGAAGTTGCTTGTGTGAGCTCAATGAAACCCCATCATATTCCCAAGGTCCCTCTATCCTATGCTGGACCTTAGTGAGAATTATGACCACACTACTCCAATCCCTTGGCCTTTTAACTGACCCCTTCCCCACTGCACGTAGCCCTGCAGGCCAACATCTTGTGGTTGGAGCAGGATTGGATTTCGCCTCCAAGTCAACCCTTTGTCCAGGCCCTTTGTGCAATGCTCAAGTTGCATTATCATACAAGGGATCCCTGAGTGTTCTGTGCTCCAATTCAGAGTCTTCCCAAGCCTTTGTCATCACCTTATGTCCACTGAACAGTAAGGATGGTTCTTCAAATCCTATTTCCAAGACAGAATTGTATAGACATCACTGTTATCATTAACAAAAAAAAAAAAAAAAAACTCAGGAAAATATTTCCTTCACTTTGGCACAAAACTGGAAAAGAACTGGACCTTATGGCATTTCTAAAACTGGAAGTTTGAGCACTGGCATAGGAATCCTGCTCTCTGACTTAACAGTCTCCCAGAAAAACTGTGGCAAGGACTCCTGAGGGTCTAGAACTCAGAATTGGATTTGTGGGTTAGGGTGGATGGTGCATGCCCAGACCACGTGGTGCCACACTAAGTCAGAACCCAGAGTGTAAACAGCACCAACTGCAAATAAGAAACACTTGCTTTCTGCCCAGTTCTGCCTCTGCACATACTTTGAGCTGATCCTGTGCCACACACTTAGCTTCTCTGGGCCACAATTTCCTCATCTACATAATTGAGTTAATATCTGCCCTATTTCTTAACTCCCTGCCAAAAAAAAAAAAATTCTGAGATTCAAATTAGAAGGCATGTGTAAACTTTAAATTAAAAAGCCAATATGAGATAATATTTTTTATCAATTTTTGCTTCCCAAATGCATCAGTATCTCAGCTGCTTAACCAATAGAAAAGAATCAAGGAAACAAACAAAACACTATGACTATGACTAAAATATTTAAGTGTCAATACCCAACTCAGGCACCTTTTCTGGAGACCCATCACCTACTCTCTACCCCATGCCATTCTTTCTTCAGACAGAACATACTTGTTGTCCCTCTTCATGTTTGCTGCCTCTGCATCTTGCAGGTGCTTCTTTGCTGCACATACCCCAAGCATATTACAGTTATCTGCTTGCTTATCTGTTACCCCTGAGCTCACTGAGGACTAGGTCCATGTCTATAGCCCAGCACTGACCACGCTCAATACCTGGCACAGAAATACTACTGGAGATATCTTGAAAGGTGAGAGCTATGGGAGGCCTCCTGATCTGCATCTCTCTACTCTGCACTCACCAAAGCTATGAGCTTGGACAAATCCCTTTTTCCTGTGAAATGAGGACATCAGACTAAATCAAGTTTGCGAACTGCCATCCCACAGGCCCGTTGTAGCCCTTGGACATTATTTTCAGCCTGCTAGTATCCACGTTATCAAAAAGAAACTTTAAAAAAAATTAAATTAAGTATGAACATTTAGATATCAGAAAATATCACATAAAATTAGAATTTTCTTCTCTCAAAAAAAAATAAGATCTCACAGTACTGGGTTGTCACTCCAATAGCAAAGATTGATGGCTTGCCCTCTAAAACAGGCTGGGAGCTGTCCAGCCCACCACAGTCCCTCTAACCTCTTACCTCTTGGCCCAGTCACTCATTTATACTACCTGCCTGGGTCCTTTCATGTGTTTGATTAGAGTCTTCTAAATGTATTCTAGCTCAAATAATGTATTCTAGCTCTAGCTCATTTTAGGTCCCTAGAATCCTTTCCCAACCAGATACACACGCACACACAAATACACAAAAACATACATATACACACATATGCTTGCAAGCATGCACACATTTCTTACCATGGGAACAGGAAGCTCTGAGGCCCACTGCTGTTATCATTCAACTCACTATCCTCACTTTAGGCTGAAGTTCTTTGGCAATTAATGAATAAAAGAAAGGAACACAAAGTAAAGAAAAATATAGGAAGGCGAAGAAAGAGAGGGAAGCTTTAGCTACAAAGAGCGCTCCTGCGGTATTATGATATCATGTGAAGAAAATTAGATAGTTTTATAGTGCCAGACTTTCCATATAGCAAAGCAATCATTTTGTCTATGATCCTAGAACACACATAATAGCTGATGTGAAAAACTGCAGGTTAATCATCCGAAATTATTGTGGCTTTGGGTGTCACTCCCACTGGGATTCTCTCCCTCCTACTCCCCATGGCCCTCTTGCAAGGAGCTGTAACTAGCAATTTGAAATTTACACACCTTTGTTGATGGGTTACCCCCATCTGTAGCATATCCATAACCTCCCAAGGCAAAGCTGCCATTACTTACAGTATAATCAGCAGCACAGCGGGTGCAGAGAGGAGAGAGAGAGCTAGGTACATATTACTAAGAAGTCTGATGAGTCCAACATACTGCTTCTCTCTAACAAGTACTGCCCCAGGAAATTTAAAATAGCACATCTCAATGTGCATGGCACACATCTGCTACACCCATGTGGTGCTTGATTCGACAGATCAACAACAAACAAGCTTGCATTTTCTCCCCAGCTTCCTTGATAACCTGGCTACATCAGTTGGAGCCCAGATCCCAGCACAAGCTCTGTCTTGAGAATCTTCAGTAGACTGCTTACAGAACTACCTGTACCCTCAAATTTCCAGATTTCCCCCTTCCCAAAAGCTCCAAGTCAGGTACTTAAAAAAATCCATCAGCTAATGATGAGCAGAAAAGTCATTCATATATATTTTTATTAGAATCTATGTTTTAGGGTAAAATATTTTACAAAGGAACTCAATGAGAAGCACAATTAAGTTGCCAACTACTCCACTTCTCCCAAAATATTCAAAGTACAGTTTTCAGTAACTTTTTCCATCTCATAAACATTATTCTCAAAGGTGATGGGTCTGGGAAGTTAAAATCAATTATAGCAAATCTACTAACCACATCTGAAAAAGTCTCAAAGTAGAATCAAGTGAACATACTGGTGACAATTTATTCACACCCTTTCCTTCTATATGGAGAATAACATGTGAGCACATCCAGCACAGGTTTAGAATTCAGGAAACCTTAATTCTAGTCCTGGCTTCACTACCTAGAATTGTAAGCTTTGGCAAATCAAAATAAGACCTCTAGATTTCCTCAACTGCAAAATAAAACAAATGAAGTAACCTCTAAAATAGTGCTTCTCATGTTTTAATAAGCAAATGAATCACTTAAAGATCATGTTAAAATGCAGATTCTAAGTCAATAGGCTTAGAGTGGCCTTGACTTTCTGTAATCCTAACTCTCAGATGATGCTGATAACCATTGGTAGGGGATCATGAACAAGATACTGAAGCACTGGTTCTCAAACTTGGCTGTGCATTAAATCACCTGGGGATATATTTTTAATATCAATGCCTGGTGTCACCCCCAGGGTCTGATTTAATGGCTACTTAATGGCTGTGTTTGGGCCTGGGGAGTTTTTATTTTTTAATTTTATTATTTAAAGTATTACAAATAGTAGTACACGTCTCCTTTTTTTTCCCATAGACCTTCTCTTGGCCTCCCCCACCTGCCCCTCCCTCCCCACTGTCCCCCATCCCCGCCTCCGCACATGCCCTCACCCCACCCCACCCCCAGTGTCTTGCGTCCATTGGTTATGCTGATATGCATGCATACAAGCCCTTCAGTTGATCTCTTACCTCCCCCCCGCAAATCTCCCCTGTCTTCCCGCTGTAATTTGACAGTCTGTTCATGCTTCTCTGCCTCTGTATCTATTTTTTTGTTCATCAGGTTATAATGTTCTTTATTATCCATAAATGAGTGAGATCATGTGGTTTTTTCTTTCTCTGACTGGCTTATTTCACTTAGCATAATGCTCTCCAGCTCCACCCATGCTGCTGCAAATGGTAAGAGTTCCTTCTTTCTTATAGCAGCATAGTATTCCATTGTGTAGATGTACCATAGTTTTCTAATCCACTCATCTACCGATGGGCATTTAGGCTGTTTCCAAATCTTAGCTATGGTAAATTGTACTGCTATGAACATAGGAGTGCATATATCCTTTCTGATTGATGCTTCTGTTTTCTTGGGATATATTCCTAGAAGTGGTATTACTGGGTCAAATGGCAGTTCCATTTTTAGTTTTTTGAGGAAATGCCATACTGTTTTCCACAGTGGCTGCACCAGTCTTCATTCCCACCAGCAGTGAAGGAGGGTTCCTTTTTCTCCGAATCCTCTCCAGCACTTGTCGTTTGTTGATTTGTTGATGATAGCCATTCTGACAGATGTGAGGTGGTACCTCATTGTTGTTTTGATTTGCATCTCTGGGATGATTAGTGACTTTGAGCATGTTTTCATATGTTTCTTGGCTTTCTGAATGTTCTCTTTCGAAAAGTGTCTATTTAGGTCCACTGCCCATTTTCTTATTGGATTGTTTATCTTCCTTTTGTTAAGTTGTATGAGTTCCCTGTAAATGTTGGAGATTAAACCCTTAATGGAGATAACATTGGCAAATATGTTCTCCCATGCAGTGGGCTTTCTTGTCGTTTTGTTGGTGGTTTCTGTTGCTGTGAAGAAGCTTTTTACTTTGATGTAGTCCCATTTGTTTATTTTCTCCTTAGTCTCTCTTGCCCTAGGAGCTGTGTCTGTAAAGATATTGCTACGACATATGTCTGCAATTCTGCTGCCTACTGAGTCTTGTAGGATTTTTATGGTTTCCCATCTCACATTCAAGTCCTTTAGCCATTTTGAGTTTGTTTTTGTGTATGGTGTAAGTTGGTGATCTAGTTTAATTTTTTTGCATGTATCTGACCAAATTTCCCAGCACCATTCCTTGTATCTATTATTGCATGACAATCCAGAGAGATAACCAGGACAAACACTATTAGCTCCTATTTATAAAAGAGATAATCAAGCACCTAGGTATCAGGTGTCTGGCCTAACGGCATATAGTTAATGACAGACCTTCTGCTACTAGAGCATATCATTCCTGATACCTAACCTGTGCTTTCTAGACTGCCTTATACTGTTTTATACAAACCAATAATGATAAGCAGAGAGAAAAAAATATGGCAGCTTTTCTGCCCCAAATTTCTAAGAATGATATGAATGCAATGTAACAGAGAAAGGCATGCAAGTAGGAAAACAATGAAATGTCTAACTGGTGAAGAAGCACTTGGCTGCTCTGGATGCAAAATAAGGTTGCTAAGGTTACATCAGCAGGACCAGCCATGAGACATCAAGTGAGCACAGCGAGATGGAGGAACCCAGTACCCAGAATATGATAAAATGTACTGGGGAGGTGCCATCACTGATCCTGGCAAGAGACCAGGTATCCATTTGATAAAACTAGTAATTCATTGGAACTTGTTGAAATAGCCATCCCACCCACACATTTGCCAAACCTACACAGAAACAAAACAAATTTAAGAGTTTGACATTGGAACTAAGGTAAATACAGAAATTAATGAACAACTAAGTAAGTATGGGTAGAAAGGAAGGAAGTGATATTTTTTAATGTTTACTATGAAATAGACATTGGTACAAATTAGCTGGCCTTATTCTAACTTGTAAGCTAAACTTTATGATTCCCATTTTACAAATGAGAAAAGTGAGTTACAGCTCAATGTCAGAGCTGGGTTTAAGCCTAGATCTGTCTGATTCCAAACCCCCTGTGTAACTTTCTGCTATTCCACACTAATTCCTATAACCAAATTAAACACTTTCAGGTCAACCACCATTCTTCCCAATTCCTTCATCTTGTCTATGTAATAGGGACAAATTGCTGTTATAAGCCATTACTCTTTGCTTCTGCTGCTCCAAAGGAGAATGAACGCACTATTTGTGGGCAGATTACCTGGCAAATAAAAAACAAAAACCTTTCATTGAACTTTTGGTTTGCAAAGGTAAAGCCCATATTCTTTCCAACAGAGGTTGCAAGATGGCAGCCTCAGATCTGATCTGGGCTGCAGATGTGTTTAATTGAAATATACAATACTAAGAACCCTAACCCTTCCACTTTTTTTTAAATGTTGGAATTTATCAAATTAAAAAGCAACAGTCTTTTCATAAGTAGTCATCACAAGAGTGTGGAATGTGGAGTTCTGGTATCTTTCAAAAAAGCTGGAAGAGCTGGTAGCACTGGCACCATGCTTTCTCATGGTGTAATCAGCTGAAGCCGAGTCACCAAGCCCTTCACAAGTGAAGGATGTGCTCGCCAAGCCCTGCCATCTCTTATTTATATACATAAATATATAAATAGGAGACTATTGTCAACAGACTTAAGGTGAATAGTTCTTATAACCTTGTCTATCAAAGGTTGAATACTAAAAGATACACCAAGAGGCCCACCAACAATTTATTTCAAAAAAAAATTTGAGGACAGCCCATTTTTTCTTCTATCTAGCCCACATCTCCCATTTATACTTAACAGGTTTCAATGATATCTGAGTTTGTAAATCCTGCTTTTCAGGAATAAGTGGGTTGAGAAAACCAGATGCTAAACTCTTCCCCTAATAATACAAATATTTTCCTAAGTGTAGATAGTGTTATATCAAGAATTAGGTTATGGATTTATTGGAGAGCAAGAACCACAGCCTGGAGGTAAAGAGGAAATGTTTTATTATTCCTTTTTCTTCCCAGTTAGCCCAAGAGAAAGTTGGGTGTCAGGATTCTGAATAGAAAAAAAAAAACCTGGCCAAACGTACTCAGTTCTATTGTGAACGAGAATGTGGCCAATGGGCTGGAGCAAAGAAGGAAAACCAGTGCAGAGCACCCTGTCCAGGAAGAGGGCCTGTGAACTCCGGAATCCATAAAATGCAGAGTCCAGTTTAAATGTTTTTCTGCATTGTAATTTCCTAAGTTATCTGCAGTTCTTCAGTAGAGTTTGTACAATGTGCTACAGAAAGTCTGATGAAGGGTGGTGTTCACATGTGTTCACAAGTAAGGCAGCGTGGCAGTAGCTTGAAGAACTTTGCCAGAAGACCCCCCAAATGTGACTTGAGAAAACCTAAACAGGCTGAGTCGCAAGCCTCCCCAGAATGGGATTTGGTGAACATGTACATGGGCCTCAGGAACTCCCAGAGCTGTGGGGATGAGAACGTGAACACGGGCCTTCCTGCGGTTATGATGAGCTGTGCTACTAGTATTTCGATGCAAGAGGGAAATGCAGCCCTGACACCCGAGGCCTGGGGAATGCTGGTCACTAAGGACGGCAGAGGACAGTGAAACCTGTTCTGTTCTGCTCCACAGTTCTCATTTCTATGAAATGCTTCCAACCCTGTTTATATAAAAAAGTTAACCAGAATAAATAAAAAATGATGAAAATAATGAATAATGTTAGATGTCTGACAGGTTTTAAGGTTTTTCCCAAACACAGTCAGAATATTCAAAAATTGAAAGGGAAATGAGTGTTCATAAAATAAAAGTGTGTCTAGAGTTCTGAGTAAACATTTGAACCTGTACAGGTTGTGTGATTCATTTATCTTTGGCCCCTATATATCCAACACACAGATGCTTCACACATAATAGGAACTAGTTAATTGTTTGTTTAAAGTGCAAATGGTTTTAAAAATTATGATGAGGAAGATATCTGAAAGGTTAGTCGTTCATGAAACTATAGTCAGAAGAATTTTAACTGTCTAGAATGAGATTTCTGAGATGTCCCCAACCATTGACAATCACCACTGTGAGACACGGATCCTGGGAGGTAAGCAAAATTCTTAATCGGCTAAGAAATCAGCATTTGTGCCAGGCGCTTCTTTGTATCACACATTACACAATAATTCTACGATATGATTATTGTCCATTTACAAATAATTACATGACAAAGACCCTTGTGGCCCTGCTGTATTGTTGAAAATATAAATGTTGTCTTTGCAATGCCAAGAGCAAACCATAGAGAAAAGCTATGAAAGGCAGAAAACAGCCATTACTAACAAAATCAAAAGATCTTTTCCTATACTTGTCTGCTCCCTTGGAACATTCATACTGGCCAAAACAATAATTATTGATAAATGAGCTTCAAAATCATCCTTTGGCACAACAAATCAACAATAACATCTGTGTAAATGCAATATCACAACATAAGCACTCAAAGCCACAGAGGAGAAAATAATACTGTTCGGTTTGCTTTCATTTCATTTAGGGGAGCTTATTATATATTTTTTGAACAAGCCATTCTCTCTATAAAACTCAGCTAGCAAATCTGTCTCGCCTATTATCATTGTGAGGATAATGTAGCAAACAGATGGAGGGTTGCATACAATTTGTTGAACTAAATTTAACAGGTTTGGCTGTAAGTGCTAACTTATTTTTATATTCTAGTTGTGCTATGTTTGTAATAGATGCACACACATGAATAAAAACAGAAAATCTGTACACATAGTACAGCTGGCTCAATAATGTTTTCATTATAGCATCATATCCTTCTAATTAGAAGGCTTTATATTTGGCCACCAAGAAATTCTGGCTGGGGACCTGCTTGTGTGGCATTCACATGATCAAAAAAAAAAAAATCTTCATCAATACTGTAGAAACATTCAAATCTTTCTTCCACCTATTGTACCACATGTGAAAGAGACTGGGACAAGTTTCATTAAATTAATAATGACTTACTAAGTAAAAGAACAATTGAACAGTACACCATAAAATTTAATAGGTGGAGTTCATTGGGCCCAGAGGCCCAAGTAGGAATGTTTCTATGACAGATGAAATGTGGGGCACTATGACAAAAATATAAGTCGGGAAAAGTGAGTGCCATTAAATGTTAAATGATGGGAAGAATCCTCTAACTTTAACTGAACTTTACAATGCAAACTCTATTGTTAAGAAGGCTTTCATTTTATCAACACAAGGAACCAATTGGAACATAATTGAGAAACCATTTAAGCAATATCCCCTAAAATTGGTTATTAACTCCAGGTGCCCTGTGATCATATTTCTTATTCATTGAAATAGCAACATGGAAGCTATAAAAGTAATATATGTGACAGTAACGACAAGTGCAGAGTGCTGGTCATCAGAAACCTCACCCCTATGCTGAAAAGCAAATTGTGGAACCATATGCAGACATATATAAACATAGTCACATACACACCAAAAAAGATCCAAGGATGGAAAAAATGGCAAGGTGCAACTCCACATTCAGAGTCTTAGATTCCGCAAGAATACAAGAATATGATGTGTAGGTGTCTGGCTAAAGAAAAAGCCTTTTGAATGTCTTTGAATTAAATGGTCCTTAATTTAAGTGGGCTTTATCCTCTAGCAAATTGCAGTGCATTTGGATTTGCACCTCTGATGTCTGAAAGAACATCTATAATTATGAAACAGGAACTGAGCCCTCCTTGCCCTCCATTAAAGGCTCTGCTCTCCTTGTCAAGGCTTCTTAGCCCCTCCTCTTCCTGTGCTTGACAGAGCAAAGGGAGGCGAAAGAGTCACTGACTCTAATCTCAGTAGCCTTTTCCAAGGCGCAAGCCTTAACAAGATTTTTATTTAATAGATTTATTTAATATTTAATTTTTATTTATTTAACCATTTCATTCATCCAGCAGGTTCTCTTGAGCTATTTCTGCTTGAATAGTAATAGTGTCTAAATGAAATTAAATGTGGATCAGATAAGCACCACATAAAAACGGTGTTCCCCAAAGCTGATCAGAACTTGGATTTTTAACAGTCTCAGAAGCAAACTAGTATCTGTTACAAAGTAAAGAAAGTGATTTTAAAAAAATACCCATAGCCCAGCTGGCATGGCTCAGTGGTTGAGCATCAACTTACTAATATGAACCAGGAGGCCACAATTCAACTCCTGGTCAGGGTATATGCCCAGGTTATGGGCTCGATCCCCTGTAGGGGGCATGCAGGAGGCAGCTGATCAATGATTCTCTCTCATCATTGATGTTTTAATCTCTCTCTCCCTCTCCTTCCTCTGAAATCAATAAAAATATATTTTTTTAAAAAGAAATACTTGGCCTGTTAAAGAGTCCACAAATAGAATGACCACATCAGAATAAAACCCATTTCAAGAAATGGTTCATCCAAAGATTTTTCTACGTACCAACCTAAAATATCAGTGCTCTGCTGGAGTGATTATAATTTTCTTTCTCTAAATGCAGTCAGTGTAATAGCCAGTCTTCAGAACTATAAAGATCTAATGGATAAGAAGAGAACTGAATTCTTCACAGATCATTGGGTCTGTTATCAAGTGGAAATTACCCTTCAAATACCTCATCTATCCCCATCAGCTGCAGAAAGGAGTCACTGGAATTACCCAACTCCCATTGCAAAGCAAACTAATATTATACTCAAGAGGGCCAAGGAACGTGGGAGGACAAGAAGAAGGAAGACAGATGAGTACATGGCATATTTCTCATTTTCCTGTGAATACAAAGAATATGTTTTTACTCCTTAATTTACTTCTGAGCAATTGAGAACCATCTCTATTTCACTTAACCTCTTTCAAACACATAATTTGGAGGGGTGGGTTTAGAGAGACAATATTTCATAATTATGGTAGACAAATCAATCAATATTTGGGGTGGGGGGTAACTGTGAGCATTTGTTGTAATGGTATATAACTTCAGTCATTAATCTTACGCAAGGCAACATTTTTTATTTTAGTGTTTGTTCCCTGGAAGATTTGTTCTTTGCCATTGAGTTTCAAACTCAAAAGTAAGTTTTGGGACTTGGGTAGAATTAGTACTAGGACTGCTGGCTCCCAACCACTCCCCTGCCTACCTGCCTGATTGCCCCTAACCACTTCTGCCTGCCAGACTGATCACCCCCTAACCACTCCCCTGCCAGCCTGATCGATGCCTAACTGCTCCCCTGCTGGCCTGATCACCCCTAACTGCCCTCCCCTGCTGGCCTGGTCACCCCCAACTGCCCTCCCTTGCAGGCCTGGTCCCCCCAACTGTCCTACCCTGCAGGCCTGGTTCCCCCCCAACTGCCCTCCCCTGCAGGCCTGAGTCCCCCCATCCCAACTATCCTCCCCTGCAGGCCTGGTCGCCCCCAGCTGCCCTCCCCTGCTGGCTTGATCACCCCCAACTGCCCTCCCTTGCAGGCCTGGTCCCCCCAACTGTCCTACCCTGCAGGCCTGGTTCCCCCCCTAACTGCCCTCCCCTGCAGGCCTGAGTCCCCCCATCCCAACTATCCTCCCCTGCAGGCCTGGTCGCCCCCAGCTGCCCTCCCCTGCTGGCGTGATCACCCCCAACTGCCCTCCCTTGCAGGCCTGGTCCCTCCCAACTGCCCTCCCCTGCTGGCCTGATCACCCACAACTGCCCTCCCCTGCTGGCCATCTTGTGGCAGCCATCTTGTGTCCACATGGGGGCAGCCATCTTTGACCACATGGGGGCGGCCATCTTGTGTGTTGGAGTAATGGTCAATTTGCATATTGCCTCTTTATTATATAGGATATATATACTATGCATATATATATTTTAATACTGATAGATAAAACCCATATAAACACAAGCTTATTGGGGATTCTCAATAATTTTTAAGAATGTTAAAGCACCTTAATTTAGATAAAACTTGATTTAGATAAAACTTTGTGCTAAACAGAAGTAAAATTGGCATTTCTGGTACCCAAGCCAAATCATTCAAGTTACTCTTGAAATACTTATCTCCCACTGAGCTTCTTAAAAGAACTTGTCTCAGGATTTGACTCTTCCATTAAGTTGCTGGGTAATTTCTATATTAATTAGTTGTTTGAGTGTCAAGTTCTTATCAACTGTAAAATGAGGACAATAACAATAATAATAGCTAATGCTTATTGAATGTTACAAGTAACAAGCATTGTTCTAATTGCTTTGTATATATTAATAATTTAATCCTCATAGCAACCCAATGAGGAAAGTACTTACTATCCCCATTATAGACACAGAAGAAAATGGCAGCCGAGAAAGATAAAGTAACTTGTCTAAAAAGTATTAGAACTGAGAGTTGAACTTCTACAATATGGGTTCATTACATATAATTATTAGATCCCTTTGGCTCTATATAAAATGACAGTTTTCCAAACACTCCAAGTCATATACACTGAATACTGGTCTTTAGGGTTTAACCTCTGGCTTTTTAAAAGGTGCCTCCTCAGTCTGTTTGTCTTTTAGCTTTAACTTAAGTCCTTTTTTATAAGTTCCTTCTCTAATGTTATTTTCCAAAGGTGAGCCACTGGGTAATTCAAATAAGCTCAACCCATTACTCCAAATGTTTATGCCAAATTTTCCAACTTGTAAAATTCCAAATAGACCAAATAAAGCATGTCTATGAGCTGAATGTTGACTCATAAGTTATCAATGTGCAAACTCTAATATCATGGAACCAACTCAATTTCCCTTCATGAGATATTATAGTAGCACAGTTCATGCAATATTAAACTAAAATATTTTTAAATTAAGCAATTATTTTAAAAAAGAGTAGCAATACTACAACTACCATGTCATAGAATGGGTTACTTGAACAGACAGGAAGTCTCCAGAGAACATTATTAGAAATATATGGACTTTGAAAACCCATAAAAAAATCTGAATGCTAGTTGCTCGAACAAGAGCAAGGGAGAAAATGGCAGAAGGAAGGAAAAGCAGATCCTGTCAATCCCCAACTCAAAACACTCCAGTGACTTCCAAATATGGTCAGAATAAAATCCAAACTCCCAATCACACTGTTCAAGACCCCCAATCGCAGCCTTCCTTCATCCCCTCTTAGCCCTAATCTCTGCACTCAGGCCAGGCAGGCTTCCTTTCTGTTTCTTCAACGTACTAAATCCCACTTCAGGGTCTTGGAATTTTGGTTCCCTCTGCCTTGGAAATTTCAGCTTATTCTTTAGCTTAAAGTCACTTCCTTGAAAAGGTTTTCCCTGACTGTATAATTAGCCCTGCCAACACTCCCTGCATTATAATACCCATTTCATTATGTTTTAGGACTTATGTATACTAGTTATAAAGTATCTTGTTTATTTGTTTTATTGATTTATTTTCTGTCTTCTTCAACTAAATGGTATAAAAACATCTGAGAACTTGTCTTCTATCCTTGCCCATCTAGAAAGCACTTAATAAATGTTTTTAATCAATGTTGGATAAATAAATGACTCTATGTTGTGCATAATAATTGAGATATAGGTTCAAATATGTATGGAGCCACTGCAGACAAATATTCTTTATGCCTCTGAGGATAATTTCTTTTTCCTTATTGCTCAGTGGAAGGTGGGTTACGGCAGCCAAGTTCCCTGGAATGTTTGAATAATTGGGTAGAGAGATGAGATACAGAGAGACAAGGTCTAATAGATACTCTCACTGAACTCAGTTGAGAGCCTCTAGTCTAGAGTCTAGATGCATTATTGATTGAACATGCATTCAGCCTCTTAATGTTTGCACATCAGCATTTGCATCAAGGAATCAGCTCTGGGTGGATCTATCTAAAGCCATTTGAACAGAAGTCATATATTCCAGCAATTAAAAATAAATATGATCATGAGGTTACTGCAAAAAGGGATACTTACTTAGTACAGTACTTAAGGAGTCCTATTAAAGTTTGTGTTCTTGAGATGATCCTTAGATATAACACATTCAATAATATTGGGCCATATTTTATTAGGAATTGATATTTCTCTTGCATGTCAGTGCATAGTAGATAATCTGAACAGAAAATATGTTGGCTAAAGAAACAGTGAGCTAATAGCAGCTTTGATCTGGGAAATTTGCCAATCTTGATAGCATCAAATGTACATAGTATATTAAGGAAAGTTCTTCACTCTTTTTATTTAATTGCCTTATTAAGAACTTTCCCAAACAATGTGAAGAGAGATCTGAACAAAGAAGTAAGATATTAAACTGCCTTCTCCACTCTTAAACTCACATATAGACCTCTTACACCACAGGATTAACTTACTGCCCTGGCCATTTGATGATGCATAATATCCTTTAACAATAAATGCTTCTGAGATAACTCTATAGGGTGTGAGTCGTAGAGCTTACTCTAGAGTGTACTTAAAAAGAAAGCATTGTGTAACTTTGGATTTTTCCATACATGTGGAGACCCAGTACCATTCCTCATCACATGCACATTTCACTACCATATTGATTCTTATGTTATTGCTATCGATTTAAGTTTTTATAGGAGTAGGATTTACATTCCTTCCAATGAGAGACCCAATTTTTAAAAGTGGGATGTGTCAAACAAATATCAATTTTAAAAAAAGAAAAGAATCACCCTTTATACAGGAATGACTCTGTATCTATATATATGGATTTTATGTCACATATTTCAGTGTGATACTCTGAAATTTACATAGCACTTATACTCATTA
Organism: Cnephaeus nilssonii; assembly: GCF_951640355.1. Classification (NCBI taxonomy): domain Eukaryota; kingdom Metazoa; phylum Chordata; class Mammalia; order Chiroptera; family Vespertilionidae; genus Cnephaeus; species Cnephaeus nilssonii. Next base: position 34,614,607 of record NC_137085.1, read on the forward strand.
GTTGATTTTATCCTGTTATAGTGACTAGACAGTTGTGTTCAAATTCTTTAGAGAAATAGAACCAATATCGTGTGTGTGTGTGTGTGTGTGTGTGTGTGTGTGTGTGTGTGTGTGAGAGAGAGAGAGAGAGAGAGAGAGAGAGAGAGAGAGAGAGAGAGAGAGAGGTGTAGAGATATCAAAAATCTGCAGGGTAGGCCAGTACGCTGGAGATCCAGGGAAAAGTTGATGTTGCAGTCTCGAGTCTAAAAGCAATCAGAGGCAGAATTCCTTTTTCTTTGGGGGACCTCAATATTAGCTCTCAAAGTTTTCCACTAACTGGATGAGGTCCACACACATCCTGAAGGGTAATTCACTTTACTCAAAGATCTGAACAAAAAGCACATCTAAAAAACACCTTCACAGGAACATCTAGACTGGTGTTTCACCAAAAACTGGGTACTATGAGCTAGAAAAGTCAGTACATAAAATTAACCATCACAATATTATTCATTAATATTATCCATCACTAAAAAAAATGAGCTGTCAAGCTATGAAAAGGTATGGAAGAACCGTAAATGTATACAATTAGTTAATATTAATATTAGTATTAGTAATATCATTCCAATGTAAGACTCAACCAAAATTACCACTTACCACATGTTGGCACACACAGAAACCAGATCCTTCTATTCTTCATCACATGCACATTTCACTACCATATTGCCTTTTACGTTATTGCAACCAATTTAAATGTTTATAGGAGTAGCTTTTACGTTCCTTCCAATGAGAGACTCAGAATGCAGACTATATTTAGTTTTCATTTCATAGATAAAACTCCACACCTTTCCTGTGTCAAGAGCAGAGGACTCCCTTTGAGGAGGTGAGTACTGACACACATATTGTGAGCTTTCAAAGGTAAACTAAGATGTCAAGTTTGAAATGTCACTCTAGAGAGTACTTCAGAATTCACAAAAGCTACTTCACTTTTCAACATGAATTTCCAAATTCCATAAGTATTTTCCAGCACATAGAGCCAGAGTGCCCAAAACATAAAATTGTATATCTAAATGAACCTTGATATAAAGGACAATATTAAGAAAATGAGAAGACAAGTCACAGGCTGGGAGAAAGTATTTACAAAAGACACATCGGATAACGTACTGTTATCCAAAATATACAAAGAACTCTTAAAAACTCATTAATAAGAAAGCAAACAACCAAATTAAAAAATGGACTAAAGCCTTAACAGTAACTCACCAAAGATACACAGATGGCAAATGAACATATGAAAAAAATTCTCAACATATTGTCATTAGGGAAATGCAAATTAAAACAGCAATGAGATACCACTACATGCCTATTAGTATAGCCAAAGCCGAGAACACTGACAACACCAAATGCTGGCAAGCATGTAGAGCAACAGGAACTCTCAATCCATTGCTGGTGGGAATACAAAATGGTATAGCCACTTTGTAAGACAGTTTGGCAGCATCTTACAAAACTAAACATATTCTTACCATACCATCCAGAAATCACACTTCTTGGTAGAAGTTGAAAACATGTTCAAAGGAGTTAGAAACATGTCCAAACAAAAACCTGCACATAGATGTTTATAGAAGCTTAATTCATAATTGCCAAAACCTGAAGGCAATCAAGATGTCCTTCAGCAGATGAATGGATAAATCAGCTGTGATGTACCCAGACAATAGAATATTGTTCAGCACTAAAAAGAAATGAGCTATCAAACCATGAAAAGACATGAATAAATTTTGAATGCACATTATTAAGTGAAAGAAGTCAATCTTAAAAGGCTACACACATTATGACTCAAACTATATGACGTTTTGGAAAAGGCAAAACTATGGATACCATAAAATGTTCAGTGATTGCCAGGGATTAGTGGGGAGAGAGACATAATATATGGAGGACTTTTATTTAGAGCAGTAAAACACTTCTATTTGGTACTATGATTATAAATACATGTCAATATATACTTGTCCAAACCTATAGAATGTACAATGCCAAAAGTGAACCGTAATGTAAAGTGTTGGGTGATAATGATGTGTCAATGTAGGTTCATCAATTGTAAAATGTCCCACTGTGCTGATAGTGGGGGAGGTTGTGAGTGTTTGTGGGCAGGAAGTATATGAAAACTCTATGTAGTTTTCAATTCGTTTTTCTATGAACTCAAAATTGCTCTTAAAATTTTAACCACTTCTTATGAAAAAGTGAGTCTTGGGTTTTGAGAATAAAAATGTGTAAATAAAAGTGTGGGCCATGAGAGACGACAAGTTAGAGAAAGGTGTATAAAGTAACACCTTTGAATAGTGGATTGTGGTGAGCTGTACCAGAATGCTTGCTGCTGGATATTAGGATATCTGGGTTCTAATCCAAGCTGTCACTCACTAAGGGGTTTGATGGGGGAAATTCCCTCAATCTCTAGGCAACTTGTCTAAATAGCTAATAGGTATCCTTCCTGTTCAGAACTATAGCTTTAGTTGTCTATTTATAACTCAGTAACTACATGGAACTTCCACTCAGATAAGAAAACTTCAAATTTGGCATGCCCAGAATCCCACATAAGATCTTCTTCCTCCTTGCCAAACTTGGCCCTCATTCAGTGCTACCCACCCCAATAAATGGCACCTTCATCCACTTACCTGCTCAAGCCTTGAAATTATCCTTGAAATATTTCTCTCCCATTTTGAGACTTTTTAACCAATCATCAGATCTTGTCAGTTTTACCTTCTAATTAACTCTTCTCTCCATTCCCAATCTCAGACCAAACTACATTCATATCTCACCTGCACTGTTCCTCTCACTGTTCCACTCACATCCTTTCTGGCCCTCCTTCTAATACAGTCAATCTGAATAATCTTTTTAAATGCAAATATAATCATGCCATTCCTCCCATAGTCAAATATCATTTCCTAAGATCCTTCCCCAACCTCAAAGATCATGATAAATCCTCAAGGCACTATCTCTCTCCTTCATAGCTCTTGTGCAATTTTACTTTTATTTGTGTGATCATTTATTAATACTTAAATAGAACCCATATATGTTATTTGACCACAGTAACACCACAGTATATAAGGACTTAATGTATATTCTTGAATATATATATATATATATATATATATATATATATATATATATATATATATACTAGAGGCCCGGTGCATGAAATTTGTACACGGGGGGGGGGGGGGGGGAGGGGGGCCTAAACGGGCAGTTGGACATCCCTCTCACAATCCAGAACTGCTGGCTCCTAACCGCTCACCTGCCTGCCTGCTTGATTGGCCCTAACCACTTCTGCCTGCCAGCCTGATTACCCCCTAACTACTCCCCTGCCAGCCTGATCAATGCCTAACTGCTCCCCTGCCAGCCTGATCACCCCCTAACCACTCCCCTGCCAGCCTGCTGGATGCCTAACTGCTCCCCTGCCAGCCCGATTGCCCCTAACTGCCCTCACCTGCCGGCCTGGTCACCCCTAACTGCCCTCCCGTGCAGGCCTGGTTGTCCCCAACTGCCCTCCCCTGCTGGCCCAGTAACCCCTAACTGCCCTCCCTTGCCAGCCTGGTCGCCCCTAACTGCCCTTCCCTGCCAACCTGGTCGCCCCCAACTGCCCTCCCCTGCAGGTCTGGTCACCCCCAACTGCCCTCCCCTGCAGGCCTGGTCACAGTCACCCCCAACTGCCCTCCCATGCAGGCCTGGTTGCCCCCAACTGCCCTACCCTGCAGGCCTGGTCACAGTCACCCCCAACTGCCCTCCCATGCAGGCCTGGTTGCCCCCAACTGCCCTCCCCTGCAGGCCTGGCCCCCCCAACTGCCCTCCCATGCTGACCCGGTCACCCCTAACTACCCTTCCCTGCCAGCCCGGTCCCCCTCAACTGCTCTCCCCTGCTGGCCATCTTGTGATGGCCATCTTGTGTCCACATGGGGGAGGCCATCTTTGACCACATGGGGGTGGCCATCTTGTGTGTTGGAGTGATGTTCAATTTGCATATTACTTTTTTATAAGATAGGATAATTAATAGAATGAGGGAGATACTTTATAGACTTCTAAAAAGTTATTAATCATGTATCTTGATCCCCCAAAAAATGATCTAAGGTTGCTGAAAGTGAAAGTCCAAATGGTTTCTAAGGTCCTTTCTTGTTTATCTGATCAAAAGGCTACTGTAAACACCCCCTTCACAATGCACTGTGAAAAGTGACACACAGAGAAAGTGAATGTGAAAAATCTCAAGAGAAATTTAAGGAACACAGAGCTAGATGTATTCACAAGAGAAAAAGGAAAAGAAGGTGAGGACATGCAAACCATATCCCCTGAAGAATTCAAAGAGGATTTAGTAAAATATGAACTGGGTTTAAGAGTAGACCAGGCAAGTCTAACCACTGAGGAAGAGAGTAACTTTCTCTAGTTTTGAACAGGGAAGAGCAAAAAATACAACAATCCATGAGAATTACAATAAGAGCAGCAAGAAGGCAGGCCACTGCTTCAAGAAGTCTAAATGAAGGGTTCCCCATATTTAGAGCCATTAAGAATTAGATTGGCAGACTTTTAAGGAATCAAAAATTTGGCAGGATCAGAGAAAATAGGCTTTCCAGATTAATATACCAACCACTGACAAGAAATCTGTCTATGTTAATTAAGCATAATTATATATATTTATGGTAAGATTTCTTGTTCCATATATTAGTTAATCCTAAAACAGCTGAGAGAGGGGACTATAATAGTCCTACCATATTCCATAATACAGTGACATCTAGATAATATAATAGTACATCAATATGAATATTTCATTCCTATCCAAGTAGATGCTAAACCAACTTAACCCTTTGTACTCGCTTGCTTTTTTCTCGATTCCTTTATTCTACTCGGGATTTAATTTTTTAAATACCCCAGATTTTACAAAGCGTGGCAGTAGAATAAAAAACTGGAGTTTCTTTTCATACAAACTTATTTATTTGGATTTTTTTATATTTCAAATTATTGATACATTCAAAGAGTAATTTTAATCTCGACATCCGAGTGCAAAAGGTTAATTTTTAAGAGCTTTTAGCTGGAAAAAAACTGAAAAGATAGCAAATATAGATGCTACCAAGTGAAAGAAGATCCCTTAATCAGAGCATGTCAAGTTAGGATTTTTATTTTTTTGAAAATTAAGATATGACCCAGCCAGTGTTGCTCAGTGGATTGAGCATAGTCCCAAACACCAGAAGGTCACTGGTTCAATAAAAACATTTTTTTAAGTAAAGTATGGAGAAAACTTCTGGATGAAAGTGTTCAACTGAGAGTATAGGTTTTCCTCTCCTCCCTTTTCAAAACCTATTAAAATTATGGTAAAGGAATAACATAAAGGTATAAATCTATAATAGAGAAAATAACATGTTCAGGGGGAGTAAATTTCAATGAATACATAATATGGAAAATAAATAAAAGCATGTCAATAGTGTCGTAGATAGGAGAAATATGCAAACTAGAATATTTGTAGAGGAGATTTCAGTGTTGGAAGGAGGAGAATCCTGAAATTACTGTGAAATACAAATCAACTGAGCAGTGGATCAGATTTGAAAATGGGCTAAAAAGAAGAGTTAATATAAGATCTCTATATATTAATGATCAACCCCTCACCCTCTTTTCTTGTACCTTCATTCAAGACAATAAGCTTCCAACCCTCTGAGCTCACAGAGGGCTTTCCTATTTCCTCATTCTAATATGTGAACAGATACCCAGAAATCAAAGGTCACTCAAAGAAAACTAACTACATAAAAATTAAGACCAAAGTAAGTAGGAAACTGAACCTGTAAAAAACTGATTTTTTAAATTATTTTTAAACCTCTCATAGATATACTAAGAAATATTTAAGAAGACATGTGATCCACAAAAGACTAACAGAATGCAATGATAAAAGGAAAAATCAGAGAGGGAGAAAACACATCTGACTGAAAAAAAATTAAAATTCAATCATAAATGTAAAAGATAAAGGTGAGAAAATATTTCAGAATGTGGAACAAAAAAGACCAAGAGGTAAAAAATAAAATACGGAGGGAAACTCCAGAATTATTCTTGTGTAGTCATCAGCACCACTACACATTGGCATCTGCAAATCTTCACTAAAGGTGATTCATGGACAGGTTTATCTCTGCAACAAAGTTCGTGCATGGAGATGAAGATGAGTGAACTATTCCCAGTTATTCTTTGAAATTAGTTCTAAGAAAGATAAAAAGTACCAACAGACATAACATTTACTCTAAGTAGGTTCAGAAACCCACTTTAATTCTAGTATAGTAAAAGAAATGGGCAATAATCTCAAATGCAAGAGCAGAGAAAACATTACTTGTCCCGTCTGTTTGGAATGCTCAGGTCCATAAAAACAGGAGCCGTGGGGAATTGTGTTTGCAAAATTACTATTTTCATCATTTCATGAGGGAAAAAAAATCTATAAATTTACAATCACTAACGTACCTAGAAAAAAAATACCACATACAGCCCTAGCTGCTTTGTCTCAGTAGATAGAGCTTTGGGTTGTAGACTGAAGGGTCCCTGGTTCGATTCCAGTCAAGGGCATATGTCCGGGTTGTGGGCTCGATCCCCAGTAGAGGGTGTGCAGGACGCAGCCGATCGATGATTCTCTCTCATCATTCATGTTTCTACTCTCTCTCCCTCTCCCTTCCTCTCTGAAATCAATAAAAATATATATTTAAAAAATACCACATACATCATAATAACCTGTCTATTGTAATTTGGATATTTCTAAAGCCAACTTCCAGGGCTACTATATAGAAGCAGAAGCAGTAAAGGTGATTGTGAGGGGTTATGCTATAGGGTCTTATAGAAATTCTACACTCAAAATGAAATCAATAAGCAAATACTTCGAAAATCATTCCTCAGAGGTCTGTGCTTTTTCCAAAGATTCTGTTATAGAGTATTAAATGCCAGACCTTGACATACAACTTATACCCCATGAATCATTCAAATTTTCAAATAATGTTACCAATCATACTTTATCAGTTTTCCCTAGCCATGACATCTTTTTACTGTATTTTATCCCAGACTAAAGCTGTGACAAGAAATTTCCACTAAAAGGGTATAATTTTATTTTCACTTTTCAATCTTTTTTAGAAAAAAAATTGAATTACGTTATCTTTCATAGAATAGCACAGCATTATCACTTGTCATTAAATAAATAATCCATTATTATTCCAGATCAAATAATACATGTGGGGAGAAATAATTATGGAATTGCCATATTCTCTCAAAAAGACTAAGTACATGTAAAGGAATACTAAGAATGCTGCCTCAGCAAATACTGATGCCTAAAGTGAGCTTCTCTTTCCATAAGAGGACAGGCAACTGGTAAACTCTTTGGGTTCCATGTGTCAAAACAGGAAGAAAAAATAAAAGAAAGAAAAATAATTTGAAGACTAAAAAGTAATGATGCATAAAATATATGAGTATTATCATTTTGTCAGAATTACTTGAATATTTGCACTTAAATGTGAATATAGGAGGCAGGAATTCCAGAATGGTAAAGTAAGGAGCTCAGAAGATCCAATCTTCAGCAAACAACAATTTAGTGAAAATTATAAAAAGCAAATTATATAAAGTCTCTGGAAATTTTCCTGAGGACGTAAAGCAAATGGAAAAATAATCCATCAAGAAAATATACCAAATCTTGGTAAGAACAAGAGTTTATGGGGTTTGAGACATAACTCACTCCATTTTGTACCCACCCTACTCCCAAGTAACAGAAGGCATGTGTGATCCAAAAGATAGAGACTTCCTCTCGCCCAGTTCCATGTCTGGGGCTTCAGTTCCACAGCAGACTGCTGCTGGTTCTCAAACTCCTCAGCCCTGTGTTGCAAAAATTCTTCTTCAGGTGGCACAGCCAAGAGGAGCAGGTAACTCTTCTTCCAACCAGCTCCCATTCTTAAGATGGAAGCTATAGTTTAGGCAGGCCAAGAATGCCGAGACCCCAATCGCCCCATTCCAGTCACTCACATTATGTAGATTCCATACAATAATACCAAGGTTGGCTACTATTCACGATAGCCAAAAGGTGGAAACAACTCCAAAATCCATCAATTGGTGAACTGATAAGCAAACTGGTATATCCATACAATGAAATATTATTCAGCAATATAAAGAAATGGAGTACTGATTCATGCTACATGGCAAAACATAGATTAACCTGGAAAACATGCTACGTAAAAGAAATCCTTCATCAGAAAAGGCCACATATCATACATTTCCATTCACATGAAATATCGAGAATATGCAAATCTATGGAGACAGAGAATACATAATGGTTGCTTAAGGATGGTGGGAGGAGGTGGGAAAGAATGACAAGGGACAACTAATGAATACAAGATTTCTTTAAGGGAGTGTGAAATTTTTCTAAAATTAGATTCTGGTGATTATTGCATAACCTTGTGAATATATTAAAACAGTGAGTTGTATACTTTAAATGAGTGAATTGCATAGATTATTAATTATATCTTAATAAATATGTTTTTAAAAGAATTTATACTGACCAAAGATCACATTCTCATCATTACTTTTTAAACTATCTGCAATATCACTTTGTTTTCACTTATTTATCTTTTCTAGAATTAAAGTATATATAGATGATTGTTACTTAATTGATAAACCTGTTTATTAGAGTTTTAAAAATATAAATGGATTCAAGAAAAAAAATGTGAATGGGGCAGTGTAGGATAGATTAGGGCAGGGGATAGATTTTCTTCCTAATAAGACCCTGAAAGATACCACCCCCTCCCCCTCACTCCCACTGCTACATTGGGTTTAGCTGCTCTTAGGCCCCACTCTCAGGCCAGTAAGGCCTATAAAGAAGGATGGAACTGTACAAAGGCACACTAACCATCTCTGTGGACCCCCAAATGACCAGGACACTTATATTTTTATGTATCTTGATTATCCTTGACACACTGACCTTTCTCAACATCCAAGAACAATTTACCTGCCCAGAAGGTCATCTAACATTTGTAAAATGCTTAGACTCCTATTTTCCACAGTCAGTTGGATGTGGTTTACCCATGATCACTCTAGCCTCAGAATATAAAAGCACCACAGGAAAACCAAACTTAAGTTATAAATATTGACTGTCATATGCATTTGAAGCATTCATTTATATAATTTTTACATTAAACTTAATATTTCTATAAATAATGTTAAATACATGTGCCCTATTTTAAACCTAAGTATTTTACTTGCTTTGAGTCTGTCACAGAGGCAGACTTATTTTATATATATGTATTTTTTTAATTGATTTTTTACAGAGAGGAAGAGACAGGGATAGAGAGTTAGAAACATTGATGAGAAACATGGATCAGCTGCCTCCTGCACACCCCCTACTGTGGATGTGCCTGCAACCAAGGTACATGCCCTTGACCGGAATCGAACCTGGGACATTTCAGTCTGCAGGCCGACGCTCTATCCACTGAGCCAAACCGGTCAGGACCACAGAGGCAGACTTAAAAAAGAATCTGCTTACATCTTCCAAAACCTATATTTGTCATGAGCATTAAGTTGCTCTTGCAGAAGTTTGATTATTCAACACATTAAATAATGAATCTGAGAGAAATGAGAGTGTTCTTTGGGTTTAAAATAAAATAGATGAATAAATAAATGTGTTAATATTTTTAATATCTAATAATTTCTGCTAGAATGATGTATATTTTAATAGGAACAGTTTGCTCAAATATATTTCAGCAAGGAATATGTCAATATTCTAGTCTTGTATTTAACTAAGTTTTTTTATGACTGTATTTTTTTTTTAATTGCTTGAACTTACATCACCCAAAACAGAATTTGGCAAGAGCCCTCTGATAACCAAATTGATTTTCATGAACTTGGATTAGCCTTATAAACAGGAAGCCACATTTTATCATGAGCAAAATTCTCTAAGTACAGGACGACTGGTTTTGGTTTCTTGTGTCAAGCTCTCTATGTTTGAAAAACTTCCAAACTTCACTAAATGTGTTTTGTTTTCATTCCTCGTATTATTTTTACATGTCTTAAAAGATACATATGATCTTAGGTTTGAAGAGACAGAAGAAGGCCTGGAAATAACCATTGATGAAAATGTTTTAAGTAGGCATGCCAAAGGAAGAAAAATAAAGTCCTGTCTGGATTCAGTCAGCTTTGCTTGACCTGGTTATAGCTAAATGAAACATCAATGGGAAATTCAAGGTAAGAAAACTAAGCCAAAGTTCTGCAGGAGGTGGCTCTGATGACTTGAGAAGAATGACATCTGATCCTTCTAAAGAAAACACATTTCTCATGGCTGTCAGCATAGTACCAAGGGAGAGAGAGGAATAATCTGAAGCATAAATATTACTATTCCTAGAGGATGTCCTTCAAAAAAGAAAGGCTTTGTCTTGGCTGTGTTTATATAAATCTTTGGAATATTTGACCCCCAAAAAAATCTCACATAAATGCAAGTCACAGCCAATGAAGTAGAAACTAGTTCAGTGTGTCCAAACACAAACTCCAGGCAACCACAGAAAAAATATGCTCTCTTGGAGCTTCCATAGTAAATAAATAATGAAGATGACATTGCTAAGATTGTACAACAAGCGGTCAGGCTGCAAATGTGACTCAATTAATTGGCTGACTAAATCAAAACCCAAGAATGTGCTGGAAGAGAGCTGCTATGAGATGGTTAGTGGAGATTTGTTTGTGAAACAAACCTGCACTTCTAGTAAGTGGAATTAAATATTCTAAATTGAATAAAGTTATAGGGCTATGGAGTGTACTGATACCATCAATGTTTTATTAATGTCCCCCCCAAAAAAGGGAAAGAATTTAGGTAGGTAAATATAATGGCCCTAACTCAGGTCACTGGAGAAATAGTAAGAATAGCTTCTTCTTCCTCAAATTCCAGTTATGTGTAGATCTTAGATATGTGGTTTGCCTCAACAAACATTACCAGGAATTAAAGAACATTTCTTGGAATACACATAGCTTATTTCCTATAAAGAAAATTAAAAATTGACTATAGTGTAAGTCTGCTATACAGCAATATCCCCAAACATCTGTGATTAGGTAAATCATGTGTGTCTAAGAAGTAGTGAATAAAGAGATGAAAGTACATCAAAATAGTCCAAATTTGGCATCATTCTATGGTCAATCATTTTTTTAAATCAACCTACCTCTCTCTCTCATTCTCTCTCTTTGTATGTATATACATATATATTTATGTAGGTATGTATTCATCTTTAGTAAATCATGCAATTTATTTGAAAAATAATGAAGTAGCAATAATAGGTCTGCATTATTTTTTTTATTTATATCTCTCCCTTCCTCTCTTTATTTATTTCAGAGAGGAAGGGAGAGATAGAAACATCAATGATGAGAGAGAACCACTGATTGGCTGCTTCCTGCACGCCCCCAAACTGGGGACCCAGCCCACAACCCAGGCATGTGCCCTTGATCTTTATCGAACCTGGGACCCTTCAGTCCACAGGCCGACACTCTATCCACTGAGCCAAACCGGCTAGGGCAATAGGTCTGCATTTGTTTGAAGTCTTTTCCCTCAGGATATCTGAATCAATTCTTACAATATCTCTTAAAGAAAACGATGAAGTCAAAATCTTTACAAGAGTAAACTGTTTGCCCAGAATTCACAGAGTACAACCGTGGTCTGATTAAAAGTAATAGCTCTTATTTCACTGACAATTAGCTTAAATTGTTCACACAGGATCTCAGGTATCACTCAGTAATTCATAGGAGTCCCTCAAATTTGTCTTTTGGGAGTTCATGAACAGACATCCCTATTACCAAGTAGGGTCCACCATGTTCTTCCCATCCTAATCCCCTTCACTGATGTCTGCTACTGGAGAAACAACATAAGGGCAGTTTACTAAATTTAATGCAGCAGCACCTCACCATGAAGATGTTGATGTCTATGGAAAGATGCTGCCTCCTGTTGCTTGCAAAGCTACCTGCAAATTTTTAAGGAAAACATATAGCAATTTCGCCCATAGACTTCAATGCTCTGAAACAGTCATGTGTTCTATGCATGTGATTTATGCAGAAATGGAGAGACTGTGCTTCTCCTCCACTTTCTAACATCATTTGCCAAAAGAGGACTAAAGTAGTGAAGTGTGCCCTCTCCTCTCCTCTCCTCTCCTCCTCTCCTCTCCTCTCCTCTCCTCTCCTCTTCTCTCTTCTCTCCTCTCTCTCTCTCTCTCTCTCTCTCTCTCTCTCTCTCTCTCTCTCTCTCTCCCTTTCTCTCTCTCTCTCCAAAATGCTTAGACAAATATCCATGACACTAGGCCTATGGATCAATCTGAACAAAACAGACCTTGTATTGTAATCCTCATGTTTTCATTTGCTAGGCTTCCTCCATCTCTTTGAGGGAGGGAGGGAGGGAGGGAGGGAGGGAGGGAGGGAGGGAGGGAGGGAGGGAGGGAGGGAGGGAGGGAGGATCTCATGCAAACTGGCCCAATCAAATAGTCTCCTGGCAGACTGCCATACCAGTTCATTAAACATTCCCTAGACCAGTGATGGCGAACCTATGACACGCGTGTCAGCACTGACACGTGTAGCCATTTCTGATGACATGTGGCCGCATGCCGAGGATGAAACATTTGCTGCTCCTGAGGATGAAACATTTGCGACTAGAGTCTTGGAGTTAGTTTTTTCCTCAAAGTGACACACTACCCGAGTTATGCTCAGTTTTTTGGCGAAGTTGGACACACCAAGCTCAAAAGGTTGCCCATCACTGCCCTAGATATATCTGAATCCCTATTTGGATTCAAGTAAATACCTCGGCTACACAAGAAAACTTGAGATGAAGCAAATCCAGATGGTCTCAAATGTAAAGTCCAAACGTGAAGCAGTTGTAGGTTGAAGGGTGGGTATGAAATAACTCTATGAAGAGCTATCCACACTAAAAGGATTCCTGGCTGTGGATACAAATGGTAACTCCTGACCAAAAGACAATGAGAGGGTATTTGTTACAGACATCACAACACCAGTAGCTGTAGAAGGAGGCAGAGGTATTTTCTTTATTGACAAAGGACATTGAGTCCGAGGAAGAAAAGTATGTGTTATGTTTTCATCTGCCAATCTGTCATCATAAGTCAGATAATACTGTGACAAAATCTAAAAATGGTACAGGAAGGGAAAGAGGGTAACACGGAGTATAAAAGCTTATCAGTCACCAAAATTACTTTTCCCATCAAATTGTGTTTTTAGAACTGTTCTGGAAACAAAGTAAGTAGTGGACACAATCCACATAGTCTTATGGAACTGGGATGTCCTTTAGAATTCTGGTGATTTCATTTTAAAAAGGGGGAAAGAGCCCTATTTTAGTCCCTCACAGACCAGGCCTAATAAGCTTAACTGATTTAACCCCAACACGGCCTTTGTTAGAAAATGGAAACATGACTTGTTTCCTCCCAGAGAAGGAAATATTTCTCCCATTATTCTTTCCTCTATCTGAAATTCTCATATTAAGGGCTTAGATACCCTTGGCATTCTAGGATAAAGGCTCTGGAGAATCCACTGGAAGACCTGGCAAAACCAAGAAAGGTTAATGTTCAAGTAAAATAAGTAAGATTCTCCTTTGTAAGAAAGGGGTCATGTGACTGTTCTCTAAAGCCTTATTCTTGGTTGGAGCACCATCAGATGAAGGAAGCAAGTAAGTTGATCAGTTCTCTTTCTGCTTAAACTACTTTCAACTGCATTTCTGTCACTTGCAACCAAAAGACAAATACACTGCACAAGAAAGCTGAAGAACCATGAAAAATGGAATGGTGTCCAGAAAGTAAACCAACCAGCTAACTAGCTGAGATTAATTTTATGACATATGATAGCATTTTAGAAATTTAGTAAACAGGAACACAGGGATGATAAATCATTAATGCAGGGTCACATAATGCTTTGTGCTTTGGCATCTGAGGGGAAATTACAACATAGAAAGCCTGGAGCCAACCACTTTTCTTAGCCATTATGTATTAAAATGAGTCTTGACTCAAGAAGAAAAAGAAAAAAAAAAAAGGAGGCAATTGATTATGGACATTTACTCCCTTGACATGAAATATTTGAAATAGCCTACTGGTCCCTATATTTAGATTAAAAACCAATCACCTGAAAAGGCCCATAACCAGCACAGTAATGAGCCCATGGCCATTTATTTATAGTTAGCTCTGATTCATGAGCTGCAACTCAATGTCTGGTAAGTGCTATATGACTCCTAGACTTCATCAACTTATTTATGTGTGGCCGAGACTTCTCCCATAGAGTACTAGTATGTATATTCCCAAGCACACTGCCTTATGTGTGGGTGTAGAGGAAGGAGGAAGAAATATATATCCAGTAGTGTACAACCTGACTATATTTTATGAATCTGTACAATCAGATTTGGTTTTTCCATAACTTACTTAGACCATCCACACTGAATTTACTGCAGGCTGCATGCAAAACTAGCAGTGCAGGCAAGATGGTAATGAGAGCCTAAGAGAGACACATGCATTTTCATATATATTAATAGTTTAGATGGAAAAAAACCTGAAAGATAAAAGAGGCATCAAATATTGCCAGAATGACAGATGAAATGCTGAAGTGATGAAATACTGAAATTATAGTCCTTTGAAGTAGGCTCTGGGTGAACTAACTACACAACACATGGCAAGAAATGTGTGGCAACAGTTGTGATGGAATTTGTGTTGATTAATGCCCTCCTATAGAAAGATAAATCTTGTTAAGGAGGTTCTGGAAGTTCAGTGAATGGAAGCCAAATATTCATACTACTGTTTGAGTTAAAAAAGAACTAAGGGTAATACTAACTTTGCATTTTCATCATATACAAGTCTTCCCTGTAATGCCATAAGAAAATATGCATTATGTATCTACCTTCTCTTCATGTTTCTTATGAATGACTGTTGTAAGTGTTGCCCATTCTATTCTTGAAATTAAAGCTTAGAAATATATGTTTTATAACATGTTTGATGTCTATTAGCTCTGATAAATGTTTATTTCTATGATCAACTATAAAAATAACTTTTAGAAGATCTGAAAGGGGGAGAAAAAAGTGGTTCTAGAATTGTGTAAGTAGATTGAAAGTATATTTATCAGCAAAAAAAGGCTGATATTTGTTGCAAAAAAGCTGAAAATATATTTTTAGCATTTCTACTAATGAATATGTATGATAATAACTAGGACTCCACCATAATTTGACTCTGTGACCAAGAGATAAAAAATAATATTCTACTTTGAGGCCAGGTCTCCTAAAATTGAATTTGGTTGGAAAACCTTTAATTCACTGTGCACGTTTCTTCTACTCAAAGAGGAAAGAAAATTAAAACCACAATCTCTTTTCTTAGTGCCTCATCACAGTCAATAAAATATGTATGGTAGTAATATCTTTCATTTGTATAAGGATTTGTCATTTACAAAATCCATTCTCATTAACTATTATGTTTGATCCTTTCTTGGTCTCAATTTACAGAAGTCAAATTGTTTGTCCAGAATTATACACCTTATAAATGTGGAAACTGAGGTTAAAACTGGTTTTGTCCACAGAATACTTTTTAAGAGTAGAGTAGAAAAAAAGATACAATGTCTGTCATATGTTACACAATATTCCAGTGATTTTTCATCTATTTGCTCATGTAATTATCAAAATTACCCTGTAAGACAGGAATTATATTCCCATTCACAGGTGACAAAACTGAGACTCTGAATATTATAAAATTACCCAAAGTCCCACAGGTATGTAAGTGCCACTACACAGGGATAAAAATCTAGTTATGTATGATATCAAAACTAGGTTCCTCCCATAATAGGCAAAGTCATACTTCTATGACATATACAACTTTTATTACACAATGACAGACAAGAGCAAAATTGAGAATAATTCACTTTCTTTTCAGAAAATTACTCCATCAGCAGGTATTTATTAAGAGCAAACTAAGTGCTTAACATTGTATTTTAAATTGTGGGAGAAATGCAAGAATCAGAAAACAAGCTTTCTTTTCCCAAAGAAATCTCAACACAGAACAATACATATAAATGCCGACAATTATATGTATTATTATATAATAATATTAAAGATTATATAGTGCAAAGAAAATATGGGATTTGGTATCAGTAAAATAAAGCTATTACTCTGTTTCACTGGGCTAGGGAAGAAGAAAAAAAACAATAATATTACATGAGCTGGTAGATGTTCTATGTCAGTGGTGTCTAATGTAGGAAGAATAATGTTGATCCCTAATGTGATTTAATGTGGGCTAATGTTTAACCCAAAATTTTAGTCAGATATTAGATGAACACTAGATTAGTTGCCCATCCCCTCCTGTGTTTTCTTTCTCACTGTAACTGAAAAGTATAGGGTCAGGGAGTCAACAGTGGTGGTGAATGAAAAGGCACTATCTCTAGGAGTGGCATTTACTGGGGCAAATGTCTAATTCACATCATCACTAAATATCACCTCTATTTCTCACCCATTTGTTTGTTTATATTTTCCTATGACACATGTACTGTGTGCCTATCTAGCATGTGCCAGACATCAGACTAAGCATTCTGGGCACCATCGGGACCAAGATAGCCGTGGCCCTAGCCAAGACCACCCAGAGCAATGCACAGACTTCACTGGAGTGAAACAGTAAAATCTTGGAGGAAAAACTAATACTTTGTAATCATAAGACCTGAGATTAGTTCTTAATTTAGTATTTATATGAGCTTAGACGATTATGATTCTGAGACTCAATGTCAGCATCTGTGATATAAGAATAAAATAATACCTAATTATATGTTTTGCACAAGAAAAACTAAAGAAAGCATATAAAAATTGTAAACCCTGAGTGTCTACACAAGTGTGATGAATTTAATGTTATGTGTCCAGTCTTATAATTCTAGCTCCCTTCTCGCATGAAAAGTCATACATATATGCTGGCCTACTCTAAAATGTATGTTTCTGCCTAAGTCAGAACTCGCTTGTTCTGAATATGAGTAGAAATTGCCTTTTTGTTGTTTACTCCTTTTCCATTACCCCCATCTGCCTTACTCCGTGACAATTAAGCTGCCATTAACACCTGTTTCTGTGCATATACAAATTGCTCTCGTTGTGCATAGCTTTCTTTTATACTTTAAAAAATGTATACCTTTCCCCAAGACCCCAACTCAGGTGACCTATAAATCAGTAGCCATGGAAAGCCTCGCTCCAAAATGCTTCAGGATTATTATTTGAGCTACACGTAAGTTCCCATAATGCCCTAGCACTGTCTCGGCTATTTAGCATAAACACCCTGGCATAACCCTACCCTAGAACCAGTGAGGAACCTAGTGACAGTAGCCTATCATATGCATGCCCCATAAGCAGGAGGTGTGGAACGAGTTCATTGCTTCCAGCTAACAGAGGGATGGCCAGATATTACCAAAATGGGATCTATCTTACTTCCTAGTTTTTTTTTCTGTTTAGAACCAATTTACCTGCCTATTCCTGTTCTCCCTTAATGGCCTGCAAACAATTTATATGGATAATGCAACACACTCTAAAACTCTTTAAATACTCAGCATCTTCAAAATCATACCTGTAAAATCTTACCTGCATTTTCAAAATCTACCATTTCTCTTTGCAGGAATTAAAGCAGATAGATCTTAGAAAATACTCTGGATTAGACTCATTCCTTCTGGGACACTATATCCAATGGTCAGCCACCTTCCCTGAGGTTCCATTTTTACCCTCATTTGTCTCATATTCTTCCTGACTTTCCTCTAGTGCTGCCTTCTCCTGGCTCATGGTTTATCCTCCCCCAGCAAGCCAAGCCACATGACTGCAATGTTTCCAGAAGCCAGCGCTGACAGTTGCAGAGTAGGAGGAAGTGTGACTCACTCTTTTGAGAACTGATTGCCACACATGTCAAAGCCCCAACACATTTTCATGCAACATTTTCATGCAAGAGACAAGTGTAAGCTCTAGGACACAGCCAACTCAAGTTATTCTTTCCTGAAATGTGATGCCAACTAACACCTGCCACATTTGATTATCCTGATTTACTTAAGGATTTCTCTCCATGGTTAAGATCTTTATCAAGGGTGATATAATTTCACCTTGGTGTATAAAGGCTAAAGTGTAAAACACAGATTTAATCTCTTCAAGTGATCCTCACATATTGTCACAGAATATTAATATGATCAAAGATCTGACACTCTTCAAATCTGAGTTAAAGTCCTGGATCTGTTGCATGACAACTGTGGGACATGGGCTAATTATCTTCATTTTTCTACCCTCCCTGTAAAGGGAGGGAGGGACTTTACTAGTTGATTACTAAGACACTTCAATCTCTAATGTTCTTTCTAAGTTTTCTACCAAAGATAGCAATGGAGTTTAACAAATGATAGGCCCATGTTAGGCCCAATTTGCCCTTTTTCCTAATAAGTT
Organism: Cnephaeus nilssonii; assembly: GCF_951640355.1. Taxonomy (NCBI): domain Eukaryota; kingdom Metazoa; phylum Chordata; class Mammalia; order Chiroptera; family Vespertilionidae; genus Cnephaeus; species Cnephaeus nilssonii. Next base: position 34,633,004 of record NC_137085.1, read on the forward strand.
ACAAAATAATTTTTTTTCCTTTTTCAATTCTTTAAAATATTGAGTAATTCTCCATGGACCCTCAAGTCATTCAATCAATTAATTATTCAAAAGTGACATTATCAGGAGCAGGACATATCAGGGGGAACAAAACAAACATGGTCTCTGCCTTATAATATGTACAGTCTATTGTGGATACAGGAATCTAGAGGTAAATAACTAACTAAAAGGTTGTCTCTCTCTCTCTATCAATGTGTCTTAAAAGTCCTTAATAATGTCTGGCACGGGGTTTATAACAATAACTATTGTTTATGAGAGAATGAATAATGAATGGATGCAAAAAACCTGCATCACAGAATCTCCAGTTTGTCCCAGGGCACAAAAACAAAAACTGTCTGGTGAAACCTAATGATCTAGGTCTTCGTTGCCATTAAACCCTAATAAGAAATGTCATTAGGTGCACAAACACTTTTATTGAGAAATGATTTAACCTGATCATTGTAAAATGAGCCTTTAAACAATTTTGGGTATGGTGTGGATCCTTATTCCACAATATACCCAAAATTAACTCAAAATGGATCAAAGACCTAAATGTAAGAGCTAAAATTTTAAAAATCCTAAAAGAAAACATGGGTTAAATCTTTATGACCTTGGATTTGGTAAATGGTTCTTATATAAGACACCAAAAGCATGAGCAACAAAAGAAAAAAATAGATTAATTGGTCTTCACCAAAATTAAAAATATTTATGCTTTAAAACATATCACCAGAGAAGTGAAAAGGCAACCCACAGAATGTGAGAAAATATATTCAATTCTCATTATTCATAGTAATTGTGTTCCATAATGTCACTGCAGACACTGATTTAACAAATATTGACTCATTACCCCTAAGGGAAATAAAGGATTAAGTTTCTCAGAGCTTCTGGTCAGAACATTTTTGTCAACCAATCAATACATAACTTTTTTTATGTGAGTTTTTATTTAAAGACACCTTATTTAATATTGATTGTTCATTCATTAACACTGAACTCATGGTCAACAACACAATTCATGCCTAAATGAAGCTTATCTAACTGACACATTTTCTCCATGAGGCACATCACAGCTTTCTTGCACTTAGGAACACTAGACAGCTTTCCAGCTCAAATGCCCAGTTTTCAACATAAAACTATAAAACATGCAGAAAAATAAGAAATTAAGCTCCATTTACAAGGAAAAAATAAATAAGTAAAGATATTGGACTTACTAGTCAAAGACTTTAAACAACTGTCTTAAATATGCTCTAAGAGGTAAACCATGGATGAGTTAAGAAAATCACAAAGCTTGTATCTCAACAAATAAAGAATATCGATACAGAGATAAAAATTATTTTAAAACAAACAGAAATTTTGAAGCTGTATGTCCAATAACAAATGAAAAACTCACTAGAGGAGTATAACAGCAGATTTAGATTGACAAAAGAAATAATCAGAAAACTTGAGGATGTGTTAAACGAATTAACCAGCCTGAGGCACAGAAAGGAATAGAAAGTTTAAGTATCTACATTAGAATGTAGCGATTTGAATACGTTCTCTTGACTGTATACTTTCCTTATCAAACTCACCTAGTAGGTTACTTTAAATACTTTAAGTGTTTTACCTGTCAATTATGCTTCAAGAAAATTAAGGTGGTAAAAGATTATGTATTCCTCTTCCTCTTCCCATTCTGAATAATTGAGCCTTATGCCCACCTAGGTGAGCCAAACAAAATAGACATTCACACCAAAAGGGGATGTGGGAAGGGGTGGAGCAGTAAGAGAGATGTTGTCAATGTCCCAGATGTGAGTCTCAGAGCCCAAGCAGGGTGAAGAGGGCTTGGCATAGAAGGGTTGCCTAGTACAGAGTGCTGGTGCTTCCTAACACAACTTCCAAACATGTGGATTTCTCAGCACAAGTGGTAGAAGAAGACACACCCATACATAGAGGGGACAGTGGTTATGAGAGATTGCTCACATACAGAAATGATTGAGCACGTAAATATATTGGAGATAATGAAACCACATTCCTCATTGTTGGAGAAAGATGTTACATACATGGAAAAAGAGAAAATTAGAATGAACCCGGTGGTGTTGGATTGCAAATGGAGGCACTAATTTAAATCCATGATTTTCAGCATACATATATAAAAATAAGTCAATATTTAAATGTGTGAATGTCTATATGCATATACATATACATATTCCCTAACTGTGTTCACTGAGATGGCCTAGAAGCAGCAACATCCTAATAATAACCAGCACATCTGTCCAGCGCTGGTGGCTCAGTGGTTGAGTGTCCACCTCTGAACCAGGAAGTCATAGTTCCATTCCCAGTCAGGGCATATGCCCAGGTTGCAGGCTCAATCCCCAATCACGCAGGAGGCAGCCTATCAATGATTCTCTCTCGCCATTGATGTTTCTATCTCTCTCTCCCACTCCCTTCTTCTCTAAAATCAATAAAAATATATTTTTTAAAATGCCCTAGCCGGTTTTGCTCAGTGGATAGAGCGTTGGCCTGTGGACTGAGGGGTCCAGGGTTCGATTCCCATCAAGGACACATGCCCGGGTTGCAGGCTTGATCCCCGGTGTGGGGCATGCAGAAGGCAACCGATCAATGATTCTCTCCCATCATTGATGTTTCCATCTCTTTCTCCCCTTATCCCTTCCTCTATGAAATAAAAAATATGTGTATATTTTTTAAAATTGAGCACATTCAACACCCTGACCTTCAATTCTAAATACCATTCTCCATTAAAGGAATTAGGGCTACTTGGAGAAATTGTTGAAATTTTCCCAGGGCTCATGTAGGGAAAGGTATACAATCAGCCTGAAAATCATTTTGTGTCAGAAAATAAGAACTTACACAGATAAATCAAAAGAATGCAGAAGTCAGACTGGAGTAACTAATTAAATCTGTGAAATATTGTTAGTAACATATTGAAGTGAATCAGCTAGAAAACCAAGAATCTATATGGATATAAATAGAAAGAAAATAAGTAAATGAAGAAATTGAAGATTTTATGTAAAATTACATGTTTTTGTTTTGGAATGGAAATTCAACTTTTCTAAAAATGTTTTAACTTTGACTCATAGAATGTGACCATGTATTAGTAACATAATTAAAATTGATAATTAAAAATATAGCTCATGACCTTCTTACATATTTGAGGGGAATGTAGTGGACTGTGACGCTAGTATTTCTCTCCCATCACATTTTCCAGTTCATCCATGTAATAGATGACTAGCAATGGGAAAAATTAAGAGGGAAGAATGTAAAGTGAATTTTATGTTTCTTGCTTGGCTGTCCAGGTGCTACTGATTGATAATGGGAATATAAGTGAAAGAGAAGTTTGGAGGTAAAATAAAATGATGGCTTCCATTTGGAAGATTTTACACTGAGGATGTTTGATTGACAAGCAGTTGGTTTCACAAGCTTGAAACTCAGGAAAATCTAGTGCTGAAATAGATAACCTCATGCGTGGGTACCTAACCACATTAGTTAGAAGCTATGCAGATGTCAACAAAAGTAGAATTTAATATTCTACCACTTAATAGGCTATCATTTTAAGTTATTAATGAAACTTTATAATAACATGAAATATTTATGATAGTGTTTTTCCTTTAAACAACATATTATTTGAACAATGAAAAAAGACATGTAAAATCTGGAAAGAGATGCATTAAAAAAGTTCGCATGTCTTAAAGGTAAAAATTTATGAGGTTTTTTCTACATTTCCATATCTTTCAAATTTGCTACAGATTTTCTACTTGGGGAGTCACACAAAAGATTTTCTTGTACCTCTCCCTAAGATAAACATGGTGAGAGTTCCTAATTAACAAAGAACCTGGACACACAGTAGGCCCTCAGTAAATGCATAAACGTATCTATAACTGCAGTGAAGGCTGTTACCTGAGAGTTTCTGCCCCATAGAAAGCCTGCAGTCGCGTTGGCTGGAGAGGCTCATTCCTGCTGCCCGGGATCTCCCAGGGCTCGACAAACTGATCTGCCTTTACCTTTCTGTCCAGTGACACGAATGCTTTGATGTACCTTTTCCTGGGGTTCCCAGGTACCATTCTTACCGGATTCACCGACGGGTCCCAGGGGAGGTAACTCCCTTGTTGGATCCCCAGAAAACAACCAGAGAAGCCACTGGTCCTGCGGGGAATCAGAGATGACGCCTTCTTCACTTGGGGCGTCGACTGGAAACGGGACGACTCACAGTCCTGATGGGCAGGCACTCACACGGCTAGACTCAGGCTCTCTAGGGGCTGCTGGCAAGGCCCACGAGCTAACTGCATCAGGGCGCCCAGCCCAGCCCTTCACATGGGCCTGTACTAGTTCCTTCCAGTTCTCAGAGCAACCCCACCATTGCGCAGTAGTGTCTCCGCACCATAGATGAGACCTGAACTGAGGTTTCTTCGCAAGGCCAGGCCGCCAGGGCGAGGGGAAGCCCTCATGGTCCATACTGTCACTGTGTTTATGACTCTGACCGCCTCCGTGGAGCTTGGAGGAGTCTTTACCTTGAAGGAAGGCCTCGTCCGGCTGGCAGAGCCCCTACCCCAGGCCTTTGAGCGTCTTCTGGGGCCTCCGCCTCCCCAGGGTGCAGGGAAGGAGAGCCCGCGAGGCCTGGCAGTTGGGGGTGAAAAGGAAGACTGAGAGCTGGCAGGGCAGGGAGAAGTCTTGCGGGAGCCCCATGCCTTCTCGACAACCTCCCTCTGAGTTCAAATCTCAGCTCTCATCTTCCAGAAACGATGAAAATAGGAACCATAGGAACCAGACGCCGGAGGCATGGTCTCAGCACCTGCCTGGTGCTTGGGCTTTAAGAAGCCAAAAGCCCCAGCCTCAGGGGCCGGCCGGCCGTGGCCCCGCCCCCAGGGCGCGTTGGGCGGAGCTCCCCTTGCAGAATTCTAGTTCCTTCCTCCCCAGGTTTCTGAGCCCCAGCAGGTGCTCCGCGCTGGGATGAGGTGAAATGTAAGTCTCTGTCCCTCGGAAGGTAGACACGGTTGACTCGGAAACACGCTGGAGTTGGGGCGGCGACCACCCCACCTGCACAGTCGAAAATCTGCGTATTAACTGCGCACTCGCCGATTCACAACTGCCAGTTGCACCTCGAACAACGCATTTTTGAACTTGCCAGGGTCAATTGAACTGTGATGAATGGAACTGAGCAAGTAAATGGGGAAAAAAAAATCCAATTATAAATGGACCCATGTAGTTCAAGCCCGCGTTATTGAAGGCGTCACCTGTAATTAAGCCAAATATTCCACACAAGGTGGAAAGTGGTGTGAACGGGCAAACAAGGATACATCTCCTCGCTTGGGAGGGTCCGGGAAAACATCCAGGGAAAACTTTCAGTATAATAGGGAAGGAGAGAGATGAGAGGATGGAGGTTTATGGGTTGGTTTTCGTTTTGTTGTTTTGTTTTTCTAATGAAAAGGTCCCATCTGCTGACCTCTCATTCACCTGCGGTGGTCCAACACATGATGCTCAATGTGTGAGGTGTGCGGAGAAGTTGTAGGAAAGTGAAATAGTTCGCAGTACTTAGGCCAGAGAATTGGCTAAGAAAGCAATCATGTAAGCTCCACCAAGACAGGGAACTTGGTTTCCTTCATTCCTGTGTCCCAAGTGCTTAGAAGACTGCCTAGGCCCTCGGACATATTAAAAACGGAAGGAAGGAATGGATTCTTTTCAGGCATGTTGGAGCTAACCAGTAACTACTATGTAAATTTATAGTGACCATCAACATACTTAAGGGGAGTCAGCCCCTTATGAGAAGGCAGGTCTAAAAAAAAAAAGCAGAGTTGGATTTTTTTCCAGGCAGGAAAGAGATGAAAGCAGACTGGGGTAGGCCGTTTAGTGTAGAACTAGTTAGGTTTGGGGTTAAGTGATGGGTCATAAAGCTTTCCTTGGAGGAGGAAATAAAGACAAAAGATTGTCAAATGGACAGGGAGAAAGTATAAAATGGTTTGTAGTTCCTGAATAGGTTGAGAAATTGGCACTCTGAGGGCATAAGCTGAAAGAAAGGATAGACAATATCAGACTATATTTCAGAAGGCAGAAGGGTTGCTGGTGATAAGTTCTAAGATATGGCCATAACTGAACTGGAATTGAGGTACAATGTCATGACTTCGGACAAGTCAGAAATGGGACAGCGAGAGAAAGGGCTATAGTAAACATCTGTGTTGTTGTTTTGCTTGGTTTGACACCCAGCATTCACTCACCTTCTGGAAATAATCTCTCTGTTGCCCTCTGGAAAACTAATCCCATTCTTAGTATCAGTCCATGTGCAAGTGGAGGGGTCCTAATAACATTGTCCCTTTTTTAAAAAATATGTTTTTATTTTATTTGAAAGACAGAGAAAGGGAGGAGAGATAGAAATATCAATAAGAGAGAAATATTGATCAGCTGCCTCCCACACATCCCCTACTGTGGATCGAGCCTGCAACCCAGGCATGTGTCCTGAGGAGAAATTGAACCGATGACCTCTTGGTGCACGGGTTGATGCCCAACCCCTGAGCTATACTGACTGGGCAATAATGTTCTTTTAAGGATGAATATGTAACTAAGACTTGGCCAAAAAATTTCCCCATGCTTTTGGCAACAGTGATTGGTCAGAAAAGGACATGTGACCCAACTGGAAACAATTAGGCACAATGGGACTTTTGAAGAAACTAGTGAGAGACAACCCGTTTTTAGCAGCACCTGAAGCTTGGAGGATGTTTGCCAGACAGAAAGTCTCATAATGAAGCCAGTCCAGAGTATAGGGCCAAAAAAGGGGGATAGAAATTGAATCTTGATGGCATAATTGAGCCAAAGTATGAACAGTCCTTCCAGAGGCCAACCTTACTCTCAGACTTTTTATGAAAATGAGTCCTTTTTTTTTTTTTTTTAAGTTTTCAAGAGCAGAGGCTCTTAAGTCCATCATGATTGTTACTGTGATGTTCAACCTCCAAGGCCATTTGGCCTATTAAAAGGTCAATGGCTACACTATCTCTATGCCAACTGTTTGCAATGCAATGTATTGCTACAGTTCCCAAGATAATAGGGCTTGATGATTAGTTATCTCAACAAACAACATTTCAGCCCTTAAAAAATTGTGCTGTGTACAAAAGAACTTTCACACGGGTTTCACACAAAACCCATCTACTTAAGGAACTTATCTTTATATCCCTACTAAGGCCCGGAGCACGAAATTTGTGCATGGGGGTGGGGGGGTGTCCCTCAGCCCAGCCTGCACCCTCTCCAATCTGGGACCCCTTGAGGGCAGTCAGACATGCCTCTCACAATCCAGGACTACTGGCTCCCAACCGCTTGCCTGCCTGCCAGCCTGATCACCCCTAACCACTCCCCTGCCAGCCTGATCAACACCTAACTGCTCCCCTGCGGGCCCGATTGCCCCTACCTGCCCTCCCCTGCCACCTGGTCACCCCTAACTACCCTCCCCTGCCGGACTGGTTGCCTCCAACTGACCTCCCCTGCTAGCCCGGTCACCCCTAACTGCCCTTCCCTGCCACCTGGTCACCCCTAACTACCCTCCCCTGCAGGCCTGATCGCCCCCAACTGCCCTCCCTTGCAGGCCTGGTCCCTCCCAACTGCCCTCCCCTGCCAGCCATCTTGTGGGAGCCATCTTGTGTCCACATGGGGGCTGCCATCTTTGACCACATGGGGGTAGCCATCTTGTGTGTTGGAGTGATGGTCAATTTGCATATTACTCTTTTATTAGATAGGATTCTCAAATTATTGGAGCCACTGCTACCTTTAGGCAACTATCCTTATTTCAACCCAACAACTGTGTGAACCCCTATCTCCTCTATCCTGGGAGCACTAGCTAAACATTCCTCTCATATGAGAGTCTGCATAGGACTGTACAATAGGTGCCTCACAACTTCTGTTTGGGTCAGGAAACATGGTAGGCATTAATAATCCCAGAGACCAGAAGCCCAGAACTTCCTGTAAGACAAAAGAGGAAAGTTAATTTTTATCCCTTCGGAGTCCCCTCTGGCAGGGAGTAGGAACATCAGTACCTTGGTAAAATGTCCTGCCGCAAATGAAAATGGCCTAAAGCTGGACAAGAATCCCTGCACAGGAAAATTACGCACTCTTGTCATTGTCAGCCTAACCTCCTTCCCACAGTGAAGCACTGCTAAACTTGCATAATAATGTTTCTTTTATGAACACCCAGTCCCCCTCAAGGAAGGAAGGAACAGACCCTATGTCTCTTGAGAGAGATAAGAAGACAGTCTCCACATTGGTCTCCCTAACAGAAACTAAATATGTCCTTGTGCCCTAGGAAAATAGACTAATACATACCTATTCAGGGCCAATGGAGGTTCTAGAAAAAGGGATTCAAGAGAAGGGTTCATAGTCTGGGCTTTTTCACTGAGACTGCAGAATGGATCATAGTTTTCAGTGTTAATCTCTCTGAAGGCTGCCTCAAGGAATCTTATTTTCTTAGGCACCACCTGGCACCAGAGATATTCTCAATACGCAAAGCTGGGATCTAGGGTCCCCAGGCTCAGTCCAGGTGAAGGTACCAGTCCATTCATGCATTTTGTTTGCCCTGATATTAGGTCAGGGTGTGAGCATGAGATTGTAAAAAATGTGGTAGTGCATTCCCATTGAATGTTAGTGACAATTCTTCAGGTGCCACACTATATCATGTAAATGATACCCCCCCAAAAAAATTATATAACACTGATCCATGAGTGTGGGCACAAAGCACATGAAATGTTATTCTAGAGAAATTGATCCTCATCTCTCCAATCATTTTCTCAACTAACATACTTTCCTGCTTCCTATAATGGTCCTGCTTTCCCATAGGAACAAAAATCTGAGAAAACGGAAAAAAGTCCTAGAAGCAGAACAAAGGTCTGGGATCACTCCTGGACAGTGCTGCCACCTCATTTGGACAGGTCACTTTCTAGATATTCTGAGTGTGCAAATTCGTTCTCATAACCTCATTGTTTCTCTGAGTGGTTATATGACCCCAAACCAAGTATCTCAAGGCCTTAAGCCACCACATCTTTGTTGATTCAAAGTCCTTGGGCCATGAGTACATGGAAAACATTCCACAATGGGAGATACGTGGTCTGAGTTCCCTAGTACAGTACTGACTTTTCCATCAATTGGGTGACTCGTTCTCTCTTATGGTCAAACTGTAAGAATTAAATATGAAATAATATATGTGCTATATTAAGTATACTAAGAAGAACAGAAATTAAACCTTGTAACCTGTATGGTTTGCTTCCTCTTGAGGTACTGTCACAAACAGGATACCTCTACAAGAACTGAAGGTTGCTTCTTTAGGCTTATGGTTTGGGAGCCAGGGTAGAGTGAAGAGACTGTAGTGGAGCCAGGATGAGCCTTATTTTTCCTCTCTTCTAAGTCTAAATACTATCTTTGATGAGTCAGGTGGTTCTAAGGGCTTCTTTTACTTTACCATTCATGATGATGCCATAACACCTTTACCTCCATGACACTGTTCCCATACCACCTATCCCTCTTTCTTTGGATGCTCCAATTCTTTGATGTTTTTCTTACCAGCCACCACTACATCTAGCAATTAAACAGTTTTGACCTTGATGGCATTGGTATAGTTGAGGATGAGGATCCACTTGGCAACTTTGGCCACTTGTGCTTCAGTGAACATAGTGTGGTATCCAGGAAGAAATCCTTGTGTTAGGAAGACTTCTAAGAAGATTCTGATTATATGTATACCTCCTAATTCACACCATGAGTAAATTACCCTTCCCCTTGTGTGTAGGCTCATTTCCTTGCTTCTGGCTCACAGGATAAGGTGATAGGATGTCATTTCCATTAGTTTATAAAAGATTGTAACTTCTGTCTTTATAGCAGACTCTCTCTTGGCTTTGATGAAGCAAGCTTCCATATTGGAGTGGCCCACATGACAAGGAACTGAGGACTATAGCCAACAGCCAGCAAGGAATTGAGTACCTCAATCCAATAGGCCTTAAGGAACTGAATCCCAACAACAGCTACAAAAGTGAGCACACAAGAGGGTCCTTCTCCAGTTGAGCCTTCAGGTGAAACCCAAGCCCAGCTGTCACTGTAATTGCAACATTTTGAGAGACTCTGAAGCAGAGAATCCAGGTAGGCTGGGTCAACATTCCTAACCCACAAAACCTGTGAAATGATAAATATGTGTTTTTTAAAGCACTAAATTTTGAAGTATCCATTATATAGCAAGAGTTAACTAAAACAACCCTAAATTTCTAGAACCTTGGTGTAAGCTATAGTATGGCTGGGAAGGTAGGCACCAAGTAGGAGGGCAGCCTCCCAACATCCTTGGAGATACTGTTTTCATACTCAATGATTATCCCACATATTTTTTATGCTAAAGTGGTATCATTGTGCTCTACCAAGCCCTGGCTAGTCTCCAGGAGGTACGTTGGAGATAAGATAATGTTGGTGGAATGGATAGCCAGGATGGGGTCATGAGTTGTAAGGATATCATTTTTCTCCTCATTCTTTTCTTCTTTCCCACTCACTCCACCATTAATTTCATTACTATTTGTCTCCCTTTCTCCCAAATTCTGTGTGGCTTCCTGGTGACCACTCCTACATATAAATAAAAGTTAGCCACTATTTTCAGGAAATTATTCCTATCTCTGGTTCTTTTCAGAAATGCAAGTTCTGTCCTCCCTTCTGTTCCAGTAAGTGAAGAGGAATGGGAAACTATGAACTGCTACACATTTTCATTAGAATAACTTAAGGGGTGAGAAACATAACCTATCACCCCAAAGTTCATGAGGGAGAGAAGAGCTCTTAGGAACAGGTGACATTTATTCTTCACCAAGAGACCTAAGAGGAAGATTTCTCCCTACCACCAACCTCTGCTCCTAAACACCCTTCCTTTCCAACTTCCAATTCCAAAACTTTTGGGAGATAACAAGGGAGGATTCTGGCTATATGTGAGGGAGCAAATAAAAAGACAGTGTGAGCCAAGTTCTGGACTTTAGGGTTTTTCTCACTTTGGAAATGCCTGAAAGGTTTTAGAGTAAACTTTTTGTACTGTCTATGAGAAAATAGTGTTTTTAACTACAGGAAATCTGAGCAGGGTCAAATAAAGGATCCCAGGATAAAACTGAGGCCACCTAGACTCCCTACAAGGGACTGGTCATCTTTTAGAAACAAAAAGAGGAAATCAGAACTGAAATGACTCCTTCATTTTTCTAAGCACAAGTCCATGCATATGAAAAACCCAAGACCCAGTGCAGTACACAGAGGACACCCTACTCCATTAAAAGAAACATTTATTGAGCAGGATCAATATCTTCAGTTATTTTTAAAGAAAGATTGTTTTCATCAGAGGCTTTGTTGTCATGAAAATTGTGAGGCTTTGTCAACAAGGACCAAATGATTTCTTTAAAGAAATTTTTTCTCCTTGGTGATGCTGGAGAGTGCTGGAGAAATGTTTTCTGTTTGAAAAGAAGAGTCAAATCTCTGAGTGCAGTGTCTTCATCAGGGGGGAGAGAGGCTGGAGGGACCTGGCATAATTGATGCATGCTGGTGGGTCTTGGATGGGCTATCGAGAGTGTGGGGAAGGATGTTGACTCCGGCACAGTAGCTGGTCCTTGAAGGCTACAACTTTCTAAGGATGTCTGATCCTGACTCTGTTCTTTGTAACACTTGCAAGAAAACTCTACTTAGTGACAGATTCTTGGTTACAGCATTTGGTACTTGCACATTCTTCTTGGTAGTGGTTCAGAGAGAGCCCCTCATAGTTGGAGGGATGTCCCTTGTCAGGCTCTTCCTAGGCCTGCAGTTCCTACTTCTGTTGACTTAAATGGAAGGCCTGAAGTTCATGATTATTTGCCACTTTTTCCTCTAGGATTTTCCCAATGGCTGTCATGAGCTCATGAGCTTCAGGAAGCCCACAATCCAAAAAGATAGTTGCACTTTCAGCTAAGTCATGTTCCTGTGCTAAGGTTGGCATGAAGTTAGTTTTTTGCTGGCAAGTTTCCAGCTCTTTACTTTTTCTTTTGGAATTGATCCACTGAGTAAATTCCCTCCTCTTTTTTTTGAAGTAACTATCAGGAGGAAACTGTTCATTCTGTGACAAAGACAGGAAAGTGCCCTCTAATTCTCTGTCTTCAACAGGGTGGCTCTTCTTTCTAGCTTTAGATGTCCATACACTTGAATCCTCACTTCTCCATTCTTCTGCTTTGGAATCCAAAGTTCTCACTTTCTTAGCTGCTGGTGGTAAATTGATATCTTGGCACTTCTGTAAGACATTCTTAGGGACCCAGGATTCCTGCTTGAGCTCTGTGCTGTCCTCAAAGTAGACATGAGGTCCCTCGTACGCTCCCATGTGCCCACTGGAGATGCTCCGGGGCAGAGTCGGTGAGGCTAGGGAAGGAAAGCTATCTGAAGTAAGGGACATGTCAGTGGGACAGCCTTGAGTGCGGCTTTGTTCCCTGCTCTTCAATTTAAGTTTTAACTCATCAACGAGCTGTTTTTGCAGGTTTGATAGTTTAGAATGTGGGGGATTTAATATTTTTGGTGAGGGACACTCAGTGGTCAGGGGAGATTCTTCTTTACTCATATTGAGATTTATCATTTGGGAGACTCCCAACTCCTGAGTTGCCAAGATGTCACAAGGTTGTGATTTAATTGCACATGGCTCCTGGGCCTTTAATATCTCACTGAACATTTTGGAGATGGGAAAATATTTTAAATTTCCCGCCACTGTCTTTTGGCCCTGAATCAATTTTGCTCTATCACGGGAACTCACATTCTCATCCCTGGGCTCATGTCCAGCTCCAGCTAGCTTCCTGGGCACCTTTGGGCTGTATCTGTTGTTCAGTACAGTCTCACTCTGTCTCCCTTGGTCTATGATGTGGTGCATGAGGGGCTGAAAAGTCTGCCTGCCACACACAGTTTTCTGGACATTCTCTGCAAGCTTATGTTCCATACCAGCATGTGATGTTTTCAGGACCCCCTGTCCTTCCCAGCTTACATATGGGAAAGCTGGGGGAGGATACTCCAGGATACCTACTGAATTTATTCTCAGCTTGTTTTCCTGAAAAGCTTTGGAGCTCCCCTCAAAGGGCTTGAAAACCTCAGCTTCAGAAACTACATTAGAAATATGGATGGCTGAGGAGGTACAGTCAAACTGGGGAAGAGGCCATGTTTTACCTTCTCTTGCTGTATAGAATTTTATGGATTGAATAACCTTTAGTGGGAGGCCCCATTTCTGATTCATACGAAACCTTATAATATGGGCTTCTAGCACTTGTCTAGTGTTGGGATCAAGAAAAGAAAGCTCTTGAGTGGTAATCTGACAGAAGACTCTACCAGTCATTGTGTTTTTTGAATTTGTAATTTTCTTATTGGTGTAGGAATTCCCAGAAGGAGGCCATGTATTGTCCTCGGCCATCCATGAATGACACACACCTATAGGGATTCTACCCTCAGTGATCTGCGAAGACTTCTTGCTCAAATGTAATCTAAGAATGGCTTTAATTTTATTCTGGTTTATGCCATTCCTTGAGACACTTAATAATTTATTTCCTAAGTGACTCGGGTGACACACACAGTTACTTTTTGTCTCTGAGGCCGCCCTCAGACGCTTTACTAAGTAGCATTCTGAGATCCTTTGTGGGCTGTCTTCTGGGCTCTTCTCTAGGATATACCCAAGATTCCTCTTTATGTCCTCCCTTAGTTGAAAGTTTTGTGGAACCCCCTCACATAAACGTCCTGGGAAACACAACTCATTCTTGCCTAGAGACTTGCTACATTCTCCCTGAAGCTCAGAGAGTTGTAAGTGAGCATGCCTGTCTTTCTGCAGAGGGGTTTCTGTTAATTTACACTGAGGTACTATCAGTTCTAGAGGCTCTAGATTCCTACAGGCATGATGGCATTGGAATGGGATTACCCTACTCGGAGCATAGAGCTGCAGTTGCCCCTGAGGTTCATTGGTGGTATGAAAATGGCCAGGAAGGATGGAGACTGGTACATAGGCATGGGATGACTGGCTGACCAATGGAAGGTTGGGAGCTTGAGGACAAGTGTTATCTTGAGCATTTTGGAGAATAGGAACTAAACCCTGCAAACTTTCCTGTTGCTTCTGCAATATATGGCATTCCAGGTGTTGATTTTCATCCAAGATATTAGAGTCTGACTCATTCTGAGATCTATTGAAAGACATTCCACAGTCCCTAATCTGGGATGAAGAAGAAGATGGTAGGATTGCAAGTTGGGATTGAAAGTGGGGCTGGGGCTGGGGCTGGGGCTGGACCTGAGTGAAATATTGTGTCTGGGGCTTGATTTGAGGCAAATGTTGAGGATCTACATTTAGGGGAAGGAAATGGAAATGAGGAAATGGTGGAGATCCTTGATGCTGCATTTTGATTATGGAAGCATTACAAATTCCATTGAATAGGACAAAGCGAGTTTCTAGTGGGGAGCTACTACTGGAAACCAGGAAAGTAGCTACTAGGGACTCACTGTGCAAAGAGGGAAGACCCCAGAAGAGCTGGCTATATTTCTGCTGCAAGTTTTCTTCCAATGTCTTGGCATAAAATAGCGCCTGGCTATTTTGCAGCTGCTCTGGTTTGTCTTCAATGTTCCAGCCAGTTTGGGGGACGACGGTGTTCTGTACATCAAGTAGTTGCAATGAATTCCCTAACGATGACTGTTGGTATTCTGACCAAATTTGTTTTGAAAATGGTCCCTGCTTATTTTCTTCCTTCTCTAAAATCTGCAAAGCCTTTCTCTTTTTTATTTGTCTCTCCAGGAGTGCCTGGACATTAAGGCCAAGGAAAGAATGGCTACTGGCCTCCATGTGCTTTGAAACAGAGTCTCCCCAGAGACCAGTCTCTGGTAGATGGAGGAAAACATGCTCTTGCTGAAAATCAGAGCATGATAATGTGGGGAGAAACATGTTCTTGGCATAAGCCTGCCAACAGGAATTGTCTGATATTGACAAGTTCAAATTGTCAGTGTCTCTGATTATTGGTTGATGAGTGGACAATCCACCAGTACTATCCGGAGACAAGTCCTCTGGAACAGGCTTCAGTGAGGGGAAAATTGATTTCAATTGAATCACAGTGGAAGGGCAGTCTGGTAGTGGTGAAGTAGACAGCATTGGTGGGATGTGTTGACAAGCAAGTGAATCAGTGGGATTCGTTGACTGTGACAAACCTGGTAAGAAGTTGATATCTTGGGTAAGGATGGGATTACTTGAGAAGATGGTATTCAGAGACAAAATAGATTCTTATTGGAGAATAGGATCCACTCTCTGATTGTCATGTGGTGGGAGATGGGTAAGGCTTGGGTGGGAAATGGTCCAATGGGAATTTGGATTCTAAAGTAGGAGAAGGTCTAGTGGCAGAAAGTAACACAATGGTGAAGGTGAAACAAAGTCAACTATGGGGGTCATTGGATTAGGGGAGAAAATATGAGGTGGTGGTGGAAAAGGCTTAGGCAGAGGGGTAGGGATTGGGTTTCTTAGTGGGACTACTGAGAAGGCAGAGACAGAGAGTATGATCACTTAGTACCAGAAACTGTGGAAGCCAAAGGAGTAGCATCTTCTAAGTCCTCTGGGAACAGCAGCTGGTTGACCTCAGCAGTTGCATTATTACATTCCTCACAGGAGGGTTCTGGACATAATAATTGATGAAATTGGATATCATGATGACGGCCCCGGGAGCTGCAAGAGAAAGGAGGTACAAAATTATTGCCATGCCCTAGCTGGTTTGGCTCAGTGGATAGAGCGTCAGCCTGCAAACTGAAGGGTCCCGTGTTTAATTCCGGTCAAGGGCACTTGCCCAGGTTGAAGGCTTGATCTCCAGTAGGGGGTGTGCAGGAGGCAGCCAATCAATGATTCTCTCTCATCATTGATGTTTCTATCTCTCTCTCCCCTCTCCCTTCCTCGCTGAAATAAAACAAACAAACAAACAAACAAACAAATAAATAAATAAATAAAACAAAAAAAACTATTGCCAGGACCAGAACAAACATATGGGATCTTGGCAGGTCTGGCACAGGTAAGGCTTCACACTGTATACCATCCTTTCAATTTCGACACTTCCTTGATCTCACAATATAACTTGTACTCCTTTCCCAAAGGCTTCCACATTCTGATTCTGATGATTTCCCCTGTCAATCCCAGACTTCACTGAAGCCCTAGATTCTGCTAAAAAGCCTTAGACTCTGCTAAAGAGCCTTAGACACTGCTAAAAAGAGGATTACAGAATCAAAGCAATAAAGTTTAGTCACCTTTGCAGAAGAGAAAGCACCTTCCTTGCCTCCTTCATTTCGCTCCGGTAAGTTTTCCAACCTGAGAAACCAGGAAAGTGATGAAGGTAGAAGCAAAAACATCTTATAGGAGGCTATTTAGAATGTTCTTGAAAGGTACCCTTGGTAAATTGGATTTGGAGATCCCCAAAAACTGGGATTCAAGGTCACATGTTCAGTAATAATAACAAAGCCCAGATGTGTATTGTTTTCTCATTCACGAAGGGCTTTCACATATATTATCTCATATTATATTCAAAACAACCCTTTGAGGAGCATTGATCAATGGTTATCTCAAAGGGGAATTTCAGTTCCAGAAAGTTTGTCGTTTTTAAAATTAGTAGTTAGTAGTATGGCTCTCGACATCTCACATGGCCACCTATGGGCAATACCCATTGCCCAGGTCCATCACTGCTTCATACCCAGGAATTATAGAGCAGGGAATCTGAGAAGTGTCTCAGGTTCTGAGTGTCTTCTCATGAGCCTCTCCTCTGAAGGCTCCGTTTTCTGAGAGGGACTGTATCTAGACTGACATCCTCAGAGACTATGGACCTAGGACCTCATGGAAAGTACAGAAAGGAGATCTCACATAAACTAGGCAGAACCTTACCTTTCTGTCTACCACCTTTTTTCCGCCTCTTGGCTTTGCCCTGGTGCTGAGAACAAAAAGAAAAGAATGAGGGGCTAAGACACATTTCTTTCACTCCTCTCCATAGGAAACTGAGACAGTTATGATCCAAAAATAATACAACTCTCTATTTCAATTAATATAATTTGCATTTTTATCTTTCATTAAGTTTTAAGGGGGATAAAATATTTTCAATCTTTTTCTTCTTTGAAAAACTCAAAGAAGGATTGTATCTATGAGGTTCATTCTTAGTATTCTCAGTCAGAAGTTCTCTGCTTAAGGAGGACATAAAATCTGAGGCCAGCAGCTTCATCTGTGCTCCCTCAGCTAGGACCCTGTAACCTGGGACAGAGCTCCGGCTCCAGCCTCGCCTAGAGGCACTCAGGGCCTAAGCACTGTTCTCCTGATCAGCTCAATACAAAGGAAGGCTTGGTCCAGGTACAACCGACAGGGAAATGTGACTCATGATGAAGTGCAAAGATCCCAAACTCTCTAAATAACACAATCTAGAGCTAGATATACTATATTGGGATTTTATCCAGCAACATGCCACCACACCCAGATGGTTTGTGAAATATTAATCTTCCCTGAACCACTAGACCTGTTCAGTCTCTTCCCCTAGAAGAGTGATGTTCTCTATTCTCTCTTCAGACTTCCCATTTTAAGTGGCTCTCTAACCCAAACAAACTCATTTATAAATGTGAGAAGAGTAACAGGAAAATAAAGAATCATTCTTTGGGGGGAAATGTCTGGTTCCACATCTGATATTTAAAGTGCTTATATGAAAGACATCTGTCCAGTTTATAGAAGCAAAAACCTGAAAAAATGGAAAAGCAATTACTTTTTGTGGAGTCATCAGAGAATCGAGATCAAAGGGCAAAGCTCTACCCAAAGTTTTCATAGATAGTGAATTCAGAGAATCATAGTCAAGATCCACTTACATGGAGCAGAAGCCACTGGGGCCATAAAATGGTAGGAACACTTAAAAGACCCATTGACAAATTGCTGGAGGATGCATGTGGGGGCCCTCAACTATTTATGGATTTTACGCCCAAGAACTCCATTAGGTTCTCACAATGAAAAAACTCTGTTTCTGGCCAAGGTGTGGAATGAGGTGAAAGATAACCATTTTGAAACATTTTGAAATATTCCCTGAGTGATATCCATCACAGAAGCCTCCTCAGTTGGCAAAAAGACTACCAGAACCTTATCTTACATGGGAGAAGGACAGTTACTCAATTGTAGCCCTCTCTAGCCTTCTTGTCTCATCTAAAGAGTGAAAAGAAAAAGAAAAAAGGTTATAAACACTTGTAGACATCACAAGCCAGGGACACAAGTGCACTAAAAGCCTAAGATTTAATCATATGCACTCCCCCAAGACCTTACCACCACATCAACAGAGCTCCAGAATAGTAAGGGGATCACACTGTAAGAACAGCTAGGCATAGGCTCTATTTAAGGAGGAGACTTGGGGAAACCTAAAGACATCACTGGAGACAACATTTTTTAAAAAAAACTAAAATAATTTGAAGACTCTTACATATACAGCTATAGTAAATATTAAACACAGTCAACACCTACCCAGAACACATAAAACTTCATGCTGATGGTCTATTTACTCCAGTTCTTGTTACCCAATACGTCATGTTTGGCTTCTAACAAAAAATTATGTCACGTTAAAAGCAAGAAAAAGTAGTTTGAATAAACCAAGCAAGCCTCAGATCCCATTCAGATGTGACACAGACTTAGGGATTATCATACATGGAGAGGCATTACATAACAACAAAGGGGTCAATTCCCCAAGATGTCACAATAACCCTTAACCTCTAACAACAAAGTATCAAAATATGTGAGGTAAAAATTCACATATATGTGAGGTAGAACTGCAAGTAGAAATAGATGAATCTGCTGTTATTATTGAGGAATTCAACACCCCTCTATTAGAAAAGAATAGATTCAGCAGGCAGGAAATCAGTAAGGATATAGTTGACCTGAACAGCACTGTCAATCAACTTGATCTCATCAATATTTATAAAAACTTCATCCAACAACAGAATTCACACATGAAACATTCTGCAATAAACATTCTGTGCCATAAAACGCACTATAACAAATATAAAAGAAGTCATACAAAGAATGTTTTCAGACAAATAAAGGAATTAAAACTAGAAAGCCATTACAGATAGACAGCTAGAAATCCCCAAAGTGTTTAGAGATTAAACAACATATACTACAACCACATGGGTGAAGGGAAAAGAATCAAAAGAAAAAAAAAAGAATTTTAAACTAAGTGAAAATATAAATACAAATTAAAGGTTGTAAGATGCAGCTAAAGCAGTACTTAGAAAATTTGATTATATTAAAGGCATGTATCTGGAACAATTTATTATTTATAAATTTAATATTTACCTGATTGATGTCTCTCTGTTTCCAAAATACTGGGAAAGATGGATCCTTCTTTAGGTGATACAGAGACAGCAGAAGGAGCCCCACCCCACACAGGAAGGCAAAGATGGGAATCACTAGGAAGTTGAGCAGGACTGTAGCCATGTTTCAGTAAGGCTGCTCAGACAAAGAAGGTGGTTTGCATCTTTGAAAGTTCTTTGCTGCCTCAGGCAGCTGGACATTGAGAGCACATTCTTGACTAGAATTCCAGGCCCACACACATCACAGAGCTTCAGCACAGACACCGGAGGTTCTGAGGGTGGGGGAGGGGACAACTAAAGGAAGGTAAACTCACAACCCACCGGTCATCCAGCCCAGCAGATCTGTCCATTCCTACAGGTCCCTTTGCATCGCTCTAACCTAACTTCCAACTCCACCCATTCACCACACCCTAGGTTTACCCTAATGAACTTTTCTGTTTATTCTTCCCGTTACCCAGGTAGTCCCTGAGATCCTTTAATGCTTGGTGATCTCATTTTGGACCCTACATAACCTTTCAAAGTCTGCTGAGCCCAGGGATTTACACATCCAAGACCTACTGTCTTCAACGGCAGCTTCCCCTTTTGTATAATGTTTTTACTTGAATGAAACCTGAAATCTATTCATCAGCAGCCCCACCCTCCTATCTCCCTAAAGAATCCACATTCACTGAAAATATTAAAGAACAGAGTAGCCTGTAACAATGAACAAAATGATGAGAGAGAGAGAGAGAGAGAGAGAGAGAGAGAGAGAGAGAGAGAGACAGACAGGGCAAATAATTTTTCTTCCAGTATCTCTTTTAGGCTATTCAGCCCCTTCCAGCCATACATTCTCTCTCCCTGTTCTTCCCTCTTTCTTCTCTCTGCCAAATCCCTTCTCTCCCTGCAATACTTTAATTTCTTCATTTTACAGAGCAGTTGGACTGTCCCACAACCCTCAGGACTAAACTCACCTTGACTTAGAGAATGGGCTTTTCTTTAGCATAACTTTTAAAGAGCGCAACCCACTAGAAACACATTTTTGTGTTTCTTGATTCACACCTATGGTTACTTCTTCCATGAAAAGTTTATGATTTTTTTCTCACTCTACTTTCTTACTTTTTACCAAAATCCCTATTGGCATCTCCATACCTTTTAAAACAATAATACGGTTTTTTGTTGGTGTTGTATATGTATTTATTTCATCTCTTTATGCCAGCTAATCATTTAATAGTAACTCTTCAGCTTCATTCTTTAGATATAAATTTCTGAAATGAAGCCTACTGTGTCAATTCCTTACTTTGCTTGCCTGCGTTCCCTCGCTGAGTCTTGGTGAATCAGTCTTGACCCCAGACACACAATCCTTTCCCTCCCATATGAGGAAGTTTTACCAGTAATGACAGCTCCTTTCTTTGCTTGTCTTCTACTGCATCCACAGCTTTGCCATTGTCCACACCCAAAAGGAAGGCACACTTCAAGCCTCCCCCGCTCCTCTCCCATACCCTCCCTTGTCTGACAGAGGTGTCTCTGTTAAGAAAAATCCCTCAACATCTTTGTGTCTCTGGTGTTTTTTTATACCAAGTCTGGTTCTGGCTGTTTCTAGGATCATTAGGAATTCACAACTACAAAAACATCCTTTAAAGGATAAACAGGGTCAGCTCCACCAAGAAATTTCCAGGTGAGAAGTAGTTATAAAAATGGCACATAGAATATATTCTTCAAAAAGGACCTTGTCACAAAAAGGTAAGGCTTCAGATTAAAGGAGACTAAAGGCACATGACAACTAAATGCAGTATGTGAATCTAGACTGAATCTTGTAATGGAGGAGTTTCTTGGCAAACAAAAACACAAAGGACATCCTATATAATAAAAAGGTAATATGCAAATTGACCATCACTCCAACACACCAGATGGCCGTCCCCATGTGGTAAAAGATGGCTGCCCTCATGTGGACACAAGATGGCCGCCACAAGATAGACAGCAGCGACCTGAGGCTACGCCCTCCCCTGTCCCCGTGGGGCTCGACAGGGGACCTCAGGCTGCGCCCCCAACCCGGCAGGGCTTGACAGGGACCTCAGGCTGTGCCCCCGACCCTGGCGTCAGGCTGGGGGACCTCAGGCCGCACCTCCTGCCTTGGCACCAGGCCAGCGGACCTCAGGCCACGCCCCCCACCCAGAGGGGCTTGACGGGGGACCTCAAGGTGCACTTCCCATCCTGGTGCTGGGCTAGGGGACCTCAGGCTGCTCCCCCCACCCCAGCGCCAGGCCGTGGGACCTCAGGCTGCGCCCCCCACCAGGTGGGGCTTGACAGGGGACTTCAGGCCATGCCCCCTGCTCCAGCACTGGGCCAGGGGACCTAAGGCTGTGTCCCCCTGCCTGGCTGGGCTTGACAGGGGACCTCAGGCTGTGCCCCCCACCCAGCGGGGCTTGACAGGGGACTTGAGGCTGTGCCCCCCCTCCCCACCTGGCGCGGCTTGACAGGGGACCTCAGGCTATGCCCCCCATCCAGTGGGGCTTGACAGGGGACCTCAAGCCACACACCCCCATCCTGGCGCTGGGCCAGGGGACCTAAGACTACAACCCCTGCCCAGCAGGGCTTGACAAGGGTGGGACTGGCCGGTCTGGATCTAGCCCAATTGGGGGGGGGGGGGGCGGCCGGGTCTGGGTCTCATGCAATTTTGAGATGCATGTGGGTGGGCGGGGACTTGACTCTGGGTCCCGTGGTGAGCCCCAGACTCTGACAGGAGGAAGGTTTTCATATACATTTTACTAATTTTCTTTAATCTCTGACTCTTCTATTATAGAGAAAGGGCAAATAGCAATATTAAATTATTTCCTCTAATTAATCCCCTTTTAATGTGCATGAATTTCATGCACCGGGTCACTAGTTATGAATAATACTGCTATGAACATTCCTCTATAAGTTCTTGTGTGGACATATGTTTACAGTTCTCTTGAGTATATGTTTAGAAGTGGAATTGCTAGGTCATATAACTCTGTATTTAACATTTTGAAAAAGTACCAGAATATTTTCCAAAATGGCTGCACCATTTTTATTCTCAACAATGTATGAGGGTTCTACTTTCTACACATGCTCACCAACACTTAACATTTGACTTTTTGATACTAGCCATCTTTTTTTGTGTGTAGAGCTATCTTATAATGCTTTTGATTTGCATTCCCTGATGGCTAATGATATTGAACATCTAATCTTTTACTTTTAATGGAATGTAGAAGTGAGAATAGATAAACACATATGTTTGATCGACTGTTTAACTCAAAACACAATATCTTATTTTAAATGTGACAGTAAAATATTTCTTCTAAATATTTGAAAACACATATATTGATGCCAACTCAACATGTAGTTTCCTACTTCTGTACTTTTAGCATGTCAGTGTAGTCAGTCACTGTGTGATGAAGGAACAGCAATATTGTGCATGGGATTTGCTCTGTAAGATGACATCTTGCATGGGGTTGAGAGAACTCACTCAAATGACTCCTCAGGGTTGACTTAAAGGCAGAACAGAACTGATTGCCAAAGCCTTTACAGCTCAGTGCTTTTCCCTCACCAATGCTGTTTACATCTGTGGTGCATACATGTGTTCCACACATGATAAATATCAAAGAATTGTGAGAGCTTTGACATGGGCACATGGAATATGTCTGACAGGCAGATGGCAAGATGTTTCAATGGGCTTTTTCACTTTTATTGTAAAAATGGGATCTATTTATTACACATGCCAATTCATAATTGTGAAAGTTGGGTTGTGGGTACATGGGAAGATACATTTTGTATCTGCTCTTGTACATGTTTATGTATTTCTTTAACAAGCTTTTTAAAAATAAAAGATGTTAAATGCCTCATAAGGAGAGGGAGGGGCAAAACGGTACTTGGCAAGGGTGCATCAATCCATTAAGACAGGAATTTAGCTATGTCTCTCAAGAAGGTAATTTCAGGAAGTATCGTTCCTTTGAGGTTGGGAGTAAACTTCTTTTCATGCAACAGGAAGGAAAAAGAAAGAATGTGAAGGTGCTTTTTGAAGTGTTTTGTTGAAAAGTTCCCATCTTGTGTCTTCTAGCTCATCTGTTGAGCCAGTGGAGATGGACTCAACTTGAGGAAAGTAAAAGAGATTTGAAATAGACTTTAGTAGCTTTGAAGAGAGAACGGATTAAGGAAACAGGGACCTAAGCTCCATTTGCTTTATTCACATGTTAGTAACAAGGGATAGTTATTTGTGTAATTAATGACTTCTAGATAGTTCTGGGGCACCAGTAGAATCGATGAAAAGATTTAATTCAATAATGGTCAGTTACTTATACAAAGACATTTCTAGAAAAAACACAAAGTTCAAATTATGGCAGACAGGAAGGACTAAAGGAGACTGGAAGTGGCCCATTTATAGTGGAGTGTTTAAAAGTTGGTTACCTGATAGACCATCAAGTCTACCTTGGTAAGGGAGGGAAACAAGAGCTTCATGAATTGCCAGGGGATAGGTGGAAATATGACCTGGAGTTGAAAAATTAATAAGGGGCATATAATTTGGAAGGATAGGGGTTTAAGGTCAGACTATATTCCATATGCCAAAGGTGTTCCTGCTCTACAGTGTGGCAGTAACTGCACTGGAACAGAAGAAAAGGACCCTAAGATGATGAAGGGAATAAGATGCTGGGTTATTGGCTGCTTGATCCACATGGATGTTAGAGTGCTCACTGCCTGATCACCTCTTCAGGTTCCTTGCCTTAGGCTTCATTTCACCTTTTCATCCCTCTCACAACCTTTACAAAATCTGCATTTTTTGGTGACCCCAAGGTTTTTACATTGTCAATAGCATAAATTCTGTACAAAAGATACAAGTGTGGTAGTGAGAGAGGATTGCGGTAGACAACTAAGTTTTTTTTAATTTTTTGTTTGTTTTTTGGTGTGTTTTTTCTGGACACTCAGGACTCATAACACTTACCGGAAAAAGTATCTCAAGTGCTCACTAGGACACTCATTCCATTTTTGTGTTTTAGTATGAACCAGTGGAGTTGACTCGCCTGCCTACCACTATAGCATGGGTGGGTATATGTGCAGGTTTGGCTAAAGAGAGCATCCCGTGGAGGTTCAAGGTGAGCCCCCAAATATCAGTAACCCTGGTTCATAGTTGAGAACTCACCTCTGGTTCATGAGCTATTGGTATTCCGGGAGAGATTATAACTCCCCTAAAGCCATGAATATCAAAGGTGACACCTCCCTCCTGATAAGTGACATGTACACACACAAAGGGCAAGGCCTTCCATATTTCCATCAAGCATGATGGAAGGAACGAATTTCACCATCACCAAACACAGGGATGACATCCCTGAAAATACTGTTTTATTGCTCAAGAAAGAGCCCATGCCTTTTGGTGTGAGACATCGCAGGCTGTGCAGTGCTCTGATCTGCCACGGCAGGTGGAGCTGAGGTCAGTTTGAGGAAGCTAGGGAACAAGACAGGATCACAGTGTCGGGATGATGTGTATCACCTTTGTTCCACCAACAAGGTCACTCTTTCCTCTCTTCGTTTGATCTTACTTTCTCACTTAGTCTAATGCGTATTTTCCTTACTTTTAGCTTTATTTTACCCAGGGAGGTAGGTGGCTGCCCGGTTAACATCCCTCCCACAGATAGCTGAGTAATGTTTTTGCTCAGAAAACAAAAAGGAAGGAAGGAAGGAAGGAAGGAAGGAAGGAAGGAAGGAAGGAAGGAAGGAAGGAAGGAAGGAAGGAAGGAAGGAAGGAAGGAAGGAAGTTGCCAATCCCATGAGCTGAAGACCCAGGGGCAGGAACGACTTCCCCAAGGTGACTTTCCAGGAGGCATACTTGAGTGTCAAGATTAAAGTACACTTCCCCAACACATTAACCTGACCCATGAGACAGATCTTTAAACATATCTATGCTGTTCCTAAACCCTTCCCCAACCAACCCAGGATCTACTGCAGCCATAACCGCCCACCCACCCCCGCAACACTCCCATTCAGCGTTCACGCAACTGTGGGATCCTCTTATGACTAACTTAGTAAATAATGCTTAAGCCACTGTCTCTTCTTCACTGATATTTTCTGAAAATATATACCTATCCTTGATCTTCTTCAGATACAGAAGGCCTGTATTGTATGCTATTTAAGGAATATTAAGCATATCCTAGGGGGAAGATATTCCCATACATGTTTATTAAAACTAAGCTAAAAAGTAAGAGACAGAGCCCATCTCCTTAAACTTCATCAGGGAGGAAATGGGATTTTTAGGGGTGGAGTGGGGGGAGAGAGATACAAGATATCTATTTTTCAAAAAGGGCTAAAGGGGGCTGGTCACTTTGAACCCAAAGGAAGCAATCAGCAGGAGCTGAACTAAATCCCTCCTTTCCCTAAGCAGAAACTCTGAAACACACCAAATCTATGCCCCCATCACAGT
Source organism: Cnephaeus nilssonii (assembly GCF_951640355.1). NCBI lineage: Eukaryota > Metazoa > Chordata > Mammalia > Chiroptera > Vespertilionidae > Cnephaeus > Cnephaeus nilssonii. The sequence goes on from NC_137085.1 coordinate 34,658,724, forward strand.
ACACAGAAATCACTATTATTAGTGAAACATTTATTAGGGCAAATCAGTAATCACCACAAGGAAAAATTATTTGGGGGTGGGAAATATTCTTTCCCGGGAAATTCTGTAGAGTTGGTGTTTGTCTACATAGTAGACATTGATCTCTACTACACCTCCAGCAGTGGTGAGAGCAGGAGGCCCCCGGGCAGCTGCAGGCCTGCAGGTGGGGCTTGGATGAGGCACAGTCCCCCTCCAGGGCACAGATTGGGGCTGCTTCTGATCTAATAGCTGGTCCTTAAATGCCACAACTTTCTGGGGGTGTCTGTCCTTGTCTCTGAAGACAGCTTCTTGGCCATCGGACTTGGTATTTGTCACTTTAAAGGAGGGAGTCCTGCAGTTGAAAGGATGCCCCTGGACAGGCTCTGCTGGGGCACACACTACTGCCTTCTGCTGACCATTCTCAATCTTCACTGCAGAGGGAAGGGGCTCTTGAGGGCAGTTGATATCTACTGCATGCTGATGCCCCAGTTTCTCCTCTAGAAAACTCCCAGTATCTGCTCTACTTTTAACTGGGCCTCTGCTCTGTGTAGATGATAAGGGGCTGCCTTTTTCCTGAGAGTATTCTTTCTCTTTGCATTTTATCTCAGGATGAAGCCATTGAAAAAAGCGGTTCATTTGATTTCTGAACAGACTTTCAGGAAGAGACTGTGCCTTCTGTGATGGGGTCTGGGGAGACTTGCTCCCGAGCCTCTCCTTTAATGGCAGGTCCTGAGTTGGAAATCTCTTCCTTCCAGGTTGGGATGTTCCCAAGCCTGCATTCCCACTAGTAAGCTCTTCTGATGTGGAGCCTGTGGGCCTCACTTTCTTTGCAGCTGGTGGGAAATTCTTATTCTGGCACAACCTTGAGATATTCTTAGGGACCCAAGGCTCCTGTGGCTGCTCCATACTGACTCCTGTGTTCCCCAGATGGACATGCAGCACCTGGTGAGCTGCCCCGTCCACACTGGAGACACCCTGAGCATGAGTCAGGGAGGCTTTGTTAGTCAAGCTGTCTGAGGCATGGGACACGTGAGTGTGTTGGCCTTGGGCCTGGCTCTGCTTCTTCTCGAGCTTCCACTTGAACTCAGAAAGTAGTTGCTTCTGAGGGTCTGCTGATTTAAGATCTTGGAGAACTGATGTTTTCGCTGGGAGGCTTTTAGTTGTCACAGTAGTTACTCCTTTACTCTCATTCACATTTACCCTTTGGGAAATTCCCAGCTTTCTGGTTGTCAAGATGTCACTCATTTTGGGTTGAAGAGCATCAAGCTCCTCAGCCCTGGACATGTTGGGCATGGAGACGGGTTCTGATTTCTTCATCCTTTTGCTCTGACTGGAATTCACTCTTTGATCCTTTGGCTCATGTCCAGCCCCAGCTTGCCTTATGGACAGCTTTGGGGGACAAATGTTGGCTCTTGGAGTGTGTCTCTCACTTTCTTTGCCAATGATGCTGTTTGTAACAGGCAGAAGAATCTGTGGGGCAACCTGAATTCTCTGAACCTCCTCTGCAAGCCCATGGGCAATATTAAGGGGTGATTGACTAAGGGTCCTCTGTCCTTTCTTGCGCATAAGTGAGGTGACAGGGTGAGGCTGATTCAGGGTTTTAGAGATTCCTCTAACAGGCTGGAAGCCCCTAGATTTGGAATCCCTCTCAGAAATCAGTTTGGTTGAAGAGGAAGATTGGGAATCAGACAGGGAATGGGGAGAAGTAACCCTCAATTTAAAGATCTTTATGGATTCTAGGACTTTGGCTAGAAGGGCCCACATCCTCCTCAAATGAAACTTGGTAATGTGGGCTTCCAGTTTCTGCTGTTCACTGCGCTCAAGGAAGGAAAGCTCGTTGCAAGTGTTAAGGCAGTTTTCCTCAGCCGCTGATAGTGCCAAATGTCTCTGTTTTATTTTGTTGTGGTATTGCCCAGAAAGTGTCTGATGGGTAGCATGCCATGGACTATGCACAGTTGCATGGAGCTGACCCTCATTGATTTCCTCAGACTTCTTGCTCAAGTGTGCTCTTGAGGCATTTTCTGGTTGTCTCTGCCTTACATTCTGCCCTGACATCAATGAATTTGCTCCGGACAGACTCATTATGTCAGTGTTTAGGTCTTTCTCAGAGTCATACCCCACATCCTGAACTTGATTGAAATCACCTTGTGCCAAGGGGGACAGCAATGGGTCTCTGACACAAGCTTCCTGACAGAAAAAGTGTGAAATTGACAGTTTTGGATGGTCAGTGCCTTGAGGGACATAAGTGGACAATGTCTCAGTGCTGTCCAGGGATGAGCTCTCCAGAGCAGGCTTGGATGAGATGTGAATGGATTTAGGTTGAGTCACAGTTAAACTGTAGTGTGGTGGTGGTGAAACAGACATGGTTGGTGGACCATGATAAGTCACTGATGCTGTGGCATTCAAAGTCAGGCCCAAATCTGGGAAGGGGTTGATATCTTGGGTAATGGAGGCATCAATAAAGATGGTATTTAGGGTCAGAAAAGTTTTCGAACTCTGAGTGTCATGTGGTGGGAGAGAGGGAAAGGCAAGGGTTTGGAACGGGGAATCATCCACTGTCAATTTAGATTCCAGTGGAGGCAAAGGCTCTGATGGCAGAGAGTGAACTGATGGTGTTGGTGATGGAAAATCACCTATGAGGGTCACTGGGTTAGGGGAGAGATTGGAGAGGGGTAGTGGGAAAGGCTCAGACAGAGGAGGTGGTATTAGCTCTCCTGGAGGGACTGCTGAGAAGGCAGGGGACAGAGTGAACAATGACTCAGTCACAGGAGCTGCAGAAGCCAAAGGGGACACAGAGGGAGTAGCACCTTGCAGGGTCTCTGAGAAGAGCAGCTGATCCATCTCAGCAGTTGCATCATTACACACCTCACAGGAGGCGTCTGGACATAACAGCTGACGAAAGCGGGTGGAATCATGATGCTGGCCCAGGGGGCTGCAGGAGACAGGAGATGCAAAGCTGCAGCCAGGACCAGGATAAGGAAAGGAGGACCTACTGGCCTGATTGGAGGATGGGGGCACCTGAAGCCTGCTGCCCCTTCACATTGCCCCAGTCCATGACTTCACGATGCACTCAATAGCACTCACACCAAGGCCTTCACTCAAATCCCCATTCCTGTGGCAACCCCCTCCCATGACTACGGAAGGCTGCACTGAATCCCGAAATTGCATAGAACATGCTAAAGAGGGATCAGGAAAAAAAGGAGAAAGACTAGTCACCTTTTAAGGACAGAAAGCAGCATCTTTTTCTCTTCTTCTTCCCTCTGGTAGTGTCTCCAATCTGGGAAACCAGGAGAGTAGATAATACATGGTGAAAGAGGAAGCAAAACTATTACAGAGGAGTCCCTTTATAGGACACCATTGGCATATAACTCTGAAAGCCCCCAGAATCAGTAAGTGAGGTCAAATGGTTATTGATAATATTAAAAAGGTTCCCATGTGTACGTTGCTTCATTTGTAAAGTACTTTCACATACATTATTTCATTTGATACTGAAAACCACTGTGTGAAGCATAGAGGATAGTGGTTACATCGAAGAGGAATGTGATCATCCTGAAGTAAAGTTCACAAAGTCAGGAAACAGAAGTGCTGATTCTGAACATCTATTGCTCAACACCCATTCCCCAGACCCATCACTGCTTCATACCCAGTGACAGCAGAGCAGGGAATCTGAGATGTGTCTCTGGTTCTGACTGTCTTCCCAAGAGCCTCTCCTCTGAGGAACTGACATCATAGAAATCATGAACCTGGTTCCTTATGGGAAGGAGAAAGGTTCACCCTTGGGGAGGTCACATCGACGAGTAGAACCTTACCTTTCTGTGTCCCACCTTTCCTCCTCCTCCTCTTGGCTCTGCCCTGATGATGCTAAGAACAAAAGAATGAGGGGTTGGGACACATTTCTGTCACTCCTCTCCCTAGCAATCTCAGACATTATACAAGAATAATATGACTCATTAATGGAACTATGTGTTCCTTCTTTATATCAATTGTTAAATGTTTTCAGTTTTTTCTTCTTTAAAAAGCTCATAGGATTGTATCCATGAGAGTCATAGTCAGTTCTCAGTCAGAAGCCCTCTGCTTAAGGAGGGCATAAAATCTGGGGCCAACAGTCTCATCTCTGCTCCCTCAGATAAAACCCTGTGACCTGGGACAGAGCTCTGGCTCCTGTCTCTGTCAGAGGCTCCCAGGTGCTCAGCACCTCTCTCTTGATCAGCCCAACAGAGAGGAAAGCTTGTTCCAGTTATGCCTGACATGGGAATATGATCATGATGAAGTGTGATGGAACTCTGATCTCTAGCAGAGATCCCAAACCCAATCCAGGGCCATGAAGGCACTGTGGGATTTTTTTATATATACAGGAATTCTCCGCCATACCCAGATGGTCTATGAGCTTCATATGGTAACCTGAGTCCCTGAACCCCTAGTCCTGCCTGGTCTCTTCCCTTAGAAAAGTGATGTTCTGTTCTCTCCTCAGATATCCCATCATAGGTGTCTCTCTGTCCAACTAAACTCATTTATAAATGTGGGATTTGAAATGGAAAAAAAAATAAAAAATCTCTCTTGGGCTTTTCACGGGGTTCCTTACCTTTTGTGTGTGTTCATTTTCCCAGAAGGTTAGGGTAAATGGAACTTGCACCAGTAAACAGAAGAAGAGGAGGAGCAACCACAACACACAGAAGTAAGTTATGGCGCAGTAACAATCTAAAGGTTTCCAGCAGAAGCTCTGGAAAAGCCCTTGGAGGCTTTTCAATAATAGGCTCAAAATCATTTTCTGACCCGCAATTCTGCCTGAGGCAACTGAGCTCTGAGAGTGCAGACTCTTGACTTTATATCCAGGTCTGCATCACAGAGCACTGAGGGGTCACAAAGGGTTTCTGAGGGTGGGGGAGAGGGTACACCTTCAAGAGGGAATGTCCATAGCCCCTCCCTCCACCAGCCCAGCAGATTCCCTCCATCCCTCTTTCATCTCTAGGTCCCTCTGCCCTATCCTCCCATGCTATTTTCCAGCCACATTGTATCATATATGTTTACCTTAATGAAATATTCTACATGTTCCATCTGTAACCTCGTAATTACCTGAGTCTCCCTTTAATGTTTGCAGTCCTTGATTTGGGACTCCAGCACCTTGAAAGTCTGAAATATTGCCTGGAATTTTTGCTTGTGCCCAGACATTTACACTCAGGAACATGTATATCCTCAAATCCGTGGTTTCTATAGAATATTTTTGCCTTACATGAACCTGGATACAGAACTTAAAGTTATCTTACATTTATTTAGTTTTGTGAATGTTGAATATCAAATTTTCATTGTTTCAATAAGTTATAAATGAATAGTAAAAGGTTAAAATGTGATCTCTCTGAGGAATACATCTCAAATATTTTACATATATCTAACCACTAGGTTTTGTAATAAAGCTCTCAGGACATTTCAGGCAGCATGGAGATGCCCAAGCTGATGTTGGTAGATATAGATCTCCATACAACCCCAACTAGGGTACATACCACACAGAAGTCTGGTCTCAGATTTCAGACTGCACTTGGTCATACTGTTTCCAAGGAGTAATTTCCAAAAGCTATACTAGAATGCTGTGCTTCTAGTTGAGGAGACACATTAGAGATAAGTCCTTAGTTTAGGACTCTCCTAGGTCCTCGGTTTTCTAGGGAAGGTCCTCACTCCCATCCTGATCACTGTCCCTGAGTGGAGGGAGGGGCTATGGACACACCCTCTTAAAGGTGTACCCTCTCCCCCACCCTCAGAAACCCTTTGTGACTCCTCAGTGCTCTGTGATGCAGGCCTGGCTATAAAGTCAAGAGTCTGCACTCTCAGAGCTCAGTTGCCTCAGGCAGCATTGCCATTCAGTAAATGACTTTGAGCCTATTATTGAAAAGCCTCCGAGGGCTTTTCCAGAGCTTCTGCTGGAAACCTTTAGATTGTTACTGCGCCATAACTTACTTCTGTGTGTTGTGGTTGCTCCTCCTCTTCTTCTGTTTACTGGTGGAAGTTCCATTTACCCTAACCTTCTGGGAATGAGCCACATGGGTACAGACTTTTTAGGATACCAAAAAGGCTGAAGAACACATTCTGGGGCAAAATCCTTTAAAACTTTAGTTAAAACAGTAGCTATAAGATGTCCATCATTTACATAACACACTTATTGAATTCTATTTTGTAGTATTTTGAATAGAAATATTAATAAAGTAAGACATTGCCCGTGTAAGTGAAACCTACAAACAACTCTGATGAAGTGATAAGAACTATGACAAAAGTAGGAATAAGAACGCAAAATATAGATAAAGAAGCAATTAAGTATTGTGCAAGGAACGAGAGGGGAAAGAGGTCAGGGAAAACTTCAGAGTTGGTGTCAAGTGAGATGGGCATTATGAGGTGTTCCCCTTCCTCCTTGTCCTCCTCCTCCTCATCCCCCTCTTCTTCCCTCTTTAGACTTTATTTTTTTTAGAGCAATTTTAGATTACCAGCAAATATAGCAGGAAGGGCAAAGTTCCCATATGCCCTCTGACACTACCACACACACCCCACCTCCCCCACTGTCTATTTTCAGCATCAGAGTGGGACATATGTTACAACTGATGAACCTACATAGACAAATCAGTATCATCCCACATTCGTAGTTCACATTATAATTCACTCTTGGCGTCATGTGTCATACATTCTTTGGGTTTTGTTCAACATATGATGACATGTCTTCACCACTATAGGATCATACAGAGTATTGTCACTGGCCTAAAAATCTTGTGTGCTCTGCCTGTTCATTTCATTCTCCACCCTTACGTCAGGCAACCATTGATTTTTTTACTGTCCCCTGAGTTTTCCCATTTCCTGAATTTTCTCTAGGTGGACTCATACTGTGTGTAGCCCTTTCAGATTGGCTTCTTTCACTTAGTAATATGCATTAAGATTCCTCCATGCCTTTTCATGGCTTAATAGCTCATTGCTTTTTAATGCTAAATAATATTTCCGCATCTGGGTGTACCACAGCCCATTATCCACTGACCTTGGACACCTTGCTTGATTGCCAGATTTGGCAACTATGAATAAATCTCCTATAAACTTTCCCCTTTTTTAGTTTACTTTATAGAGACATAATTCACATATTACAAGTGTAAATTCAATGGATTTTAATATATTCACAATGTTGTGCATCTATTACCACAGATTTAAAACATTTTCATCACTATAAACTCTGTTCTATTTAGCCGTTAGACTTCTGTCTTCTTATTTCCCCCAGCTTTCTGTCTTATTTCCCCCAGCTCTAGGTTACCACTGTTCTACTTTCTCTGTAGATGTGTCAATTCCAAACATTTCATGCAAATGGAATCATACAATATGTGGCTTTTTGTATCTGGCTTTTCAGTTAGCATGTTTTCAAGATTTGTTTCCGTTGTAGCACATATTATTATTTCATTTATTTTTATAGAAAATATTTCATTGCATATATTACCCAATTCTGTTTAAAGATTAATCAGCTGAACATGTTTCTGCTATTTGCCTATTATGAATAAAGCTGATATGAACATTTGGGCACATGTTTTGGTGCGGATGTATGTTTTTATTTCATGCTTATTTATTTTTGCACTTAAAGTCATACTTTGTTAAAGCTCATTGCTTTGTTAAATACAGGTAGTATGACCATTGGACTCGCTAGGAAATTAGATCTTTGGGGACTAAATGCAGTTTTTATTAAAAATCTGGATCATCCATTTGCCATCCTGCCAATACTCTCAAAATTAGCCCTTGAATTAGCAGAAGTGATGGTGATGTGTGATGCTTAACACTTAAAAATAATGACTCCATTAAATTCTCTTGGTTCTATTCTTAGAATGCCAGAAAAGAGTATGGGTATAGAGGAAGTGCAATGAGCAAACCTGTAACAGTATATATCTGGTCACAATAAAATATAAGGTAAGTGCCTAAGAATGGAAGTGGCAAAAAATCTACACTAATAAAAGAGAAAGATGCAAATTGACCATACCTTCGTGATGCCCACCAGCCAATCAAGAGTATGCAAATTACTCAACAAAAATGGCGGGTTAATTTGCATACACAGGCACTGACAGGCCAGGGGCAGGGCGGGATGCTTGCATTGTCACCATGGCGATGATGCAGGTGTTCCACACCACCCCAGCTTCTCAGGGCCTCTGGGCAGCGTGGGAAGGTGGGGCTGGAGCAGAAATGTGGTGCCGGCAGCCAGGGAAAGGAAAGCCCATTCTTGCACGAATCTTCGTGCATCGGGCTTCTAGTTAGGTTATAAAAGTAGAAGGGGACTGAATTGTGGGAGATACTGAATGACAGTTTAAGAAGCTTGAACTTTGTACTAAGGGCAGTGGGAAGCTAACGTTTTCACAACCAGAAGAAAGGCATACCCTGTTTTAGAAGACAACTGGCCAAAAAAAAGATGGTTGCGAACTCACGGAGTATGCAAATTAACCACTGTGTCACATAGGACTCTTTCTCTTGCAGATGATAGAAAACCAGATGAATTCTGGCTTCAGCCAATATTATGCTTTATTGACTTATATTTTTCCACAATACAGTAGTAAATAGAGCTTCTGGCTAGCCTCTTGGTTCTGCTTCCTCAGTGTTCCCAACCCACTTCTCTTATGGTCCCAAGATGGCATCCTGGCAGAAAAAAAAAAAGCTGAATTGTTGTCCCAGTGTTCTCAAATAAAGTCCCAATATTCCAGTGAATGAAACTAGCTCAGTCATAAGTACACCCTTGAAATAATTACTGGGAGCCAGAAATTACTGTTAGTCAAATCTATGTCACTGCTACACCAAGTGTGGTCCATGGACCAATGCCTGTCTCACACTTTTTTGTTATTGTCAGTAAAAAGCTGAGTATGTAAAAACTGAGGATGTTTAGAAACTTTCATTTCAATTTGACAGAGTAATAATAAAAATTGAGGTTGTATATTATATGTTTTTCTGTGTGTGTCGTTTCCCCAGTGATCCTTTTTTGTTGTATTTTACACAGTGTCAGTCCATAGTGGACGGGGGCATGGGAGATGAAATAAACTGGTTCTTCACTACGGAAAGTTTGAGAATCGGTTGTCTAATGTTCATGCTCCACTGTGAAGCCTGGAGTGAGTCAGCATTCTGGAAGCACACAGTGATCCCATCCACATCAGAGGGAGCAATAACAAATGTCCACTCTCGTTGTGGAACCTAATTGAAGAGAAGGGCACCCCCAGACTCACTTTAACTCTCCTGTGTTCTCGTGTTTTTTTTCCCATGTTGACCTGCTTTTTATTCACAGTCCTTGGTAAGAATTTACTCTGCTTAAGCTTTGCATATGGCCATTTTAATAGGTTAAACATACCTGAGCATTCACCTATTCTCGCCATTGGAACTTTTTATTACTAAAATCAAAGCGTTCAAATGGCTCTCCTAAGCCATTGAGAGAAAAGCAACTTTGAGCTAGACTAACAAAAGGTACATACTAAACAGATCTGATTTTCTTTCCCACGCTCTTGGCAATGAAGCATGGAAACTGCAGATCCCTATGAGAGGTCTGAAGGGGAAAAAATGTGTAAGACATCTTTTGAAGTTAGAATTTTCTCATTAAAAGTATATTTAAGCCTTGACCGGTTTGGCTCAGTAGATAGAGCGTCGGCCTGTAGACTGAATGGTCACAGGTTTGATTCCAGTCAAAGGGCATGTTCCTTGGTTGCAGGCATATCCCCAGTGGGGGGGTGCAGGAGGCAACTGATGGATGTTTCTCTCTCATCGATGTTTCTAACTCTCTATTCCTTTCCCTTCCTCTCTGTAAAAAATCAATAAAATATATATTTTTTTAAAAGTATATTTACAATATTGTTTTTAAGTCAACTTGCTAGGGCAGTTGTATAGCAAGGAAACATGTGTGGCAGTTTGGCAAAATCTGGATTTCAGTTCTTTTAAAATAAAATGGAAACAATAAAAACACAAGTAAAAATAAAATTTAAAAAGAACAGTTTCTGGAAGAGCCTAGTGATTCTGTTTCTATTTAAAGCTCTGCAATTAAAGTTTTCAATCTCACTGTCCATCAAAGGCTAATACAGGCACAGGATTGGAGATATCTGCTCCACTCAGAGCTGGAAGTGACCATAGAGAAACTGCTAGTCTAGCTTTCTCATTTTACAAATTGAAAAGTGAGCTCAGGACAGGATTATTTCTTTTCTTCTTAATTCTTCATTTTGTGTGTGGGTATGAGTTTGTATATGCCTGTGTGTTGTGTGTGAATGTGTGTTTCTGTTTTCTTAGAAGGTTTGGAAACTTGGTGTCTGCAGAATTTTAACAATTTATATACTCAACTAGAGGCCCGGTGCACGAAATTCGTGCACGGAGGGGGGTTGTCCCTCAGCCCAGCCTGTACCCTCTCCAATCTGGGATCCCTCTGACAATCCAGGACTGCTGGCCTGGTCACTCCTAACTGCCCTCTCCTTCAGGGTTGATCACCTCCAACTGCCCTCCCTTGCAGGCCTGGCCCCTCTCAACTGCCCTCCCTTGCAGGCCGGGTGCCTCCCAACTGCCCTCTCCTGCTGGCCATCTGTGGTTGCCATCTTGTGTCCACATGGGGGTAGGATCTTTGACCACATGGGGGCAGCTATATTGTGTGTTGCAGTGATGATCAATCTGCATAGTACTCTTTTATTAGATAGGATGACATTTCTTTCTTTTTTTTTTTTTTTTATCCTCACCTGAGTATATGTTTCCATTGACTTTTAGAGAATGTGAAAGAGAAAGGGAAAGACAGAGAGAAACAGAAACATCAAAGTGAGAGGAATACTTAGATTGCTTGCCTCCTTCCTGAGCCCTGACCTGGGCCCCAGCCAGGGAGGAGCCTGCAACTTAGGTACATGCCCTTGATCAGAATCTAACCTGGACTCTGCGGCTGGCAAACCTAGGCATTATCCACTGAGCCAAACCGTGTAGGGCAGGTTATGACATTTCTTAGCCCTCCAGCAGCGGACCTTCATTTTTTTTCTCCAGGAGTGTGGTGGAAAAGCCCTAGATCACTTTTTTGGATTCTTATACCCAAGTTACTAAGAATATTACCAGTGGCATACAGAGAGCTTAGCCAATGAGTGGTCAGAAAAGGTATTTCCTCTGTAGTTCACACCTATCTCCTGTGATCTCCGGCTCCACCCCTGCCAAGGCCCAAAGCCTCCAGCCCTGGGCAGGGACCCATATATACTCAATATGAGACTTCTTTCTTTTCGGGGCCCTAAATCACCTCTCAATATAAAGATAAGTACTCAAAAAGCTCCTAATTTTATCCAGTACTTCCTCAAAATGGAACCTGGTTCATAGCTGGATGCTCAACCACTGAGCAACACCAGCGGGCAATATTTTTAAGGTGTTAATATTGTTTCTTTTTTAAAATCTTTATTGTTGAAAGTATTACATATGTCTGCTTCCCCTCCCCACCCCCATTGGCTCCTACCCCACCCCTGCCCCAGATCTTCACCACACTATTGTCTTTGTCCATGGTTTATGCATATATGCATACACCTTCTTTGGTTGATCTCTTCCCACCACCCACCCTCCCCCACCTTCCCTCTGAAATTCGACAGTGTGTTCCATGCTTCTATGTCTCCGGATCTATTTTGTTCATCAGTTTATTTAGTTCTTTAGATTCTACATATGTGTGAGATCATGTGATACTTTTGGAAAATCACCAGGTATGACAATGCTCTTGGAGCATAAAGTTGCATTGGTCCTTCCCTCACATATCTGCCTTCCCATCCCTAGATTGCTGGAATGAAAACAGAAGCAAGCCTTTTCAGTACAGCAAGAACAGGGTTTGCCCTTCTGATACAGATTTTCCAGAAAATCAACCCAAAATTCTCATAATGAAAAAAAAAATCCCCCTATATCTGGTGTTCAATAGTTCTTTTCCATAGTTCTTAAGATTGGGGGTAGGGGGAGCATGCTTATTTATACAGATGAATTTGGTTACTTTCATTTATTTTGAAACTGAGCATTTCTTTTCAACAAGACTGTGATGGGCACTGAAGATACAGAGAGAAATCATATTTGACCATGCTTTCAGGGACTGCCTACCTTACTAGACAGTCACAGAACATATAAAATCATTCTTTAGACCAGGGCAGGCAAACTTTTTCTATAGCAAGTCTTATAGTAAATGTTTTCAACTCTGTGGGCCACATGTTTTCTGTTGCATCTACGTAACTCTGCTATTGTAGCACAAAAGCAGCATCAGCATCAATATGTCAAACTCAAGAAGAATATGGAGGCTTTGGCTAGAAAGAAATTATAAAGATTTATTCAAGGGTCTTAGGGTTTGCAAACTAGAAATACAAGTAGGCAATAACCATTGTATTCCAAAGAAGAAAGAAAAGCTAAGGGTTCTTATGGGGGAAAAAACCACAAGTACATTCTTGAGAATAATGAGTCCTACATTTTTAGCCTCAAGATTGGTCTGAGATGATAATTCTCTCAATGACCAACATCTGGAGAATGAATGCCAGGCGGTCTGGATACATGAAGATTCTTTACTTAGTCCTTCAGGGAGTTATCAGAGGGTTATCTGGAGGTTTGATGTACATCTAGGCATTGACTCAGAACTGGAAAGTTCAAAAGTTTAAGTTCTCAGGCTGGTTAAAAATAGAACCATTTCCTCATGCCTCAACATACTTGATTTTAGTAATTTAGCAGCTTAACTATAGTGACTCCATTTTATTTCTTCACTCTATTTCTCAGACATTACTTAAATAGAAGCTTGTGGCTATGTTCCAATAAAAATTTATTTACAGAAAAAGGCTGCTGGCCAGATTTGGCCTGCAGTTTGCTGATTCCTGACTTAGACTCCGTTAGACAAATTAGGACCTGAGATGAGCATCTCTCAGAGGAAGAGGCAAAAAAAATGAGTGGTTCAGTCTTTGGTTAGTGTGGTCACTTGTATAATCAGAACCTTATTCCTTGGAGGTGTTGTTGTTGTTGTTTTTTCATTTATTAAAACTCCAAATAAAATATATGGCATTTCTTGTGAGTACGTAAAGAAATAAAACTGTTATATTTAATAACAGAATTGCTTCATTCATTTTAAAATGTTTTTAACACAAGATTTGTGATAGTCACAATCCATTCAATGAGGAACAATTACTAAATATGAAAATGATGTGGTAGAAATCCACAAGGCAGAGTGGAGGAAGCCCTAGAGAGAAATCAGAAAATTCTCATGCAATGTGTGTAATGAAAATGTTAGCCACAGAGACCTTAATTTGTAAAACCATCATGAGATATTCTGGGGGGAAAAAGACTCTCAACCAAAAATCTCAACAAAGACTCTCTCATTCATGTACCCTCCAGCAACTAGAAATTTATTGAGTAGTAAGGCAAATACAGAAGTCTTGAAAATTTGATGGAAGATGAGAATATTTTAATATTTGGCACATGGGTAATAAAATTCTGCCCTTACATAAAAGCCTCATGATATCATTAAACTTTAGTGTCCTAAAGGTTAGAAAAATGGTACTTCCTGTTTTATTGTGAAACCAGAGTCCAGACAGATTCAGCTACAGTCAGCAGCACAATCAGTGCTCTCATTCACAAAATGACTTTCATTTCTAGAGGTGACAACAGAAGTAAAACCTGGCAAACTTCACTTCTATATCACCAATGCCCTTGTTCTAACCCAATAAACATATATATATATATATATATATATATATATATATATATATATATATTTCCTTTATACTTGAATCCTCATCAAAACATCCCAAATACATTAGTTGATAAATATTAATATATCTGTCACCTACAATTAGGTATTTATATTTTCAAAGAGGACTCTTGAAGACTAAAGGGTTTTTCAGGCCTATCAATGATTCTGTAAAATAAGATTTCAAGCATCATGAGGGATGAAGCAAATTTATTGGAAAGGGGGGAAAGATTCTCCTGAAACTAACTCTGATTATTAGCTTCCCAAACACTTAAGAAACAGTCTTAGTTGATTAAAATAGTAGTGGATTAACCAGCTGTCTACTCACCATGTCAAACACATTTCTCACAATTTTAACACAAATTGTTGTCATTATAAACTACAACGGATTTGGTTAACTAATTATCTCTCCAAGTGTGTTTCTATTAAGTCTCACTCTCAAGAACCTGAGATCAAACAAGAAGCAAAATCTCTTAGTCACCTACTCTGTTTATTGTATAGTGCTGCGGGGAACACTAAGAAATATAGGACATGGTTCCTGTCCTGAAGAAGATTGCAAGGTCAAAGCAATAATAATTAGTGAAGCAAGTCATTGCCTGGCCAATATAAATCCCCACAAAAAAAAAAAAAAAAAAAGGAATAATACACCAAAATTGTTCAGTTTTTCACTAGTTTCCCATTGCAATTAGAATAAAAACAAAACTTCTTAACAGGGCCTATGAAAACTCATATGCTTTAAGTGATACCCTTTTCTCTGGCCATAAATCTACTTGCTCACTGCTCCAGACATACTATCCATCTTTCAGTGTCTTATGCTTACCAAACTTCCTCCCACCCCAGGGCCTTTGAACAGACTTTTTCCTGAACCTGAAAGGCTCTTCATTCCCTTTTCTCCCTAGATAATCCCTTTTCATTAAGATCCAGCCGAAACTGGTTTGGCTCAGTGGATTGAGCGTCGGCCTGTGGACTGAAAGGTCCCAAGTTCGATTCTGGTCAAGGGCATGTACCTTGGTTGCGGGCACACCCCCAGTAGGGCATGTGCAAGAGGCAGCTGATCGATGTTTCTCTCTCATCGATGTTTCTAACTCTATCCCTCTCTCTTCCTCTCTGTAAAAAAATCAATAAAATATATTTAAAAAAAAGAAAAGATCAAGTATGACACCCCCACCTCCAGTGTATACTTTCATTTCCCCCACATTCTTATTCTTCTTGGTATTTTCCACTGTAGTGAATCTTTTACTCATTAAATATGTATTAATATATTTCTCTCTACTCAAAGTTTCATGAAAGCAAGGATCATGTCTAATTTTTGCTTTGCTCAGAATCGCTAATGCTTAGCATATAATAGGGGTGCAATGGATGTTTGCCTGAATAAATAAACAAACTAATCCATGTATTTTTATTTGATAATAATCCTTTTACAGTCTGAAGGTCACAGCAAATATTTGTGAAATTCCTACTATCTACCTGGCATTCTGCTAGACACAGGAATATGGAGATAAAGACATTGTCCCTATCCATGCTGCCTACTAAGAGAGACAGATGAATGAACAAATAATTTCAACATAACATACCTTATAGGTAAGAAAAATGCTATGAAAACACAGAGGCAAGAATTAACTCTGCCTGAGGAAGCTGAAAAAGACTCAGAGGAATGTGAGAAAGGTAAAAAAATTTGAAGAGCTTGGTATAGGCTTGGGAGAGCAAATAGTTTGGTACCACTATGACTGAAAGTGTGTGGGAAGGGAATGACTTGAAATGGGATGGAAACTGTAGGCTGAGGTGAAGTGATGGAGACATGATAAATCTGAGGTAAGAACAACATATCCAAGTGGAACTAAATGACAATTAGTGGGAGGTATAAAATAAAGGTTTTGGAAAGTAATAAGAAAGAGAAATATCTTCATGGGGATGATGAAGGCTATTTGGGAATCATGTTCTCCCCTTCTCTGATCACCTTTCAAAATCATACTTTGTAGGACAGTGTTCCCCACATTTTGCTCATGACAACAAACACATGGCTGTTAAAATACATATGCAGGAGACATATCCACCCCTCAGCATCAGCATCCCCAAAGGAGAAGCCTGGGAATCTGAATATTTAAGCAACTCATCGAAAAGCATAAGATTAAACAATTTCCTTCATGGTTTTAGCCCCTATACCAAAGGGTCGTGGGTTGCTGGTCAAGGGCATATACTTGGGTTGCAGGTTCGGTCCCCAGCCATAGTCAAGGCGCATTCAGGAAGCAACCAATCTCTCTCTCTCTCTCTCTCTCTCTCTCTCTCTCTCTCTCTCCCCTCCCTTCCTCCCTCCCTCCTTCTCTTCCTCCCTCCTCAATATCTTCTGGTGAGGATATATATATTTATCAAGTATTGAGGAATGTATATTGATAAGATTCAGCTGCCCTGGAGAATGGGCTCTACTCCTGTATCTGTAAAGAGGCTATTAGATAAGCTATATAAAAGTTGAAGGGACCCTGGAGATGATGACTTCCCTAAGTTGAGATGGTTTACCACGCAGCCTCACTTGCATCCCCACACAAATATCAAATATGAGGTAACTGGGACTTTGGAATCTGTGCCTGAAAATCACAAAACCTCTTCTTCATTGTTGTGTATGCTTCTTTGAGGTGTATCTGTCTTTTCCTAATGCTAAATTAACTTAAAGCTAGGTGAAGCCTACTGTGAGTTGTGAGTTTGATTGTTGCTTCAAACCAAGACCACTGCTGCAGAATGAGCAAAGCAGAGCAAAATATCAATTGATCTGCTATATGCCTGAAGTAAGTTGAAGGTGTACTGCAGAAGAGCATCCTTCAACAAAAACAAAAGTATAAAACAATGTTAGCAAGAAATGTGGTTAAGGACCACAAAGGTGAAATGAAATAAGCATTTTCTAACTTGTTGGCAGGAGTCTAACATAATACACTCTTCTTAAGAAAAAATATTCATATTTATTAAAACAAATATTTTAAATATTCCTGTTTTTTAATCATTTCTAAGAATGTTATCTTTATGAAATAATCACAGTCTAGACAAATATATATGGAAAAAACTACTTATCACAGTGTGGTAATAAAAACAAGTTTAAGGTAAATAAATATGACTTACTAGTAGTAGCTTTTAAAAATGTCTTTGAAGAATGTCAAATAGCCAAAGGTAAGATTACAGATAAGAAGCTGAAGGAAAAAAGCAGCATCTAAGACTGTTTGCAAAACATAATTCCAACGATTACATACACACACACACACACACACACACGATTCAAGCACATATATTGAAAATACACTAAAATATTAACCATGTTCATTCAGAGAGTAGGGTTATGGCTAATTTTTGTTTCTTTTTATACTATTAAAGTTTAATCTCCATGAGAGCAAAATTACATTTATCGTGTTTAGTGTGATATTTTCAGAATGTCTAATATATAATAGGTGCTAAAGAAATATATATTGAGTAAATGAATATTTTTCATTTCTCCACTTTCTAAAATATGTATTATTTGCTTTCTAACAGAAAAAACTCAATCATTATTTAAAACACTAGAGGCCCAGTGCACGAAATTCATGCACGGTTATGGTCCCTAGGCCTGGCAGGCAATTAAGGCCAATTGGGGCCTTCCAGCTGCTGACCTAGGCCTTCCTTCTGGCTGTCAGCCTGGGCCTCCCTTCCCCAGCTGCTGGCTGCCGGCCGGGGTCTTCGTTCTGCACCGCCCCCTGGTGGTCAACGCACATCATAGCAAGCAATTGGTCTCTCATGGGGATAATTTGCATATTAGGCTTTTATATAGAGAGATTTGTAAATAAAATAGTACATTCTATTCGCTCATTTGTAAAGGGCTAACTTCTACAAATGTGAATTTATACATAATATAATTCTAATCCAAAATATTTTGCTCCCAAATTCAGGTCTGTGTACCCAGAACATCAAACTGTTATTTTGCTCAACAAAGAATATTTAGAATTATATATATATATATATATATATATATATATATATATATATATAGAGAGAGAGAGAGAGAGAGAGAGAGAGAGAGAGAGAGAGAGAATGAGAATCTTTTGGACTTTCTATTTCCCCCCTTACTCTCAATTTCCATACCACAAAAATATATAGTCAGACAGATAATATAGTTCAGGAGGATAAACATGGGTACTCATTTTTTAAATGTTTTCATAGAAATAAGGTTTATTTCTTAATAAATAAAAGTTTAAAATATATTTAAAATGAAATTCTAAGTGATGATCAGGTTCATATGAAAATAAGGAGATTCCTGATCAAAGTTTTATTCAGTAATACATGTGTAGCTTTGTGATCCTCCAGAAGAAACACTGGATTCAAAGAACAGATGTTTGACAAATTCTTTTATTGCAATGGTGAAGCCAGTTCAAACTAGTTTAAGCAAAACGGAAATTTAATGATTTACTGAATCAGGAAGCCATGGATACATATGACAGCTGGCACAATGAAATCAATGAGCTCAAACAATATTATCAGGCCTCCTTTTTCTCTCCATTTCATTCTATTACTCTACCTACTATATTCTGCATTCAAGCTATCACCACATGGTAGTCAATATGGCCATCAGCAAACCAACCACATCTTTCCAGTTTAATATCCTCAGCTTAACATTTCCAGAAATAGAATTTCCCTCTCTGCCCATATATTTATCCTATGAAATATTCTGCTTGATCTTTACCCAAGGTTAGTCAAACTCAGTGTTCTCCAGACAGCCAAGTGTGCCAAAGACTTCTGACACCAACTGCAGTGAATAAGCCAAAGTGCAAAATCAGAGGGAATGGTCCTCACAAGACTGCCCCCTCACTTCAAACACCAGCCACAAGTCCAGGGGTCCCAAATAGGGCACCCTCACTTCGGGCCAGTTAGCTACAAAATTAGGGTAACATATGACCACCCTCAGGTTCAATAATTGGCTAGAAAAACTCAGAGAACTCGGGGAAAACATTTGACTTATCGTTCTAGTTTTATAATAGCCAAAGGATACAAGTTAGAACCAGCCAAAGGAAAAGATGCAGAGGCCAACATCTGGAATGGTTCCAGGTGCAAGCTTTCATCCTCCTCAGGGACAAATTACTCTCTCGGCACCAATGTATGATAATATTCTAAGAGTACAGCCAGCTAAAGAAGCTACTGTGGCCAGAGTTTTTATTGGGGGTTAATATGTAAGCATGATTGATTGAATAATTACCTACATGGTTTAACTCAACCTCCAGCCCACATACTTTCTGGAAGTCAAGATGACATCACGTGGTCTGAGGAGCACACCATAATTCACTTTGTTAAAATAAAGTAGCAGATATGGTCCAATGGACCCATCATGACTAATAAAAACACTCCTATTAGGAAATTCCAAGGGATTAGAGGTTACCTCCTAGGAACTAGGGACAAAGGCCAGCCTTCTCCTTGAACTGAGGCCAAATTCTTTATTACACAACCCTACTTGGCCATCCCTAAAAGAATCCATCACTAAGGTTTAGTAAATGAAATAATCTGATTGGCCAAGCTGGATCTGTTTGCATTCCAGTGGTGAGAGCATGGGGTTCTGGATAGGAAGTTTCTGGAAGGAACCACAGAATTAAAACCAGGATAAAACATTCGAAGAAAAGACTCAACTTTGTCCTGGTCAGTGTGGCTCAGTTGATTGGAGCATTGTCCCATATATATACCGAAAGGTTGAGTGTTTGATTCCCAGTAAAGGCACATACCTAGGTTGTGGGTTTGACCCCTGACACAAAAGGCAACCAATTGTTGTTCTCTCTTACATCAATGTTTTTTCTTTTCTCTCTCTCTCTCTCTCTCTCTCTCTCTCTCTCTCTCTCTCTCTCTCTCTCCTCTCTTCTCTCTTCTCTCTTCTCTCTCTCTCCTTCTCTCCCCTACTTCTGTCACTCCCTCCCTTTCCCTCTCTCTAAAATCAATAAGCATATCCTCAAATAAGGATTTTAAAAAAAAAGACACAACTATGAGCCACAGTTGTCCACTCTAACTTTCCACAAAAAATACTTCATTACCCCAAAATATAGAAACTAATAGGAGCCTTAGGGGAGATAGGAAGAAATTATTCTAAACACTCCATGATTAGAAGCTAATCAAATAGAAATCTTTCTATATAAAACATTAAGCATGCATATAAGAAAACTATTTGAAGAATACCGTTTCAATAAACATTTGTCTATAGTATGAACTTCAAAATTAGGAATACATTTTTCCTTTCCTTTCTTTCTTTTGAACTGTAACACCTGAAAAATACAACTGTTTTTATTGGTGAAGAAAAACATCATTCTAAGGCTCAATTTTTTATTTGTAAAATGAGATTATTACTTGCCTTTCATATAGGATTATTAAAATGCTTAGAGAAAATGTTTGTAAACTGACAAGCTACATCTCATATACAGCAGGTAAAATAGCCAAATTTGTATGATCACTACCTAGGAAAAGCAGAACTCAGAAGAATCACTTTTTAGTGCTTTAAGATGAGAGACCAGTACATACAGGAAAGAGGTTTGAGATGGGAAACAAAAGTCTTAATTTCATTCTTCTTTCCCACCACTTTATGTACTAAGCAATCATGGGCTAGTCACACTACCTCTACTGGCCTCGACTATTACATATGTAAAGTGGCGATAATAGTACTACTTAACTGTCTTACTGGATTCTTCATGTGATATGTTGAGAACATATACAAAATGAGTGGCAATGGTAGTTATAGGACTATCTTTTGCTTTGTACACCTAAAGAAACACTGCACAATTATTAGGTCAAAATATGTAAACTTCAATTGCTTGTATAATTATTGTGTCAAGAGAAAAAAGTCATTTCTATCACTCCACAAACATGAGAAATGCCTTACAACATAAAATGTTAAATTTATAATCTAATATATGCATGCTCAGGGTTACAAATTTGAAGAAAAGAAAGCTATAAACCTGTATATTTACCAGCATCAATAACAGAACTAACCAATGACAATCCTATCAACTAGAATACTGACACTAGCACAGTATGGTAGGTTTATGAATGCCATCTTCTAAATACCCAAGCTCCAAGTTCCACAGGAACAAATTTCTCAGGCAACATAAGATACATAAGATACTAGAGGCCCGGTAAACAACATTTGTGCACTTGGGGGTTCGGTGGGGGGGGGGGGGGGGAAGGGGGGGTCCCTGAGCCCGGCCTGTGCCCTTTCACAGTCCAGGAGCCCTCGGGGGATGTCCAACTGATCTGGATCTCCATCCAGATCCAAGGGGGAGAGGGCCTAAGCCACAGTCAGACATTTTTAGCGCTGCCGCAGAGGCATGCTGCTGAGCTTGCCAGCCATCAGCCTTGCTTGTGGCTGAGCAGTGCTCCCCCTGTGGGAGGGCACTGACCACCAGGGGACAGCTCCTGCATTGAGCGTCTGACCCCCAGTGATCAGTGCGCATCATAGCAACTGGCTATTCTGCAATTCGGTCAATTTGCATATTACCCTTTTAGTATATAGGATATTTAGTTTCATTATATCGTTGGATTTTAAAAAATCACTTTCAGCCTGAAAGAGTTTGTAAAATTTCTAAATCATGACCAAAGAACATATTTAGGCCCCAAGACAAGCTTCCTCATTAATACTAAGTATCTTCCCTTTTTTCAACTGAAAATGTCAAAAGACGATGCTGATAGAATTTCCCACGTAGTCTGAACATCACAGTTCCTCAAAGAACATTGCTTCAAAGCCAGATTCCCAGCCTGGAAATCTTCAAGCCATCTTTGACTCCTCCATCCCTTCAAGCTCTCACATTCAACCAGATATTAAATTTCCTAGATTTTTTTCCTTAAAATCTCTCTCACATTTGTTTCTTTTTCTCTGCCACTATCACAGTCCACATCATCGCCTTTTGCCCACACTCTGTCTCCTCCAGTTTTTTCTCCCTTCACTCCAGCCTATAAATCCCTGCTCACTTATTTCCCTAAAATATAGTACTGTTTGCACCCTCTGCCACATTTTTTCCCAGGAGCCTATAAAAAGGTCAATCCTTTCATTCCGGAAGGAGCTTTTAGAAAGCATTGATGCCCAACTTCAACCTGAAGAGGTTCTGATTTAATTCATCTGGGATGAAGTCCAGTTATTAATTTCTCTCTAGAAGTTCCTCAGGTGTTTTTAAATTTCCAACTGAGTTTTGGAACCCCTGTGATGAATCTCTATTGCTTAGTAAGTCAAATAACTCCTGTAGCAGACCCTGCAGGTACTCTGCCAAGGTGCCTTCTGATCTCTTCTACCTTTCTACGTGCCCATCCCCTGGCTTCAGTGTGATTGGCTCCTAAAGGCCATCAGCACTCATATGTAATCAAATCTATGCTAAGTAATTATATATTAGAAACCAAGTCTGGAAGACAACTTTAAAAGTAAGCATCGGGTACAAAACTATTTTCCATACTGAGAATGGTGACAGGGAATGAAAGAATATAAAGTCATCTAATTTATTCTACTATTAGGTCCTTGGAGCCAATTTCTGTGTTTCTTAACATTTTGTCCTCCCAGGAATGTAACCCTCCCATGGACATAGAAAGCAATTCTCCACGTGAACTCTATTGTTTTTTCTGCTGTTTCAATGCAAGTAATAGTGATTTTACTATAAATAAGGATAGCTTTGATTTGGCTTCTATTTTTTAAAGTAATTTATTCTTAAATGTCAGCATTTTAATTATTAATGGCAAATTATCTGCTACACACTTTATGAGTGCTGAAGATTGACCAATATGGTGATATTTCAAAGGGGACAGTTGTTGGCCTGAAAAGATTAATACTAACTTAACGATTCTAACCAAAGAACTGTGAGGTATTTTGAAAACCATCATAGAATGGGAAGAAGAAATACTTAATAGCCATTTGGTCCTGTATTTTGTAACTCCTCTGTCTGGAACTCTTACATACACTGAACGACTATCATAATTTTTCTTGCCTTCCCTACCGACAGTTTTAGCCAGGGTGAAGGGAACATAGGAGAGGATAACCACAGTAGAAAGCAGACAGGCTGATCAATATGATGGTTTCCCATGGGTATTGTATATACAACATGACTGTGGATGAGTGCTATGGGTGATATGATATCTAGAGGCAGGAGAATGGCAGCTTCACTGCGTCCCAAGAAGGTTCACTGGGCCGTCACTGACCAGCAAAAACTCACGAAAAGAAGTAGGATAGGTCTCCAATGTTTTTACTTCACTTCATTGTCAGTCCAAGTGCAGCATTATTCAAACAGGAGTGGTACTTTGGTTGCCTTCACTATACAAATAAACAAGCCAAGAAGTTTTCAATAACAATGGATTTTTTCATTGGCATGTTAAATCCCCCTCCCTACCCCCAAGTTAAGGCATTCCTCCAATGACTTTAAGCCTTCTGTAGAATTATGAACTTGGAGAGCTTTTTAAAGAAAACAGGGATTGAATGCCAGGTGGGATTTAGCCAAAGCTGTCACAGCTCTGGTTGTTACCCCTCATAATCCATCTTGCTGAATCAAAAAGCAAACTGTGAACAGCTTAGGCAGTTTGTTTGAAGACACACTCCTGTCTTTCTAGGAGGGATTAATTCATGGCTACAGTTTGTTTGGAAAACGATTATCCACATGAAAATTATTAAACTCATGTGGCATCTCTTTGAGCCAAAATGCTTTATAACTTTTCATCTCTAGATCACAGTGATAATAATGCTATATTTTTATCCTGAAGCACAGACCCCCTTCATTGTCTTTCAAAACACTGTCTTCTTTTTTTTATCTTTTTGTTTTTTGCACTTGTCATAAAAATACAGAACATGTTGACTTTCAAACTTTTAATAATAAGGATTCAGGCATGGCCTTTAAGAGGAATCACAGCAATACCAGATCTGGAAGAGAAAGGGATTATTTTTAGCATTAATTCCAAACACTGGACTCCATAAAAGCCACATTCATGTCCTGCTGCAACAGGGAGACAGACGAGTTGACTAAGAGCTTAAGTGAAAAGGAAAACATACAGCCAATCCTGTGATACATTTCAGAAGTAAAGTGTTTTTCCTTAGAATGGAATGATGCTAAATTTCAGGACGGTAAATGGATTTCCATCTTGGAACACAGTATAATCTCTTTAAATATCTAGGGTCAGTCTCCTTTATATTATCAAATATTGCATTTTTCATACTTAAGGCATTTTTGGTATTTAAGTAACTTTTGAACTGAGATGGGATCGGGAGAGTATTCAACAAACACTAAATGGTTGCTATGTGTCAGGCACCATGATGGCAGGTCTTAGATAAACAGAATTAATAAAACACTGGAGCTCATAGTCTAGAAAGGAGACAGACACTTAAACGATAGATTACTCAGCATTATAATAAGGACCACAATAGAAGGGTAGCCATTACATTGAAGAAGCAGAACTCCTTAGAATGCATGCAGGCAAAAACAAACAAACAAAAAAACTTCATTTGTTACTTTCACAGGTCCTTCATTACCCATCTGCAGACTCGTTCTTCCCTTGCCCTTTGAAAGAAATGTTGGGTGAGAGAAGATCCCATAATTTTCATACACACTTCTTTTAGGTCACTTATAGAGCCAAAAATAATCTAGCTCTGTACTTTAAATGTCCAGTCTATTTTATTAAGCAAAACACCAACTTCATTTAAAGTTAAAACATCTTCTCTTTGCCAAATTGGTAGTGCCTTTAGGCTGAGAGACCTAGAGTAGAAGAAGGTATGGTATTATTTTTCTCTATTTCCCCACCTTGCATTTTCTTACATTTCCCTTAACTCCCATCTCCACACACAAATTTGCCCCTGCTTCCATTGGGGATGGACAGGTCAAAGGAAGGGAAAAAAAAAACATCAGGAAATGTCTTGACTTAATAGGTACTATCAGAAGCTGAGTAAAATAGATTCTTTCTCTCATAAGGTGTTTTTATTAGTTTATTTCACAAATATTAATGGAACACCAATTATATTCTACACAGTGTTCCAAACATTGGGGAAATATAATAAGAAAAACAAAGTCCCTGATTTCATGGACTTTATTTAGTCTAGTCGGGGCTATAAGTCGACTATATTCATATCAATTTAAATTATATATAAAATATGTCTAATGATGACAAGTGCTATGAAAAAAATTAAATAGGATAAGGGCAATAGTGAGCATGAAGAGGTAAGTGCTATTTTATTTAAGGCAGTCAGCAAAGCTTTCTCTGAAAAGGTGATATTTCAGGAGAGACCTGAAAAAAGAACTGAACAATTTAAGCCAAACAAGTGTCAGGGTAAAGAGCATTCCTGCCAGAGATAATAATTGCAAAGGCCCTAAGGCAGGCAAATGCTTGTTATGTTCAAAGAACAGCACAAAGGCTAAAGTAGAATAAGAAAAGGAAAGAATGTTAGAGATAACACCACAGAAGTAGAGGGAAGTTAGATCATAGGGAAGAAATCCAGAGGCTATTGAGCTCTTTTTCTGAGTCAGAAAAGAAGGAAGAGGAGGAAGAGGAGGAGGAGGAGGAGGAAGAGGGGCAGGAGAGGTGGGAGAGAGAGAGGAGGAGGAAAAGGAGGAGGGGGAGGGAGAGCCTTGTTATATGTCAACTAGAGGCCCGGTGCATGAAATTCGTGCACAGGGGTATCCCTCAGCCTAGCCTACACCCTCTCCAATCTGGGACCCCTCTCACAATACAGGACTGCTGGCTCCCAACCGCTCAACTGCCTGCCTGCCTGATTACCCCTAACCACTTCTGCCTTCCAGCCTGATCACCCCTAACCACTCCACTGCCAGCCTGATTGACACCTAACTGCCCTCCTCTGCAGGCCTGATTGCCCCTAACTAACTTCCCCTGCCAGCCTGGTCGCCCCTAACTTCCCTCCCCTGCAGGCCTGGTCACCCCCAACTGCCCTCCTCTGCAGGCCTGGTCACCCCTAACTGCCTTCCCCTGCAGGCCTGGTTGCCCCCAATAGCCCTCCCTTGTAGGCCTGGTGGCCCCTAACTGCTCTCCCCTGCAGGTCTGGTCACCCCCAACTGCCCTCCCCTGCAGGCCTGGTGGCCCCTAACTGCTCTCCCCTGCAGGTCTGGTCACCCCCAACTGCCCTCCCCTGCAGGCCTGGTGGCCCCTAACTGCTCTCCCCTGCAGGTCTGGTCACCCCCAACTGCCCTCCCCTGCAGGCCTGGTCCCCCCCCCCCCAACTGCCCTCCCCTGCTGGCCTGATCACCCACAACTTCCCTCCCCTACTGGCCTGATCACCCACAACTGCCCTCCCCTGCTGGCCATCTTGTGGCCACATGGGGGAGGCCATCTTTGACCACATGGGGGCAGCCATCTTGTGTGTTGGAGTGATGGTCAATTTGCATATTACTCTTTTATTAGATAGGATTATATTTCAATATAAAGGGAAAAATATTAGGAGCCAGAATGCTCACTAATAGAAAAGAGAGTTACAGATATGGAGAGGAAGATAATTAAAATTAACCCTGCAGTGTTAGGTGTTTGACTGGACTTGGAGGTATTAGTGTGAATTCATAGTTTTCAATGTCCATAGATATAGAAATAAATATAGATTAGGTGCATATTATATGTATGTATATAGCTCTATCCATTGAGAAAGACATGAGAGCAGTAACAAACACCTCAATAGCTATAAACTAGATGCCTATATTTTAAAAATGCATAGAAGAAAACTTATGAACCTTGGTTTCAGAGGTGTTTTTGTGAACTTTACCCCAAAGGCAAGGAAAACAAAGCAAAAATAAATGAATGGGACTCTATTAAACTAAAAACCTTCTGCACAGCAAAAGAAACCATTACTAAAACAAAAAGACAACAAACAGATGAAAGAAGGTATTTGCAAATGATACTTCTGATAAGGGGCTAATATCCAAAACACATAAAAAACTGACACAACACAATAACAACAAAAAATCCAATTAAGAAATGGGAAGAAGACCTGAAAAAATAATTTTCCAAAGAAGACATACAGATGGTCAACAGACATATGAAAGGACTAAAGGCCCGGTGCACAAAATTCGTGCATGGAAGGGGGGGGGGGGGGGGGGCGGTGTCCCTCAGCCCAGCCTGCACCCTCTCCAATCTGGGATCCACAGGGATCGGGCCTAAACTGACAGTCAGACATCCCTCTCACAATCCGGGACTGCTGGTTCCTAACCACTCACCTGCCTGCCTGCCTGATTACCGCTAACTGCTTCTGCCTGCCAGCCTGATCGCCCCTAACCACTCCCCTGCCAGCCTGATTGACACCTAACTGCCCTCCCCTGCTGGCCCAGTTGCCCCTAACTGCCTTCCCCTGCAGGCCTGGTCCCCCCTAACTGCCCTCCCCTGCCAGCCATTTTGTGGTGGCCATCTTGTGGTGGCCATCTTGTGACAACATGGGGGTGGCCATCTTGTGATGACATGGGGGCAGCCATATTGTCATGACATGAGGGCATCGTGTGAGGGCCACCTAGGCTTTTATTAGTATAGATGTTCAACATGATTAGTTATTAGGGAAAATAAATCAAAACCACACTGAGATAACTCCTCACACCTTTTAGAATTGGCCATTAACAAAAAGAGAGAGCAAGTATTGCAGAGGATGTGGAGAAAAAGGAACCTTTGCACATTGTTTATGGGAATTTACATTAGTATAGCCACTATGGAAATCAGTTCCTCAAAAAATTATGAATAGAACCACCATATGATATAGCAATACTGCTTCTTGGTATTTAAAAAAATAAGAAAAAATCTTATTTATCAATATATATGTACCATTCTGTTCACTGCAGCATCAAGACATGAAAACAACCTAAGTGTCTATCATCAAATGATTGGATAAAGAAGATATGGAATACTGCTCAGCCATAAAAAAAGATGGAATGTTTCCATTTGTGACAATATGAATAGATCTTAAGAGTATTATGCTAGGTGAAATAAGGCAGACAGAAAAGAACAAAAATCATATTATTTCACTCATGTGCAACATAAAATAAAAAGTGACAAAAAATCTAACAAAACAAACAAGAACAGAAATACAGACAACAGCATAGTGGTTATCAGAGAAGAAAGGGAATGCAGGGACAGCAATGTGGGTAAAAGAGGCAAATATGTGCTAATGAAAGGAAACTAGAATTCGGGTGATGAGCATGCCGAATTACAAGCTTGTACACCTAAAAATTATATTATGTTGTGAACCCATGTAATCCCAGTCAATTTAATATCTTATATAATAAAAAGCTAATATGCAACTAGACCAACAGCAGAACAACCGAACAACTGGTCGCTATGATGTGCGCTGACCACCAGGGGACATGCACAGAACATGGTGGGCATCGGCTGTGGTGGGATGGTGGAACAGGTGAATGGTGGCGCCAGACCAAGTCAGGGCACTAGTCGCTGTATCAGGGTGAGCCTCTGGTGTACTGAAAATTCTTTGCTCCCACGTGCCACAGTCCCGTCGGGCGCTGGCACCTGCTGCCAGTGCCTACCCTGCTTGCACACAACCACCGCTCACACCCACTGCTGGCACTTGGTGCCGACCCCGACTTCTCGGCATCCTCAGCAGGTGGGAGCGGCAGCTGCGGGCCCAATCGCCCCTCAGGGCTTCTCCACCTCCCACTGCTCCTCAGGGGCAATCGGGGTTGGCAGCCGCCTGTTGCACCTGCTGCCAGTGATGGCCCTGCTTGCACCCACTGCCAGTGCCCAGTGCCAGTCCCAATCACTTGGCGCCATCAGTGGGTGCAAGTGGCGGCTGCCAGCCCTAATCGCCCCTGAGGGCTTCTCCACCTCCCCCTGCTCCTGAGAAGTAATTGGGGCAGCAGCTGCCGCTCACACCCACTGCCAGCACCAGCTCCAATTGCTTCATGCCTTCAGTGGGTGCGAGTGGGGCCAGCGCCATCAGCGCAGAGGAGCGGTGGTGGCAGGAGCCGGGCTGCCATCAGACAGGTGACTGGGGGGTGCATGGCAGGAGGGGCTGGGCAGGAGCACGGAGGATGGGCCGAGACCCACCCCTATGCCTACCGCAGCCTCGCGGCCCATAGTTCTATTCAAGGTGCACGAATTTGTGCACTGGGTCCCTAGTAAATAAATAAGCAAATAATGCTGGAGCTAGTGGACACCCATATGCATCCTCTCCACAACAATAAAAAATGAACCTCAGCTTAAGCTTACAACTATGTAAAAATTAACCCAAAATGTATCACAAACTTAAATGTAAAACATAAAATTATAAAGCTTTTAGAAAAAAAGGAGAAAGTCCTCATGATCTAAGGTTAGGCAAAGAGTTATTAAATGTGACACCAAAAGCATGGCCGGTAAAAGAAAATATTAATAAATTGACCTTTGTCACACTTAAAAACTATTGTTCTGCAAGAGGCAGTTAAGAGAATGAAAAGACTATGAGAAAATATTTGCAAACCACAAATCCAACATAGGGCTAGTATCAATAATACATAAAGAACTCAGGCAATTCAACAGTAAAAAAGCAATACAATCCAATTAAGAACATAGGCAAAAGACATGAAGAGACATTTCACCAAAGACTATAGGTGGCAAATAAACCCAGAAAAAAATGTTCATTATCATTTGACATTCACAAAATGCATATTAAAACCACAATGAGATATCACTAAACAATGTCAGATGACTAAAAAAATTTTTAAACAGTGACAGCACCAAATGCTGACAGGGATGAGGAGAAACTGGATCACTCATATGTTGCTGAAGGAAATGTAAAAATGGACATACAGTCATAATTTCAGTTTCTTAAAAAACTAAACATGCAGCTACCATACAACTCACTGACTACACTATGGGGCATTTAGCATAAAGAAGTGAAAACTTATATATCCCCAAAACCTGTACACAAATGTTCAAAGAAACTTTATTCATAACAGTCAAAACTGAAAACAACACATTTTTCAACTGGCTGAACAAACTCTAGTTCATCCATGCCATGGAATACTACTCAGCAATAAAATAAAATAAATGAACCCACAACAGCCTAAATGAGTCTTCACAGAATTAAGCTGAGTAAAAAGAGCAAATCCAAGCAAGTTAAATAGTATATCATTCCATACATAAAATGTTATTGAAATAGCAAAGTTATAAAAATGGAAAACAGATTAGAGGGGGTAGGAAGAGGGGAGAAATGAGTATGTCAATAACATACCAACATGAGAGACACCTGTAAGGATAGAAATATTCTGTATCTTGACTATATCAATGTCAATATCTTCATTGTGATATTACTCTGCAGTTTTGGGAGGAAACTAGGTAAAAAATACATGAGATACAGCTAATTATTTCTTAAATGGTATGTGAATCTTCATGTCTCAATAAAAATTTAATTTTAAAAAATTTCAAAATGAATGTAGAGATCTGAATGTGTTGACTGTAATAATTTCATTATCAAACTCAGCTAGTATTACACTTTAAATACTTGCAGTTTTTTACGTCAATTATGATTCAAGAAAACTAAGGTGGTCAAAGATTATGTATTCCTCTTCCTCTTCCCTTTATGAATAATTGAGCCTTAATGCCCATTAACATTTGTAAGCCAAACAAAATAGACATTCACACCAAAAGGGGATGTGGGAGGGGGCGGGGCAATAAGAGGTGTTGTCAAAGTCCCAAATGTGAGTGTCAGAGCCCAAGCAAGGTGAAGAGAGTGTGGCATAGAAGGGTTACCTGGTACAGAGCGTTGGTGCTTCATAACACAACTTCCAAACACACGGATTGCTCAGCACAAGTGGTAGAAGAGGACACCCACACATGGAGGGGACAGTGTTAATGAGAGATTGCTCACATACAGGAGGAATGGTTGAACAATATTTAAAGATAATGGAATTAGATTCCTCATTGTGGGAGAAAGAAGTTACAAACAAGAAAAGGGAGAAAACTAGAATGAACCTGGTGGTGTTGGATACTGAAAATATAAGAGAAAAAAAG
Source organism: Cnephaeus nilssonii (assembly GCF_951640355.1). Lineage (NCBI taxonomy): Eukaryota > Metazoa > Chordata > Mammalia > Chiroptera > Vespertilionidae > Cnephaeus > Cnephaeus nilssonii. The sequence goes on from NC_137085.1 coordinate 34,689,355, forward strand.
GTTGAGGGTAGAGGAAAATAATAGGTTAAGTGTGCGAGGTTCTACAGTGGGGATGTTTAGCAAGTAATTGGTTTCATTGGCTTGAAACTCGGAGAAAAATCTAGTACTGAAATCGCTAACCAAATGGGTGCACAACTCATCTAAGGAAGATGGAGAAAGAAAAGCATTCAGCTCTGGACAAAATCCTGGGGTAAGCAGACATCTAGAAACAGCTTTATGCTGTTTGGATAGGACTGTTTATAAGCAACTACAATTTTGAGCAAACACAGTAAGCAAAATACTAAAATTTCAAAAAATTACAAACTACACAAATGTCAAAAAATATAACTTAATACTGTTCCACTTAATAGGATTTTATCATTAAAATATTACTAATGAACGTTTTTAATAACATAAAAATGTTAATGATAGTGTTTTTCTTTTACAGTACCTATTATTTAAAAAGTGGGGGGGAAATAGGCATAGCAAAATCTGGAAAAACATGGATCAGAAAATTAACAAGAATTGTGTTGAAGGAGGGAATCTATGAGGCTCTTCCTTTGACTTTTCCATTTTCTTTCAAAATTACTACATAATACGTTCTAATAGTGAAGAAAGTCACACAAAAAAGGTTCTCTTCCACCTCCAGTAGCATCTCCGCACACAACAGATGAGCTCTAAGACTGCGGTTACTGTGCAGGGCCAGGCCGCCAGTGCAAGGCGAAGCCCTCTCCGTCCTCAATACTAAGATGGACAAAGAGAAAATCCGCCTCCGTGGAGCTTGGATGAGTCCTTACCTTGAAGGAAGGCCTCGTCCGGCTGGCAGAGCCCCTACCCCAGGCCTCTGAGCGTCTTCTGGGGCCTCCGCCTCCCCAGGGTGCAGGGAAGGAGAGCTTGTGAGGCCTGGCAGGTAGGGGATGAAAAGGCGGACTGGCAGGGCAGGGAGAAGCCTTAATGCCTTCCTGGCAACCTTTCTCTGAGCTCAGTCTCAACTATGAAAATAAGACCCAGAAGCTGGAGGCATGGTCCCAACACCTGCCTGGAGCTGAGCTTGCTTTACAAAGCCAAAAGCCCCAGCCTCAGGGGCCGGCCGGCCGTGGCCCCGCCCCCAGGGCGCGTGGGGCGGAGCTCCCCTTGCAGAATTCTAGTTCCTTCCTCCAGAGGTTTCTGAGCCCCACCCGGTGCTCAGCGCGGTGATGAGGAAAAACGTAAGTCTCTGTCCTCTCAGAAGGTAGACACAGTTGACGTGAGCACACACTGGGGTTGGGGCGGCGACGACTCACACGAAAATCTGCATGTTAACTGTGCGCACGAGGATTCCCAGCAGTTGAAGTTTGAACTAACAGGGCCAATTGAACTTCCTGGGTCAATTGAACTGTGATCATATAGAACTGAGCATGTCAATTGGAAAAAAATCCACATATAAGTGGACCCATGTACCTCAAACCCGCGTTGTTTTGAGAGTCATCTGTAATTAAGCCAAGTATTCCACAGAGTGTGCAAAGTGGTGTGAACTGGAAAGCAAGGACACCACCAGCTGGTGAGGGGGTGGGGTTCCAGGGGAACCTTTCAGTATAATAGGAGGGAAAGGAGGAATGGAGGGTGGCGGTCACATATTGGTTTTGCTTTTGTTGTTGTTCTGATGATTTTCTAATGAAAACTTCTGATCTGCTGACCTCTCATTCTCCTGCGGTGGTCCAGCACCTAATGCTCAACGAGTGAGGTGTGCGGAGAAGTTGTAGGGAAGTGGAATAGTTCTCAGTACTTAAACAGGAGAATTGGCTAACAAAGCAATCATGTAAGCTCCAGCAAGACAGGAAGTTTTGTTTGTTTCCTTCACTCATGTGTCCCAAGTGCTTAGAAGAGAGCCTAGTACATATTTTAAACACGGAAGGAAGGAATGGATTCTTTTCAGGCATGTTGGAGCTAACCCTCAGTAGTGTAACGTAGATTTATGGTGGCACAAACATACATGCATGATTTTATCCAAGTGAAATAAGCCCCTTATTAGAAGGCAGGTCTACAAAAGGCAGTTGATTTTGACAGGCGGCATGGAGGAAAGGGGCATGGGGTGGACTGTTTAGATTGTTTAGGTTAGGAGTTAAGTGATGGACCATGAAGTTTTCCTTGGAGAGGAAATGAGGAGAAACATTTGTCAGATAGACAGGGAGAAAGTATAAAGTGGCTTGTAGTTCCTGAACAGGTTGAGGAATTGGCACTCTGAGGGCATAAGTTGAAAGGATTCGGTTTCAATGTCATATTTTCAGAAGGCCAAAGGCTTCCTGGTGGTAAGTTCTAGGATATGTCCATAACTGAACTGGAATGGAGGTAAAGGGTCCACCCACGGAATCAGCAATTATAAGCTTCAGTCAATGGCATGACTCCAGACAAGAAGTCAGAAATGGGCCAGTGAGAGAGAGGGCTGTAGTAGACATCTTATTTGTTTTTTGTTTTGTTTTGTTTGATACCCAGGATTCATTCTGGAAATAATTGCTCTGTTGCTCTCTGGGAAACTAACCCCATTCTCAGAACCAGTCCAAGTGCAAGTGGAGTGGTCCTTCCTTAAAAACACTCTTACTTTAAGGATGGATGTATAACTCAGACGTGGCCAAAAGATTATTCCATGCTTTGGCAACATTGACATAATAATAATAACAGCAACAACAATGTATGAGTATTATATGATGTGGATAAGTGAAACGAATGACAGAAAATTACAGGGAAAGGCTAGGTGTTGGCTGTATTTAATGTCAAAGGCTTCCATTTCCTATATTATCTTTGCTATTGTCCCCTGTAGTGTCTTTAGGTTTCCCTAAACCTCCTACTTGAATAAAGCCAGTGCCTTGCAGCCCTGAGTAACCAACCACTAATCTACTTTGACTCTTCAGATTTCCTTATCTGTATGTTTCTTAGTAATGGGATCATATGTGGTCATTTGTGACTGGCTCCATCTACTTAGCATATTGTTTTCAAGGTTCATCCACGATGTAGCATGTATCAGTATTTTTTTATTGCCAGAATAATACATTGATGGATATACCATGTTTTACTTACCCATTCATCTGTTACTGGACATTTGGGTTGTTCCCACCTTTTGACTATTATGAATGATATACTGCTATGAACATTTGTTTATGTTTATTTTTCAATTACAGTTAACATTCAGTATTATTTTATAACTAGTGGCCCAGTGCATGGATTCACGCACATTGAAAGGAAATTAATTAGAATTCCTGGGGTGGTGCCACAGCTTGAAGGGCATCTGCAGAGTGAGGGGGGTGGGGGGAGGAGAGGACAGAAAAAGAAAGAAAACTCAGGCTTGGATCTTCCGGCTCACAGTGCTGGCTCCGGTGCAGGGACTAATGCAGGCGGTCCCAGGTAGTGGCCAGTGGGGCGGGACTGGGCGAGAAGGCCAGACACACCCTGGAGCCAACCTCCCTCGGACCCTCCCCAGCAGGTGGGGTCCCTCGGCCTGGCCTGCGGGGATCGGGCCGAAACCCCCAAGGGGTCCCAGAGTGCAAGAGCGCACTCTGCAAAGCTGCTGTTGTACAGGGTATAGAAAGCAAATGCAAGTGTGCAGTAAACCAGATTCAGGGCCGACAGTGGCCCAGCAACAACATAACCCACAGAGGAAGGTGGAAGCGCGCGGCCCCATAAGGAATCGGGCTCCCTCCTCTCTGATTCCGGGAGGTGTCACCAAGAACCACCACTGTCACCGCAGCCTGGCAGCTCCTGCATTGAGCGTCTGCTCCCTGGCGTGTCATAGGTACTGGCCAGTCGGAAGGTCGGACAGTCGGACGGTCACTTAGCCTTTTATATATATAGATAGTTTTAGGTGTACAGTATACTGATTCGACATTTATATAATTTATAAAGTGATACCCCCAAGAATTTACTATCTACCTGGCACCCTTGTATAATAGGGATTGGATTGAAATATTCAAAGTAATGAAAAGCAAATATCTACAATCCAGAATAATCTTCCCAGCCAGGCTATCATTTAAAATTGAAGGAGAGAGAAAGAGCTTCCCAGACAAGAAAAAGTTAAAGGAGTTCATCACTCCAAACCAGTATTACAAAAAATGTCAAAGGGACTTCTTTAAGAACAAGATTAAATAAACCCATAAATATGAATAATAAAATGGCAATAACTACGTACCTATCAATAATCATTTTAAATGTAAATGGATTAAATGCTTCGATCAAAAGGCATATGGTAGCTGAATGGATAAGAAAACAAGATCATACATATCTGCAAGAGATCCACTTCAGCCCAGCCAGTGTGGTTCAGTGGTTGAGCATCGACCTATGAACCAGGAGGTCACGGTTTGATTCCTGGTCAGAGCACATGGCTGGGTGTCGCGCTCAATCCCCAGTGTGGTGCATGCAGGAGGCAGCCGATCACTGATTCTCTCTCATCACTGATGTTTCTCTCTCTCCCTCTCCCTTCCGCTCTGAAGTCAATATATATATATATTTTTTAAAGAGATCCACTTCAGATCAAATGACACACACAGACTTTAAGAAAAGGGATGGGAAAAGATATTTCATACAAATGGAAACAAAAAAACTGGGATAGCAATACTTACATCAGACAAAATAGACTTTAAAACATATTCTTGATGTATATATTTTACATCAAGAATTTATTAAGGGAATGTAGCACACAAGACATCCATGCTGCAGGTCAGGATGGATAAGGAACCAGCCCCACAATAAGGGGTGGGCAAAGGCCTATTTCAAGAACCAGCAGGTCTTGGAGCGTGGAGGAGGAGCGGAGGAGATTTTTGTTACTTAAGTAGAACAGTCAGTCTCCTTCACAAACTTGTCTTTTAGCTTGCCTCTTACTGTAGAGCTCTCCCAACTCTGTACATCCTTAATTACAAATGAAGACAGTTTACTGGTAACAGAGCTAAAAAGACACTTTTAAAAGCTAAAACAAAGGCTATATTAAGAGACAAAGAAGGATATCTCATAATGATAAAGGGGTCAATTCAAAAAGAGGATTTAAATCTTCTAAACATTTACACAACCAATGTTGGAGCACCTAAATATATAAAGCAAATATTGGCAGACATAAAGGGAGAGAGCAACAGTAAACACAGTCATAGGGGACTTTACCACCCCATTGATATCAGTGGATAGATCTTCCAGACACAAAATCAACAAGGAAACAGTGATTTTAAATGACACACTAGATCAGATGGATTTAATTGATATATTCAGAACATTTCAACCAAATGTTACATTGCTGGGTCATATGGTAACTCTATGCTTAACATTTTGAGTAGGGGAAAAAGATTTTGAGGAAGTGCCAGACTGTTTTCCCAAGTGACTGTACCATTTTTTATTCTCATCAACAGTGTTTGAGGGTTCCACATTCTCTATATTCTCTGCAACACTTACCTGACTTTTTGATTCTAGCTATTTCTCTCTCTGTTGTGTGTGTGTGTGTGTGTGTGTGTGTGTGTGTGTGTAGTGCTATCTCATAGTGTTTTTGATTTGCGTTTTTCTGATGGCTAATCATGTTGAGCATCTTTTACTTTTAGTGACATTTGGGGAAGAAAAAGAAGTAAACAAGTGTCTGATCTACTGAGTTTAAGTCATTTTCATGTATGAGAGGAAAAACATCTTCTAAATATTTGAAAACACATATAGTGATGCCAATTCTATAGTTTTCTACTTCTATAAATTTAGCATGTTAGTATTGTTCCTGTGTGATTAAGGAACAGTGATATTGTGCACTGGGTTTACTCTGTAAGATTACTTCTTGCGTAGATTTGAGAGAACTCACTCAAATGACTCCTCAGGGTTGACTAAAAGGCAGAGCAGAACTGATCGCCAAAGCCTTTCAAACTCAATGCTTTTTCCTTACCAAGGCTGTTTACATCTGTGGTGCATACGTATGTTCCATGTGTGATAAATATCAAAGAAATTTGAGAGCTTTAATACATAGTATTGGTACATAGCATAAGTCTGAGAGGTGGATGGCAAGATGTTTCAATGGACTTTTGTACTTCAATCATAATGTAAAATTGGGTTGTAATACATATGCCAAATAATAATTGTGAACATTGGGTGAGGGTATATGGGAAGATATACTATTCTATCTGCTTTTGTGCATGTTTATATATTTTGGTAACAACAAGCTTAAAAAAAAATAAAAGATGTTAGGGGCCTCATAGGAGAAGGGGGAGAAAAACCTGCCAAGAGTGCATCAGTCCATCAAGATTAGAATTTAACTCTCTCTCAATAGGGTGATTTCAGGAAGTGTCATTCCTTTGAGGTTTGGAAGGAAAGCTCTTTCCACATAACATGAAGGGAAAAGGAAAGGAAGAACATGAAAGTGTTTTTGTTGAAAAGTTCCCATCTGAAGGTTTCTAGATCCTCTGTGAACAGTGGTCCAGCACCGTGGTCGGCAAACTGCGGCTTGCGAGCCACATGCGGCTCTTTGGCCCCTTGAGTGTGGCTCTTCCACAAAATACCACGGCCTGGGAGAGTCTATTTTGAAGAAGTGGCATTAGAAAAAGTTTAAGTTTAAAAAATTGGGCTCTCAAAAGAAATTTCAATCGTTGTACTGTTGATATTTGGCTCTGTTGACTAATGAGTTTGCCGACCACTGGTCCAGCACATCAGCTGAACCAGTGGAGATGGTCTCAGCTTGAGGAAAGTGAAAGACATTTGAAATAGATTTGAGTAGCTTTGGAGAGAGAACAGACTAAGGAAATAGGGACCTAAGCTCCATTTGTTTTGTCCACCTGTTGGTAAGCATGGAATAATTATTCGTGGAATAAATGAATGGTTTCCAGATAGGTCTGGGGCACCAATAGACTCAACTGTGAGATTTAATTCAATAGACCAATAGACTCAACTGTGAGATTTAATTCAATAGTGATCAGTTAGGAAGGCATTTCTGGAAAAACACATAGTTGAAATTTTGCCAGACAGGAAGGATTAAAGGGAACTTGAAAGGGCTAATTTTTAGTGGAGCTTTTTAAATGTTGGTTGCCCAATAGGCCATCAAGTCTACCTTCATGAGGAAGGAAGGCAAGAAAGAGCCTGGTCGACTGATCACAGTGGAAAAATGAATGATATGTAAAAAATGAAAATTTAACAAGGGGCATATAAACTGGAAGGATAGGGGTTTAAGGTCAAAGGGTGGAAAGTTAGACTGTACTATTCCAGATGGCAGAGGTGTTCCTGGTAATAAGCTCTATCTATATTGTAGAAGAAAGTGTGCTGTAGTGGAAGTGAAGACCCTAGGATGAGATGATGAAGGAACGGAAGGCTGAGTTACTGGCTCCTCGGTCTGTATGGATGTTAGAGTCCTCCACTGCCTGCTCACCTCTTCAAGTTCCCTGCCTGGGCCCCATCCGACCTTTGGTCCCTCCCAGGGCTTCCACAAAATCTGCATTATTTTCTGTGACCTTGTAGAGTCAATGGCATAACTCTGAACAAGAAGATACAAGTGTGGTAGTGAGAGAGGGCTATGGTCAACATCTGTTTTTTGTTTTGTTTTGTTTATTTGTTTGCACCCAGGATTCACAAGGCTTACTGGGAAAATTACCTGAAGTACTCACTAGGACACTCATCCCATTTTTGTATTTCAGTCTGTACAAATGGAGTTCCTTGCCCTCCAGACCCTTATGATAAGGGTGGGTATGTGTGCAGGTTTGGCCCAAAGGAAGCATTCCATGGAGATCCATGATGAGCCCTCCAAAACATCTCTAATCCTGGTGCATAGTCCAGATCTCACCTCTTGTTCATATGCTGCAGGTGTTCTGGGGGAGATTATAACTCCACCGAGACCATGAATATCAAAGATGGCACCTCCATCCTGGTAGGTGAAATATATTAGCTAAGGGCAAGATCTTGCATATTTCCATCAAGCATGGATGGAAGGAAGCCACCAAGATCACCTTCCTCAAAGACAGGGATGCCATGCCTGATGACATCCTGTAAATATTGTTTTAGTACCCAAGGAACAGCCCCATGCCTTTTTGGTGTGAGGCATCAGTCGGCTGTATAGTGCGCTGATCAGCCTCAATCAGGTGGAGCTTGAATCAGATTGAGGAAGCTGGGAACAAGACAGGGTTACAGTGTGGGGACTGATGAGGCATAAACCTTTGTTCCAACTGTAAGGTCACTCTTTACCCCTCTGCATTTGTTTGTACTTTCCCACTCACTCTAAGGCAGTGGAGGAACTGTATTAAAGGGTCGCGGCATTAGAAAGGTTGAGAACCACTGCTCTAAGGCATCTCTTCCTTACTTTCATTTTTATTTTACTCTGGGAGGTAGTTACTGCCTATTCAGAGTTCTGACCAGCTGAGTGATGCTCTTGCTCTGCAAAAATATGGCATCAATTCTGCTACCTAAGAAATACCCAGGGGCAGGAACCCCTTCCCCACAGTGATTTTCCAGTAGTTTAACTTCAATGTCAAGTTTAAAATACACTTTCCCATCACATTAACATGACCCATGAGACAGATTTTTAAGCAGATCTATGCTGTTCCTAGACCCTTCCCCAACCAGCCCAGGATCTACTGCAGCCATAACCCCCAAACACTCCCATTCAGGGTTCACCCATCTGTGGGATGCTCTTATCACTACCTTCTAAATAATGCTTAAGCCACTGTCTCTTCTTCACTGATATTCTCTGAAAAATATACCTGACCTTGATCTTCAGATACAGAGGCCTGTATTCTGTGCTGTTTGAAAGGCTATTAAGCATTCCATGAGAGAAGGAGAGGAAAGATATATATGTTTACTAAAGCTAAACTAAAAGATAGGAGACACAGCCCTTCTTCTCAAACTTCATCAGGGAGGATATGAGCTGGGGCGGGGAGGGGGGATGGCACATGATATCTATTTCTCAACAAGAGCACCAGGAAGCAGGTCACTTTTGGAAGTCAAAGGAAGCAAACAGTAAGAGCTGAACTAACTTCTTTCTTTCCTTAAGCACAAGCTCTGAGATACCCCAAACCCATGCCTCCAACTGGGTACACAGAAAAGGCATCACTTTATTAGTGAAACATTTATTAGGGAAAATCAATATTCTTCACAAGGAAGGAATTATTTTGTGGTGGGAAATTTTTTCCCATGGAAATTCTGCAGAATGGTTTTCTGTCTACATATTAGAGACGGATCTCTGAACACAGTGCCTTCAGCAGTGGTAAGAGCAGCAGGAGATCCCTGGGCAGCTGGAGGTTTGCAGGTTGGGCTAGGATGGCCCCTGCAGGGCACAGATTAGGGGTGCTTCTGACATAATAGCTGGTCCTTTAATGCCAGAACTTTCTCTGCAGACAGCTTCTTGGCCACAGGACTTGGTATTTGTCACTTTACAGGAGAGAGCCCTGGAATTAAAAGGCCTGGGCGCACACTGCTGAGCTTTGGGGCATCTTGAGGGCAGGTGATATCTACTACATGCTGATGCCTCAGTTTCTCTAGAAAATTCCCAGTGTCTGCTCTACTTTTAACTGGGCCTCTGCTCTGTGTGGATGATATGGGGCTGCCCTTTTCCTGGAGTTTTCTTGCTGTTTGCATTTTATCCCAAGATAAAGCCATTGAAAAAAACAAAGGGGGTTATTTTATTTCTGAACAGGCTTTCAGGAGGAGACTGTGCCTTCTGTGATGGGTTCTGGGGAGACTTGCTCCCGAGCCTCTCCTTTAATGGCAGGTCCTGAGTTGGAAATCTCTTCCTTCCAGGTTGGGATGTTCCCAAGCCTGCATTCCCTCCACCAAGCTCTTCTGATGTGGAGCCTGTGGGCTTCGCTTTCTTTGCAGCTGGTGGGAAATTCTTGTCACAACCTTGAGACATTCTTAGGGACCCACGGCTCCTGCCGCTGCTTCATACTGACTCCTCTGTTCCCCAAATGGACATGCAGCACCTGGTGAGCTGCCCCGTCCACACTGGAGACACCCTGAGCATGAGTCAGGGAGGCTTTGTTAGTCAAGCTGTCTGAGGCATGGGACACGTGAGTGCGTTGGCCTTGGGCCTGGCTCTTTTTCCTCTGCTCCAACTTCCACTTTAACTCAGAAATTAGTTGCTTCTGAGGGTCTTCTGATTTAGGATCTTGGAGAACTGATGTTTTTGCTGGGAGGCTTTCAGTTGTCACAGTAGTTACTCCTTTACTCTCACTCACATTTAGCCTTTGGGAGGTTCCCGGCTTGCTGGTTGTCAAGGTGTCACTCATTTTGGATTGAAGATCATTGAGCTTCTCAGACCTGGACACGTTGGACATGGAGACAGTTTCTGATTTCTTCATCTCTTTGCCCTGACTGAAATTCATTCTCTGATCTTTTAGGGATTATGTCCAGCCCTGTTTTCCCTTGTGGGCAGCTTTGGGGGCGCAAATATTGCCTCTTAGAGAATGTCTCTGACTTTCTTTACCAATGATACCGTTTGTGACTGGCAAAAGAGTCTGTCCGGCATCCTGAATTCTCTGAACCTTCTCTGCCAGCCTATGGGCGATGAGGGTGATCATTTCAGGGTCCCCTGTCCTTCCTTGCCCACAAGTGAGGTAGCAAGGCGAGGATGATTCAGGGTTTTAGAGCTTCCTTGAAGCGATGTGAAGCCCCTAGATTTGGAATCTACCTCAGATCAGGTTGGTTGAGGAGGAAGATTTGGAATCAAGCAAGGAATGAGAGGACGTATACTTCAATTTAATGTTCTCCCTAGGTTCAAGGACTTTGGTGGGAAGGCCCCACATCCTCCTCAAATGAAACTTGGTAATGTGGGTTTCCAGCCCTGGACTCAAGGAAAGAAAGCTCCTGGCACGTGTTCAGGCAGTTTTCCCTTCCCACTCATGGTACCAAACTTCTCTGTTTTATTTTGGTGTGGGATTGCACAGAAAATGTCTGCTGGATAACATGCCATGAACTATGCACAGTCACAGGGAGCCGACCCTCATTCATTTCCTCAAAGTTCTTACTCAAGTTCTTTTAGGGCATTTTTCTGGTTCTCTCTGACTTACACTCTGTCCAGACACCATTGAATTTGCTCTTGACAGACTCATTATGTAGCTGTTTAGATATTTCTCAGAGTCATACCCCAAATCCTTATTAGAAGAGCTCTCTAATCACTCAACAGAGCATCTTTTGGGGCCATTCTCTGGGCTGTGTTCCCCCTCATTCTCCTCTGGCTGAAGCATTTCTGAGCCTCTTCCACAGAAACCCTGGTTGGCTCAATCCAACATTTAAATTGTTGCTACTTTGACCCTTATTCATGGAGATGCATGAGAGGCAGTATCTACTCTTTGACACAGATATCTCTGAGCAAACTCTCAGAGGCCTCATCAGTGACAGAGACACATGGATCCTGCAGAGCAGGCCCCACTGGTATTGGATGAGCCTCTTCCCAAGGTGATGTTTTCGTTTCTCCCTAAATTCACTGCTGAGAAGAAACTTTACAGGAAGGATGGAGATTAAACATGGGCCTTAGAGGGCGGGCAGTAAGGAGAGTTGGAAGCTGAGGAACAAAATTCTTCCTGAGATCTTTGCACCACAGTAGGTAAACCCCACAAACTTTCATGTTGCTTCTGCAACACATTCCATTCCAGCTGTTGAATTTCAGATGAGGTGAGATAGTCTGATTCATTCTGAAAATACACTCCACAGACCCTAATCTGGGGTATGGGACTGAATGGTAGGACTGGGAGTGGGTATTGAATACGAACCTGGGGTTGGATCTGGGTGAGTGGTAGGGGCTGGGATTCAGGCAGGGTTTGAGGTAAGGGGTTGATATCTTGGGTAATGGAGGAATCAAGAAAGATGGTATTCAAAGTCAGAGGGTCTTCTGATTGGACAATAGGATCCGCATTTGGAGTACATGTGGTGGGAAAGATGGAAAGGCAAGGGGTTGGGGGGAGGAAATGTTCACTGCAAATTCCGATTCCAGTGGAGGAAAAGGCTCTGGTGGCAGGGAGTGATCTGGTGGTAATGGTGATACAAAATCACTTAAGGGGGTCACTGGGTTAGGAGAGAGATTGGAGAGGGGTAGTGGGAAGGGCTCAGGCAGTATAAGTTGTATTAGTTCTCCTGGAGGACCTGCTGAGAACGCAGGGGACAGAGTGAACATGGGCTAGGTCACAGGAGCTGTGGAAGCCAAAGGGGACACAGAGAGAGTAGCATCTTCCAAGGCCAATGAGGACAGCAGCTGATTCATCTCAGGGGTTGCATTATTACACACCTCACAGGAGGAGTCTGGATATAACAGCTGACGAAAGCGGATGGAATCATGATGCTGGCCCAAGCGGCTGCAGGAGACAAGAGATACAAAACTGCAGCCAGGACCAACCAGAACAAGGAAAGGAGGACCTACTGGCCTGATTGGGCAGGGAGAGCACCTGAAGCCTGCTGCCCCTTCACATGGCCCCAAATCCATGACTTCACAATGCACTCTATAGCACTCACACCAAGGCCTTCACTCACATTCCCTGCTCTGGTGGCAACCCCCTCCCATGACTACGGAAGGCTGCACTGAATCCCGAAATTGCATAGAACATGCTAAAGAGGGATCAGGAAAAAGGGGGAAAGACCAGTCACCTTTTAAGGATAGAAATCAGCATCTTTTTCTCCTCCTCTTCCCTCTGGCAGTATCTGCAACCTGGGAAACCAGGACAGTGGGTTATATGTGATAAAGGTAGAAGCACAGGTATTACAGAGGAGTCCCTTTATGGGGGGTCATTGGGATATTAAACTCTGAAATCCCCAATAATTAGTAGATGAGGTCAAATGGTCAATGATAATGTTAAAATGGTTCCTATAAGTATGTTGCCTCATTTATTAAGTACCTTTTACATACATTATCTCATTTGATACTGAAAACCACTGTGTGAAGCAGAGAGGTCAGTAGTTACATCAAAGAGGAATCTGATCATCCTGAAGTCAAAGTACTTTCACAAAGTTAGGATACAGAAGTGCTGACTCTCGACACCTACTGGGCAACACCCATTGTCCAGGCCCATCACTGCTTCATACCCAGGGACAGCAGCGCAGGGAATCTGAGATGTGTCTCAGGTGCACTGTCTTCCCAAGAGCCTGCTCTGAGGGCTCTGTTTCCTGGGTGGGATTATATCTAGCAACTGACAACCTCAGTGATTATGGACCTGAGATTTCATGGAAAGGAGAGACAAAACCTTGGGGAATAGGCAGAACTTTACCTTCCTGTGTCCCACTTTTCCTTCTCCTCTTGGCTCTGCTCTGACACTATAAAAAGAAGAGAATCATTTCTCTCACTTCTCTCCTTAGGAAAATCAGACATTCATAATCCAAGAATAATATGACTCAGTTTTAATTATGAGAACATCATGTTCCTTCCTTTTATTCCTATAGCTTTAAAATATTTTTAAGTTTTTCTTTTTTGAAAAATTCAAAGTAGTATTGTGTCTATGAGGTCCACACTTGATATTCTGAAAGGTGCTCTGCTCAAGAAGGGCACAGAATCAGAGGCCAACAGTTGCATCTCTGTTCTCTCAGAGAGAACAGGTTCTAGCCTCTACACAGTGCCTCTCAGCGGCTCAGCACTGCTCTCCTGATTAGCCCAACACAAGGGAAGGCTTATCAAGTGAGGCCTGACATGGGGATATGACGCATGATGAAGTGCTAGACAATTTGGTTCTTCTGTGGAGATCCCAAACTCTCAAAATAATTCAATCCAGGGCCAAGAAATCAATGTTTGGGACTTTATTGAGGAATCTGCCTTTATACCCAGATAGTCTTTGAGCTTCAGATGGTAACCTGAGTCCTTCCTGAACCCTTAGCCCTGCCTGGTCTCTTCTCCTAGAAGAGTGATGTTCCCAACTAAACTCATTTATAAATATGGGACTAGCAGTGGAAACAACGGTAAAGAATCTCTGTTGGGGCTTGTATAGGGTTCCCTACCTTTTGTGTGTGTTCATTTTCACAGAAGGTTAGTGGAGTCAATAGAACTTTCACCAGGAAACAGAAGAGGAGGAGCAACCACAACACAGAGAGGCAAGTTATGGCGCAGTAACAATCTAAAGGTTCCGAGCAGAAGCTCAGATAAAGTTCTAGGAGGCTATTCAGAAATAGGCTCAAAGTCATTTTCTGAATGGCAATGCTGCCTGAGGCAACTGAGCTCTGAGAATGCAGAATCATGACTTTATTGCCAGGCCTGTATCACAGAGCACTGAGGAGTCACAAAGGGTTTCTGAGGGTGGGGAAGGGTATACCTTTAAGAGTGTGTGTCCATAGCCTCTCCCAGTACTAACCCACCATCATTTTTCTCTAGGTCCCTCTGCCCTACTCAGCCATTCTTTTTTTTTTTTTTTTAATTCTTACTTGAGGACATGTTTATTGATTTTTAGAGAGAGGAAGGGGGGGAGAGAGAGAGAGAGAGAGAGAGAGGGGGGGGGGGAGGAAGGGACATCTGTGTAAGAGAGAAACTCTAACCATCTGCTTCCCGCACCCTGGCTGGGATAGGTATTATGCCCACAACCTAGGCATGTGCCCCAAGCTGGAATTAATCCCATGACCAACAGCCACACTGGCCAGGGCTGCCTACCTAATTTTTTAACCCACCTGACATCATATATTTAATGTTCTCTTTATTCCATCTGTAACCCAGATATTACCTGGGTCCCCCTTTACTGTTTGGAGACCTTGACGTGGGACTCACCATGCCCACTACTTTGAAAGCCTGAAAAAAAATAAGTGGAATTTTTGCTTGTACCCAGACATTTACACTCAGGAACATGTATGTCCTCAAATCTGTCTTTCCTATAGAATGTTTTGCCTTACACGAACCAGACATAGAACTTAAAACTGAGTTCTTTAATACTCAGTTTTCTGAATTTTGAATAGCAAATTTTAGATTTTTTGTTTCAGTTAGCTTTTACTGTCTTCTATAAGAGGGGATGATTCAAATAACTAAAATAATAATTCATTATTCAACATTCACAAAACCAAAATGACTATAAAATAAATGTAAATAATTAAACATTCAAATGATCTTGGGAGTAAATCTATGGCACTTATTTCTCTGAAATTAGTGAAGCTTAAACTATGTAAACACTTTCAGTATATGCTACACACACACACACACACACACTAACATATCTTTTGACAAACCAATCCTGTATTTTAATAATAAAGTGTTTTCTCTTTTTATTTCAATCTTTTACTTTTTATTTTGACCCTACTTCTTTGTACTCTCTCAAATAGGCAGCCCCTAACAGCTGTAAAATCGCCTGTCTTTGCCGTGGCCGGGTGGCTCAGTTGACTGGAGCGTCATCCATACACCCAAGTGTTGTAGGTTTGATTCCTGGTCAGAGCACATTACCTATGTTGCAGGTCCCATCCCTGGTGGGGGCATGTAAGGGAAGCAACCAATTGATGTTTCTCTCTCCCTCCCACCCTCCCTCTCTCTAAAATCAGTTTGTTCAAAAACAATTTTGGTCCATAAGTCAGGGCTCCTCACCCCCTCGGGTCACAGACTCCAAGGGGTGGCCCTGCGCCAAGAGAGGGGGGCCCTCTTAGCGAGAGGGCAACATGGGGCAGTACCTGGGCAGTAATGAATCCTTCATACACGGTGTTTGCTCGGCTCTGGGGCAGAAGCAGTGGGAACTAGTGCAACAGGCTCGCTTCCATCGCCCCCAGGGCCCGCTGTCCACGGAGCCTCCGGAGGGCCTGTTAGCCCGCAGGGCGCCGCACATGCGCAGTCCCGCTTCCTGCGGGCGCCCAGAGGCGGAAACCCGGGCGGTGGCGGGAAAAAGCCTCCAGGATTGCACAGCGGAAGTGAAGGTCTAGGGCTAGTGGGCCCACCTGGGCTTGGGCCCAGCCAAGATAGATGGGGCTCATTCGGAGGCAGCATTGGCCCCAACGAGAGGCAGGAGGTAAGGTTTTTCTTCAGTTTCACCTATCGGACGGAACAAGATCCTTCTAGCCCTGGTTGTTTTGGTGAATTTGTTTGATTTTATTGGAGTGCTGCTACAACTTTGGAGTTGCATTTCTTCCAGTATTCGATGGTTTACCTTGAACCCGCCTCACCTCCCCTTTTTCCGCTATCACCAGCCTCCTGTTAGCCCGCTCTGCAGCGTCTCCCGAATGCCCTCAGCATACAGAATAACGTATTATGTATATGACACTGTATAATGAAATGTGTTACATTCCATTCATTATATCATATACAACATATTACAGTGCTGTGGTTTAACGAGTTTAGTCAGATGTTCTTGTATTCGGGAGACACATAAATAGCCATGTGCCGATCCAGATTGAAGTCAGCACCAGACCGAGTTCTGATACACCGCATTCACCAATATCTAAGGCAAAGCATGAGGAAAGGTTACTGATAGATTTCATGAATCAAAGATATTTTTTGTGGGTTGTTTTTCTTACAACCCTTTCTATACATTTTTCTAACTTGGGATTAATAATCATCTATTCCCTTTTACTAAGGTTTAATTAAGTAAGGAACTTACTGATATTAATGCATGATTATTTGATATTCTAATCAATGCATCACATTTTTGAGCCCTGGTATTTGCAAAACATCACTGTAGTATGCTTTGCAAAGATGAATAAGATATACCCCCTCCCATCTTTATTACTCTCAAAATGGAATAAGACTTCTTAAAAAAAAGAAAGAAAGAAAGAAAGAAATTTTAAAGAAAACATAGTGAGGGAGCTCTCTTTCCTAAGGGCACAAATCTCATTAATAAGGGCTCCATCCTAATTACCTAATCACTTCCCAAAGGCCCCATCTTCTAATACCACCACATTGGGGTTAAGGTTTCAACCTATGAACTTGTGGTGGAACACATTCAGTCTATACCACACCCAAAATAGATCACATTGTGCTAAGCTACTGATTTTCTTTCTTAGTCCTTTGGTGATAGGGTGTGACCTCGGAGGGTCAAAGCCTGAGGGCAGATTCAGTCTTGAGCATCCTCACCTGATTATTTTTGTGGGCCCTGTAAATATAATATTTTCCTAAGAGAACTGTGTACAACTATAATAAAGTGTTAGGAGTTGTAAAATAAGTAGGAATAAGAACACAGGGCAAAAAGGGAAAAGGGAGCAATAATTCTTTTGCCAGACATAGTGGATATCAGGGTTTTAAACTTCAGAGTTGGTGCCAAGTGACATGGGCCTTGTGAGGTTGTATTCCCCTTTCCCTTCTCCTTCCTCCTCCTATTACACTTCATTTGTTTTGTTGTTGTTCTTGTTGTTTAGACTGTATTGCCCAGAGCACTTTAGCTTCATAGGAAAATTTAGCAGGAAGTACACAGTCCTATATGCCCCCTACACATACAGGCACAAGCTTCCCAACTACTAATATCCTCCACCAAGTGGACATTTTTATTTTTTTTTATTTTTTTTATTTATTTTTTCTTTTTTTCCAAGTGGACATTTTTAGAATCGATGAATCCACATGGACACATTATTATCACCCAAAGTCTATAGTTAAAATAGGTTCACTCTTGATGTACTACATTCTATGGGTTTGGAAAAATGTATAATGACGTGTCCACTGTTATAATACCACACATGTAGGTTCACTGCCTAAAATTTCTCTGTTTTATGCCTGTTCCTCCCATTCTCTTCATAACCGTAGGCAATCACTGATTTTTTTTTTTAATTGTCACCAGAGTTTTGCTTTTTCAGAAAGTCATCTGTGTGGAATTACACAGTGTGTAGCCTTTTCAGACTATTTTTTTTTAACTTGGTAATATGCATTTAAGGTTCCTCCATGTGCTTTTGTGGCTTAATAACTCATTTCTTTTTAGTGTTGAAGATATTCTATTATCTGAATGTAGCACAGTTGCTTTATTTATTCACCTTGGACATCTTGATTGCTTCCTATTTAAGCAACTATGAATAAATCTCCTGTAAACTCTCTTTATTTAAAAAAAAACATTTTATTGAGATATAATTCACATACCATACAATTTGCCCATTAAAAGAGCACAGTTCAGTGGGTTCTCATATATTCAGAATGTTGTGCATTCATCACCACAATCCATTTTAGAACATGTTCAACACTCATAAAGAAATTATGTTCCCTTTAGCCTTCAATATTCTTATGCCCCCCCCCCCAAGCCCTAGGTCATCAATAATCTACTTCTCTGTAGATTTGTCAATTCAGAGCATTTCCCATAAATGAAATTATTCATTACATGGCCTTGTGTATCTGGCTTCTTTCACTTAGCATGTATTCAAGGTTTGTTTCTGCGTGGCACAAATCAGTACTTCATTTTTTAATGGCAAATAATATTCCATTGTATAGAGATGCCACATTTACTTTACATATAAATCAGTTGTTGAACATTTGGGTATTTTTTTTTTTTTTGCTATTATCAATAAAGCTACAGTGGACATTTGTGTGTGTGTTTTGGTGCAGACATATGTTTTCATTTCTGCTTATTCATTTTTGTAATAACTTAAAGTTACACTCTGTCAAAGCTTGTTGCTTTCTGAGATTTTGGTAGTATAACCATATTAGATTCTCTATGAAATGAGACCTTTGGGGTTTAAATGAAGTTTTTTATCAAATATCTGCCAACACTCTCAAAAATAGCCCTTGGATCAGCAGGAATGATGGTGATGTTTAACATTTAAAAATAATGAACACCTTATGTTCTCAAGGTTCTATTCTTAGAAAGTCTAAAAAGGATGTGGGTGGAGGAAGTGCAATACTGCTCGAGAGAACATGAGCAAACTTTTAACATATATAAAAGTATATATCTGGTCACAATAAAACATAAGGTAGGTGCCTAACTAAGGAGAGCAGCAAAAAATTAGGCTGAAAAATAGAAGGGGACTCAGTGGTGAAAAGTGGTGACAGTTTAAGAAGCTTGATTTGAACTTTGTACTGAGGGAAGCTAAGGTTTCACAGCCAGAAGAAAGGCATACCCAGATCTCTGCTTTGGAAGATGACTGGCAAAAGAAAAGATGGTTTCGAGTTCATGGAGAAATATACAAATTAATCACTATGTCACATAAGATTCTTTCCCTTGGAGATGATAGAAAACCAGATGAATTCTGGATTCAGCCAACATTATGCTTTATTGGCATATATTTCTCCACAATAGAGGAGTAGATTGAGCTTCTGGCTCACCATCCCTTGGTTCTGCTTCCTCAGTGTTGCCTCATTCCCAAGCCACTTCCTTTATGGTCCCAAGGTGGCATCCTGACAGGAAAAGCAGAATTGTTGTCCCAGTGTTCTCAACTAAAGTCCCCGTAATCCACTGAATTGGGACGAGCTCAGTCATAAGAACACTCTTGAAACAATTACTCGGAATCAGAGATTACTATTAGCTAAGTCTCTGTCACTGCTACTCAAAGTGTGGTTTATGGACCAATGGCTGTTTTCGCATTTTTATCATCTGCAACAGTTTAAGTATAGAAATGGAGGGTGGTTAAAAGGAAACTTTTATTGCCATTTGACAGAGTAATTAAATCTAATAATAACAAAATTGAGGCTTGTATTTTGTATGTTTTTGTTTTGTGTGTCATTTTGCTAGTGATTTATATTTATTGTAATTTCCACAATATTAGTCCAGGGTAGATGGGGGTGTGCAAGAGGAAGAAAACTTGTCCTTCACCTCAGAAAGTTTGAGAAACTGTTGTCTAATGTTCATGCTCCATTATAAACCCTGGGATGAGTCAGCATTCTGGAAGCACATAGAGAGACTTTGGGGAGATACTTCCCTCTCTCCATTAGAGGGGGGGCTTTAACAAATGTCCACTATAATCATGGGACTTAATTTGGAGAGAGAAATGACACTCCTAGACTTGCTTTAGCTCTCCTATGTTCTCATGTTTATTCCATGTTGACACGACCTTATGCAGAGTAAGAATTTACTCTGCTTAAGCTTTGCATATGGCCATTTTAATAGGCTAAAAATTACAGGAGCATTCATCTATCCTCCCCATTGGAACTTTTATTACTAGAATCACAGGATTCGAATGGCTCTCTCAAGCCAGTAAGTGAAATGCAACCTTGAGCTAGATTAACATAAGGTGCTTACTAAACTGATCTGAATTCCTTTCCCGTGCTCTTAGCATTGAAGTATGGGAACGCCAGAGCCCCATGAATAAATCCCTGCTCCCATTCCTCTGATTCCTCTGCCTCTCTCTCTCTCTCTCTCTCTCTCTCTCTCTCTCTCTCTCTCTCTCTCTCTCCCCTTCTGTGTGTGTGTGTGTCTGTGTGTACACACATCCTGTCCTATTGCCTATTGGTTCTGTTTTTCTGGAAAACCCTAATACCCTTGCCAGCCTTTGGGAACATTGACATTTGAAAACACATTCAAATATCCTGGTTTAGATGCCAATGTCCACCTTATTCTGGCTCCTCCAAGAACTATTCCAAGTTCATTTCATGTGACTTTCCAATGCACACTCTGCTTTGCTCCATGGGGTCACCCCACATCTTTATGCTCTTCACTCTGCTGAGAATGCCTTGGTGTGAGGCCTCCCCAGTTCCTGCCTTCAAGGCCCTTGATCAATTACTTCATGAGGAGGTAAAGAAGAAATAAAAGGTAGCCCTAGCCAAATTTGCTCAGTGGCTAGAGTGTCAGCCTGCAGGCTAAAGGGCCCTGGGTTAGATTATGGTCAAGAGCACATGCCTGGGTTGTGCGCTCAATCCCCAGTAGGGGTCATGCAGGAGGCAGCCAATCAATTATTCTCTCTCCCTTCCTCTCTGAAGTCAATAATATATATATATTCAAGGAAATAAAAGGTAGAATAAGAGTCTCACATATAGAAATATGTAAAACCATCTTTGGAAAGTAAGGTTTTTGTCTCATGTGCCAATTCTGCCGAATTGGTGGTTGCTACTTGGAACATTTTAGGAAAGATTCTAAAGCTCTGTCTGAAAATACAGTGATCTATTAGTGATGTCTGATAGTAGAAGAGTGAGAAGGGGTCAGAATGGAAATAAACTTCATACACATTTGTCACCTCTGGCCTGGTTATTAAGAAAACTCGCCAGAATATTTTCCTGAGCCCTTTCCAATGCCAACTCAAACAAGTTATTAAATCTGTGAACATTTTGAAAATACTAATTTACATTTCCAGATTTACATATGTAGCGAAAGTCAAACAAGAACATTCAAAGAAGGTAGAAAGAGTTCATATAATAGGCTACAGTTGCTTCCCCAAAGCCTCCTTTCTCCTGTAATACCAACTGTCAAGGTAGAATTTGCCTGCTGGGATGAGTGAGTGGGGAATACAAACATCCCCAGCATGCCTACTCAGCTACTCCTTGCCCGAGCTGCTCAGCACCTGACACTGGGACATCCTTATAAATACGTTTGGGAAATCAGTAGGTATGAAAATTATCTTGGGGCATAAAGTTGCATTGGTTCTTCCCTCACGTGTCTGCTTTTTCATCCTGGGATAAGATGAGTTTGCAACCATAGATTATGAGATAAATTTTTGTGAACCATCTTCAAGGGACTGCCTTTGAAGATGTAATACCTTTCAATAATTCCCTGGCGATCCTAAAAATGTGGTCCTCTGGAGCCAGTTTTCGACAGGTTAGAAAAATGAGAGATTTCATGCCATGGAAATTATATCATAGATATGGTTCTTTATAGTTTAAGCAGCTCCTCTCAACCTTTGCATCAGTTTTAGAGGCGAGCAGATGGCAGGGGAGGGCTTTACTAAGTGGTAAAGTTTCAGCTGCAAAAGGCAGTTCCTAGAACAACAATTCAGAAACTCATTTCCCTCAACACTTACATTGGCAGAGGGTTTGTGAATATTTTTAGGAAAATGAGAAGGAAGCAGTGGATTAGAATAAGGCATTTTTTGTTTGCTTAGGTTATGTGGAAGCAAACACTACTGAAGCCAATTCTTTACTTGTGTTTGCTATTCCCAGGGCAAAGGGCCAGACTTGTTTGTAAATGATATAATACCAAGAAAGCTGAAGCTTGGGGTCTGCAATATAACAAACCTCCAGCACAGGAAGCAACTGCTAAATGAATTCTGAAACCAGCGTATGACAGTTTCAGCTAAGTTGTCCCAACCCTGGTTAGCATTACAGACACCAGTAGTTTCTAGCTATAGAAATAGCGAGTTTGTAGAAATAATGACATAAAACTTAATCACCAAAACAAATCTGGAAATAAAAATGCTGCAAATGAAAGCTGAAGAAACAGTGATCCTATGTCAGATCATAAGTGGAGACACGAGCCCACTTCATCCACACTGACCTGTCTGCATAGGTCATTAAAGTAACGTGTCTTCTAACATCTTTGCTAAGAGAGATCCTCAGTGATACATTTTCTGACATCTGCTGTCTAAAATCATGATAAAATCAGGCTGGTGGAAGGCCAATGGGGGTGGGGGGGAGCGGAAAGGAGATATATGTAATACTTTAAACAATAAAAAAAATATTAAAAAATAAAATCATGATAAAATCATCTGTATTCTTAGGAAAACAGAAAGATTTGTCCTTCTTAGCATCTCAAAGGATCATCTTTCCCCTTTGCATCATTTTTCCATTACTATCTGCATTCTTTCTTATCTTTGTGAACTTCAAGTGGGCCACCTAAACTTTCCACATCTTTGTTCTTTCTTACTGATGAAATAGGAAAGCAAAATTGTTCAACTAACTCTTTCCCCAACCTACCCCTCCAATTGGTTCCCACATTCCAACAATGTAAGTCTTTTTCTCTTCCTAAATTCAACTAAGCACAGGGTTCTGTGTTTTTTCATTGCTCTGGAAAAAATTTTCCCTGTCTCCACCACACACACACACACACACACACACACACACACACACACACACACCCTTTCACTCCCCTCACTGTCCAAGAAAATCCTTCAAAGTTTAGTTATATGTGGTCTTAACTCCTCAGTAACCTCGCCCCATACCATGGCTTCTAGGACCACCTCCCACCCTCCATCTGACCAACATAATTAAACATCCCCACACCCCACTCTTCTGCTCACCTGGCACTTAGTCCCCAAACTTTAGAATGGTTCTTATCACCTGTGTTAGAGTTAGCTCTTCCAGTGACCATTTTCCTGTTAGATTCTTAGCTCTTATAGGCAGAAATCATGTAGTTTACCTTTGTATCGCCAGTAGAAGAGGGAGAAGGTTCAGAATTTATGCTGAAAGAAAGAAAATATGAAAATGGTTTTAAGATATCTTTAAAGTTTTATAAATAATAGAAGTAATTCCTATGCCCTTTCCTCTGCTCCACTGTATATCAGGGACAAGGTTACCAGGTTGACGGATATCTGGGCTTCCCACTTAGACACTGGTTTCCCACTCGACCCAGAAATCAGGTGAGGCCATCTCAAAAATCCCTTTAAAATAAATACAAGAACAACATGTAATAAATTAAAACCTCTTTTTGCTACTTAATTCTTAGCCAAGTTCTATATGTCAAGTTGCTTCAAAATGAGAAATAGCTGTTTATTAATAAGCAATGAGGTGACTGTGTTTATAAAGTCGATTGTGGCTACAACGCATTGACACAGTCATAAAGCAGACTGCAAAGAGATTAACAGTGGAAGATCTGAGATTTTATTTGTTTTCACTAGGATTCTCCCAGTCACTTCATGTTTATGGCAAAGTCATGCCTGTACCCTAAGGACTATTTAACTAGACTAACTGGCCATCGTCAGCCTCATTAATGCCATAACAAGCTCAGTGAGTTCTTCTCAGACCAGGCAAGGCAGGGTTGGAGGGGGGTGGGGAGAGGAGGAATGTATTGGGGGGCGGGGAGGGAAATGATGTTATTTTTCTTTAAACAGTTCTGAAATCTTTTAGTTTCCTTTGCAGTCAGTAAAGACCGCCCCCAAATTTCTGACTATGAACTTTCAAGAGCTTCTTTGAGCTCACCCCTCCCTTGAGTCATGTTTGCTATGCACATTAGATAGTACCCAGTGTCCAATAAGTTCCTATTACTTGCAACCACTGTTCTCTAAAACTGCTTGGTAAACCATAAAGGCCTTTAAATTCATTTGTTTTCCTGCCTGAGGTGGAGACACTCCTGTTCCATCTGCAATTAACAGCACACATCTCACAACTACCTACCAGTGAGGATGGATGGTCCCTCATTTCTAAAGCAACCTATTAAAGTGGAAAGAATGCTTTATTTAGAGAACTGAAGGCTGAGGTCCAAATTCTGGCTACCTTACTGGGTCTGGACGAGGGTAAGGTGTGCAATGAGCCCAGGGAGAAAAATGTAAGGCAACACTCACTCCGAGGTTCCCTCTGGTCCTGCTCCACCCATTACAAACTCTGTGACTATTTTTTACTGGAGTGCATATTCATATAAAATTAACCATTTTGAAATGTATAATTCCGTGGCATTTAGTACAGTCACAATGATGAGAACCACCATATCTGTCTAGCACCAAAAGTTTTCATCACCCCAAAGAAAACCTCTCGTACCCATTCAGTAGTTACACCCCATTCCTCTCTCCCCCCAGCCCCTGCCAACTACCAACAGCCTTCCAATCTCTATGGATTCAACATGTGTAGTTTTGAGTACTAATAGCTAACTTACTTTGTGCAAAGACACTATTTGAAGAGTTTTATGTGCACTAATTCAATTTATCCTCACAAAAACCCAATGATGTGGGCACTAAAATGCCCACATGAATAGCTTATTATTTAAGTCTTTAAATAATATTTCTTCAACTGTAATGAAGATAATGGCAACATGCTAATAACAATGTGCTTAGCATATTTGCATGAGAGACATGGTTCTAGGCTAGGAATCTTAAATAGGATTCATCTTTCACCAATTGCAGTGGTCTGGCTTCTTATGGAACAGGGAGAGGGATTCCCCAGATGGCTCATTGGGATATAGGCTATAGTCATCGACTTAATATCCATCATGAACAGAGGAATGGGTGAAGTGCCATACAGAATAGAAATTTGCCTTTCCTCTTGGGCAAGTGAGAAAAATCTATAATAATAAAAGTGAAATATGCTAATTAGACTGGACATCCTTCTAGACAACGTTCCAGACAAAGCCAGGACTGCGAGGGAAGCCCGGGTCCCAGATGTCAGAGGGAAGCCTATGTGGGCAGCCGGGGGAAGGAAGGCCTACTCTTGCACGAATTTCATGCATCAGACCTCTAGTCCTATCTAATAAAAGAGTAATATGCAAATTGACTGTACCTCTGCTACACCCACAAGCCACGCCCACCAGCCAATCAGGAGCGAGTATTGAAATTAACCCAACCAAGATGGCTGTGGCCATGGAGAGAGCAGGAGGCTTGGGTTGCCCTCGGCAATGGAGGAAGCCAAGCTTTCCACCTGCCCTGGCGGGCCCAGGCCTCCGCTCAAGGCTACAAAGTTTCAACTATAGGAGATAAATAAATCCCAGATACCAGGGCCTCCACTTGGGTTGCCGGGGGTCGTGACCAGCCTGCAAATGACAACAGGCCCCTGGCCCAGGCTGCCCCATGCCCCAAGGAAACCCCCACCCTGATCTGGGACACCCTTCAGGGCAAACCAGCCAATCCCCACCCGTGCACCAGGTCTCTATCCTATCTAATAAAAGGATAATATGCAAATTGACCATCACTCCAACACACAAGATGGCTGCTCCCATGTGGACACAAGATGGCCACCACAAGATGGCCAGCAGGGGAGGGCAGTTGCGAGGGACTAGGCCTGCAAGGGAGGGCAGTTGGGGGCAATCAAGCCTGCAGGGGAGGGCAGTTAGGGGTGACCAGGCTGGCAGAGGAGGGAAGTTAGGGGTGACCGGGCCTGTAGGGAAAGGCAGTTAGGGGGGGACCCAGACCTGCAGGGGAGAGCAGTTATGGGGGACCAGGCCTGCAGGGGAGGGCAGTTAGGGGTGACCAGGCCTGCAGGGGAGGGCAGTTAGGGGTGACCAGGCCTGCAGGGGAGGGCAGTTAGGGGCAAACAGGCTGGCAGGGGAATGGTTAGGGGGTGATCAGGCTGGCAGGCAGAAGCGGTTAGGGGAAATCAGGAAGGCAGGCAGGCAAGCAGTTGGGAGCCAGCAGTCCTGGATTGTGAGAGGGATGTCCGACTGCCCGTTTAGGCCCCATCTTACTTGGATCGGGCCTAAACAGGCAGTCAGACAATCCCTGAGGGGTCCCAGATTGGAGAGGATGCAGGCTGGGCTGAGAGACACACACCCCCCCCCATGCATGAATTTTGTGCACCGGGCCTCTAGTAAAATATATAAAGGACAAGTGAAATGCAGACTCTGCCTTGGTCGGGAACAGGAGGGAAGCATCGCCATATGAGTGCAAAGAGTCAGTGAAGGCTGTTTGTAGAGTGTTAGGACCAGAAGCATTGGAATTCATAACAAACAAAATGGACCATGTTCAAATCTCAACTCTGCAGCTTGTAGGTAATGTCAAAAAGTTGCTATATAGTAGGCAAGCAAGAAAAAATAGTTAAAATTAGTAACTAAAGTTGTGATTAATCTTCTCTAATAAAATGGTAATATGCAAATTAACCATCACTCCGCTACATAAGCCACGCCCACCAGCCAAGCCACACCCACCAGCCAATCAGGGCGAGTATGCAAATTAACCCAAACCAAGATGGCTACAGCCACAGACAGCAAGGTTTCCTAGGTAACAGAGGAAGCCAAGCTTTCCATAGCCGTTGCAGGCCTAAGCCTCCACTCAAGCTACAAAGTTTCAATTATAGAAGGTAAACAAATTCAAACAAATGGTGGCAGAATGGAGCTTGAGAGAGCAGGCCAGGGTTGCCGGCGGCAACAGGGGAAGCAAAGCTTTCCGCACACCCTGGCCGGGCTCACCCGCTTAAGGCTACAAAGTTTCAATTGTAGAAGGTGAATTAACTGCCACAGAAATGGCTGCCGCCCCAGAGGGAGCAGCAGGCTTGGTTCCGCTCCAGGCTACAAAGTTTCAATTGTAGAAGGAAAATAAATCCCAGATACCAGGGCCTCTGCTTGGGTTGCCAGTGGGCATGGCTGGCCTGCAAACCACCACAGGCCCCTCACTCAGGCTGCCCCACGCCCCAAGGGAACCCCACCCTGATCCGGGACACCCTTCAGGGCAAACCAGCTGGCCCCCACCCGTGCACCAGGCCTCTATCTTATCTAATAAAAGAGTAATATGCAGATGGATCATCACTGCAACACACAATATAGCTGCCCCCATGTGGTCAAAGATACTGCCCCCATGTGGACACAAGATGGCCACTACAAGATGGCCAGCAGGGGAAGGCAGTTGGGAGGCACCTGGCCTGCAAGGGAGGGCAGTTGAGAGGGACCAGGCTTGCAAGGGAGGGCAGTTGGAGGTGATTAATTCTGCAGGAGAGGGCAGTTAGGGGTGACCGGGCCGGCAGAGGAGGGCAGTTGGAGGTGATCAACCCTGCAGGAGAGGGCAGTTAGGGGTGACCAGGCTGGCAGAGGAGGGAAGTTGGGGGCAAACAGGCTGGCAGGGGAGCAGTTAAGCATCAACCAGGCTGGCAGTGGAGTGGTTAGGGGGTGATCAGGCTGGCAGGCAGAAGCGGTTAGGGGCAATCAGGAAGGCAGGCAGGCAAGCAGTTGGGAGCCAGCAGTCCTGGATTGTGAGAGGGATGTCCGACTGCCCGTTTAGGCCCAATCCCACCAGGATCGGGCCTAAACGGGCAGTTGGACATCCCTCCAGGAGTCCCAGATTGGAGAGGGTACAGGCTGGGCTCAGGGACAACCCCCCGCCATGCACGAATTTCGTGCACCGGGCTTTTAGTATGGTCATAACTAATGATTTCTTCCTATCTTTAAAAATTGGTTTAAGATGTTGGTCTCTCAGTTTGAACTCATACTGGGCAGTTTGCAGTGTAGGAAGATTACTTTTGCTCTCTTTACCCTCATTAATACATTTGAAAGGTATTTTTAATGTGAGTATGAGTATCTGGAAAATAGAGGGGACTTTGGGCTTATGAGTTGATAACAAAAGCTGGTTGTTAAAGAGTAACTTGATAATGGATCAGCAAGAGATTATTCTAATGCTCCTAAAAGATCTGCTCTGAGATTTCCAGGAACTACATAGACCTTCAGACAGAAGGCAGGAGCCACAGAAAAGACAAATTACTTCAGTAGAAAAATTGGCCACTTACCATCAGCACTAAACATGCCCAACCCTCTCTCATATCAAATAAAACCCTTCCTGCACATATTTCCCTGCAGGTACGGCCCTACTTCTCCCCTCCCCTTTCTGTCCAAAGCTTTTTGATAGTTGCTATCATTTTTGCTACTCCCTCACCTCCCACTCATTTCTCAGCTCCCTGCAATCTTGCTTCTACCCCCACACACACTTCACTGAAGTGTCACTTGTCAAAGTCACCAACAACTTCCTTAGCTAAACCCTACAGTGACTTTTCCATCTTTCTCTTACTTGGCTCTACAGTGGCTTTGGATGATGATAACTTTTTCTTGGAAATACTGACTTTACTAAATGTCCATAATTTAATAGTCTCATGGTTTTTCCTCCTGTGTATATTCAATTGTAATACACTCTCTTGGAGACTTTACAAAGACATCCATACACAGCACTCCCAGACTGAGCTTGCAGTTTTTCTCTGCACATACACTTTTTCTCCTATGCCTTCCTTGAAAATGAATTCTCCCGTATGTGTGGGGGCTAAAGCTAAAGACTCAAACACCATCTTTGAATCTTCCCTCCCCACCCCCCAGTGCCCAATTTGTCAGCCCACCCCCAACCAGTCAGTGGGTGCTGATTATGACAGCCCCTAAGTAGCACTCAAATACTTCTACTTTTCTGCATCCTTTCTGAAACTACCCTAGTCCAAGTAGCCAACCAAATAACTAGACGATCTTCATGACCTCATGGCTCTGAGCCTCAATTTGCTGCTTTGTAACATGAGACAGTTAGAATGAACACCAAGTTTCTTCCTTCTCTGTGTTCTGTGGTTGTAAGAATTTAAAACCATCGAGGGGATCAGGGCAAATCAATCCCAGTGCTTTGGGAGACCATCTCTCTTTTGCCATTTAAGTTAAATACTGGTATGTCCAAGATTGTGCTTCATATTCTCCCGTAGCACTGCTCTTAAAGAAAGACAATCTCAGCGTCTTCCAGACAACTTATAATAAGGCCTTTTTTCTTTTTTAAACTTTATTGTTGAAAGTATTACAAATGTTGTCCCTTCTCCCCTCTGCTCTCCCCCCCTCCCCAGGCTTTCCCCCCTCCTAGTATTGTTTGTCCATGAGCTATGCATATAAATTCTTTGTTTAATCTCTTCCCATCCCCACCCCCAAGGCCCTTTTCCTTAAATTGGGCCTTCTGCCACATTTTGAGCTGTAGGAGAAAAAGAAAAACACCTGAATAACAGAAAAAGATTGATGGAGATTGCAGGAGAGGGGCAGTGGTGAAGGAATTTGGTTGAAATTCTGCAGTAGTAAGATCAAAATAAAAGCTTCATATAAGACAAGTAAAGGAATTAGGTCAGGGCTTTATGTGAAAAACAAACAAACAAACACATAATCAGACAGAAAAAGTTAAGTGACACAGTATGGCCGATTCCACTAATAAGTTTAATAAGCAGACATTTTAGTGGGAGAGAAAGTAGATTCTAAGTGAGGAGAAGTTGGGAAACTTAAATAGGCAAGAGCCAAAAAAGTAAGGGGTCCCTTCCTGCCCTAAGGGTTCATTTGGTTCTGATGTGTGTTAGTTTACCCGAGTGAAGACTGAGTGAGGAGATCAGATCTCCTCTAAGGGGGGCATCCATCAAAAGGAGGAAGATGTGTGTCAGAATGGCTGTCATCAACAAGTCAACGAAGGATAAGTGCTGGCGAGGATGCGGAGAAAAAGGACCTCTCGTGCACTGCTGGTGGGAATGCAGACTGGTGCAGCCACTGTGGAGAACAGTATGGCGTTTCCTCAAAAAACTAAAAAATGGAACTGCCATTTGACCCAGCGATCCCACTTCTAGGAATATATCCCAAGAAACTAGAAACACCAATCAGAAAGGATATATGTACCCCTATGTTCATAGCTGCACAATTCACCATAGCTACAATTTGGAAACAGCCTACGTGCCCATCAGCAGATGACTGGATTAGAAAACTATGGTACATCTACACAATGGAATACTATGCTGCTTTAAAAAAGAAGGAATTCTTACCATTTGCAGCAGCATGGATGGAACTGGAGAGCATTATGCTAAGTGAAATAAGCCAGTCAGAGAAAGAGAAATATCACATGATCTCACTCATTTATGGATAATAAAGAACATTATAACCTGATGAACAAAAAGATAGATGCAGAGGCAGAGAAGCATCAAACAGACTGTCAAATTACAGTGGGAAGGCTGGGGCGGCGGGGGGTGGGGGGGGAGGTAAGAGATCAACTGAAGGACTTGTATGCATGCATATAAACATAACTAATGGATGCAAGACACTGGGGGTGGGAGGTGAGGGCATTTATGGGAGTGGGGTGGTGGGGCAATGGGGAGATATGGACACATGTAATACCTTAATCAATAAAAAAAAAAAAAATTTGGAGAAAAAAAAAAAAGGAGGAAGGTGTGGCATCTCTCTCCAAACTCATTAACAGGTGAAAATGTGTCACTGTATCACTCTGGGTAAGGATTAACCCTCTAATTCCCGAATGGAACTCTCCTCTAAGTGAGCAGGCCTTTGCACAAAAACAGAGACTCACACTGTATGGATAACACACAAAATAGCCTTTAACACTGCTTTTCATCCCAAGGTCACTGGGAAAGAAAAAGGAAGTTCTCTACCAAAGAGGAGAGATAAGGGTTGGAATTATCCAACTGTCCAAGCCAGGCACAGGCCCCACTACTGGGGGAGAAGTCTGATGCCATCTGACTGGCAGACTGAGACCTTGGGAAAACACAGTGTTTCCAACTTCCAGCCACAGCAGAGCAGCAGCAGTACCACACTGGATAAGTAACATTGCCTCTGACCTTCCCAGGCAGGTAGCATTTATTGGGGCAAATGGATTCTGGCCCTTTGGAAAATGGCCAGTTATTCCAGGACTAGGCTTTGCAGGCAAAAGTAACTTGCCAGTCCCTTTAAAATGTGTAACTACCAGCTATCTACACTTTCATATTTTAAATAAGTTGTTGGGACTTCATTTCAGACTTCTATGTAGTAAAATTGCCTCAGATAGCTTTAAATCCTAGTGGCCCGGTGCACGAAATTTGTGCACATTAAAAAGGAATTAATTAGAAGAAATATTTTAATATTGCTATTTGCCCTCTCTCTATAATAGAAGTGTCAGAGATGAAAGAAAATTAGTAAAATATATATGAAAATCTTCCTCCTGTGAGAGTCTGGGGTGCCACAGGACCCAGAGTCAAATCCCCACCCACCTGCATGCACCTCAAAATTGCGCGAGACCCAGACCCGACCGGCACCACCCCCATCAAGCCCCGCTGGGCAGGAGGTGCAACCTCAGGTCCCCTGGCCTGGCGCCGGGCGGGGAGCTCAGCCTCAGGTCCCCCAGCCTGGCACCAGGCAGGGGGCGCAGCCTCAGGTCCCCTGTCAAGCCCCGCTGGGTGAAGGGTGCAGCCTCAGGTCCCTCGGCACATCCTCAGGTCCCCTGGCCTGGCACCGGGGTCCCCTATCAAGTGCTGCTGGGCAGGGTATGCGGCCTGAGGTCCCCTGGCCTGGGGTCCCCTGGCCTGGGGTCCCCTGGCCTGGCACTTGAGGTCCCCTGTCAAGCGCTGCTGGGCAGGGTACGCGGCCTGAGGTCCCCTGGCCTGGGGCCAGGGCAGGGGGCATGACCTCAGGTCCCCCGGCCGGGTTGGAGGGTGTGGCCTGAGGTCCCCCATCAAGCCCCGCCAGTTCGGGGGCATGGCCTGAGGTCCCCCGGTCTGGCACCAGGGCGGGGGGGGGGGGTGAACCTTGAGGTCCCCTGTCAATCCCTGCTAGGCTGGGGGCTCAGCCTCAGGTCCCGCGCCCCAGCCCAGCACCACGCAGCCTCAGGTCCCTGCTGATCGCTCGTTACAGGAACCCTGCCTCCGCTGTGGGCGTAGCCATCTTGTGACAGTGTGAGGGTCAATTTGCCTGTTGCCTCTTTATTATATATATAAAATTTCTATCATCGACCAGTATACACACACATGCACAAACTAATAAAAAAGTTTTATGAAGTTTTACTGACCTTTGTTACATATAATATACTCTAATATTATCTATTCTATTTTGTTTTATTGCTTTTTAAGTGCTTGTCACAACCCCCACTAACTATTTTATAATAGTCATTTTATAATCCACTACCTGTCAGGACCTGCCATTGAGAAAAACTATTTTAAAATTATAGGTTCCAGATACTCTAGTCGGCAGTCTGGTGTCCAAATTTTTTAAAGACTCATTTAAATGCTTTATCAAAAATCAATATTTGCTGCAGGAACCTCAGTCACCCAAAAGGGCATTGTATTGGGGATTCCTAACATAACTCACCAAATGAATAACCAGGCTTTCCTTTGCAGGTCTGAGATGTGAGCAAAACATCAAGGGAAAATGACATAAAATCAGAACAGAGTTGGAAAAGAGGACCACCACCAAATGCAATATGTGGTCCCTCTGGAAAACATAAAACAGCATAAAGTGAGGTGAAAAGAGCAAAACAGAGAAAAGATATAAATGGAGAAAAGATCAAGCTTGCAATTTCTATTGCCAAGCTTCATAAGTTGCGCTTGTGCTTTCCAACCTATAAGACAGAGTAATATTCAGAATGATTTCAATAATCACGTGGCCTTGAGTATCTCAGCAGACATCATTTAAGTCATTTAGAAGGATAACTGCAAATTAAATTAGTTCATCCTAATTATGCAAAAATGATAAATTCAAATAAGCAAGGTAATTCGCTTCTAAATTAAAATTTTTTTCAATCACTTGGCATCTCAAATCAAAGCAAATGGGTAATGTTACCAATTATATCAATTTGACTCTTAAATTTAAATACATAAACATATGATGAACAAGATTAAAATTCTTATTTG
This sequence comes from Cnephaeus nilssonii, assembly GCF_951640355.1. Classification (NCBI taxonomy): domain Eukaryota; kingdom Metazoa; phylum Chordata; class Mammalia; order Chiroptera; family Vespertilionidae; genus Cnephaeus; species Cnephaeus nilssonii. The sequence continues at coordinate 34,722,242 of NC_137085.1, forward strand.
ATATGCACTTAACTTATTAACATCTGCACTAGGGTAGGGAACCACATTCAAGATGTGAAATAGGGTCATATCCTTGAAAGCCAAAGAAGGTTGCTGCAAAAATGCCTTTGTGAGAATCTAGCACAGTGAGTCCCCAAATCTATTAAACAGGTTATCTCCTCAGGAAAAGTAAGGTAGATCACACTAGTAAAAGCAACACTATGGAAGCTTATGAAAAATTTATCAATATAAATATTTGATAAATAATAAAAATATTCCATTTTAGGAAGCAGTATAATAATGTGTTAAACTTAGACATGATCACACTTATGAGTAGACTTTCATAAGGGAAAGAGAAATGGAAATTTATTAAATATCTATGTTTTGTCAGGCATTACTAAGTAATTTCAAATACATTATAACATTGGAAACTAGGAGTCAATGACGTTAAATAACTTGCCCTAGGTTATATAGTGATAAATGATAGAACTAAGATTTCAACTCCATCTTCTGATTACATATCAATTATTCTTGTCACATCTATATCACTTTATCCTGAACCAGTACTCAAAATATGATATTGTTTAAACTATTTGCTTAAATATTTCCTCAATTTCAAGGCTCATGAGCAATAAATTGATCTTTAAAGAAAAAAAAAGTAAAAAATATACATACATTCTGGGTACATGGGTTATGCATATATGTATACAAATTCTTTGGTTAATCTCTTCCTGTCCTGACCCCCCGCCCCCCACTCTATTTCTTAATGCCTGAATTATTGCTATATTATCATACCTTATATTCCTGCCTAGAATCTGTATCACCCTTAGAAACCATCAAAAATACTTTTCCTCATAATGTTCCCAATTTAAAAAATTAAATGACTTCTGAAGGATAAAATTCAATATAAGCATTTTAAGGATTTTCACAATCTGACCAAATACATAGAAAAATGAGATTATATATCACTATTACATCATTAAAAATGTGAAATCTAAATCAAAGAAAATAATAAACAACAAAAATATTGTGTTTCACAAAGCAGTGTGGCAACATTGTAAGCTTATTAATTATAGCACATAGGGTCCAGACCACTTCTCACAAATGTAGCCTTTCCATTTCTGACTTCTGTCCTTTGCTCTAACTGATCCTATCACCAGGAGCTTCTCTGCTGCTCTCTGACTTCCCAAATCCTATCTCACCAGAACCCACAAGAATACCCTTCTTTATAGAAGCTGATGTTAGCTGACTCATTTGGAGGAAGTTTGATTAGCAGTATTATTCTGGAACCTTGTTTAATATAAGCATGTGATTTGATTCTCTATAGAGACCAGATGCTCAAGTTCCATTTCAGTTTTTACTCTGTAGATTTGTTCAGTACACAGTAGTTTAAAGGACCGTTTCACCCCAGTTAGTAGATAATTCAACCAGCATCGATTCATTTATACAACTTTGTTTTTTGTGTGTTTTTTTAATCTTTATTGTTGAGAATAATACAGATGTCCTTTTCCCCCTCTATTTTCCCCTCCACCCAGTTCCTGCCCTGTCCCAGGCCTTCACCCCTCTATTGTTTGTATCCATAGATAATGCATAGCTATATATATAAAAGCCTAAGCGACCGGTCATACGGTCGACTGGTCGTTATGACATGCACTGACCACCAGGAGGCAAACGCTCAATGCAGGAGCTGCCCCCTGGTGGTCAGTGTGCTCCCACAGTGGGAGCGTGGCTCAACTGACCAATGGGCACCAGACACTGGGCTCACGGCTGGCAGGCAGGCACAGCGGGGGCCGGGATGAGTGGGAGCAGCATGGCACCGGGCCTGGACTCAGGCTCGGGCTCCTCCCCAGATGCCTGCCACTTGAGTGCACTACTATATCCCTCAGGGGATATTGGACTGCTGGTTTTGGCCAATCCCCGCAGGCCATACTAAGGAACCCCACCAGTGCACAAATCTGTGCACTGGGCCTCTAGTATGCATATAAGATCTTTGGTTAATCTCTTCAGGCCCCTCTCTCCTCCTTCCCTCTGAGATTCATCATTCTGTTCCATGTTTCCATACTTCTGGTTCTATTTTTATTCATCAGTTTATTTTGTTTGGTAGATTCCTTATTTATTTTGATTTTTAGATTCAGTTGATAGATATATATTTATTGCCATTTTATTATTCATATTTTTACCTTCTTCATTTTTCTTCCTCTTCTTAAAGAATACCCTTTAAAATTTCATGTAATACTGGTTTGGTGGCAATGAGCTCCTTTAGCTTTTTCTTGTCTACATTTACACAACTTGATTTGCAATAATTACAAACAGTAATTACAGAAACAGTTAAGAAAACACTATTATGAATATTATAACTCTTTGGGAGTCTGATATAAATGGAATTTTTTAATAAAATATTTGAAGATAATGATGGGTGTATTCCATGATCAAACAGATTTTGTAGTGATAGAAGTTTATTGTCAGGTATAATTAAAGCTGTAGATACCATTTTGAAAGTGCAGACTTTAGGGGGCAAGGGAAGAGACTTTTTGAAGCAAAGTACAAATTAGAAATAATTACAGTGATGATCATGGAATGTCAACATCCATTTTCACCATGATGAGCTCAGTATCCTTCAAAGTTCCATGGAGTCCAGGAAAGCATTAGTATAAAAGCAAGGGAAGCTTTGGGAAAAATACCTTTGAAGTATTAAGGAGTAGAGTGACTGTTAGCCAGCAAACATAAAAGTGAGATAAGACGTCTTGATCATCAACAGAAATTGTACACTTCAAAATATCTTATGAAGGAAATAATTAGTTTTCTTTTTTATATCCAATGTTGCATGCAATTGTTGTTCCTTTTTAATCTACTTTGAATTCAAAACTGGGTAAAACTAAACTTTTTAGGGGAATGTATAAAGGTGGTAAAATTATAAAGAAAAATAAGTAAAGATTATTATATCAGACAAGAGAGTGAAGGCTTTTGGGGCAATATCAAAGTCGTTTTACTTGACATGAGTGGTAGTTCTATGGATGCTCATTTCATTCTATTCATCTATGTTTTATGCATTTTACTGTTTATGAAGATATCTATACTAAAAAAAGGGTAATATGCTAATTAGACCAGATGTCTTCCAGACCCCCTTCTGGACAAAACCACAACAGCTGCGAGGGTCAAGGGCCGGTGGCGTAGGAGAGGCAGCGGCGCTAAGGGCCCAGGGTGGTCCCATGCGTGCCACGTGGCCCCTCCATCACAGAGTCGGGCACTGGGAGAGGTGGGCCGGTCCCACCTGCCGCCACACAGCCCCTCTGTTCGCAGAGGTGGGCGCTGGGAGAGGCGGGGTGGCCCGGGGTCCTGGAGCCTCTACAGAGGCTGAACGGGGGGGGGGGGGGGGGGGGTGCCTCAACCTCCCACAGCCCGTCCCCCAGCCGGCCTGGCCCAAGATCCCCCGCCCACACACACACACAAGCGGGTGGGAGGTAGGGCCAGCGCTAAGAAGTGAGAGCCGAGGGTCGGCAGTGGCCGGCTTTGGCAGCAGCAGCGGGGTTATGGGGGTAGCACCTTCCCCTGATCCTCCTGGTCACCTCCCGCAGAGGGAGGCCAGACTGTGGCTTCAAGCCATCAGTAGGACATTCCCTGAGGGCTCCCAGACTGTGAGAGGGGGCAGGCCAGGCTGAGGGAACCACCCTCCAGTGCACAAATTTTCGTGCACCAGGCCTCTAATTATATATAAAATTCACTGATAATGAAATGTTCAACTTCTACAGTTCATTAGCTTGCAGGTATCTTTTACCACCATAAGTAGTGCTCTGTTCATATTCCCTTTTGCCTAGTGGCTGTGCATTTAGTGATGACTTGTTTTCTAAAAGTAATAGTAGGCTTGGTCTGGCCCTCAGTCCTATTTCAAAACACCCTCTTTATGAATAGACATGAGATATCTTTCTTCTTAAGACAAGGATGAAGTGTTACACTTCGTATTATTTAAAGAACCTGAATCAATGCTACACAACTAGTATGCTTTCATTCATTCGGCAAATATTTATTGACTTACTACTGACTGACTCCCTGGAAAGCCACCACAGTTTGCCAACTGCTATGGTTAAATGGCATTTGATGAGTGCTATAAAGACACGAGAGATTCAGCGATTTATCCCGGCTGTCAAATTTATTTTGGCTAATGGATATCACTTACTATCACTTTCATTTAAGTCTTACAAAGAGTTACTAGAGAGGATTGACCAGTTAGAAGGTGGAGACTTAATAAAAATTGAAATAGAAAGAGTCAGATACAGGAGGGAATTTTAAAAAGCAGAGGAATTAAGAGGCAGAGAGTGTACACCCAGCAAGGCCTCAGTGCCCTGCACAGTTTAAGTTGAGCCAGGTATCCTTCCTGTTTCCCTGCTTGACCTTTCCTCTGGCCCATGCCCTCATCTGGGGGAGTCAAGCCCAGCACAGATGCTGCTGAAACAAGTCAAAGCTAAGGAAAGGTCCTGGGATCAAAACTTGGCTGAGGAGGGTCAAAACTTCTGAGCAGCCAAAAATAGAAAAAGCCAGAAGATAAACACCCATTTTCAAAGGAAAGCCAAAGGTGAAAAGCAGAAAAGCCAAAATTAGTCATCCAGTCCCCAGGGATGAGGACAGAGCCAGAAGCTGGGAGGAGAAGGGGAATCAAGAAAGTCAAGTGCAGGTTAAAACAGAAATAGAGACTTAAAGAAAAAAAAAAAAAAGCAAAGTGAAATAATGGGTCCAGGACAATTGGAACCATTTCTTGAGGTTTGATACTGGACTAGCTTAATTTAAAAGCACAGACTCTGGCCCAGCCGGTGTGACTTGTGGTTTATTGTCAACCCAGGAACCAAGAAGTCATGGTTCAATACCTGATCAGGACACATACCTGGGTTGTGGCTCGACCCCCAGTAGGGGCATGCAGGAAGCAGCTTATCAATTATGTTCCTCTCTCACCAATGCTTTTTATCTCTCTATCCATCTCCCTTCCTCTCTCTCTAAAAATCAATAAAAACATAATATATTTTCTTAAAAGCATAGGCTGTGGGCAGATACCTTCTCTTCTTATAAATTTTATCTCCCACCTTATTGACAGTCTATTATCTACAATGCATTAAAAATACTTACCAAGCAAAATCTACCTTTTAGACAGTCCTGCTAATGGACCAACTTAGTCCAGCCTGATTTGGCCATGAAGATGACCACATCTCCTAAGGATAGCTCTCCCTAGATTCCTCCCTTGACTATTTGGAGAAATAAAGCACTTGAAGAAACAGTATATTTAAATAAATTGCTTCATGTTTAAGCTGCCTGAGACACTGGTAAATGGAAATGCCTCACGAACACAAAATTTACTGAACACTTACTATGTCCCATGCAACATGCTTATCCAAAGTACTTTAAATATAATATCCAAGTGTATTTAACATTTTAAAACTTCTCCATTTGGTTAAAATCAATTAGATTTTTTTGTCCTAGCTGGTTTGGCTCAATGGATAGAGTGTTGGCCCATAGACTGAGGGGTCCCGGGTTCGATTCCAGTCAAGGGCATGTGCCTCGTTTGCAGGCCCGCTAGGGCACGGGATGGCAACCAATCAATGTGTCTCTTTGACATTGATGTTTCTCTCTCCCTATCTCTTCTTCTCCCTTCTGCTCTCTCTAAAAATCAGTGGGAAAAAATATTCACAGGTGAGGATTAACAAAAAGAAAAAAGAAAAAATCTATTAGATTTTTTGAAGATCTTGATCTTCTCCCACACCAACTTAAACTATAATTTCCTAAAGACTAGGACTAGCTTGCCATATTCTTTTTAATTTCCATAATTTCCAGTCAACCCTCAAAATGTGAACTATGTGCTGGGGGCTCTTAACATCTCAAAGAGCATCTCAGTTCTACCTGTCCCACAGTAGAAAAGGGACTTGCTCAATAAATATACTGCAAAATGTGTAGTATCAATGTAAAAATAAGTGTTTTCTTTTTTTCTTATTGTCTTCTATTTTTTTCTAAATTTTGGAGAAAAAGCAACAACAGTTTAAACTTCTCTGCTATGTGGCCTGACTCCATAGGCGCTCTATAATGCCTGAGCCACCGTCAGCAAAGGATTTGGTTGGGGGGTGGGGGGGGGGTATAGGCATGTATGTACTTGTGTCACACAATGTGATTGTTGATGTGAAGTGTGAGACAGGAAAGAATGTTCAGGCACATGCATATCTATGTCAAAGAGATGGTAGGACCCACAAGAAAAGAATTCATTTTTGTGGCATTAGTGTTCTATGTGAGGGAGAGGGTGGGGGCGCAGCTAAGGGGATGGATTCCTATGTCTAACTGTGTAGGGAGGCTCAGGTATGAAGACAACCGAAGTCTTTACCAACATTGGAATATTTCACTCTAGAAAAGAAACTATGCACTGTTCACTCCCCTCCCTCCTCCCCCCTCCCTTCCTTGGTGCCCTTCCAAGGTAGGGCCCCTTGGTGCTGGCTTCTCAGTCTCTTCCCGGGGGAGGCTGATCAAGGCCAAGAGGGCCAGATGGGGCTGCTGGCAGGGATGCTGCTGATGTGGCTCTTTCTTATCCCACTTCCCGTCTGCCAGTGCTTTTGGTGGTGGCAGCGCCTGTTCTGATGAGGTTCAAATTACCACCCTGTAGCAGGCGGCGTGTGTCCCAGCAAGCATCCAGTTGCATTTGCCAGTCCTCTACCTGCTCAGGGCTGTAATGTGCCATATCTTGTGACTCCCATTTTATACTTCACACATCAGCTTTCTCTCAAGACAGTTATTTGATCACTAACCACTTTGAATATCATGATCATCGGCTCATTTATTTTTTCTATTTTAAAGGATGGTGCTGGGGTGCACAGGGAGCAGCGATATCGATTTCCACATTTGCCAAGGCATCCAAGTGTGAGTTGCCTATCACGGTGCTGACTTTAATAAAAGGTTATTACTGAGATCATTATTTAGCATTTATATAGCTCCTCACAATTGTTTACCCATTATTCCTCAGAGCACCCCTGCCAAGGTGATCAGTATTAGCAACCCTCTTTGTAGAGGCAATAAATCAGGAAGAGATTTTAGGAATATCCATAAAAGGACACAAAATGAATAATCACAGAATCAGGATGGGGTGGGCCCTGCCCTCCCTCCCTCTAACATTCTTGGTGAGTTCATTCATTCCATTATTCTGGTTAGCAGACCTGCACAGAGTCCACTCCTCTTGCAGATTACAGCTCAGATATCCTGATGGGCTCTCTCTGGCTGCCCTATCTAAAATAGCATCCCCTCTCCAATCACATTCCTGGGTTTATGGACTTCACAGTACTTAGTGCTACTGAAGTTATATTGGTTGTTTATTTATGTTCTTGTTTATTATCTGTCTTCACCATTCAAGAAGGTCACCTCCATAACATCAGCAGTTTTGCCTGGATTGTTCATTACTGTATCTGTCCCCTTTGTTGAAAGCACCTGGCGTACAGTAGGTGCTCAGTAACGCTTGTTGAGTGAATGGCAAGGACAAGAGCTCTGTAAATACTCCTACTCATGCATCATTTCCTATGGCTTTTCACCTCTTTCTGGACTTCCTGGATATAGTCACACATACAGTCAATTATTCTTAATTATCCTGGAGCTAATGATCTAGTTTGTGGATAGCCAGGTCCTTGGCTTCCTTTTCTCCTTGGCTTCCTTTCCTTTGGAGATTCCTCCAGATCTTTCAGTCATTTCCCGACTTTAGTTGAGAGGGGTCAAGAAGGAAGTAGAGTGATGAAAGTCCTATTAAATAATTTTACTAGTTCTAATAGTTTTGGTAAGCTACAAAGTTGAAATTATTGATTACAATATTTCTTTTTGCCTTATCTGTGGATTTTTAAAAAAAATCCATCTGTTTTATATATGCACTATAGTGAAAAGTACTTTGAAGAAGTTAAAAGCACTGTATAAATGTAAGATATAATTATGTATGCATGCAGTCCCATTAACCTTGATCATTGAGAGTTGGTTATACATTTAAGTTTTAATTAGTTTTGATAGAACAGTAGCTCACACTTTTCTAATGGGTAGGGCTGGACAAGGACTTTGAAAGTGTACCATTGGTTGATTTTTTTTTTTTCAGTCATCAAATCAAGATAAAGCTTGAATTCCCTTCAAAGCCTGAATAGTTGGCAGTAATGCTGAATTCTCATCACCAAGTCAGAAGAGACAAATGGTACTAAATATTTGAATTTTCTTGCTTCAAATTTCAGACAATGAGAGTAAAATTTACACGCCCCCCCCCTAGAAAAAAATCTTAGGATGATCTTGGAAGAAAGACCCCGGGAAAATCTAAAAATGAAGTTTTCAATTTAAAGGTTGTTTCTAATGTCCTTTATACCCTACTAGAGGCCCAGTGCATGAAATTCGTGCATGGGTAGTGTCCCTAGCAGCTGCTGGCTGCTGGCCGGGGCCTCCCTTCCCTGGCTGCCGGTTGCTGGCTGGGGCCTTCCTTCATTCCACGCCACCCCCTGGTGGTCATAGTGAGCTATCGAACTCCCAGTCGGCCGAACTCCCGAGAAGACACTTTGCTTATTAGGCTTTTATATATATAGATATGCAACCATAAAATAGGTTGCCTTTTTGTTTTAAATATAAGGAATCAACATAGTACCTTATATTTAACTAGAAGCCTGGTGCACGAAATTCATGCATTGGGGGGGGTCCCTCAGCCCGGCCTGCGCCCTCTTGCAGTCCAGGACTCCTTGGGGGATGTCCAGGACCCCTCGCTCCTTACCGCCCACCTGCTGGCTCCTTACTGCTTGGCTCACTACTCCTTAGTGCTGCCGCAGAGGCAGGAGAGGCTCCTGCCACGGCCTCTGTGCTTGCCAGCCGTGAGCCCGGTAGTCAGTGGGAGCACACTGACCACCAGGGGGCAGCTCCTGCATTGAGCGTCTGCCCCTGGTGGTCAGTGCACATCATAGCAACCGTTTGTTCTGGTCATTCTGCCATAATGGTCGCTTAGACTTTTATTATATAGATAACATGTGCTGTTGCATTTGGTCCTCATTACAATTCTGTCCATAGATGTTATTGTTGTTGCCATTTTATAGATGAAAAATGGAAGCAAAGCCAATGAGTGCCTTACCGAAGATTTTAGAAGTCACCAAGAAGACTGGTCTGGCTCAAGTCTCCTGACTCCAGTGTAATGTTATCCACAATAATATTAGAAAACCACATTGGAAAGGGAAGACTCATTTCTAGCACTTCTGTCACACCACCAAGTTTCAAAGATCAGGCATATATTTTATTTATGTTTAAATTGGCCACAATTAGTCTGTATCTTATCCCAGGCCCTGTGCTTTATCCTGGGAGGATGCAGAGAAAGTGAAAAAGAGGTTAGATTTCCCTGGCTCTTGCACACATACAAACATTGCTGTAATACAAGAAGGTGGGGGGTGGGGAATGGGTAGCAAGGCACTAAGAGAGATGCAAAGTATTTGCGTGTTAGTTATAAAATAGAGGTAGATACAGGAAAAACTAAAAGAGAAATGGCTAAAGTTTTCCCTGGGGTGTGGAACTGGAGGGATAGGAAGGATTGGGGTTGTGAGGTGGGATATGGCCTGTCATTTCTTTCTTTCTTTCTTTCTTTCTTTCTTTCTTTCTTTCTTTCTTTCTTTCTTTCTTTCTTTCTTTCTTTCTTTCTTTCTTTCTTTTCTTCCTTCCTTCCTTCCTTCCTTCCTTCCTTCCTTCCTTCCTTCCTTCCTTCCTTCCTTCCTTCCTTTCTTTCCTTCTTTCTTTCTTTCTTTCCTTTGTTCAATTAAAATTTCAATTCAATATTATTTTGTATTAGTTTCAGGTGTATAACATAGAAGTTAGACAATCATATACTTTACAAAGTGTCCCCCCCCCCCCAATATTTTGAGTACCCACCTAGCACCATACATAGTTATTCCAATATTATTGACTATGTTTCCTGTGCTATACTTTACATCCCCATGCTATTCTGTAACTACCCATTTGTATTTCCCAATCCCTTCACCCTTTTCACTGAGTCCCCAACCCTCTTCCCCTCTGGCAACCATCAATCTGTTCTCTGTATCTATGAATCTGTTTCTATTTTATTTGTTTATTTATTTTGTTCTTTAGATTCCACGTATAAGTGAAATTATATGGTATTGTCTTACTCCATCTGGATTAATTCACTTAGCATAATAACCTCTAATCCATCCATAATGTTATAAATGGTAAGATTTAATTCTTTTTTATGGTTGAGTAATATCCCATTGTATATACGTACCACTAATTTTTTAACCAGTTGTCTATTGATGCGCATTTGGGTTGCTTCCATATCTTGGTTATTGTAAATAATGCTGCAGTGAACATAGGGGTACTGTTAGGTGATATATCGTTTAGTTTTAATTTGCATTTTTCTCATGATTGGTGGCATTGAGCATCTTTTCATATATCTATTGGCCATCCATATGTCCTCTTTGGAGAAGTGTCTATTCAGTTTATTTGCCCATTTTTTAATTGGATTGTTTGGAGGGTTGTTTTTTTTTTTTGGGGGGGGGGGGGGTTGAGTTATTTAAGTTCCTTATAAATTTTGGTATTAACCCCTTATCAGATGTATCATTGGTGAATGTGTTCTTCCATTCAGTGGGTTCTCTTTTCATTTTGTTGATAGTTTCCTTCGCTGAACAAAAACTTTTTAGTTTGATGTAGTCTCATTTTTTCATTTTTGTTTGTTTGTTTCCCTTGCCCAGGGAGATATATCAGAAAAAATATTGCTAAGATAAATGTCAGAGATTTTACTGCTGATGTTTTCTTCTAGGAGTTTTATGGTTTCACGTCTTACATTTAAGCCTGTAATCCATTTTGAGTTTATTCTTGTATACTAGAGGCCCAGTGCATGAAATTCGTGCATAGGGGGGGTGTCCCTCAGCCCAGCCTGCACCCTCTCCAATTTGGGATCCCTAAAGGGATATCCAACTGCCCGTTTAGGCCCGGTCCCAGTAGGATTGGGCCTAAATGGACAGTCGGATATCCTTCTCACAATCCAGGACTGCTGGTTCCCAATTGCTCGCCTGCCTGCCTTCCTGATTGCCCCTAACCGCTTCTGCCTGCCAGCCTGATCACCCCCTAACCACTCCCCTGCCGGCCTGATTGATGCCTAACTGCTCCCCTACCAGTCTGTTTGCCCCTAACTGCCCTCCCCTGCAGGCCTGGTCCCTCCCAACTGCCCCCCCCTGCTGGCCATCTTGTGGCGGCCATCTTGTGTCCACATGGAGGCAGCCATCTTTGACCACATGGGGCAACCATCTTGTGTGTTGGAGTGATGGTCAATTTGCTTATTACTCTTTTATTAGATAGGATAACATTGAAAATGTTAACATTGTATTAACATTAGAGAAAATGACTCATTTATTATTAAGATAATTAATAATATGGAAAGTACTAATGGCATCACCAAAATATAAAATTGTAGAGACATTATGATAACCATGTAAAAGATATGCAGGCAGAAACAGTTGAATGGAAGTATACCACCACAATAACTGGTTTACCTTGGATAACATGGAATAATGTGGAATTTATTTTCTTTTCTGCATTTCCCAAAATTTCTATAATTTCCATATTATATACTATACTAAAGGCCCGGTGCATGAAATTCATGCACTGGGGGAGGGGATGCCCTCAGCCCAGCCTGCACCCTCTCCAATCTGGGACCCCTCGGGGGATGTCCAACTTCCAATCTGGGCTTTGATTAGAATGTAGTAATGTGTTAATGTTGAACATACCTCACAATCCTGAAGCACTGGCTCCTAAGCACTCACCTGTCTGCCTGCCTGATAGCCCCTAACTGCCCCTCTGCCAGCCTGATCACCCCTAACCACCTCTGCCTGCTGGCCTGATCGCTCCTCATTGCCCCCCTGCCAGCCTGATCAGCCTTAACTGCCTCTACCTGCCAGCCTGATCACCCCTAACTGCCCCCTTCTGCCGGCCTGGTCACCCCACACAGCCTGCTGCTCAGTCATTTGGTCGCCCCTCACTAACCCCCTGCCAGCCTGGTTGCCCCATGCAGACTACTGCTCAGTCGTTTGGTCACCCCACACTAAACCCCCTGCCAGCCGGGTTGCCCCATGCAGCATGCTGCTCAGTCATTTGGTTGCCTCTCACTAACCCTCCTGCCAGCCTGGTCGCTCCACACAGCCTGCTGCTCAGTCATTTGGTCGCCCCTCACTAACCCCCCTGCCAGCCTGGTCATCCCACACAGCCTATTTGGTCGTCTATTCGGTTGCGACGGTCGCTTAGGCTTTTATATAGATAGATGGTGTAAAAATGTGGTCTAGATTCAGGTGTTTTTGCATGTATCTATCCAGTTTTCTCAACACCATTTATTGAATAGACTATCTTTACTCCGTTGTATGTGCTCTCCTCCTCTGTCATAGAATACTTTAACATATAAGCATGGTTTATTTCTGGCTCTCAATTTGTTTCCAATTATCTATATGTCTGTTTTTATGCCAGTACCATGCTGTTTTGACTAATATAGTCTTGTAGTATAGTTTGATATCAGGCAACATGACACCTCCCACATTATTCTTCTTATTCAAGTTTGCTGTCCCTATTCAGGGTCTTTTGTGTTTTCATACAAATTTTTGGATTATTTGTTCTAGTTCTGTGAGAAATACCATTGGCATTTTTAGAGGAATTGCATTGAATCTATAGATTGCTTTGGGTAGCATGGACATTTTAATGATGTTAATTCTTTGATTTATTGTGTGTCTTTATAAACCCTCCAGTACTGTTTGAATTACTTAGATACATATTAATTTTTAAATGAGCTTTCAAGAATATGTAAAGTCTCTACAAAGGAGAGGGAGGTTAGGGTTTCTAGCAGAAGAACCAAAACTAACAGAAAGCAGGCAGGAGAGCAGAGGAAAGAGCAAGTAATCCATTTGGATTGCAGTGTGGAATACAATATGGATAGGGAATCAACGTTAGCTGGTATTCTACTGTAGACAGCCTTGAATACAAGGACATGCAAATACTACTGACACTTTTGTTGACCAAAAAAAAAAAAAAAAAGGCAAAAAGGGTATTTAACAGAGGTGATATGCTCAGAATTGACCTTTACATACAGCAATGGTTCTTGCATTTAAGATTACCTGCTTGTTAAAACAAAATTGCTAGGCCCCAGGGCCAAAGTTTCTTCTTGAGTTGGTCCAAGGTGGGGCTCAAAAATTTGCATTTCTACTAAGTTCCCAGGTAATGTTAATGATATCGGTCTGAAGACCACAATTTGAGAAGCAGTAACAGAGTAATCTAACAAGGAGAAGTCAGGACTATGGTAGTGCAAGCATGAAGGGACTCTTTCAACAGGACAGATAGGAAAAATGGGTCCCTGACTAGGGAGATGATGATGAGAAAGTATAGAGCAGCAATCAGTAGAAAAAACTAACTGCCCTATCTGGTTTGACTCAGTGAATAGAGAGTCAGCCTGCAGACTGAAAGGTCCCAGGTTCAATTCCAATCAAGGGCACATGCCTGGGTTGCAGGCTGGATCCCCAGCAGGGGGCATCCAGGAGGCAACCGATCAATGATTCTTCCTTATCATTAATGTTTTTCTAACTCTTTCTCCCTCTCCCTTCCTCTCTGAAATCAATAAAAATATATATTTTTTTTAAAAAAAGAAGACTAACTGCTTCAAGGGACATTGGACCATGCTCTGGATCATTTCAAATCACAAATCACCAAAAAATCATCTTTAGTGCCAATGCCAGGTACACAAAAAACACTTGAAATTCATTTTACAATAGTAATCCTGTTTAGAAATTAAGCTGCAAGTTTTATCTTACTTTCCCTTCCTCTCACATCCATAACCTCATTCTAGTACAATGTAGGTTACAAAAGCATCTTTCAGGAAAGGCACCCCTAGATGCACCTTGTTAACAAGTACATCCATCTTGTATGTAAAATCATACAAAACCTGGTTTATTTATTATTTTATTTTAGCACATCCTTGTAGCTAAATAGTGTTCAAACTAAATATAGAGTTCAAGAAGCATCCATCTCTACTAAGTGGGGGAAAAAATTATTAACTCACCATACCATATAAATATCCAAGGAAAACATGGATGAACCTGTATCCAACCAACATTTATTGAGTATCTACTATATGGCCAGCACTATGGATGTGCTTTGTATACAATCCTATCTAATAAAAGAGTAGTATGCAAATTGACCATACCTCCGCTACACCCACCAGCCACGCCCACCAGCCACGCCCACCAGCCAATCAGGAGCAAATATGCAAATAAACCCAACCAAGATGGCTGCAGCCACAGAGAGCAGGAGGGAGGCTTGTGTTTCCCCAGCAATGGAGGAAGCCAAGCTTTCCGCCTGCCCTTGCCAGCCTAGGCCTCCGCTCAATGCTATAAAGTTTCAATTATAGAAGGTAAATAAATTCCAACAGAAATGGCTGCAGTCACGGAGCAAGCAGGAGGCTTGGCTCCTCTCCAGGCTATAAAGTTTCAATTGTAGAAGATACATAATTCCCAGATACCAGGGCCTCCGTTTGGGTCGCCAGGGGGTGTGACCAGCCTGCAAACCACCACAGGCCCCTCACCCAGGCCACCCCACACCCCAAGAGAACCCCCACTCTGATCTGGGACACCCTTCAGGGCAAACCAGCTGGCCCCCACCCATGCACCAGGTCTCTATCCTATCTAATAAAAGAGTAATATGCAGATTGACCATCACTCCAACATACAAAATGGCTGCCCCCATGTGGTCAAAGATCCTGCCCCCATGTGGACACAAGATGGCCACCACAAGATGGCCAGCAGGGGAGGGCAGTTGGGAGGGACCAGGCCTGCAAGGGAGGGCAGTTGGGGGCAATCAAGCCCGCAGGGGAGGGCAGTTAGGGGTGACCAGGCTGGCAGAGGAGGGAAGTTGGAAGTGACCGGGCCTGCAGGGAAGGGCAGTTGGTCAGGACCCAGGCTTGCAGGGGAGAGCAGTTGGGGGGGACCAGGCCTGCAGGGGAGGGCAGTTAGGGGTGACCAGGTCTGCAGGGGAGGGCAGTTAGTGGCAAACAGGCTGGCAGGGGAGCAGTGAGGCATCAATCAGGCTGGCAGGGGAATGGTTAGGGGGTGATCAGGCTGGCAGGCAGAAGTGGTTAGGGACAATCAGGAAGACAGTCAGGCGAGCAGTTGGGAGCCAGCAGTACTGGATTGTGAGAGGGATGTCCAACTGCCCATTTAGGCCCGATCCTACCTGGGCCTAAATGGGCAGTCAGACATCCCTTGAGGGTCCCAGATTGGAGAGGGTGCAGGCTGGGCTGAGGGACACCCCCCCCCTCTGTGCACGAATTTTGTTCACCGGGCCTCTAGTGATAAATAATACATGTGCTCCTCTCACAGCAGTTCAAAATCTAGCAGTCTTTTCCCAATGCTCTTACTAGTAAATCTGCCTAAGGATTGTGTTTTTTAAATTGTGTAATAAAAATTCTAAAACAAGGACAGAAAAAGAAGAGAGTTAACTCTTTTTAAATTGACCACCTCTGTTGCCTAATTATTCAACTGAGGAGAACACTTTGGTTCCGGGTTATTTCACCAAGCTCAGATATATTTTGCTGACAGAGAGTCTGGGGAACATTCAGCACGCATTTACTCCCCTGGTCGGTCAGTATAGTGAGCGTTTTATCACTTACACCTTTCAATGCCCGAGGTGAGTGCCACTTGAGGTTTTTAAAAACATAATTTCCTTTACTGCCTCCCAAAATAACAGGGTCACTTCAGGACCGGTGAGTGGTTGGCACTGTGATGTGACTCCCAGAAGCACTAATCGTTCTGGAGAGGAGCAAGTATTTTCACAGCTGCAGGTCTGGGTGCTGAACTTTCTACTGTCAGTGAGAATCATGTCCCAGTGAAAATATAGACGTGGAACCGACCTTCAAAGGGATAAGGTGACAGGGAGTGTTATTTACTTGAGTCAGAGAGCAACCAAAAATGATTTCTGCAGCTGGAACAAAACAAAGACAAGGGTTGAAGGTCAACTTCCTCTTTTATTTTGGCCAACCAAGCACTCCTAAGCAGCCTTTCTGAAATGTTTTGGGTCTGTTGACTATTTCAACTCAATAAAATACCACCACATATTGTACCTACTCTACCTTTGGGCACTAGAGGGAAAATGTCCAGTCTCATTAGAATTAATGAAGTCATCCATGGGGCCAGCTCTCCCTGCCCCATCCCCAACCTCATCCATCTTTAAATGTTATGAATTTTATTTGTTAAGTGCTGCTCACATCCATCTGCATCACTCCACATTGGCCCCCACCAATGTAGTCCATGCTGATGTCATCCCTTTTAGATTATTGCACCTTTTAATTGGTCTCTTGCATCTTGCTTAGCCCCCTCCAAACTATTCTTCATGTTAATTTATAGCAATTCATTAATTTACAGTAACTCATTCACAGTAATCCTTTGAAAACTTAAATAATGGGGTAAAATCTAAATACCCCATGCATACATGTAAAATCTTATTAAATTTTTTTTCTCTGTCTCCCTATTGCTCCAAAAACTTAACTAGTTCATTTGGCCCAGAGAACTCTGCTTAATCTGTGCCTGCTGCCCTTTTCCCTCTTTTTTGTTACATCATGTCCCTCCCTCCTCACTCCTTCTGCTCTCATTCCCCTGCCAAGTTGTCTCCTACTCACCTTTAGCTCTTAATCCATATCAGCTCCCTCAGCTCCTGAGGGGTGCTTCAGGAAGACTCTCCTGCCTGGTTTAGGCCAAATCCCCTTGTTTTAAACTCCCTTGGCACCATCAAACTCATGAACCCTTCATAAAATGTATCACAAGACATTTACACGATTTTGTATGATTGTTTAATTTCTGTCTTATCTCCGTACTAGACTGTAAGATATATGAAGGCAGGGACGCTGTCTCCTTTTGCTTACCATTGTATTCTAGAGCCTAGCACAGTGTCTGGCATATGTTCAATGTACTAAAGAAATACATTCTTTTCAAATGAAGGGAGGGAGGGAGGAAGGGAGGGAGGGAGGGAGGGAGGGAGGGAGGGAGGGAGGGAGGGAGGGAGGGAGGGAGGGAGGAAGGTTGGTTGGTTGTATGAGTGACAAATTGATACTACTTATATAAGAAAGAGGAGATCTAGCATTTTAAATGAATGATATTAATAGGTAACATATTAAACTTCCAATGTTAAGTAAAGTTCTAAGATATATTTATAATTTATTCTTCATGCCAACCCTATAAGGTAGTTATTTTTATTTCAGAGATGAGCAAACTGAGGTATGTAAAGATTACTCAAAAATCACATAGCCAATACTATGCCTCATAATGGGAGATATGATCATATATAACCACAAGAAGCCAATCTGCTCTGAGAATCTTATTGCCCAACCATTTCTAAGGGTTTTAGCAACCACTGCTTTTAAGGCCAGGGATTTATCTTATTTGGAATTGAACTTTGTAAGTAAAAAACTCTGTGTCCTCTTTACAAATGTGTCAACCTGCTCAATAGATTAAGAAGATCAGGGATGCTCTTATCTGGATTTCAGCTGCCACTGTGTCACTTTTCAGGATGACATTTTTCTACATGAAGGATGGGATGATTAAAATGAGCACATTGTAAAACAGTAGCCCACCCTCACCTTGGTTTTGTTTTAAAGTGAGCAGAATAAAAATTGAAGATTCTAAATGATGGGATGAAAGAAAGACAGACAAAGAGAGTTCAGAGTATGAGAAGAAGAAGAAGGGAAGAGCAGCTCCCTAGGAAGAAAGATTGAAATAGAGATATATTTGTTTAGAAAAGAAATGATAAAAAGGAATGTGCTGCCCTCCAAATATCTACAGGAAGCCACTTGCTGTGCACACCACTATAGATCGGTTTATTTTGGGTCTGACCTGGAATAGAAAGCTAATGTTTAGACAAGGCAGAGCCTTCTGCAGATGGGAGGAAGGGCATCACATGGAAATAGCAAATAATTTATTTACAGAATGGAACTCTAGATGGAGCAGTTCCCTCTATTTGAATTTTCTGTGGAGTCTAATGCTGATTTCACTGGATTAGTGACTATCAGAAAGATGACTAGGAGCAATCCCTTAGTTCTGTGATTGGCAATAGAATGGAATGATCCACCACATACAAAATAGAACCTTACTCTATGGTTTGGATTCATGTAAAGAGGGGAAGGCAGAAGATTAAGAGGAAGATGAGGGAGAAGAGTTATAATAAGAGGAACTTTGGGATGGTGTCCAAAAACATGGAATATACTATACAATATGCTACAGGGCACAACTCCAGAGTCCACCTGCTGGGATTTAAATCTAGGCTTCATCATCTACTAGATGTAACCTCCCTAAACCTCAGTTTTCCCATCTTTAAAATTGGGATTATAATTACTAGTATATCTAGCTCATAAAAATGTTTAAGGATTAAAGAACCTAATCTTTGTTAATTTCATAGCACATAGTAAATGTTTAATAAATATTAGTGCTGCTGCTACTAGTGAAGATGACCTATCATCTGATAGCATAAATCTGAAGTACTAGCTGTGTTGAATAATGTTGGAATCCACCAGAAATAACCAGGAACAATAACAATCCTGTATTAGACTCTCCTCTGGAGGAGGTGAGCTTTATATCTTCAATGCAGAAAGCCACAGTGAGATGCCATCTTCCAGAAATTGTCCATTCCAGGCAAAATCATTTTCTTGTCATCCTGGCCTGTGTGGCTCAGTTGGTTGAGCATCGTCCTATGCATTAAACAGTTGCTGGTTCAATTCCTGGGCAGGGCACATGCCCAGGTTGCAGACTCCATATCTGGTAGCAGGTGTGCAGGAGGGAGCTGATCAATGTTTTGTTCTCATATTGACGTTTCCCTTTCTCTCTCCCTCTCCTTTTCTCTCTCTCTCTCTAACAATCAATTAAAAACAATCTTTTTTAAAATTATTTTTTGTCTTGCTCTTTTAGCTTTTATTCTCCATCCCTTTTCTTTTCGTTTACTTTTCTGCTTTGTACTCTATTTTCCAGTCCTTTGAAACCTCTGCTCCTCTCCACATGTAAGGATCCTGTCGAGACAGACTAAGCAGGTCTGTTTCCTCTATGTTTAAACACGGGGGGCCTAGAGGGGAAAATGTTTCCTTTGGGTGGGTGCCAAGTAGCTCAGGGGAGGGCGGGGGGGAAGAGTTTTTAATGACACAGTAAGAAAGAAAATATTTATGTTTCGTTTTAATTGAACTTTTCTTAAGCTCACTACATTTTAGTAGGTGAAAAAAAATCACCATATGAGAACACCAGGAATGAAAATACATATAGCTCTGGCTTTGTGCACAGAAATGGAAAAAGCAAATTGGGCAAAGGGAGGTCTAATAAAGGCATCTAGTACAGGGAAGGGTTGCTCCACCAAAACTCTGGACTTAATAGCACTGCCTTTATCACTTCATTCCAATGATTAGTGTAGATACTGTTTGATTGGCCCATAAAATTTGCAAGATAATGAACAAGTTCATTACTTTATTTTTTAAAATATATTTTATTGATTTTTTACCGAGAGGAAGGGAGAGAGATAGAGAGCTAGAAACATCGATAAGAGAGAAACATCGATCAGCTGCCTCCTGCACTCTCCTTACTGGGGATGTGCCTGGAACCATGGTACAAGCCCTTCACCGGAATCGGACCTGGGACCCTTCAATCCGCAGGCCGACACTCTATCCATTGAGCCAAACCAGCTAGGGCAAGTTCATTACTTTAAATATATTTCTCTCTGGTCTACTCTAGTACCTTGAGGAACAAGACTGTAGTGTGTCACATTCCATTTAAACCTGGAAAAGGAAGCATTGTAAAAGGAGGTGGCTTACTTTGTTAGATCACTCTAGAAATAGCTACTTTTGTCACTGTTTCCTAAGCATTTACTATGCACTAGGTACTGTGCTAACTACTCTATACAGATGATCTCATTTAAACCTCCCAGCAGCCCTGTGAAGTAGGTATTGTTAAACCTATTTTACTGTGACAAGTGACATCAGGCAATTCACCTCTGGGTCACATAGTTGATGAGTAGTGAAGTTGGGATTTTAACCCAAGTCAGTAGGACACCAAACACTTATACTCTTATTTACCCGTCTAGTTATCCACTCTAACAATTCCTGCAAAGACACATTATCTTAGGATTTATGAAGACAACAGAGTGGCTAAGAATGAGAACTATGTGCGTGTAACACAATTGCATGACATAAAATATCATTGTTCTATTAAATGAGTCACAGTAGGGGTAGGATAGAAACATCCGTTCCTCCTACTATTCCAAACTAAAAGAATACTTCCTTTTCCTTGTTAAAGTTTCTCTCTTCTCACTGGGTTAGCCAGCTTTTCCTAATCCATTTCTGTATGGACTTTCAGCCTTCACATCCCATCTGTGCCTCAGTTTTATCATTTTTATAAGTAGTACCAGAGAATTATCAAGATTAAGAGAATCCATGCATTTAAAACTTGGAGGAGTGCCTGGCACATTACTGGTATATTAAAATTTTTACCTATTAGTATCATGCTGTTTCTTTTAATGGAGGTCATTCCCATTTGAAGCACTGACTTTAGTCCTTGTTGATGGACTCACTTGAAAATACAGACATTATCATGATATTGCCAAGGAGACTTTGCTTCTCTCCACTGCATCTGTAAAAAGCTCTTACCTGATGGCTTGTTAACTGCCTAGAAAAGGCTCCTTCTCTGTTCACAAACCCCTGTAGCTCCTTGGCATCCTCTGAGGAGGGTGAGAGAGTGTGTTATACACCCTTTGCCACACTGAGATGGGAAAGATGTTTTCAAGGACAGTGGTAACAAGAATCAACTATTTATAGTCAAAGCCAATTCATCTGCCTGTTCCATGCATCTTCCAAAAAGGATTTTCTATCTACTGTGGAGCCATCCCAACTCATGGAGAGTTAGTTTTCAAATCCCATGTCTATTTCAAATATTCATGAAGTCTCAGACTCTTCACGTTTCATCACCCAATACAATGCTCCCATTCTACAGATGAGAAAACTGAGACTCAGATGGGTTAAGTCAGTGCCCTAATAATATTTTTCCTCTGACATTTTGTCTTACTGAAGTTATCTTTCCTGAATTATAAAGATTTCCCACCCCTCTCCAATAAATATATTGCTACATTTTCTAACTAGAATTTCTCAATTTATCACTTGTGGAAGTTGGGAGGGGACTTCCATTTTGATATTTTCAATCTCTTCGTTTCTCACCTAATTTCAACTCCATTGTTTCCCAAGGGCCATTCTGTTTTTATAGGTCAAAAATATTAAATACTGGTAATTCTATATGTTTCAACCTGATACCTAAAAGTCAAATACAGTCTCTATTTATAGGTTTGTGTAGTCATTGATACTGTGAATTTTGTTTCTTGCTTCTTTATTTTCTTAACATACAGTATATTTTAAACTAAATATTATAAAGTCAAGAGATTTGCTGTGTAAATGACTATAAAACATGCACAAATATGAGCTAATGGCCCACTTAATATACCCCTTGAATTTCAGTCTCTTACAAGACATCTAGGGCACCTATTTTGGGATCCCCAATACTGCCCTGCCTTGTCTGACATGGACACAGTAAGGCACAGGGGGAGAAACCAATCTACTGAAGAAGTTCAAATCTATTGCAAGACTAAGCAGAGAACAGCAAATTAAATTTGCAGTAACATGAGGTTGAGTGGTGTGCATGGCAGTAACACAGCAACCCTGGCTTGTGCAGAGGTCAGAGGTTATAGTGGACCTGGACTCACGCTCCCTTTCTCTTGATCAGGTCCACTTGGCCCTTCATATGTTAATGATGAACAGAGAGCTCCACGTGTGTGATGTCAGAGTGTTAGTGACAGTGCAAGAGAACGTGTGAGAAGTTTCAGGGAATATGACTGCTGAGTCCACATTCGTTCCTTCACTCTCATATGTGATTCAAACCACTTCTAAATCACTCGAATGGGCAGAAAATCACAAGCAAACTGCAGGCCCCATCAAACATTTCTTATACTGATGCATCTATAAGACGGCCTATCGGGGGTGGGGAGATTCCCACAGAGCGGTAAAAGCTAATGAGTGAAGAGATTAAAAGCTGCTTCAAATCCAGCTTTTAAAAATGTGAACCAAGCAATAACCAAGTAGCAGTTTCCCCAGGACCCCAGAGCCAATTATTTCAATCCAGTGGGGGTACATGTAGAAGCAACGCTTACCCGTGGGAGAGGGCACAGCAGTGCCACTGAGCCATGGGCTCAGGCCCACCTTGATTAAAGCCTCATAATGACCCCACTGAGACTCAGTTTCCTCACCTGCCAAATGGAAGATACCTAAGTCATAGTGTGGCTGTAAGAAACAGTGACACCTGGTTGGGGCTGGTGTCCATAACTAGAGAGCAGTACCAGGCATGTAGCAGGAAGTCAGTAAACAGGAAGATGATTAACATTTATTTAAGGCTTGCTCTGCACCAGGAATTGACTTAAAGACCTTTTGGTGCATCATTTACTTAATCCTCTCCCCAACACAAAAGCAAGCATTAACATTATCTGCACTTTATAAGTGAGGAAACTGAGGCACGGCCATAAGTTCCTACATTCAGCAAGGGTAGGGATTTGGCCTCTAACCCAGGCTGTCAACTGACCCCACGCCCATGCTCCTCACCAATAAATGGCGATGCCTGTTTGTCCTGAGAGTGACCCATTGAAAACAAGATGATATCAGCAAACCCACTGAGTCCTTCCTCTAACTTCCTCCACCCCATGGAACTCCACCTCCCTGCACTCAGAGGGAAACCCAGGTCTTTCAGGAGCTCCTAAACCCTGCCTGGATTGCTGAGGCCCAGCCAAGCTGTTCTGGGCTGAAGGGAGATCAATCCTGGGTCTTTTCAAGCTCTGCCCTGGGCAGCGAGCCTAACCTTTATTTTGTAACTGATTTACTCTACCCAGCAGTCAGCTTCGGCTATCTTCTGTGAAAACTGGATAGACTCAGGAAGTACTCGGCTGGCCAACCAGAAAATTAAATAAGAAAACCATCGGGCCCTGAAGCCTAATTCTCAAATGCCAAACAATTTAGAACAATGAGTCACTCTTTCAAAATAGAAATAGATGTCAACCAGTATTTAAGTTCTTGCAGCATAACATAGTTTAACAGTTAAAAACAACCTGAAAGCCTAAATTCTAATCCCAGCCCTGGCTGTGTGACCCTGAGAAAGTTTCTTAACCTCCCTGTGCTATAATAGTTGTACTATTTATCATCCGGGAACAATAACAGGCCCAACCTCAGAAGCTGCTATGAGGATTAATGAATTAATATACATAAATACTTTAGAAATGCCTGGCACATCATGAGAGCTACATAAATATTAGTTTTTCTTATTAATTTATTCTGTTACATTTCAGTACATGTACACAGGTTTTGCAGCAATGTCTTTCAAGAATAACATTTCTGATGCTTTTTTCCTTTTGGAAATGGTTTCCCTATTTTTACCATCTCACTACCAGCCACACCCATCCCCAAGGAACCCCCTTCCCACCATCTCATCTTTTCCTTAAGCAAAGGAAGTTACATTTAAAGCCTTGTGGAATTACAGCACTCACATGCTCATAAAAGCTGGGAAATGCAAAAGTTAGGATTCTCTAAAGACATTAACTTGGAATTATGGCTCTGACATAAAATTCCGGAGGGCACAGGGTAACCTCCAGTGCTGAGCTTTGAGGCCTTTACTAACTGCCTCCTCTTCACCAGCTGCTTTTGTCTTCTGGAATGCCTCCCATAGATGCCAGCTGGCCCCTAGACTTGCCATTTCAAAGGCATGCAACCCCTGCTCCAGACTCAGACCCACCTCTGAGAGCAGTGGTTCTCAGACTTAAGTGAGCATCAGACTGCCCTGGAGGGCTTATGAAAACAGAGTACTGGGCTCCACTCCCAGAGTCTCCCCGTCCGTAGCTCTGGGGTGAGGCCTGATTACTTGTATTTCTTATAAGTGTTCAGATGATGCTGATGCTGATGCTGATGCTGATGCTGATGCTGATGCTGATGCTGATGCTGAGAATCACTGCCACAAGTATTTTACTTCACTTCCTTCCCCTCAAACCCCTTAGACTCCTCCAAACTGCACTAAAATACAATGAAAATTTCTGCTTCTGTATGTTTTTCACTCCTCTATTTTTTGAGAAATGGAAAACAAGTTTTGTTCAAACACCAACACAGCCTTGACAAAACAAGACCCATCTCATTTCATCTGCTCCACTCGTTCTACTCACCCACCCATCCTTCCAGCCAATTCCTGCCTCTGTCTTTGCACAGATGCTCAGGATTGTGTGCATGTTTCTACAGCTCTAGCCCTGCTTGTTGACATGTACACATTTGTGTTTCTCCTTCTCCCTCATTAAACTATAAAGTCTTTGAATGTCTTTCTCTCTAAGGCTCCCCAGCACCTCATGCTGAACATAGTGGGTGTTCAACAAATGCAGTTGACTGATAAATGCTGGCTATTATATTGTACCTGGTAAGCAAAGTGAAGAAACAGATATTGCCCTGAGAACTTTAAACTTTGCATTGGAGGCCAGAGTGTGTTTATTTTTTGCAGCATTTATGTAGCCAAAAGATGACTTTCCACTCACACATAAATATGCAATATGTTGCCAATGAACATTTTAAATGCTTTGATACCATTCTCAGAAATACCATCTGTGCATCTTCTTCTCACATAGTTATCAAAATGAGTCATTTAATACAGGGCAGTATGATGCAAACTAATAGGAAATTGCAAGTGATACTAAGTCCTAGAAATATTAGTGTACAACATTTATTTAATAGGACATTCATGAATGTGCACCAACTACATCATATCTTTTCAGAATTAAATAAAAGAATGGTATTAGCCCTGAAGGTCATCAATGAAACTATTTTCTGAGAGTTAATAATTAACCCAGAAGTTATTATTATGTACTGATTTACAAATCTCATGAACTGAAATCATCAAAGGGTGAGATCATTATTGTTTTATCTGTTGACCGACTAAGAGTGGAGCTGTACCAAGTGAAGGACTCAGTATGCTATCACTCTTTCCCAAGCAAAGGCTATTAGGGAGCCAATCAGGAAGCAAAGCCTCTGTCTTTATGTCCTCTGAGGTCCAGAATATACATTAACCATAATCACATTGGAGGTCAAATATTTACCCAATTCTGTTGAAAGAAGTCATTGTTATACCATGTCCCTGTTGCTGTAACAATGTGTGGCCTTTTAAGAACTATTTTAAGGATTTGATGCTACATCTAACCTTCTTTTGATCCTATTTTTTCTGATCATTAAATTAAGAAGAATTTTGCTGGTGTATTCTGAACACTTGGTTTCTTTCAGCTTAAATCTTTCTAAAGTTCAACCAGGGACCACTAATTAGTTCTAACTGAGGATAAGTGTAGGCTGTTTCTGAATTTTTAAAAAAGTGATTTCATGCTATTGTTACCTTCATAATAAAATGTAGTGACATCTGGGTTTATTTCTTTCCCTGGTCTGATTCCCAATGTTGCTTTTATCCACTCAAGTCAAGTCTTTTTTATAAAAGATGCTGTGTTGGTGAACTTGACCTAGCCTTTTTTTACACATACCACATAAATGCAGGTAGCACACTTTCCCCCCTAGCAATTAATTAATCTTTTCCCCCAAAGAAATTTAAAAAGTAAAGGATAAAGGGTATTATTTTTGTCTTTAAAGGTAAAAATCACATTTTGCCATATCACATAGGATTTCAAGCCAGTCAGATTTCTTTTTAAATTTTTCAATTTATTTTTAATTGAAATATAATTGACATATAACATTGTATATGTTTCATGGGTATGACATGTTGATTTGATTCATTTATATATTGAATATGATCACCATGATAATGTTAGCTAACACCTCTATCACATCACATAATTATCATTTCTTTTCTTTCTTGCTTGCTTGCTTTTTTTTTTTTTGATGGGAACAATTAAGATTTATTCTCTTAGCAAGCTTGATGTCTAGAATACAGTATTGCTGTGTGTAATCACTATGCTGTGTGTTAGATCTTAGAGATTTGTTTGTCAACTAGTTGCAAGTTTGTACATTCAAACCCTCCAGCCCCTGGTAACCTTCATTCTCTCTGTTTTTATGAGTTAAGCTTTCTTAGATCCCACATATAAGTGACAGCATATAGTATTTGTCTTTCTCTGTTCAAGCCAGTCAGGCTCTTGAGTTATTGGAACAGCTTTAAGACCAAAGAGGCAAGTGTTGTGCATTAAAATATGCCCAGAGCAACCATGGTCAAGAAAACAGGGACAGTAATCCTGATCCTCCTCTGCTATTCCAGAAGCAAAGTGAAAAGTGACTTCAAAGGGAACTGATATGTGGACCAATTCCGAGAAGATGGAATTCAGTCCAGTCCATCCACTGCCAGAAACTGTGGATAATATGAAAGTAATAGTCAACACAAACCCAGTCTTCTGAAAGTTAGAGAATGTTAAATGGATGATGAGAGGTCAAAAGCACTTGTGGCAAAGTACTTTTATTCTTCCAGGATTTTGTTGTGGTTTAGTTTCTAAATTGTGTTGAGTTTCCAGATACTAGGTACCTCCTAGACTTTGGAATTAGCAAAAGATAGTAATCAGGGGTGTAGTTAAGCAATGTGTTTTCATTAATAAATACAGATTCTTAATTAGTTAATAGCCCTTTAGTGAAGAATTTTTATGAGAAAAACAAATTTTAATCTTTTTTATTTGCTTACTAAGTTTAACTTTGTAAGTAAAGAATTCGATCTTAAATGAAAAGATCTGAAACTGAGCCCATTTTCTGCGTTTCATATACAGGAGAATGCTGGCAACTCAGCGTATCTGTAATTGGGCCACTGGGTCATCTACTACAAGGTAAGATTCATAGAGGGTTTGAGCTCCTCACATACAAAGTAATTGGGGCTGCTTTAGACTGAATCTTTCACTATGTTTTCCCACATTTGTACCTGTTTTGTTATTTGTTTTACTCAGCTCTTGCCTTTTACAAAATTAATTTCAGCCCCATACGAAAGTTTTCTCAAGTTTCCAAATACAGGGATGGGTAAAAGTAGGTTTACAGTTGTGAGTATGTGAATCACAGAGTTTATTCTTGGATTATTATTTATTAATTATAATATTATTAATTTTATTGCTACTGGAAACTTACTTCTACCCACTCCCATAAGTAATTTTATCCACCAGCAAACTTTTAGAATCTCTCCAACTATAATATGTCCATGTATTTCTGAAGACATGTTCCTTTGAAATATAATGTTTTTGCGAAAAACTTGCCTTGGATGGAGCCTGTCAAATTGTGTAGCGGTGTTCCCACTGCTCTAAGGATACTATGCAAGGTGATGGTTGTAGATGGAAATATGGTGGAAAATGTACATGAGCTTTGGAATCAGGCCTGGGTTCAAGTCCCAATTCCACTATTCAGCACCTGTATGATACATGATATGTTACTCAACCCTTCTAAACCTCAGTTTCCACATCTGTAAAATAGGGATGGTAATAATAACTTCATGGGATTACTGAAAAAATGTAAGAAGATAATGCATGTAAGCCACTTTGAAGAGTGTCAGCATATAGTAAACACTCAACAAATGTGATTTGCTGTTATAACTATGTGGTTGATGTTAACTTCCTCCTTTAAGAAATTTCTCTTTTCAATTTCATTTAAAAATACTATTGACCCTTGAACAACACAGGAGTTGGAGGTGCTGACCCACACACATTAGAAAAATTCATGTAGAATTTTTGAGACCCTGAGAACTTAACTACAAATAGCCTACTGTTAACCAAAAGGTTTTCTAACATAAACAACCGATTAACACATATTTTGTATTATACACTGTATTCTTACAATAAATTTATTAAGCTAGAGAAAAATGTTGAGGAAATCACAAAGTAGAGAAAATACATTTATAGTACTGTACTGTATTTACCACAAGTTTACATCATCTGTTTTAGGCTACACAGTTTGTATGCAAGTTTTCTCAAACTATCAACTGAAAGAAAACAAACCATGTATAATTGGACCCTCACAGTTCAAACCCATGGTGTTCAAGCATCAACTGTACATTATTTCCCCCAAAAAATGGCTTTCCACTTTACTCTGCTACAACACACAACCTAATGCTTGTTCACCTACAAGTTGATCTTCATTCATTCAATGTATTTATATAACATTGAACAAGTATTTAAGTGCTTACTTTGTACTGAATGTAGCACCTGAAAAAAAGGGTAACTCTTCTGAGTAAGATGTTAATGCCATTCCTACTTTTTAAGCGCTCACAATTTCATGGAAAGATATAATTTTTAAAATTATAATGCAGTATAAAAGAATTAGAGAAATGGCAGACAGAGGAATCTTTTTAATAGAAGACATCTTAAAGGGTGAATAGGAGTTTATCAGGTAGAGAGGATGGAGGCTGGAGTGAGTGAGGCTCCAGGCCAAAGTATTAGAAAAGCTAAGTTATTAATCAGAAGTTGATTAATAAGGACAAAATCCTAACATGAGAAAGAAAATAAATGGTGTGGGGAACATTCTTGTACCTAAGGATTGAAGGGAGCACTGAGCTATCTCTAGCTGACCACAGAGGAAATCTTACATCTCTCTCTTAAAAATCAGTAAGTTTTGCTTCTATGAACTCCATTTTTTATACTGACCCCCTATACTTTCATGACATATTATTTCTTTTCTTTGAAATTTATGCTAATTGTACTAACTAATTTACTTATAAATGCAAATGATGAAATCCCTGTGACTTTAGCAAAGAATAAAAGCAAACAAAAACATGTTCCTCTAATGTCAGCCATTCTAACATTTCTGCTTTAACTCCATAGTCTATGTTTATAATGGTCCAGATGGGTGTCAGTCTTCGGGGGGGAGCTGACAAGTGCACAGTCACTTTACTTTATTTAACCCTCCCAACAGCCTAATAAGAATAGGTGTCACTCTTGTCCACATTATATACTTGCAGAAAGGAAACTTGGGGAAATAACTTGCCCAAGGCTACACCCCCACTTGTGACAATATGTAGACTTAACCCCGGGTCATCTGGCTTCACAGCCAATGCACTCTTAATGCCCAGAGCAGCAGTTCCCAGCACCAGGTCTTGAACTGGGGCCAGGCAGTAAGGACAAAAGCTCACTAGCCTGTTGTGAGATGAAGAAGAAGAAAAAAAGCCCAGCTTAGTGACATTTTACAAAGAGATCGGTTGGTTAAAGAATGGTTCTTTATGAAATTATGTCTTACTTTTTCCGATATTATACCGTCCTTTATTTTATGAGATGATGAAATTAAAGGTGGCAGTTGCTTTCTTCACAATGCCCTACTTCCAAAACAAAAGAAAACAGAATTTGGCATGTGATGTCAGTTTTTTAACTTAAAAATTGTGTTTTCCTTCCCAGAAATTCAAAATCTAAAATTTACTCCTGAGTGAGAAAAATGTCTTCCTCCCTGTAAAGCACATGTTTATCTTCTGTTGTCCACATGACTAATCATTGTCATCTTGAACTTTCCATTTTTCATTGCCTGAATTTTAAGTGCTGCCACTTTCCCTTCCCCAAACTTGGACCCGTTTCTTAAATGCATTTATATTTACAGGATGAGAGTAAGTGAATAGATAATATAATAGCTTTCTTCTGCTGTGGTTTCCACAAGAGCGAAAAGTCCAGCCTTTTCTTATCATAACTGGCTGGAAACATTCCACATCGGAGATGTCAAGTCATAACAATGTGGAGAAAAAGAAAAGCCCACTTTGCTCTCAGAACGACACAGTTCTTCTATAGAAAAGCATTCTTAAAAGCTGTTTGCAATATCCTACATCAATTTCCTCTGGCAGGCATCTCATACAAAGGGGTCTTATAAATGGATTAAATGTGGTTGGGTGCAAAAGTACAGTAAGCCCTCTGTCCAGCGCTCTTGAGGGTGGACGCCACAAACAGGGGCTTCCTTCATAAGGGTTCCCTGAAAATAGCTGACTTGAAGTTTTGTGACCAGTAATAACCTTCTTAAAAATAAACCACTTATACCATCTGCTGCTTAACAGTGCCCTATAAATTATACAGGAATGCGTGGCTTTTCTACCCTGGCACATGTCTTCCAAGTTGACAAAAAGGATAAACAGGGAGGAGGCAAGGGTTGGGCAGCACTCACTCTTTCCATGCCTTCCCTGCTCATCACCATTGTTTGGCCTCAGCCTATGCTCAGCATCTTCCTCAGCAGGAATAAGTTTGGGATGGAGAAGAGCAGAACCCCTTCAGCATTTCCAAGACCAAGTAAATTAAGGTTGGACAGGGTTAAGTCAGAAGGAGCAGACTGAGGAGCTACAATGAGCCCTGGGAGCATGGGTGCCTGAAGAGAGGGTTGGTTGTAGTCCAAACGTTGATTGCTGAGCCACAGTCGCAAGAGCAGAAGGGAGATCAAAATATTATTTTTAATATCTGACAAGAGATAGCTACTTGGGCCAGAGACTGGTAGGGTTTTTAGATCTTTCCTCAAAATGTAGATTAAGTAAATCCACAAGGGGACAGTGAGATTTGCAGGGCAATGGTTATCTAACCTAACTCCCAGGCACTGAGATATGGTGTGACTCAGACCCTGCGGAGAACTGGCCACATGTGAGCAGCATTTCCCCTCTCAGTGGGGAGAGCCT
This sequence comes from Cnephaeus nilssonii, assembly GCF_951640355.1. NCBI lineage: Eukaryota > Metazoa > Chordata > Mammalia > Chiroptera > Vespertilionidae > Cnephaeus > Cnephaeus nilssonii. Next base: position 34,752,892 of record NC_137085.1, read on the forward strand.
GGGAGAGGGGGAGAGGAGACAGCCATTTCTACCCAGTGCCCCCTCAGAGAGGAAAGTTTCTTGAAAAGGGTGCGGCAGGCATGTGGAGAAAGGGACACATAAGAAATTGCAGCAAGTAGAACCCAGAGGATCTTCCCAGCAAGACCACATTTTCTGTGAAGCACCAACTTCAAAATCCCTCCAAACCAAAAATGCTTGTTTAGGCCACTCTGCAGATCATTAAGAGAAACAATTTTGTCTGACACTTATTCTAAAATGCTGTGTCTTGAACCAGAGTTACACGGGTTTGTTTGTTTGTTTGTTTGTTTTGGGGGTAGGTTTTTTGGGGGGGCTTTGTTTAAGTAACACAAGCTATAGCCAAGCTAATATATAAAACTTCATTGAACCTTTCTCTTAAGAAAATTTTACTCTTCAAATTGAGGCCAAACATGGCAATGACCATGGATGAAAAAATACTCAAAAAGAAAGCCCTATGTTCAGGAAATGAGAAAATTAAAATGAAAAAAAAAATACTTGCATTTACACAAATAAACCATATTATACTGGGTGTCATCCAGGCCAAGGCTTTTTCTCAAGGAAAGTGCAAACAAGCTCATTTCAATTAAAGTCTTCATTCCTCACCCAGTCGCTCATCTCCCAGAAGGTCAGTCTCCATTATGTCCTGAAGCACCAGGAGAAGAATGTTCCACCGCTGATTCCAGCTGACTTGCTTCTCTCTGAGATTAGAGTTTTCAGAGGAATGTTTTACACTCTCATGTGTGTGTGTGTGTGTGTGTGTGTGTGTGTGTGTGTGTGTGTTGAAAGGAACCAGCAGCAGCATTAGGAGCAAACAAGGTCCTATCCTGGGGGTAGAATGAGCAACAGGTAACCACTCTGTGAACAAGCTGCTGGTTGTGTGAGCAGGTGGGCTGATAACCTCTCTTCAGTACCTTCCTTTCAGGCACTCAGAGCTCTCCTTCAGACAAGAGAGGGAAAAGAAACCGGAGGTGATTCTGAGCCAGGCAAGAGATATATTGTGCATAAAAGAAGGAAGACCAAATTCTAGCTATTCCCAAACCCCACATGACTTGATGTTCTTCCTTTCAGACAATTATTCAAGACAAAGTTGGGAGCTGATAATTAGAAAATATGAATGTCAGGATGTTGAGAAAAAAGGATGTAGTAGGGAAAAGAATAGATATGAAGTAGAGTCAACAGGATACTCGTCACGACTAAATCCAAACTCAGCCTCTTCATTGTTGCATTTGGTTCTCAAATGGTGGACTCTGGCTGGCATGTTGGCACTCCTGGGATTTCTTTATCATATTGCAAACATTTATTTGGGTAGTTTGGCCTCACTCATCTTCAAATGGTTTTTTGAAAGTCTCTTATTTCGTCCTGTTTGAGAACCACACTGCAGAGTGTAGAGGCCTGAGTTTCCTTCAAATATCACATGTTTTCCCTTCTTCCTTTCATTCTAGGTGCCCTAACTCCCACCTTTTTTGTTCTTTTCCTATAACTCACTCAGACATATTTTCACTGGGACCTACAGTGAATGCACCCCTTTTTGAAAACTAGAAATTAAAAAATAAATAAATAAATACATACATACATACATACATACATACATACTAGAAATTAACTAATCTTTGAAATTTCTCAAGGCAACATTCCTCTAATTCCATCATAGAATAAACTCCTATTAGGCGGAAAGTATCCCTTTATATCCTTTGGAGAATATAAAAACATGCTGGCCTATGTATTTGGTTATCTACTGCTGCATAACAAATTACTCCAAAACTTAGCAACGAAAGCAATAAACACTTATCTTACAAATATCTGTGGCTTAGAAACTGAGAAGCAGTTTTGCTGGGTGGTTCTTTAGCTCTGGGTCAGTCACAAGGCTGTGAATCAAGGCAGGAGCTGCAGTCACATCAAGGTTCGGTTGCGGGGAGAATCCACTTTACAAGCTTTTCTACAGCTGCCTCTGTGTTTTTCCACATGGCCTTGCATCCTCCAGGGCCTCCTTAGCAGGACAACCTGGATAGCCTGAGGCTTGTTTCCGTGGTGGCTGTGCTGGGGGTGAGAGGGAGAAAAACTGGGTGGTATAGAGGAAGAGAGGAAGAAAGAGAGGGAGAAGAGGAGG